>NW_028270146.1:82941105-83676105 GCF_037043375.1 Chiloscyllium plagiosum
ATTTAACAACTTATAACATTCTACAAATTTAACACCTAATTTACTTGTAACATTCTCTTTCATTGTTATCATGTTGTCCAATAAACTTTTTCTTGGCAGAATTGCAATATTTTAACTTGAAATTTTAACTGTTACAAGCATTTTGGTGATACAGTTCCAGGTTCTTTTCATTTTTAGTATTCTTACAGTCTCATACGTTGTAATTTGCTGTTTTGATTGTGGCTTCTTCTTCCAATATATTCAATCTAGGACATTTTGTCAAGGCTGGTAATTGCCTGTAACGTGTATAATTTTTAGCATAAATTATTATAGCATTAAACTTCCAATCCTGAATCCTTAATCCCAAATTTCTCAAAAACATGAGTGGGCATGGTCAGAAGCCATTAATATTTCACCTTGGTTATTAGTTATGATTAGATTAGATTACTTACAGTGTGGAAACAGGCCCTTCGGCCCAACAAGTCCACACCGACCCGCCGAAGCGCAACCCACCCATACCCCTACATTTACCCCTTTAACCTAACCTACGGGCAATTTAGCATGGCCAATTCACCTGACCCCGCACATCTTTGTGACTGTGGGAGGAAACCGGAGCACCGGAGGAAACCCACGCAGACACGGGGAGAATGTGCAAACTCCGCACAGTCAGTTGACTGAGGTGGGAATTGAACCCGTGTCTCTGGCGCTGTGAGGCAGCAATGCTAACCACTGTGCCACCGTGCCGCCCATCTTGCTTTGTTGCATTATTCCTGTTAACCAAAGATTCCAGGCTTAGATTACTTCTGTTTTGCCTCGGCCTTTAGACACATAGGCAGTAAACTTTGTTTGTCAACAGACCTCATTCAAGTCAAGAGACATACCCTTCCATGAGGGGGCCCTGGCACAGTAAGTCAAGAGCAGCCTCCGATATCAATCCACTGGCTTGGAATCAGTCAATGAATACTTCAGATTGTCACAGAGCAAAACAAGACACAAAGCTACTTTTTTTAAATGCTGAGAACTTAGTTTGAAACTGGTTTGGATTGGCAAAATAACAAACCTATCATTCCATACCAGCATCATCTTGAAGCCATACTGTTTATCCTCTCATGTCACTAAAAGCAATAGCTGCGTAGAATGGCCTATTACAGTTTGAGATAGTCAAAGTGTCGTCAGTTACTAATATATTCTTTGCCCTCTCAAGACTGTCTGACACGATTCTGTCTGATTTTGATTTTCATATTTTCCTCAATAGATTCATTCATGGTGTGATCACTGAACTAAAAGTTAGAGACAAACTCCTGTAGAAAACAGTAGTATGGTATATACTCGTGTAAAAGTCGAATTTTCTAGACCTTTTTTTAAAGGTTCAATTATAGGGTCGACTATTACACAGGCATTATTTGAGGGGCTGAAATTCATGCTGCAGTTCGAAATATCCTATTATTAGCAGAAGTCTATTTGATTGCTCAACTAATCCCAGGTAAAGAAGAAAAACACAATGAATTACAGTAAAGGTAATTACGGATAAAAGCAAGAGAAACCAGAATGAATTACTGGTAATAAAAGTTTATTTATACATACTGGTACAAAAATTTACCATGTCAAAGATTCATTGAAATTCTGCAATATCAGAATTCTGCAATTCTTCAACATCGTCATGGTCTGGTATAATGGCACACTTAAATTAAACATTTGGGGGGATCCAAGATGGCGATCTAGGAAGATCGCATTGTAGAGCTCCATACCGCAGCGAAAGCAGGACAAACTTTTAACCCGCCCTACATTGGCCACCTTGATATCCCAAGACTCTGGAAAGCTCATGGAATCCCAGGAAACAGTTACAAATCAACTTGGGTTTTGCCGTTCAGGGATGCTGACGAAGGGAGGAGGAGAGTCTGAGGCCTGGCCCACGGCCCAGCCTGCAGGATCCTCTGACTCTATTTCTTTCCAGGCCGTGGTGAAGTACGCTCGTGAAATCTCGCGAGATGTTGGGTAAGCAGATAGACGAGAAGCTGGCCCTGATCTCTCTCATGTAGCAGAAGCATGAACAGCAGCTGGAAATCCTGGAGAAAAGGACGGATGAGGTAGAACACAGAGTTGCAGTAGTGGAAGCTGATACAGAATCCAAGCCCTGGACATGCAGGTCCGTAATTTGCTTGACCAAGTTGATGACCTCGAGAACAGGGACAGGAGAAAAAATATTCGAATCGTCGGTCTGCCACAGGGTAAGGAAGGTGAACGGCCGGCAGAATTTATTGAGGACTGGTTGCCGAAATTCCTTAACTTGGAGGCTTGAAGATAAAGAAGGCTCCCTGGGTCATGGCATGGTGGTCAGGTCTGGATCGACATCCTCATCCTATCTTGGTGCGGTTTCATCATAAGGAGAGAATCATGGAAGCTTCCAGAATCCAGAGGAAGAATCTGCAGGCCCTAGTTTACTAGGGCTCTGAGATCATGTTCTTCCAGGACATCTGAGCGGTGGTGATCCAGAAAAGAAAATCCTATGACGGCATCAAGAGAAGACTGAGGGAGCTTGGGATCCAGTAATATGAGGTAACCAGCGGTGCTGTAGATTACCTTAGATGGATCTGTACATCTCTTTAACACGTGGGAGAAGGCAAGAGATGTTGTAGATAAATTAACTTAATCTGAACAATTTAGTATGTACAAATAGTAGTGTTGTTTGGGTAGTCTTTGTTTTTTCAGTATTGACAGCGGAATGGGAAGTTGAGTTTTAGGATGTGTAGTTGCCCACTTTGGGCAGGGGGTGAGTTCCCCTTTTCAGCGCTGTTGGTGCTTTTATATGTTGGTTTGTTTTTTGGTTTTTGTTGTATATAATCTTTGATAGCTTTGTAGGTTTGTTAAATGTAGTGGTTTTAGTTTATGCAGTTTTTATGTTCAATGGATCTTGCGACACTAAGGCTCAGCGATTTGTGGTTTGGGTTCCTCCTCTCTGGAATCTAAATGTTATTGCAGAAGGTTACAGCTAAGGACTTGATTAAATGGTGTACCCGGAATATCCAGGGGAGTCACTTACCGACTAAGAGGAAGAAGGTACTTTTGAGTCTTAGAAAGGAAAATGTGGATATTGCTTTGTTACAGGAGACACATTTGGATGATAGGGAGCATTTGAAATTAGAGCAGAATGGCTTTAATCGGGCTTACTTTTCATCTTTTAATAACAGAAGTAGGGGAGTGGCTATATTGGTTCAGAGGAATCTCCCATTTAAGTTACTAGAGTGTGGTAAAGACACACATGGGAGGGTTGTAATTCTCAAAGCCCTGATAAACAGGGAAAAAGATGGTGTTTTAAATGTTTATTGCCTTCCAGCCTATCCCCTCAAATTTCTGGTAGATGCATTCTCTAAGTTGATCATTCTTGAGTCCCGGCATATCATTATAGAGGGAGATTTTAATTGTCTCAATCCCACTGTAGACAGGTTGCCCAGAGGCACCCTGATGTCCTTTGTACAAATGAAACAGTTAGTGGATATGCCTGTGGAGTTAGGGTTGGTGGATGTCTGGAAGTGTCTCCACCCTACTGGCAGGGATTTTATATCTTTTTCCAATCCATGTAGATGTCACACCAGGATTTACTTTTTTTTTCTGACCCCCATAGCAACCCTGGGCTGCGTGGCATCTTGTACGATTGGTAATTTTACCATCTCCCATCACGGTCCATTGTACCTGTTGGTTAATAGTAAGGCTGTTACAGTGGGCCCGAGGCACTGGCAAATGGATTCCTTTATCCTTAAGCATAATATGTTTGTGGAGTACTTCTCTAGGGAATTTCGGGCATTTTGAGACATTGACTCAGGCTCGGTTAATAGCCCGTCTGTCCTTTAGGAAACAGGGGGTTAGTTATTTCCTACTCTGCCAATAGGAAGCAGCAGAATGGCGAACAGCAATGTCTCCTCAAAGGACGGTTGAAGGCAGCCGAGCAGGTCAAGCTACAGAGGATTACGCCGCTGTGGTCTTCATTGAATTCCGTGCTCAAGCAGACAACAAAGAAGGAGCTTACTTTCATAAAGCAAAGGTTATATGAGCATGTTGACAAGCCAGGCAAGTACCTAGCATATCTCGCAGCGAACAGGAGAACCCCTCGAGCCATTACGCTGATTAGGGAAGGGTCAGGGAACCTAATGTATGATTTCAAAAAGGTTAATGTGGCATTCTAAAGATTTTACTCAAAAGTCATACCAATCTGAGGGTTGTGAGGAGTGGTGGGCCAAGACAGTCCTTTTTCAAGGATCTGGAGCTCCTGGGTGTGACCCCCCCCCCCCAAATAAGAGACCTTTCTCAATGCCCTTTATCAGAGCAAGAGGTGCATGAGGCTGTGAATAAGCATCACAGTGGAAAGAAACCCGGTCCTGATGGACTTCCCAGGGAATTCTATAAGGAATTTTTAAACATATTGTCAGGCCCGATACTTAACATGTTCATTGACTCATATAATCATGATCGTCTCTCGCCATCTCTAGGAGAGGCCAATATTTCACTTATCCTTAAGAAAGGAAAGGTACCGGAGGATTGTACTTCGTACAGGCTCATTTTACTCTTAAATGTGGACTTCAAAATCATCTCTAAGACTCTTGTGTTAAGGCTGGAGACTGTTTCCTTCTATTGTTAAAGAGAACTAAACAGGCTTCACAAAGGGCCACAGATCCTCCAACAATGTTAGGAGGCTGCTTAGTGTAATTTAGGTGTGTCGACAACAGTCAATACAGGGATTGGTGATTTCTCTACTTGCAGAGAAGGCATTTGACCGAGTTGAGTGGCTGTATCTTTTTTATACTCTGGAGCAGTTTGGCTTGGGCGAAGCCTTTATAAGATAGTTCTCCTACAGTGGCCCTCTCACGGCGGTCATCACCAATGGGGTGCGATCAAGCAATTTTAACAGATTTAGGGGCAGCTGGCAGAGCTGTCCCCTTTCACCTTTGCTTTTTACGTTGGTGATTGAACCATTGGCAGAGGCCATTCCTAGGAATCCTTAATATATCGGCTCCAGAAGTGGGGTCAAAATTACACGTTTTGTTGTGAGGAGACAATGTCTTTTTTTTTTGTCAAACCCAGCAGTTTTAGGGCCTCACCTGCTACAATGCATCAGCACGTTTGGCACCTTTGCAGGGTACAAGATTAATTTTGCAAAATCAGAGGCTATGCCTATGGGTGGTCTTACAAAGGTGCTAGGGTCTTGAGGGCGAATATCGATTTCTCATTTAAGTGGTCATAGGAGGGTTTTGTGTGTTTGGCTACATTCATCACTCCAGTTCTTGATCGGTTGTTTAAAGCTAATTTTGTTCAATTATTCGACAAAATCAAACCAGACCTTTAAAGATGGGAGGCGCTTCCGGTCTCGTGGTTAAATTGTACAGCGGTTATTAAGATGAATATTCTCCCCATATTGTTGTATCCTATATGGATGCTCCCCTTGATTTTCGATAAGCAAACGTCCAGGAGACTGAACAGCTGGTTCAGCTCTTTTATTTTGCATTGTAAGCGGCCCCTTGTTAAATTAGCTAAACTGCAATTGCCTCACAGATTGGAGGGGAGTGGATCTCCCAGACATTAAAAACTACCAACTAAGCTTGCTTTTATCTTAAGTGAGTGATTTTGCTTGTGGGGAGCCTTTTTCAATATGGTTAGATATCAAAACCTCTCTGGCAGGGTGCCCCTTTACTGGCTAGCTGTTTTTGGACAAAATGAGGACAGTTAGGGAATATTGCCATAACCCAGTAGTTATCAATACTGTTAAAGCATGGAGGACAATTCAGCAGATGGAAGGCAATATTGGCAAAACATCTTCTCGTACACCTATAGTTGCTATGCAGTGTTTTCAACTAGGGATGATAGATTCAGGATTCAAACATTGGGCAGCTAGGGATGTGTCTTGCATGGGTGATTTATTTGAGGAAGATATAGTGAAGCTCTTTGATCAGTTAGCATGGAAATACGAGTGATCTAACTGGGACCGCTTTTTTGTTTCTTCTTCGAGTTTAGGGATTTTATTTTAAAACAACTGCACTTTTGACAGATCCCTACAAATCTGGTATAGAGAGGAGAGTGGCCAGAGTCAAGAGTACACTTTGTCAGCACTCAATATCATCAATTGGGTGGGCGACCCCTCAGATGAGTTTGATCGACTCTGCAGGGTGTGGAAGAGAGAACTAGGCGTTGAGGTCTCCTCAGAGTCATGGGAAGATATTTGAGAAAACACAAAGATATCAGTTTGCAACAGGACCCAGGCTTTACAGCTGAAGATTCTCCACAGGGTGCACTTGGCTCCAGATCATTTGTCAAAATTTAAACCAGGGATATCTTCAACATATCCCAAGTGCAGTGTTGTTACAGGCACTCTTACCCATTTGTCTCTGGTCCTATGGTAGGCTTCAAACATACTGGAGCGCTGTGGGGGTGCAATGGAGGGGATTTTGGGTGTTAGGGTGGAGAAGGACCTGATCTCTCCTCTTCTTGGCCTGCCCAGTGTGTTCCCTGTAGATGCACATAAGAAAAAACTTTTCAACATCCTCACAAGAAAGAATATCTTGTTAGGTTGGGTGTCCGAAAATCCCCTCAGCCTGTCGGGTTGGCAGCAGATTATTATGGAGCATATTCCCTTGGATTTTCTCACATGTATGGTTCACCACAAGACTGAAAATTTCTGTAAGACATGGTGGCCCTTTTTGGAATACCTGGACACAGTTTTGCCTGCCACACTAATAAAGGCTTTTATGTAGCCGTTATGATTGTGCTTTACAAGTCCAATATCCAGAGAGGGGGAACTGCAAACATATGAATGTGTGAAAACTAATGCTCTCTACATTTGAGAGCAAGTGTTTTGTTTGGCTGAGCTGAATTATTATTATTTATTAGTTTATTGTTGGTTATTATTTATTTAGTTAAGTAGTTGGCGTTTTTATGTAATTGTTTTCTGTACATGTTTAAACATTTGTACGAGGGCGATTTAGACTTTTTTACTTGTTTTTGGTATTGTTTTGATTGTATTGATTTGTAATATTAAATATATTTTTCAATAAAAATATATTAAAAACAAATGAAACGTTTATTAAATTCTGAATGTGTAAGCGTCTTGAACTTTCCCACCAAATTCTTCACTTTACCTCCTTTACTCTCATATGTAATGAACCTTATTTGTCATATATGTAGCTAATATAACTCACTTTTATTCAGATATAATGGTAGAATTAAAATGATTAACTTTTTAACAATAGTAACTTTTGGATGGGTAGTGAATTAAGTACTGATAGACTTAGTACAGGTATGAATGAATGAATCAAAACGTGCTGTAGTAAACCAAGTGGGCTAAGTAGAGTTATGAATGAAGATGCAATATAGTCAACAAAGAATGATGAGTAAAATTACTCGTATGAATGAATGAATGCGCTTTCGTTTAAGTGGGTTAATGGGAACATACAGTTTCCTGTGTAAGACGTTTATAATGTGATATAGTAGGGTCGACTTTTACGTGAAATTATATGGAAAATACAAGAGCTTTTGGCCAAAAAATAAGGGGTCGACATTTACATGAAATCAACTTTTACACGACTTATATACAGTATTCCATTTTCATCTTGGATACAGGCTAGGCCGTTATTGCCTGAACTTTAACTTCTGGAGGCACTGCTTGACTCTGTCCTGTAATAGCCTTAAATAACTGACGTTGGCCTTAGCAAACTCACTTTTTACCAAGTACAGAGGAACCTCTATTACCTGATATTCAATTCACCGAACGAAATACTCACCACCCGTGTCATTTGGATAATGGAGGTTCCTCTGTATATTACTAATCCACCTGTTTTAATGCTCTGTTGGAATTCTAAATGCTTAGAATGATTTTCCCAGCTATGATTGTTCCGATAGGTTAGTAATACAAGACACAATCTAGTAATCACATGGATGAATAACCTGTAGGCATTTCTTCAAATTAAATGGTGTGATGTTATACCTAAACAGGTTCTACATTGGGGTCATAAAAGTGCTGATCTCATGGACATGATCTGTCTGAGGTAATTGCCAATAGTTTTTTAAGCAAATTAATCTTGCTAACATAGACTGAATTCCCAACTGTATCAATACAATTCTCAAGTCAAGGAATTGGACAGCAAATCATTCTTTGTTACTGCATTAATTTTGCAATAGTCAACACACAATCTCTGACTCATGGGATTTTGCTACCAGTTCAAGTGAAGACTCCAGCTCTGTTTAATGATATCATTATCCAATGCAAATTGAACCTCCTACCTGACCAGGGACAATTACTAGGATTGAGTTTGAGAGTTCTTTTCACTGGGTATGCATGTTTACATTAAATTTTATAAATAGCCAGAAAAGTCTGACTTGGTTTATCCACATGTAGACTCATTGTCTCTTTTAACTGTTCAGGTATGTCCCTTTCGCAGGAAATTGGTGTTACATCTTCATTAATCGCTTCAACACCAGCTTTGCTAATTTTATTACAGGCGTTTCGATTTGAGAGCCGCATCTTCAACTGATCATTTGTGTGTTCCCATTAGTATCTGCCTCATTTATCACTTGAAAAGTAATCACCAGCTGATTATCTTTCTAATTATAGTTTTTCTTCAAAATACACAACTGTTGATTTATTTTTCTTCTTTCCGTTGTACTGATTACATAATTTATCTCTAGTTTCTTTTTACTATCATAATATCCATAACACCTAGCCTTCAGTGGCTAGCCATGCAAAGCCACCAGAACTGATATACTTAGAAATCTGAGGATAAGACTAGACTCAGTTCTCAACTTTTTATTCTTCATTTGCTGGAAATTTTTAAGGTGTTCCTGAGCTGCTGTACAAGTTTTTTTTTGAAAATCTGTCTTTGAATTTGCACACAGCATCTGAGGGATTAATTTCTTCTCCGTGCCAGAGCTCTATCCTTAGTAAATTTAAGGAGTCCTCTCACTTCATGTCCATGGACTGATTCAAAAGGTCTGAAGCTAGTTTAACCATTTGGCACATCTCTTCCAATAAACAACAATTATATATTTTATCTCCATACTGGTGATACTCAAAACAGCAGGCTATTATGCTCGTAATCTTGGTGATAACTTTTCAGAGTATCCTGCTATTAGTGATGAGCAAACGGCCTCAGCGGTTATATATTATCTCTTTATCTTTTAATTCCTGGAATGAAGGTGTTGCTCGCTAGGCCAGCATTTATTGCCAATCCCTGAATTGCCCAGAGGGCAGCTAAGAGTAAACCACACATTGCTGTGGGTCTGGAGACACGTAGGTCAGACCAAGTAAAGATGTCCATTTCCTTCCCTAAAGGACATTAAATAATCAAATGGGTTTTTCCGACAATTGACTTGTGGTCATCATCAGGCTCTTAATTCCAAATTTTCATTAAATTTAAATTCCACTAACTGCCATGGCAGGATTCAAACACAGATCCCCAGAGCATTACCTGAGTCTCTGAATTAACAGTCAACGATAATACCACCTTCCCTCTTTGGATAGACAAGAAATGCTGGCCAGTGATCAAAATGCTCAATTGAAAGTAAATAATTTTTAAGATGTGACATGAAATTTGACACCTGGTTGGGTTGGACTGAACTTCTCTTGGCAACTCATACTAGGCTTTTAAAAATGGATTGCAATTTCAACACTTGCTAAAAGCTTTCTTAACAATATTGCTTCTGAACTCCTAATTAGTCAAGTCCATGGTGTGGAGGTGGACAAAATTAAAAATGACATGACACCAAGTTATATTCCAACTGGTTTATTTGAAAGTACAAGCTTTTGGAGTACCGCTCCTTCATCAAGTAGCTAATTGGACAGGATACAAAAGACACAGAATTTATAAGTAAAAAATTGAAAGTGTCATATAACTGATGCGATGTATTAGACAAACCTAGATGGCTGTTAAGTCTTTAATCACTTAGAATGGGGATGCAGGTTTTATGCCTTGATTTGACTTTGACCTGGATCCAGCTCTGGAGCCTCAATGGTTTATCAAAAGTTGGAACTGCTGTCAATAAACCTGGCCTGATCACTTTTGTGTCTTCCAACCATGTATGGCACGCTCTATAAAATTTTAACCACCTCTCCATATAACTCTAGTGAATAAAAGTACATCATAGCATTAGCGTGAGCCATGTGAATGTCCAAATGATCATCAGAATTTCATGGGCAATCCATACAGTTTTCTGGAAGTACTCCGTAGGGAAAACCATCTAATGCTTTACTGTTCACTCCTCATTTGGTCTTTGAGAAGCTGTGCACTTCCTAATCAAAAGATAAGTATACTGAGATATTCACAGACGCCATGTCAGTGTAGAAGAGAGGACAGCAAGCCAGAATCTGCCCCTGGGCCTCAAATCAAATATGATTAGCTGTACAATTTAGTCATACATTTCTTTAGGGTCTGCACACCTATTCCAACACACAAATCTGTGTTAACCCAACACTTGGTCTGCTTTCCCCTAAACTGAGTTCTTTACATTATATAGGCCAAGGGCCTGGGACCTAGTTGCAACACAATCTGGGAAACGTCCAGGATGTTGCTTCTGGAGGACCTTGAGTTGCATCACGTCTGCTAACTTCCCTGAAAATGTTTGGTGCCAATATCTAATCTTTTGCCAGTTAATTTCCTAATGAAATACAGACCCATTCTAATAGGCAAAATGGTATGAGTGCATTTACTAAGTGACTTTGTAAATTAACTTTATTAGGGGGACATGTAAATAACTTCCATTAACATCCCACACAGATCATTGTTCAGCGAACAGACTATTTGGAGGGTAAGATATAGCATCAGCCACCATCAATGAATATTTCTCTTGTGTCTCTAAGAATATTAACTTTTTGCCTACTTTACTGAGTAAACAGGGGAACAGCTCTCACATATACATAGTGAATCACAGAATTATGGGAATTTTATCAGAACTGGGGGCAAAATCACCTGCTTTTTCTGAGCTACACATGTTAAGCTGGTAATTTTGAAGAAGCATTGTGCAACTGTAGCAATGCTATTGCCTTGCCACTAACTCTATTTACTACTACAATGTTTTCTGGAAACAGACTGGACATTCTTCCCAACAATGTCAGTTTAGACTTTGATTTCCATTAATCTGCATTCACATGCTCTGTAACCTCATAGCAATTTTCTCAAATAAGATATGTTTCAGTTCCATCTTAGAATGTTTAGGAGCTGTATGAATTTTCCTTGCCAAATCCAAACCAGCAATTAAATTTCGACTCATCAACTCTGCTATGCCCTGTTACATATTAATGTCTTTCTATGTACTATTCAAATTTTCTGTCCTTCCATTTTTTTTTGTACTTCAGGGTGTTCCCTTACCTTTACTCATTAAAGGTTTCTTTAGACTCCAAATCGAGTTTTCACATCTCCCACTTTCTTTCCAGTTCAAGCTTCTTCAATTTCTTCTTTTTTTCAAGTTCAATTTGCTTCATTTGGAACTGAATCCTAACTAACTAATTCTATATTTTGTCTGGATTATGTTTTTTTTCTCTGTTTTAGCAACGTGCTGGTTTAGCTTTCTTATGTGGCAATGCAGAGAATCCAGATATAGCAAACAAGCTGACAATATATTCTGGAAACTCTCTATTCTGGAAAGGGAAAACCTACATAACGTCTAGACTTGTACTGCTCTTAAATAACTTAAAGGCATGAAACAGGGTATGGTTCAATCTGTCCCACAGATTGAGCCCTTTTATTCTAAGTACATCTATTGGATGACCTTCAAATCCACGGCGTTTCAAAGAAAACAGACCAAACTTGTTGAAGTCTACATAAATAACTTTAAGCTCGATTTCTCCTCTGAGCATCTTCCAAGGTTACTCTATCACCCAATTTGAGTATGGCCTTGAACTGGGCACCACGACAATTCATTCTAAATAAAGACGTGCAAACGACCAAATGGTGTTCTTTAATGTGACTTGAATTAAAACTCAATATTTTGTTTGCTTTGGCTGCACATTATGTACATTGATCTATAGTTTTGGCCTGTGCATAATACCACTCAGATTTAGTCCTGATATCTCCTTATGTGGCTTGATGGCAGATTTTATTTGATAATGCTCCTTTGAATTGCTTTAGGACATAACAGAAGAAATAGGAGGAATATATAATGTGACCCTTCAAGCCTGATCCACCATTCAGGTGGTGTTCATGCCAATCACCTTGCTCAACCCTGCCAGTTCCTTTATCGCTCCATTTCCTGACAGATGAAAAATCTATCCATGAATGCATTTGCACAGCATTTTAAATGTTGTAAGTTGTTCATTTTTAGCCACCTTCCTTATTGCTCTGACTTGTCAGGTCATATCCTCTACTAATTATGCCCTGTGATGAGAAGAACTTTAAAAATTAAATGAGAATGTGCATCCAACCCGCTACATTCATACCTGCAGCTGTTTTGTCCAATTATACTCTTCACTAATATCTTTAAATTGAGCTCCCACAGCCTGATTTAAATTGAAGAGATACCTTTCAGGTTTCCCAGAACTTAGTAATCTAGCAGTAAAAGGGAGGAAGCTGGCAGTTGAGAGCTCCATGAAATCAATAAATCTTTGAAAGTGCCCTTTAGCTCAGGAGGAGCAAAAACTCATCCCCCAATCTCCTTTTCTTCTCAGTGTTCTTTCTTGTTTTGACCTCTCATCTCCTATTCTATCCCTTTTCCTTTTGCTCTCATTGCTGGTTGTCAAAGATCCACAACTACAACGTCCTAATGACTGTTTGAAAAGTGAAAGTGACTCTACTGTTAAAAATATAAAGCAGTTCACAACAATTATTAGAAAGTTGCATGTTTTTTTAACAAAACATTGAAGTTGCTCAATTTTTTTCAGTCATTAACCTCATTTAGAAAATATTGGTTTTTTTTTTAACTATTTCTTCCACAGCCAAATATTCACGTCAAAATCCCATACAGACATTTTGAAAGACTTAAGGTCACAAATCAAATTGAACGTCATCTCAAGAATTTCTGTTGACAGAACAAATGTCTGGGAAGGAGCTCTGAGAGAGATGAGGCGCAAAACATTCAGCCCCTCCAGCACAATTTGCATTCAATTTTCAAATGATGCTAGAAAATCTCAAGTTGCTATTGATCTTGGAAATCCCTGTTATGAATTTTTTTGTTTGCTGATGCATCATCTTGCAAATTCACTTCTGTTTGAAGGTTCTGCTACCTCAAAGAACATGACTCTAAATTCTCGAGGTTAGATATTTTTATTATATCTTAAAAGTTCAGAATTATAGCTATTTTCAGTTTGTAATTGCATTTAATATTGATGTAGTATATGTAAATATTGATGCATTGCTAAATAATACAATGTTAAATTGATAATTTTCTTGAGTTACACCAATGCATTTTTTTGTATCCTGTGTATATAATATGAGGGAGATTTGTTCATAAACAGATGGTATTAGGAATGCTATTTAGAACCTACGTAATGGCTTTAGAATTCCTAAGGAAGGGAATAGAATCGAACCCCAAGAAAAGAGGGATGCTCACAAGATAGGGATGAGTCATCCCAAAAGAATCAGGTATGAAGGTTAGAAGGCCTGCCATGACACACTGGTACTGTCCAACATTGTAAAGTAAAGAATAAAAGGTGAATTATTCCACCAACTCTCATGCCCTCCTTGCCAAATACCCTCTTTTCCGCTACCCCACACTCATCATGTCACCTCATACCTTATATCTACTCCCTTATCCTTGATCCCCTTGCTAATATATGCCATTCAGGCTAAGAGGAATGGTATTATTGCCCCCATACCAAGCTATGTCCCTGTACCCATCCCCATTATCTTTATGGCTTTATGCCAACCCATTCCCTTGGCCCACCACATTCTGTACTTTCATCTACTGTAGCAGTCACCTAGTATCCACTGTTCGCAAATCTCTGGAGCCGTGCAGAGATAGTATAAAGTTCTAGGTGACATGAACAGAACCAGTATGTCATGGTTTTCATTATTTTGAAAAAAATGATCTTAATTCATTAGATAAAACAAGAAACCTCAGCCTTCTAACAAGAAATATTTTATTTAAGTGCAACAGTATTTAATGGAAATATTCTATTTAAGTTCATTGGAATTATAATCCCACATTAATGTTCAAAACCACTTGTAGCTATAAATCAAACTTTTGGGAAAGCGCCATTGTAATGATAGATGGCTGGATACCAACAGAGTGAAATAGTAAGCATCATATTTTTAACATTGAAGAATATTTTTTTCAAAGATAGGGTAACACTTTTAAATGCCTTGGCTCATTTTGACAGCTGTTTCTGTGTTTGATTTTTGATAAGTCTTAGGCAGCTCCAATTAATTTATATGCTGTTATATAATTTTTATACTGTTTACACATTTATGCTGACTTTTAACAGTCCCAAAGGGCATCAGATCTCCTCCCCTGCCATTAAATTAGGATGTTCAAAAGTATTTCTCAATCAATTATATATCTGTTTGGTGCAGTCATTATTTTAATGTGAAGGCAGTAGATATAGAATTCACATTTCCCATCTTGCCCTGACATCGCAACTCAAAATCTGTAAACATTTATTTATATTTATTCCCTCCGTAGCTCTTAGGTGTGATTGGTATTATGAAGCAGGACGGATGATTGCAATCTCATTAGTTCACGGTGGTCCATCACCAAACTTCTTCTCCAGAACTCTGTTCAGTTGTCTGGCCTATGGTCCAGAGGTAACTGAACCAAATTTGGAAGATGTCTCACACGTTGATGTGACACGAAAGATTAAAAAGGTAAATTCTTAAAGACACTTGTACTATTGTTAATTGTTATTTTCAGTAGTGCTAGTCTAATGCACCTTTTATTTTGCCAGGAGGTGATGGGGTCAAATCCAAAGGGAATTGCTTTAGGATGAGGAGTGAACTACAATTTTGAATTATTTGACCTGAACTGGTAGTTCATAGCAGAGAAGCTCTAAGGATACATTCTGTGGGAAATTGAATCAAGAATTCCTGTGTATTGAGAGGCAGAGGTGTCTGAGGTTGGAAGCTTTACTGTGTTAAGAAGATGGGTTGCTTGAGATTTTGCTTACCTGAGTCTACATGATGCAAGATGTAGTCCCAAATGTAGAAAGCATACTAGTCACACAACTGATGTCCTTTATCTTGATCAGAACGGGAAAAAAAATCTCTCAATGTTAATGGCCAATAACCAGACCTTGTTCAGTTTCTAATTTTATTTGGTTCCTAAAGTCAAATGTGGAAATAAAATGAGAATGCACAGAACACTTATGTACTTAGTAAGCTAAGTAACAATATTCCCATCAACCATTTGAAAGCATAGTATGGACATGTGTGGAGACAAATAGTGGAGTAAAGAGTCAAAATGCCACATGAGCAATTCTGTTCATCATTTGAACATTGCAGTTGATCAATCAGGTCTATATTAGGTTTGCGCTTGAATGGCTGATCAAAATACGTATTTCTAAAATGCATCGTCAGTGAGTATGTAGGGAACCCGCCATTAAACGTGTGCTGTGTTCTAGGTAAAGAGCAACTGTTTAATCTTAAAGATAGAAAATATGACGAGACTGAATGTATGTATTATTCTACTTGGTGTGGACAAGGAAGTTGGGCTTTAATCAAAATTACTTATGTTTTGTTATGAACCTCTTTCCAGAACGTCCTGACTAAACTGCACAACTTTAGCTTGAATTTTGCTTCAAACTAATAGAATCATCCTCTTTAAAGAAACAAATAAATATGAACTTTTTACTAATATTAACAACAGATTCAAGACAGTGTAAAGGAAAGATCAGCTAAATCTAGAGATGCAGCAAAAGATCTTGCTGCCAGTGAAATAATTCAAAATGTTTATTTACCTTACATTTCAGAGAACTAAGTGAGAATAAAAGATCAAGCGATTAAGTAATTTGGACAAGATATATCATACACCTAGAACATTGAGGACAATCATGAAATTAAAAGTACAATCTTTAAATATCCTTTGATATGACATGTTTGTCTATGGACTGGAAATTTCTAAATCTCTGTTCAAAAATTGAAGAAGTTATTAAATTATTGAACTGTCAGGCAGCCAACTTTATGACTAGTATGAAATCTTGTGGAGACCTTGGGGTTGAAATTAATACCCAATTGGAAAGATTATGTTAATTAAAGACAGACGGCATGAATTTCTTATAAAAAAAATTGCATGGGGAGAAAATAAATAGAAGACTCCTGTGAGGGCATATTTTGATAAAAGAAACTGAATGTTTTGTGAATTTTTAGTAATTATTTGGCAAGACAGAGTATAAGTATTGATTCATTGGTTAAAGATAAGGCTTTACAATGGGAACCAGGCATGTAGTTGGAAATCAAATTAATAGAAAGCAAAATAATGTTTAATGGATTTTTTTAAATGTGGTATTATCTGTGTCAATTCTACTTGTGTTGAAATAATTTCTATTAAAAAATTGGAATTAATTGCAAGTAACACTAAATACGGAGCAGATAGCTTGTTATAAAGAGGAAATGGAGTAGATTAATGTCAGTTCAATTTTGGTAAATTGATACTATCTTAAAAATGAGTGAGAAGTACATTAAACAGTAAACTTTTAAAAGAATTGAAAAACAAATGGTGCATATATAAAACAACACATAAAACTTTTTTAAGTTGAAGACAAACCAACAAAGCTGAAAATGCAGATGGGATGCTTGGTAAATTTGGGCTTAACATAGTCTGTTTTGATTTTACAGAATTCCCTAGATCTTAGAATTCATCTGTTGATTGGGAGGTTATAAATGTAACCCCACTGTTCAAGACAGTTGAGAGAGGGAAAGCTTTCTGGGGAAGGTGGGACCTCTACAGACAGGATGGTCTTCGTCTGAACCAGAGGGTACCAATTTACTGGGAGGGACATTTGCTAATGCTGTTCATGGGTATTTAAACTAATGCAGCAACGGGATAGGAACCTGAATTGTAGTTCCAGTAAACAGGAGGCTGAGGGTGGTGAGGTCAGGGATAGCTTTACAAGGTTGCAAGAGGACACTGTCAATCAGGATGTTGGTTTGAAATGTCTGTATTTCAATGCCAGGAGAATCCGGAATAAGGTGGGTGAACTTTCAACATAGGTTGGAATCTGGGATTTTGATGTTGTGGCCATTCCAGAGACTTGGCTGGAGGAGGGACAGGAATGGTTGTTGCAGATTCTGGGATTTAGATGTTTCAGCAGGAACAGAGATGATGGTAAAGGGTTGGGGGGGTGCATTTTTAATCAAGGTGTGTATTACAGCAGCTGAGAGAACATTTGAGGACTCATTCACTGAGGTAATTTGGACTGAGGTTAGAAACATGAAAGGAGAAGTTCACCCTAATGGGAGTTTTCTATAAGCCTCTGAATTGTTGCAGGGATGTAGAGGAAAGGATAGCAAAGATGATTCTCAATAGGAACGAGAGGAACAGGGTCGTGGTTATTGGTCTTTAACTTCCCCAATATTGACTGGGAATACTATAGTTCAAGTAGTTTAGATGGGTCAGTTTTTGTTCAATGTGAGCACGCGGGTTTTCTGAGACAGTATGTAGACAGGCCAACAAGGGGAGATGCCATATTGGATTTGATACTGGGGAATGGAGGTAGGTGAGCACTTTGGTGATAGTTACCGTAATTCAGTTATGTTTGCAATAGCAATGGGCAGGGAAAGAGATACAACTGGAGAGAAAGGCAATTATGATGTGATTTGGCAAGATTTAAGATGCATAGAATGGAGAAAGAAACTGCAGGCGATGGGCATACTTGAAATGTGGAACTTATTTCAAGGAACAGCTACTGCGGGTCGTTGATAAGTATATACCTCTCAGGCAGAGAGGTAGTTGTTGAGAGAGGGAAACATAGTTTACTAAAGAATTTGAAGCTCTTGTCAAGAGGAAGAAGGCTTATATGAAGATGACGTGTAGAAGCTCAGTTAGGGGGCTTGAGAGTTGTAAGTTAGCCAGAAAAGATCTAAAGAGAGGGCTAAGAAGAGCTAGGAGGGGACATGAGAAGTTGTTGGTGGATAGGATCAAGGAAAACCCTAAGGCCTTCTATAGGTATATTGGGAATAAAAGAATGACTAGAGTAAGATTAGGACCGATCAACGATAGTTGTGGAAAGTTGTGTGTGTAATCTGAGGACATGAGGAAGCACTTGATGAATACTTTTCATCAGTATTCATATTGGCAAAGGGCAATGTTAGTGAGAGTACGGAGATACAGGCTACCAGATTAGATGGGATTGAGCTGGACAAAGAGGAGATTTTAGCAATTTTTGAAGATTTGAAAATAGGTAAGATCCCAGGGCGAGATGGGTTTCATTCTAGGATTCTCTGGGAAGCCAGGGAGGAGATTGCAGAGCCTTTGGCTTCAATCTTTATGTCATCATTGTCGACATGAGTAGTGCCAGAAGTCGAGAGGATAGCAAATGTTGTTCCCTTATTTAAGAAGGGGAGTTGGGATGACCTTGGTAATTATAGGCCAGTGAACCTTATTTCGGTCGTGGGTAAGGTGTTAGAAAAGGTTATAAGAGATAGGATTTATAATCATCTGGAAAGAAATAATTCTATTAGGGATAGTTAACACAGTTTTGTGAAGGGTAAGTCGTGCCTCATTATCTTACTGATTATTTTCACAAGTCGGCGCAACATCGAGGGCCGAAGGGCCTGTAATGCACTGTAACATTTTATGTTCTAGTCAGGTTACTTGACATCAGTAGTATGGAAGTGTTCAAACCTTTTGTTTTTGATTTTATGGAATTTGTGTCACTGGAAAGGCCAGTATTTATTACTCATAAGTAATTGCCATTGTCAAAGTGGTGGTGAGCCACTATTTCAAACCACTATAGTCCATGGACAACTTATAAACTCTCTACTTTAAGTGTAGGAATTGAAACAGTGATATCGTTCCATATTTGTGACTTGGTGTACCTATGCATCAGCAGCTGAGGAATGTTAACTAAGAAAATCAAAATGGGATGAGGTCCCATGGGTTTGTGAAAGGAAATAATGTAGTTTAGACAAAAGAGAACAAGTGGATGTAGTATTTTAACTGACATGTTGTGACGCATCTCCTATACAGATGGGACTTGAAACCACACCTTCTGGCCAAGAATCGGGGCACTACCACTGCCACAAGAATCCTTCAATGGATGTAGTGCACCTGGATTTTCAAAGGGTTTTTAAAGGAAGTGAAAAACGTAGAATGTTGTCAAAGAAGTTTAGGACTAATGAGTTTGAAGGTGATTTGGAACTGGTCAATAAGAGAAACAGATTTGAGAAGTAAATGAGATAGTATCAAGTTATTGGTTTTTAAGAAGAATTAATTGCTTCAGTTGCTTGGCTATTTGTGATTTAGATCAATGGCTAACATGAAGGGACAGAGTGTGATATGTTCAAACTTCTAAAAAGCAAAGCTGAATGGGGAAGTAAGTTGTGAGAAGGATACCAAGAGGCTGCAAATGGACATGGGAAAGGTAAATGACTGGTTAAAAAAGTGACAGATTATAAAGTGGGGAACTTGTGAAGTTATCCACTTTCTTAGAAGAATAAAATCAGTTTTTGTTTTAAAAGCATGAGAGACTGGTAAATATTGATTTGTAATTGAATCAACCACAAATTTCAAAGGTAACATGTAGGCATTTCCTGAAGAAGGACTTATGCCCGAAACGTTGATTCTCCTGCTCCTTTGATGCTGCCTGACCTGCTGCGTTTTTCCAGCAACACATTTTTAAGCTCTGATCTCCAGCATCTGCAGTCTTCACTTTCTCCTAGGCATTATTAACAATCAGGAAAGCAAATTTTTGTTAATTCTTATTGCACGTGGGTTGGTGTCTAATAAATTATGTGGGACTTTGTTCACACCTCACCTAGAGTACTGTGTGATTTTGGTCTCATTACCTAATGATGCACTTGCCTTTGAAAGACTACAACACAGGTTCACAAAATTGGTTACTTGAATAAATGGAGAAGTCTAGTAGTGTGGGCATATGGATTCCAGAGAATGAAAGATGAACAAATTGAAATGTAGATGGGACAGGGGAAATTACCTGAAACTGCAGCAGCTCCAGAAAAGGATCAAGACTTTGGTGGTGGAGAAGGTGAACAAGAATGTGCTGTGGGGTTTTGACTGCAACAATAACTGATCAAGTTGACTGGTGTCCTATCTGCCTCAACCACTTCATGGACCAAGAAGTAGCTGTTCCTGAGAGCTGCTGTCACATTATTTTGCCCGAGGTGCATTCTTGCTTGGACAGAAGTAAGAAAATGTTAACCTACAATTAAATTGTATATAAATATATATATTTAAAAGTTTATATTTGGAAGTGAATTGAAAATATCCAATGAATATAGTGAAGCTAATCTGATTGCATAAAATGAGTGTTGTTATAAAATTAATTAATGAATTAAATCTATGAAATGAAACAATTGAACCAAACAAACACCAGTGCTCAAAAGATATGCTCAGATGGAGACATCAGTTAGATTATTGTGTGGACATTGGGAGTGGGGGAGGAAGAAGAGTGAAAAAGGGAGGTGTTTTCTCCTCCAAGTTTTGACATTTTATGTGAGTGCTTACATTTTGTATAAGAGATTGGCAATCCAACATTATGTGACTTCCTGGATATAACTCATAAAGGGCCAAATCTTTTTGGGATAATAATGATATCTATGCAGCACACGCCTTATTAATTTACAAGTGACAAATCTACAATGGCTTCATGACGAGGTCAGTGGCCAGGGAATCTTGCTGCAAGTTACTTTTGCCCTGACTCCTCAAGGCCTGTCCATCATCAACAAGGCTCAAATCAGGAATGTGATGGAATACTCTCCACTTGGTGAGATGAGTGCAGCTCCAATAGCACTGGAAGCTCAACACCATCCAGGATGAAGCAGCCTTCAACATTTACTCCCTTCAGCACTGACACATCGTGGTAGCAGTGCATACCACCTATGCAATGAACTGCAACAATTCACGAAGCCTCCTTCAGCAGGTGTCTTCCAAGCCACAGCCGCTATCACTTAGAAGATCAAGAGTAGCAAATACATGGAAACTCAATCACTTGCAAGTATCTATACTCATTAGAGTTTAGAATAATGAAAGAGGATGTAATTAAAACACACAGAATTCTAACAGGACAAGTCCCACAACATATTTCCTTCCTTTTGGAAAGATGTTGTAAAACTTGAAAGGGCTCAGAAAAGATTTTCAAGGATGTTGCCAGGGTTGGAGGATTTGAGCTGTAGGGAGAGGTTAAATAGGTTAGGGCTGTTTTCCCTGGAGCATCGGAGGCTGAGTGGTGACCTTATAGAGGTTTATAAAATCATGAGGGGCATGGATAGGATAAATAGACAAAGTCTTTTCCCTGGGGTGGAGGAGTCAGAACTAAAGGGCATAGGTTTAGGGTGAGAGGGGAAAGATATAAAAGAGACCTAAGGGGCAACATTTTCATACAGAGAGTGGTACGTTTATGGAATGTGCTGCCAGAGGAAGTGGTAGAGGCTAGTACAATTGCAACATTTAAAAGGCATTTGGATGGGTATATGAATAGGAATGATTTGGAGGGATAAGAACCGGGTTCCTTGCAGGTGGAAATAGATTGGCTTAGGATATCTGGTCGGCATGGACAAGTTGGATCGAAGGGTCTGTTTCCGTCCTGTACATCTCTATGACTCTTAAAAAACTTACTTGCCTTAGTGGAAGGAGACAGAGTATGGTTGTAGAAACACAAGATCAATGCTTGGGTCCTTTATTATTCATGATATGTGTGAATAATGTAAATGATGAGAATGTGGGTGAGGAGAAGAGATGATATGTAGGTTTGAGAATAACAAGAAGATTGACCGAGTGGTTTATATTGACGAAGAAGGTCTTGGGTAACAGGAAGATATATATGAGTTGTTAAGATGTGCAGATCAGTGGTAGATGGAATTTAACCAAGATGTAACCAGACAAGGGAGTATTCAATGAATTGCAGGACACTGGGAAACTCTTAAGAACAGAAGGATCTTGGGGTGCATATCCACAGATACCTGAAGATGGCAGGATAGGGTTTATACAGTAGTTAGGAAGACATATGGGATGCTCGCTTTTTTCAGTTGTAGCTGAGATTATAAGACCAGGGAGGTAATGCTGGTACTGTAGAAAACTTTGTTTAGGTCACAACTGGAGTATTGTGCAGTTATAGTTGCCACATTATAGGAAGGATGAGGCTGCACTGGAGGGGATACAGAGAGGTTCATCAGGGTGTTGCCTTAGTTGGAGCACTTCAGCTATGAAGAGAGGCTGGATAGCTCAGGAGTTTTTTTAAGTAGAGAAGGGTGTAGAATCTGATTGAGATGTATAAGGTTGAGGGGCATGGACAACACATGATGGAAAGCAGCTGTTCCCCTTAGATGAGGGTTCAATACCAAGGAGGTATAACTTTAATATGAAAAGGAAGAGGTTTAGAGGGGATTTAAGGAAAAAAGTTCACTGAGTGTCATGGGAATCTGGAATGCACTACCTCGGAGGGTAGTAGAAGTGGGAGGAACAATTTAAATTTCATATTCTGTGCTACGAACCAAGTTGAATTATTGCAGATAGGTTGGCACATATTTGATGGGCCAAAAGGCTTCTCCTGTGCTGTATGACTTGACACGTTAAATACTTGAGAGGAGGCTGTTTTCTCCAGGCTAAAGTATAGAACTCAAGTCATATTCGCTGTATAAGGTTATGGTCATTTAGAACTGAGATGCAGGAAAACTTCTTATTCTGAAGTTTGTGAATCTCAGAAATTCTTTACTGTGGATAGTTATGAGCAATTACTGGTTGACTATATTCATGACAGAGATTGATACATTGAAATAATTAAGAAATGTGGGAAATAGCAAAGTTCAAAGTTTAGGAAAGAATGTCTGACTCTGTTTCGGAGTGGTGGTTGGGGGGGGGGGGGGGGATGGTAGTGCTATCTATTTTAATTAAAATACATAATTAAATATTACAATTTGTCTTTTCCAGATACAAGAATCTTCAACCTTGGAAGAATTGAAATTAGCTGTCAAGGAAAATACTGACTACCTTTCAGTAGCTGGATGTTTGAGATCAGTATGGTCATTTGATGATAAAGAAATGTTGCTGAAGGATATGTTGACCTTCCATGTGATCAGTCGAGTTCGCTCACCTTTTGAAAGGTTTGCCTTTATGTACTGTATTTGCATCAAGAGCTTTAATCACTGCAACAGCCTGTACAAATGTCGTACCTTTAGATTATGTGATTAGGTTCTTGGAAATTGCCGAAAATCTGAACATTTTTTATTCCTTCTTGGGATGTGAATATCACTAACAAAACCAGCAGTTCTTGCCCATTCCTAATCAGTTTTTAGGAGGTAGTGGTGAGTCACCTTTTTTGAATCACTGCAGTCCATACTGAAGAAATGTCCACAGTGCAACTGAGTGGAAATTTCCAGGATTTTGAGTGACAATTAAGGTTTGACGATACAATTCCAATTTAGGATAGAGTGTAATTTTGTGGGGGTATGTAAACCTGTACCAAGCAGGTCTAGTCTTAGATGGTAGAGGCCACAGATACTGTAGAAGAAGCCTTAGAAAGTGGAGGTTGTCATCTCCATTTTAGGTTTTAAAATTTGTAATGGGGAATTACTTTCTAAATCACAAATCTTTCTTTAACATATTCTTATGGATAACAAAGCAAAAGATATTCATTTCCCAACAGTAAATGGTTCCTAGAGGGTAGATTTTAGAATACATTGTTATTTTTGAATTGACAGGGGGAAGCATTTGTATTATTTCCTGTAACTTTTTATTCTATGGAAACTAAATATGAGTCTCTTTATCATCGTTTTCTTTTGTACATGGTTTTTTTTTTATCAACTGTCCTCTAGCCAGCCTCAACAAAGTGCTTGTGATCAAGGATGTACTTCACAATTTCTTTTTTCATCTCTGTAAAAGCTCTTGTCTGTTTTGTATTCCTGGCTAGCTTACTCTGTTACTGTTTTTCCCCTTATCAACTTCATGGCCCTATCTGGATCCTAAAACATTGCCAGCCTTCAGGGTTCCTTCAATTTACAGCCTTATAAGATGCTTTAAAGAGAATAGTATTCCTAACTTTTTTTTTGGATTTTGTTTTTTTTTTAGTGAAAGACATTTTGAACCTTTGAATCTATTACTGTATTAACCTTAGCCAGCCCACATCACTTATCTTTAGAATTGGTTTTGGGATTAAATTTCCAGAACTGGAAGAACTACAGCCTAGGATTCTAAACCATAATGCAGATACGTTAGATGCTCTGGCTATAATTTTAAAATTTCCTTAGACTCTGGAATCAGATGTTTAAGAAAGAACGGAAAACAAAAATGAGGAGTTACAACCCAAGCACCCTGATATCAATCATTGGGAGCGTGGTGGTATTTATGATTGGAAAAAGTCATAATGCACTTCAAAAATAATAATATGATTAGAACAAGTTAACACAGTTTTATGAGAACAAAATCCTTTTTTTGCTCACATTTTTACATTTGTGGGAATTGCTGGCTAGACCAGCGTTTATTACCCATCACTAATTGTCCTGCAGAAAAGCATATGAAGTATGTTGAAGTTCCCATAAGATGCCCATCCATACTATTAAAGAAACTTAGTTCCGAATTAATACACAGTTTAACCATTAATGGATGCCTCGCCACCTGCTATTAATTAATGCAATTACTTATATTAACTGATTTTACAAATGTTAATTTGAATCAATGCTAATTTAGTGAGAAGTGATAAAAATACATACTGAGCAATCACTTGCCTTCTTACCTCTGCTGTCATGTTTTGTTTTTGTTGAAAATATTGACCTTCTCTCCCTGATTCCTCAGGTTCGCTATTTAATCCCCTTTCTGGTCCCTCTCACCAAAAATCCCTACTCCCTCTTGGGCTTAATGTTTAATCCACTCACTGCATTTCCTGCTCCTTGTCAGCGTCAATATTTTATCTTGCTGTTCTGAAGTATAAAGTTAGTTATGTTGCTGAGCTGTAGAGCAGTCAGCATATTTTCTTCTGACAGTGGAGATAATGGACATTTAAACTCAAAGTCTGGACTGGATACTTAAAATGCCTGGAATCAATAAGTTCAGGAAAAGTAGGGAAGGAATGAAAGGAAGATAGTTAGCAAACTGGATTAAGGAGAACATTGCAATAGAGAGAATGTCCTAGATGCCCAATGACTACAGCTAAGGAAAATTACAGTTGTTCTAACATTGCTCAAAGTATTCTACACATTACTAAGTAGCGGGAAGGATGCAGAGGAACAAATTTACAAGGAAATTACATGCTATTCCAATCCAGTTCCAATTAGGGTAATTGAAGTGTGAACAGCAGAGAGAGAGGCACAGATTCTTTGAGTGTTCAGAAGAATATTCTACTTTAATGTGTTTTCTGTTGAACAAGAAAAAAGGCATCCTGGACCTAGTTTTTGGAAATTAAATGAATCCTTGAAGGAAATTTTAGAAGACAGTGATTGTATCATAAGGCTTCTGTTCGATATGATAAAGGACAACTAGCAATTCAGCTTAGAGTCTCTGAGCTGTGAACTGGTTCCATTCCAGAGTCTATTCACAAGTCAATTTGCACACAAGTCTGTAACAGAACGTGCTATATAAAACATCTATTTGTAAGTACAGGTAATGTTCTTATGTCAGATATTTAAAATTGTACCCCTGAACGGAAATCCATTCATAATTTGAACATTTGAAACTTGATGACCCATGGAACAAAACTTGATTAATTGATGAAATACAAATTTCAGTGGAGCAAAAACTGATCTGCCCAGATAATTTGGAACATAAGATTGGCTGGAAAAACTAATTGACTGCCTTTAAGGAAGAGAACATTCAGGTTCAGTGCTAGGAGGGTTTGCCTTCTATACTATAATTAATCTACTTCAGATTGGGTGAGGAACTTCAAATTGGGTGAAATTAGCAAGTTGTGTGTGTTTTTTAATTAAGCTGTAAATTCATTTGCTCTAATGTTTTTAAACTAACTGAATCACAATTTCACAAAAATATTTGTCACTAAACTATGCAGCATATTTTCAATATCATATTTTCATTGTGAGCAACTTGAACTATCTCTAAAGTGTATGGAAGAACCTTTCACTCAAATATTGTCAACCTTATGTTGCTGATCTAATTTAATTCTGACATCTTTTCTCTCCCCCCTCTAGTATTAATATTTAAAATTGGCTAATGAAGCTTCAGAATCTAAATTTCAACAGAAATGATACCATAAGAGCCACTTCTTAATATTTTGATTCCTTATCTCAGATTCCGTGAAGGATTAAAGGTTCTTGGTGTGTTGGAAAACATTCAAAAATATCCAGAAGTGTTTGTTGAGCTGTTGTGTTACAAACCCGTCAAGTTAACAGCAGAGACATTTGAAAAACTTTTCTCCATCAACTTTTCACCAAATGGAAGTAATAGACGGATTGCAGAATCTAGAGTGTTTGATTTCTGGAGAGATTATTTGGCAGACGTGGAAGGTATGATTAAGATTTTAAAAAATAAATTTAATTCACACTGCCCTCTGTCCATTAACCAATATTTATCCTGTACCACTCTTCTAACATCTTCCTACTAAAAGGGACCAAGGAATGAAAGGTATTTGAAGTGAGTGATTTGCTTTCAGTTTTGGGTTCATGTTATGAGAGGATAGTCATTTTATTTGGCAGATGTGGAAGGTATGATTAAGATTTTACAAAATAAATTTAATTCACACTGCCCTCTGTCCATTAACCAATATTTATCCTGTACCACTCTTCTAACATCTTCCTACTAAAAGGGACCAAGGAATGAAAGGTATTTGAAGTGAGTGATTTGCTTTCAGTTTTAGGTTCATGTTATGAGAGGATAGTCATTTTAAAGGACAGAGGATTAAGAGATTAGTTTGACATGTCCAAATTTGAGGGGAAAGAATAGAGTAGATGAGGAATAGAGCTGTTCCCATTGACAGGGACCAAGGATCAAAAGACACCGATCTTTGAAGTGATTGGTGAAAGATGTAACAGTGACGCATGGAAGACCACCTGTAAACATCATGGAATGCACTGCCTAGGATTATGGTGAAGATAGATTTGATCAGAGCCTCTCAAGGGGAATTTAATAATTTTCTGAGGAGAAAAAAATTAAGGGTGTGCAAAAAGGCAGTAAATGGGATTACGTGAATTGCTCTTTTGGAGAGCCAGCTGAGAAATTTGGGTGGCACAGTGGTTAGCACTGTTGCCTCACAGCGCCAGAGACCCAGGTTCAATTTCCGCCTCTGGCAACTGTCTGTGTGGAGTTTGCACATTCTCTCTGTGTCTGCATGGGTTTCCTCCAGGTGCTCTGGTTTCCTTCCACAGTCCAAAGATGTGCAGGTTAGGTGAATTGGTCATGCTAAATTGCCCAGAGTGTTAGGTGAAGGGGTAAATGTAGGGGAATGGGTCTGGGTGGTTTGCTCTTCGGAGGGCCGGTGTGGACCTGTTGGGCCGAAGGGCCTGTTTCCACACCGTAAGTAATCTAAAATCTAAAATTTGGGCAAAATGGCTGCCTCCTACGCTGAAACCATTCTGTGATGCATTACAACAAAAATTTACAAATAATCTAATTATTATGTTAAAATGTTTTGCACTAGATATATTCTAAATATCATCCTTTTTGCTTTTCTTTGGAAAAGCATCTCTGACCATTTGTAAATGTGCTTAAATAGATCAAAAATACATGAACTTTATAGTTTGAAATTTTTTTGACTGATCCTGGAAGAAATAATATGTTGCATAATCTTTCTTGCACTACTAGAGAGATTTCAGTCCACATCTGAAACAACACAAAATCACTTCAACTGACAAAGAATTGAACTTATTCCATTGAATTTCATACAATACTACTAAACAGTACTTGCAGAGGGTGGGCTGCAAATGTACTGGCCATGCTTACAGTGTAGGCCCAAAGGCACTTTCAGGCTACTGTACCTAAACTACTTGAAGGAATAAATGTTAACCTTGTAGCTATTTACTTGGAATTAGCGACATCAAGACTTGGTTTTGAAAAAGAAAGGGCAGCATGGTGACTCTTTGGTTAGCACTGCTGCGTCACAGCACTGAGCACCTAGGTTCAATTTCCACCTCAGGCGACTGTCTGTGTGAAGTTTGCACATTTTTCCTGTGTCAGTGTGGGTTTCCTCCGGGTACTCCGGTTTCCTCCGGATACTCCAGTTTCCTCCCACAATCTAAAGATTTGCAGGTCAGGTGAGTTGGCCATGCTAAATTGCCTATTGTGTTAAGTGCATTAGTCAGAGGGAAATGCATGCGTGTGGGTTACTCTTCAGAGGGTTGGTGTGGTCATGTTGGGCCAAATGGCCTGTTTTCACATTGTAGGGAATCTAATCCAAACAATTGTTAAGGTAGGTTCTTCTGAAAGTTCAGGGACTATATTTTTCCACATAACTTTATACATTAAACAATTTGGTTAGATCATAAGATATAGGAGAAGTAGGCCATTCAGCCCACCAAATCTGCTCTGCAATTCAGTGAAATCATGGTTGATCTGATAATTGTCAACTCCAATTTCTTGTCTTTTCCCCATTACTCTTGATTTTCTTATTGATTGCAAATCTGTCTATACTTGAATATACTTAATGACCCAGCCTCAACAGCCCTCTGTGGTAAAGAATTCCACATATTCACTAATGCCCGAGACAGAATTAGTTAGCCAATCCTCCAAAATCCAAAAGCATTTCATCCATTGCTTCCCTTTATCTATCCTGCTTGTTACCACTCAGAAGGGGACATCATGAAGGGGTTATAAGTATACACACCATTCTGTATTATTGCATTTAAGCAATGTATATAGTGACTGACCATGTTGCTTGGAGGGCAACCTATTACTTTGATTTCAAAAGTAATATTTCAGAATAGATATCCACCTGAATTAACTTTTCATTGATTAGTTACATATAGGATGGGAAATCTAGGCTGAAAACATACTTGTTCAAGACAATTATCCCAAGATAATTTTGCATTTTTAAGTTGAAGAGATTCTGTTCTGCTGTGACCTACTGACTCTTTAGTGATGTGCAAACGAATCAACAGTATTCAGCTAGTTTTGATAATTGTCTGGGTGACTGGCCAAATCAATCATATAAGTGGTTCTACTGCCCTCCAGGTTCTGCAAATTAACTTACTTTCTTTTTTTCAGATGGAACAACTGAAGCTATTTTTGAAGACATCTTGACATTTGTAACTGGCACAAACATCATTCCAGCAATCTGTTTTCTTCCTGACCCCTCGATTAAATTCTTGCATAGTGATGGAATAATACAGTACCGCTTTCCAACAGCACAAACATGTCTAAATTGTTTAAAACTACCCATGTCAAAAACATATGAAGAATTTAAAGGATGTATGGATTTTGCTATCTGCAATACACCTGGCTTAAAATGAATTTAACGCAGTGAAGATTTTGCAGTCTTGAATGTTAGTATGTAACAATTTTCTTTATGTCTTGGTTCTTAATGTACATTTATTTAGCAAAACGTTGCTGCAACCACATCTTATAAAGTGGGAAGAGATAATGACTGCTCTTCAGAAAGTTCTTTATGGCTGGAGATTCATGATTTTACTGCACCATATGTGTGAGGAAAGCAGGAACAAATGAGAACTGCCATGTAAATATGCTTCTCTCCTGGCACATTGATGCAATTCATTGTGTTAGGAGGGACACAGATATGCTTTGGCATGTTCCATTATTTTTTCATCTTCGTTTCAACAGGACTCTTTGGAAAGGAAGCTCTATCTCAGCTTGGAGACCTCTTTGCCTAGCTTGTTACAAAGTGTTGAGGCCTAGTAGCAGTCCCTGTTGTTTTTCTTTGTAAATGTGGTATAGCAATAAGAGGAACATAATATTTTTTTAAATTTTCTTTGTTTCCCCTGGTGGTTTTATCCATAAAAAGGGATTTTGCATTTTTGTTTTCATTAGTTAATGTTAATGAGGTTATAAAATTGCTGGATTTGTTGATTAAATGTTTTTTAACAGTCTGTTTGCATAAGAATTCCACATGTACAAGCAATAAATTTGTAAATTTGTCATGATAACAGTATGTATTGTCAGCACATGGCTCAAGAATACACAATTTTTGAATACATTCAATTGAATAATTTCTGAATTTTTTAAACTTTAGAATAGAATTTTCCAAAGTAATATTTTGAATTGCTTGAAGCACTTCAGGTTTGTCTCAAATTTACTTTCTAAATTAGAATCTTTTTGTTTCAATCTTGCTTGTACAATTTTTTTTTAATTGTATCCATTAGTTTTTCCTACTTGTTGCCTGGAAAAGTATGTACTCTATATTTTAATATTCCTAACCTTATAACTGTCACGATAGATTATACTTAAATACTTAAAATTACTTTGTATTGGTAATGCATTTAATTTGTCTTCCCAAAAAAAAGACTGTTCTAAAAGTTGTTTAGAAATTACTACAAACATAAATAAAATTATTCAGTTGAACAAAAATGAATAAATGCTTTAACAGTATTAAGAGAATAAAAATAGCTTGGTGTTGGCAATGTAAGGGTTCATTAGGAGCCAATATTGTAAAAATGTTTGTTTTTTTTCTTGTCATTTCTGTGAAAGTCACTGCTTCATGTGTTGCACATTCTTCCTTGCACTGCATTGGCCTGTTGTATCCTATCCAATTTATTACTAGTTGTGCTTTGATCACTGCTTTCTGGCTTTAATGAAAACAGTGATTCAATTATTGTTTTATAAATCTGTTTAGATTTGAAATAAAATTCATATAGAATGACATTAGTCAAATCAATATTTGCACTTCTGCCAATTTTGTTTGCATCCCATAACATTTTACAATGGAAAAATATTTTGTTACTAAGTTTATATACAACAAATTTTTATTCCTGATGAAGGGCTTTTGCCCGAAACGTCGATTTTGCCTGTCCTCGGATGCTGCCTGAATTGCTGTGCTCTTCCAGCACCACTGATCCATAATTCATTATGTGTTCGAGCAAGATTTCAAGGCAATAAAATGTAACAAACAGACAATGTTTAAATAACATTCAGAAAAATATAGCAGATTCCAAAGGAAAGGAAACATTTTGTTAGAAAAGCATACCTTTCAGTACAAAGAAGACTAATGCTCATGAAGTAATTCATATCGAGGAAAATATAAAAACCATGTACAAATTAAGTATTGTATAAACAAATGCTGTTTGTGAATAAAATAAACTATTGCATTTGCACTAGCTACTTATCCTAAATAATTATCTTCTTAGTTTGCTTTTACTGCAGAGCTATTATTAATGCATAACATATTTGAATGATGCAGAAATATTGAATTTAATTGCTCATATCACTAACATCACTGGTTATTTGTGATAATTAAACAGAACATGAAACAATTGCTAAAATATCTTGCAGTAAAATGTGAACTTCAAAATAAAATATATTGTCTAACATTGAATTTTCGATGTTCAAAGGATTCGTAGCTGATACTTTAACTTGATAATTTCCCTTTTTAACATTCATATTATGAATTTTTCTGTAATTTGTCTTTTAAAAATGTAGCTGGATAGTGTCTGTTAATATGATCATGTTTTCACTTGTTTATGTAAATAAATGTTTTAAAATTTTTTTCCTCAAACTTCAGATTTCTTTCAACTCTTTGTTGTATGCACCCAACGAGAGCCACAATTTTGAAAGGTGGGTTTATAATACTGCAAATTTACCGCAGGAGTTTGTGGTCAACTCTTGTTAGGATCAATTCAGCAGTATATTAGTAGTTCCAAAATAGCTCAGTCAGCTTTTCTATCTATGACTGAACCTGAAAAAAGTGATTGGTTTCGCAAAGGAATACTGCACAAAGGAAATGTCAAGAATTGTTCCTAGGAGGCGCTAATCAGAATCCTGTGTCTCCAATTCTCCTGGAGAACTGACTCCAAATTTCGCATGCATGTACCAGAAGATGTCTAGTGCTTCAGTTATTATAAACTGCATGTAATTCAAGCAGCATTACATCTTGTGAGATTACCAACTTGGTGTTGACAAAGTAATTAAATTTGTTGCTGATTAAGATTGAACCTAAATTCTGTCGAAAAATTTGTATGGAAGTACTTCCCCACTTAGTATAAATAGCTTTGACTGATACCATCAAGGGGGATGGTTGGCTGTGCATCTACCTTAGGCATCCGACATAGTTGCAGCAGAAACCAGCATATATAAGAGATCACAATGCTTTAGTGCACTTAACTGAAGTGACCAGAAAAATAAATCTCCAAATCTTTGTTTAATTTATCCATAATCTGACATTTTATTCTGTTATGAATAGTAGATCGAACTTTTACATTTTGTGTATTATCTATGAGCTCAAAGGAGAGAGGGACCAGCAGGAGGTTGTTGTACACAGTGGAATTAATGACATAGGTAGGGAAAAGGATGATATTCTGAAAGGAGAAGATAGAAAGTTCAGCAGAAATTTATTAAGGAGTGAGTTTGGAGAAGATTTGTGGCTCAGGTTGAAGTTCTGGATGTAAGTTTGCTCGCTGAGCTGGAGCTTTAATTTTCAGACTAGGTGACGAAACACAAATAGAAAGTGAGCCGTAACACCAGAGCTTCACCGGAGGTTCACTGATGATGTTACCGTGTATGGTGACGAAATGTCTGAAAACGCACCTTCCAGCTCAGCGAGCAAACTTATTCATTTATAAAAGAGGTCCTTGATGGTAGTAATATCTGGATTACTCCTGATGCTATGATCTAGTGAGGGTAGGAATAGGAGGATAGAGCAAATGAATGCATGGCTGAGGAGCTGGGGCAGGGGAGAAGGGTTCATATTTTTGGATCATTGTGATCTCTTCTGGAGTAGGTGTGATTTGTACAAGAAGAATGGGTTGCACCTGAATTGGAAGGGAATAATATACCGGCAGGGAGATTTGCTAAAGCTGCTGGGGAGAATTTAAACTAGTAAGGTGGAGCTGGGATCCCAGAGAATTAGGAAAGAGATCAGTCTGAGACTGGTACAGTTGGGAAAGGGAGCAAATCAAACAGTCAAATCAGGCAGGAACAAAACAGAGGTCAAGGCAGGACTGATAAATTAAACTGCATTTATTTCAATGCAAGTGGGCTATCAGGGAAGGCAGATGGGCATGGTTAGGAACATGGGACTGGGATATCAATAATTACAGAGACATGGCTCAGGGTGGACGGATCTGCCAGCTTAATGTACCAGGATACAAATGCTATAGGAAGGATAGAAAGGAGGGCCAAGAGAGGAGAGTGAGTGGCATTTTTGATAAGGGACAGCATAATGGCTGTATGTAGGAGAAATTCCTCGGAGTGCATCGAGGGAAGTTACTTGGGTGGAACTAAGAAATAAAAAAGGGATGATCACTTTATTGGAATTGTATTGTAGACACCCCAATAGTAAACGGGAAATTGAGAAACAAATTTGTAAGGATATCTCAGTTTTCTGTAAGAGTAATAGGATGGTTATAGTAGGGGATTTTAAATTTCCAAAACATAGACTGGGGGGACTGCCATAGTGTTATGGGTTTAGATGGAAAATATTTGTTAAGTGTCTACAAGAACATTTTCTGATTCAGTTTGCAGATGTACCTACCAGAGAAGGTGCAAAACTTGAGATACTCTTGGAAAATAAGGCAGGGCATGTGACTGAGGTGTCAGTCGGGGAGTACTTTGGGGCCAGCAACCATATTTCTATTAGTTTTAAAATAGTGAAGGTAAAGGATAGACCAGATCTAAAAGTTGAAGTTCTAAACTGTATGAAGACCAATTTTGATGGTATTAGGCAAGAACTTTCAAAAGCTGATTGGGGCAGATGTTTGCAGGTAAAGAGATGGCTGGAAAATGGGAAGCCTTCAAAGATGAGATAACGGGAGTCCAGAGACAGTATATTCCTGTTAGGGTGAAAGGAAAGGCTGGTACGTGTCGGGAATGCTGGATGACTAGAGGAATTTAGGTTTTGGTTCAGAAAAAGAAGGAAGGCATAGACAGCAGAGATTGAATGAATCCTTTGAGTATAAAGGCAGTAGGAGTATACTTAAGAGGGAAATTAGGAGGGCAAAAAGGGGACATGAGATAGCTTTGGCAATTAGGATTAAGGAGAATCCAAAGGGATTCTATAAATATATTAAGGACAAAAGGGTAACTAGAGAAACAATAGGGCCCTTCAAAGATCAGCAAGGTAGCCTATGTGTGAAACCGCAGGAGATGGCGGAGATACTAAATGAGTATTTTGCATCAGTGTTTATTGTGGAAAAGGATATAGATGATACAGAATGTGGGGAACTAGATGGTGAAAACTTGAAAAATGTCCATATTGCAGAACAGGAGGTGCTGGGTGTCTTGAAATGCATAAAAGTGGATAAATCCCCAGCACCTGATCAGGCATTTAGTATGTTTTACTTTATTGGTCAGAGCATTGAGTATAGGAGTTGGGAGGTCATGTTGCAGCTATACAGGACATTGGTTAGGCCACTTTTGGAATATTGTGTGCAATTCTGGTCTCCCTTCTATCGAAAGAATGTTGTGAAACTTGAGAGGGTTCTGAGAAGATTTACAAGGATATTGCCAGGTTTGGAGGATTTGAGCTGTAGGGAGAGGCTGAATAGGCTGGGGCTGTTTTCCTTGAAGCATCGGAGGGGTGACCTTATAAAGGTTTATAAAATCATGAAGGACATGGATAGGGTAAATAGACCAGGTCTTTTCCCTGGGGTGGGAGTGTCCAGAACTAGAGAACATATGTTTATGGTGAGAGGGGCAACTTTTTCACGCAGAGGGTGGTGCTTGTATGGAATGAGCTGCCAGAGGCAATGGTGGAGGCTGATACAGTTCTAAATTTAAAAGGCATCTGAATAGGTATAAAAATAGGAAGGGTTTAGAGTGCAATTGGCCAAGTGCTGGGAAATGGAATTAGATTAGGTTAGGATATCTGGTCAGCGTGGACCATGGTCTGTTTCCATGCTGTACATTTCTGACTATGACACTATAAATATAACTGATGTCAAACTTTTGGCTTACTTTACCCATACTAGCAAGAATGTAAATTATAGTCTGGTATTAAAAAGTACAGCTCAAACATGTTATTTTTGATTGCAAAGCAAGTAGAAATATTTTCACAATTATCTGAAGATCCCCCCCCCCCCCAAATTGTTTGTGTATGCCAGATCATTTAAATTTTTGAGATCGTTAGTCAAGTGCATGAAGGAATAAAGACAATAAGTTTAGTGACCAATCGTGTGCTAACATATTAAAGAAAAGTTACAGTTGCTGGCCATCTAATAATAAAATTCCATTTAATGAGTGCTCTTCCTGAAAGCAGGTCCTTGATTCATTGTCTGCTGATGTTTCATCCAGAGCTGTTTCTCATGGCTGTTTCTGTCCACTTTTGTGCAATTGATTTCCAATCCCTTGATCAAGGCAAGAAGGCAGGCCCCCAATCTACTTCAGCTGGAATGAGAATTAAAGTCATGCTATCTCCATTATTCCGAATGAAAGGCTACCTATTTTGCCAACGGAGCTACCCTCCTCCCCCATTTTATCACAGCCCAATGTGCATATTTAAAGTTTCTGGATTGTGTTCACCTCTCCAATTTTTATTACTATTCGTTAAACTGTGATAGCTTAACTAAGCGATAGGTATACAGTTGACAAACCACACATAAGTCTAAATATTAGTAGACCGTTTCCTTCACCATCTAATGATTACAGTGAGTTAACAACTATCAAAGTCAAATTTCAGACTTGTTAATTTCTTTTTAAAACAGAATTTAATTATCTGAAGTAAGAAGTGCAGGAGAACGAGAGAAAGAAATTTGAGGGGGGTGGAAGTAATGATTTTGAGAAGAAGTTGCTTCAATGCTTGAAGGAACTAAATATGCATGGCAGTGGTAACTAAATGGGGAAGAGTAACTGACTGGATGTTCTTCAGGGACTTGCTGAGTCAATTGACATCCTTTTGTGGTGTAAATAAAAATTTACGCCACCTGAGATGCAAATAACCAGAAGCAATAAAAGACCTGTCTTTTGATTTTTGGACAAAACAACTTGAGATACTTTGCTTTGTAAAAGATGCAGTTTTGAAAAACATTCTCATGATATTGAAATCCCTGGGAATCTCATTTATTGTCCACCCCACAAGATTGAGATGAGCTTTTCATGTCCACATTTGAATGACGTATGACTTGAATGGGACCTTTTGAGGTGTTGATGTTACCATGTTCCAGCTATGTTTGCCCTCAGTAGTTTGGGGAGTGCTAGCAATAAAACTGTGGTAATCTGTACCTTTGGGTTGTACTTGCTGTACCTGTGGTGAGACAGTTGTGATATCAATGATACTCAGAGTGCTGGAGAAATTGAAATAGATAATGTTTTGATATCTAAAAGGAGGTAGACTAGGTGATGGTTTGCAAACAAAATCAGTAATTGCTTGAAAAACTCAACAGGTCTGGCAACATCTGTGGAGAAAAAAAGCAGAATTAATGCTTTGGGTTTAGTATCCCTTCAGAAAGGGTTGGTATACATGTTGAAAAGGGAAGGGAAGGGGAAAGGCGTAAATGATAGATGGAGATGAAGCCCAGAGAGAAACAGTTGACCAGTCAAAAGAATGGGTAAAGGTCAGCCTGGGTGAATGAATAGCTGCTAATGGGGACTGTAAGTGGCTGATAGTATGTTGTTCGTGCGAGCATGTTAAATTAAGTTTGTGTAAATGTTCAAAAACTGAGAAGGGATTAAAGATGGAAGTCTGAATTATCATAATATTGGAGACTCTCTCTGGTTTGGTCAAAATGGCACTGGGGACTTGATTCCAGACATTCTGTTCCTAAACTCAACACCCATCATTTTTGTGGGAAGGGCAAGAATTGCGTTTTGGATATGTGGTCCAAATGCTTTTGGAGTTCTTTGGATAAGTAGATACCTTTTTAATAGGTCTAAGGATTTCTTTTGAATATTACTAGATAGTTGAAGTATTAGATTCTTTTGATAAAAATCTCTATCTCAAATGCACTGCTAGAACCCAAGGTGACCTTGGGCAAGTGGCAAATATATGCCAGAGAAGGGAGCAGAGCACATTATCAGAATGAAAATGGAATCTAATTTATTTTTATATTCATGCCACAGAGAAAGGTGAACACTGACCAACATAAAGCTAGAGTGCCAGGCCAACAGATAGTATTGCAGAGCACACCAGGGAGGAAGAAGAGGACAGCCAGATTTTACTGAGAGGTAACTGTCTACTGACTGCAGAGGTCATATCTCAAAACAAATACAGAAAGTGTATCAGGCTAGGTCAAGAAATGGCCATTGAAATTACATGGTATACCCGTGCCTTGAACCACAATTTGCCAATCCCTGTATTCAGCCAGTGGCTTTCAAGGTTAAACTGACTGAATTCAAAGACTCAGCAGAATACCTCTGCGGAATAGAGTCATAGAGTCGTGCAGCATGGAAACAGACCCGTCGGTCCAATCCGTCCATGCCGACCAGATATCCCAACCCAATCTAGTCCCACCTGCCAGCACCCGGCCCCTATCCCTCCAAACCCATCCTATTCATATACCCATCCAAATGCCTCTTAAATGTTGCAATTGTACCCGCCTCCACCACATCCTCTGGTAGCTCATCCCATACACGTACCACCCTCTGCGTGAAAAAGTTGCCCCTTGGGTCTCTTTTATATCTTTCCCCTCTCACGCTAAACCTATGCCCTCTAGTTCTGGACTCCCCGACCCCAGGGAAAAGACTTTGTCTATTTATCCTATCCATGCCCCTTATAATTTTGTAAACCTCTATAAGGTCACCCCCTCAGCCTCCGACGCCCCAGGGAAAACAGCCCCAGCCTGTTCAGTCTCTCCCTGTAGCTCAGATCCTCCAACCCTGGTAACATCCTTGTAAATCTTTTCTGAACCCTTTCAAGTTTCACAACATCTTTCCGATAGGAAGGAGATCAGAATTGCACGCAATATTCCAACAGTGGCCTAACCAATGTCCTGTACAGCCGCAACATGACCTCCCAACACCTGTACTCAATATTCTGACCAATAAAGGAAAGCATACCAAACGCCCTCTTCACTATCCTATCTACCTGCGACTCCACTTTCAAAGAGCTATGAACCTACACTCCAAGGTCTCTTTGTTCAGCAATACTCCCTAGGACCTTACCATTAAGTGTATAAGTCCTGCTAAGATTTGCTTTCCCAAAATGCAGCACCTCGCAACCGCACCTAGACTGTCACCGATAGCCTCTTTAACTTTCCACAGGGTTTGATGTCTGGACAATTAGCATGCTTCATGCCAGCAGAGGGGGTTGTTGACTACAGCCACATCCTCAGAAAATCTCAATTCTTCAACGTGAACTTGAAAGTCGTCCAACTCTCTGAATTACATAAAGCGCGAGACTGCAGCAAACTTTCTTCACGTGTATATATTCACTGGTAGCCACCCTAACTCATTTATCTTGAGTTCATAACTGCCTCAGATTTATCAAACACAAACACTGTTGTGTGGCTTGTTTTCTGGGAATGAGGGGTAGCCCTGAAGAAGGTGGTTATTGATCTTCTTAAGGCAGTCTTCCAAATGGAACTTTAACATTAGGCCTGTGCTAAGCTGGAGTGCAATAGATCAGGTATGTGACCACTCAGGCAGAGCCCTACAAGCAAGGGTGGTCTCAGCAGTGAATTCTCGTGCTGTGCTTTATGCTATATAATATTGTGCAACTGAGGGCCTACACCTAAAAAGGAAAGATGCTAGGCTTGAGAGCTGCAACATCTGAAGAGGAGGAAGCTTTTCTCTCACACAGGGATCTGATAATGGAGGAGGAAGAAGGAGACAAAGCATATGAAGGACAAGCCATAGCTATTTCTTTGCAAGAGAATAAATATTTTATTCTGTAGAATAAAATTCTGTAGTTATTCTGGAGAATAAACTGTAGAATGGCTCTCCTCAATATGGGAGGAAAAACAATATCAAAGAATATAAGTTCCTAATATTACTAGGGCTGAAACCATCAATGTCATAACCATTAGCCTTATATTTTAGCAGCATCACCTCCACTATTAGCATCACAACAAAGTGCCTTTACCACCATCTTTCTCACTTTTTCTTTATTTTTGATGACTATTTACTAAACATTCCTAATTGCTTGTACTCTCAGAGCTCCAGCCCCGATGTGAGTCATCTGTCTGGTATTCTGGCCTCTCTTAAACTGCAAACATGAAGTAAGGTTGACCTTATAAGCAGCCATCTGTCATGTATGCACCTACAGAACTAGCTTAGTCACACATACCTCCATGCTCCACCAGAAGTCTACCTCATATGCTGCAGCATTCAGATGTGTACCATGAGTTCACCCTCTGTGTGCTTGTGCCAAACAACTCACCTTGCCAGAATGCATCAGGTCATGATTAGATTAGATTAGATTACTTACAGTGTGGAAACAGGCCCTTCGGCTCAACAAGTCCAAACCGCCCCGCCGAAGCGCAACCCACCCATAACCCCTTACCTAACACTACGGGCAATTTAGCATGGCCAATTCACCTGACCTGCACATCTTTGGACTGTGGGAGGAAACCGGAGCACCCGGAGGAAACCCACGCAGACACAGGGAGAACGTGCAAACTCCACACAGTCAGTCACCTGAGGCGGGAATTGAACCCGGTCTCTGGCGTGTGAGGCAGCAGTGCTAACCACTGTGCCACCGTGCCGCCCACGGCACCTTTCATGGAACCTTTCTTTCTGTACTGGATCCACTTAAACATTCATTTGCTCTGCTCATAGTAGAAGCTGCTGTCCAACAATCTTTGGTGAATTTCTATAGTACATCTTGTAGATAGTACACTCCTCTGTTATTGAGCGGCGGTGAGGGAAGGAGTGGATGCTTGTGGATATGGTGCCAATCAGGCGTGCTGCTTTGTCCTGGATGGTGTCAAGCTTTTTGAGTGTTGTAGAAGCTGCACTCATCCAGGCAAGTGGGGAGTATTCCATCACAGTGCTGTCTTGTGTCTTGTAGATGGTGGACATGCTTTGGGCAGTCAGGAGATGAATTACTCACGCAGTATTCCTAGTGTCTGAACTGCTCTGATAGCCACTGTGTTTATATGGTGAGTCCAGTTGAGTTCCTGGTCAATGATAACCCCCAGGATGTCAATAGTGGGGGATTCAGTGATGATAACACCATCAAATATCAGGGTGCAGTGATTAGATCATCTCTAATTGGAAATGGTCATTGCCTGGCATTTCTGTGGCGTGAATATTACTTGCCACTTGTCATCCCAAACCTGGATATTGTCCAAATCTTGTTACATTTAAACATGGACTGCTTCAGTATCTGAGGAGTGAATGATGCTGAACATTGCAGATTCATCGACGAACATCCCCACTTCTTACCTTATGATGGAGTATAGATCATTGAAGCAGTTGAAGAAAGTTGGGCCTAAGACACTATCCTGAGGAACTCCTGCAGAGATGTTGTGGAGCTGAGATGACTGACCTGCAACAACCACAACGATCTTCCTCTATGCCAGGTACAACTCCAACCAGCAGACAATGTGTCCCCTGATATCCACTGATTCCTAGCCTGATGCCACGTTGGTCGAATGCAGCGTTGATGTCAAGGGCTTTCACTCTCGTCTCACCTCTGGAATTAAGCTTGTTTATCTGTGTTTGAACCCCAGTTTGGAGCTGAGTGACCTTGGCAGAATCCAACCTGGGCATTGCTGAGCAGGTGCTGCTTTATAGCATTGATGATGATACCTTCCATCATTTTACTGACGATTGAGTGTAGATTGATGGAGCATTAATTGGCTGGATTGGATTTGCCTAGCTTTTATGTACAGGATCTACCTGGGCAATTTTTCATATTGTCAAATAGGTGCCAGTGTTCTAACTATACTGGAAGAGCTTGGCAAGGGGAATGGCAAGTTCTGGAGCACAAGTCTTTAGTCTACATGGAGTGAATCAAATTGGCTGAAGACTGGTATCTGTAAAGCTGTTTGTGGTAGGACTACAGAGGCTAGCTCTGATCTGTTGGAAGGGCATAAGCCCAAAATGTCGATTCTCCTGCTCCTTGGATGCTGCCTGACCGGTTGTGCTTTTCCAGCACCACACTCTTCAACTCTAATCTCCAGCATCTATAGTGCTCACTTTCTCCCTGTGGGATTGCTTAGCTCTATATTATTTACTGTTTCTGCATTTGGCATGCAAGTAGTTCTTTTTGGTAGCTGCACCTCCTTTTTAGGTATGCCTTCTGCTGCTCCTGGCATGCTTTCCTGCACTCTGTATTGAACTACAATTGATCCCCTGGTTTGATGGTAATGGTTGAGTGGATGATTATATTACGCCATGAGGTTTGTAGGTTGTGCTGAAGTACATTCTGCTACCACGGATGGCCCACAGCACCTCATGGATGCCCAGTCTTCAATTGCTAGATCTGTTCAAAGTCTGTCTCATTTAGCACTGCAATAGTCCCACACAACACAATGGAGGGTATTCTCAATGTGAAGGCAGAACTTTGTCTCCTCAAGGACTGTGCAGTGGTCACAGTTACCAATAGTCACTGACAGATGCATTCTTGGGTAAGGATGAGGTCAAGAATATGTTTCCCTCTTGTTTTTTTCCCTCGCCACATGTCACAGATGCAATTCAGCAGCAATGTCCTTTACAACTGGACCAGCTCAAACAATAGTGCTGCCACCAAGCCACTCTTGGTGGTGGTCATTAAAATTCCCCACCAGAGTGCATTTTTCACCCTTACAAACTTCAATGCTTCCTCCAAATGTTGCTCAACATAGAGGAGTACTGGGAGAAGTGAGGACTGCAGATGCTGGAGATGAGAGTTGAAAAGTGTAGTGCTGGAAAAGCAAAGCAGGTCAGGCAGCATCCAAGGAGCAGGAGAATCGAGTATAAGCTCTTCATTTGGAGTATTGATTCATTAGCTGAAGGAGGACAGTACATGGTAATCAGCAGGTGGTTTCCTTGCCTGTGTTTAAGCTGAAGCAGTGAGACTTCATGGGGTCCAAAGTCTCAATGTCAAACACTCTCGGGACAACTCTCTCCCTACTGTATGCCACTGTATCATTACCTGTGCTTGGTCAGTCCTGTCAGTGGGATGGAACATATCCAGGAATGGTGATGCTCTTGTCTGAGACATTGTCTGCAAGGTATCATTACGTGATTATGACTATCTCATGCTGTTGCTTGACTAATCTGTGAGACAGCTCACCAGATTTTAGCACTGTACTCCAGGACTTTGCAGTGTTGACAAGTCTGTTTCTGCCATTCTTTTCTGGTACCTAGTCGATGCCAAGTGGTTCATCCAGTTTCCTTTCTTTGTTGAGACTTTGCACCAATTGATATAACTAAGTGGCTTTTGGTAGAAGGAAAGACACACAGTTGTGCATGATAGCACTTATGGGTTAAAAAAAAGACCTTATCAATGATATTGTCTTCCTGGTTGACTGTGCACACTGTGAGCAACTGACACAACTTGATGCACTAATGAGGGATCAAACCATTGGAAATGTGCCTATTCTTATTCTTGGTAACAAAATTGTCTGACCTGAGGCAATCAGTGAAGAGATGTTTCAAGAGCTGTTTAGGTTATGTAGTAAAACATAGAAGCTGAATACTTTCATGAAGGAGCTTAATGCATGACCACTGAAAGTCTTTATGTGCAATGTCCTACAGAGACAAGGTTATAGAGAAGGATTTCACTGGCTAGCTCAGTACTTTGGCGAAATCTGACTTTGGAAAGGTTATCTGTCAAAGATTGAAAATCAGCTATCAACATAAAACAACTTGAACCTTCCAGACATTTTCTGGGTATATGTTTGCTTTTCAAAGTCTGATGTTTTTCTAGAAAGATAACAATAACATTGGCTGCTCTAAAAGAGAAAAGAAATCATCTGTATGTATGAGACCACAAAAAATATTCTTGAAAAATTTGTATGTTTAAAGTTACAGTATGGTAACACTTTAATTTCAGTAGAAAAACTGTTTCCCTCCTTTGATTTGCAACATTAACCAATCTGTACAGTTTGGGACAGAGTGTACTTTGACATACATAGCATCTGAATGCAATTTTTAGCAGGAAAGCAACATATATGCGAGTGGTATATAATGATCATGTAAAAGTTTTTATGTACTAGTTTCAAATTGTTTGGTTCAATAAAATTAGAGCATGTAAAAAAGAATTTTTTAAATAATAAATAGACCCACTATCTGCATGTACCCCAGCTTGGATGGAATTTCACACTGGCCCCTAATGTTCTGAACCTCTCTCAGGAGCCTGTGCCCCACAACCTGAGTCACCTCTTAAGTATGTGTGTGACTTTTCACCTTGCAAAGAGACATTTTTGTACAGGATTCTGCTGAACACCATTCACTTGGACTCCTTTGTTTGTCACTTGGACATGCCTTGGTACGCTGTTTTGCAGCTGGGCAGAGTGGATTCCTCGCAGAGGCCTCTCTAAGCAGGAGTCCTCCAATGTTCCATCAGGGACTTGAGGTAGAGGATGTTCTATGCAGCAGTCCCTTATAACTGCAGATTGCGGCAATTCACAGACTCCCAGACCATCTGTTTATTCTGTGGCGTTGTGGACCATGTATATATTGGTTGTGCACATCCTTTTTAGTTAGTTGAAAATTTTTTTATTGTGTTTTTGGTTGCACTTCAGCCCTCCGCTCTTGATCTTTGGGCATTCAATGCAGAAGGGTGTGGATAGGTTGGAGGACCTCCTGTGGGTCTACTCCTGGGTCTGACCAGGCTGGGTATAAACAGGTCCAGGCAGTGGGCAATGGAGAGATGTCATCTATACCAACAATCTCCCCTCTGTGGTTATGTTTGGAGCTGGTTATCATTGGAGAGGGAGCACATAATAGTCACCAATGCTCATTATGCCTATAGAGAGAGATGGGCACCATGGAAGATAGTGTTTTATCTCCCCATTCAACTCCATTTTGATTTAGCCCCTTCCCGTTCTCTCTACATGTCCCTCATTTTTGATGGTTTGCCTTGCCTGTAACAGGCTTTGCATATAAATATCCAATTGACTGCACAGGTGATTTACTAGTGGCAGTTAATAGCTAAAATAAAAAGTAAGGGTTATTTGGTGGTGGGGAAGAAACCATTCGGTTGTGTGTGATATCACTTCTGGATATAAACAAAATGCAGATCCAGAAGCCGTTCAGTTGTGTGTAAGGGCACTGCTTCATGCAAAAAGAAGACCTGGAAAAAAATGTGCAGACCCAGAGGATTCTTGTGGCACAGTGGTAGTCCCACCCTCTGAACTAGGAGACCTGGGTTCAAGTTCTAACTGCTCAAAAGGTTTGTCATAACATTGCTGAGCAGGTTGTTTAGAAAATAGATAGATATGTAATAAATAAAAAAGCAGACCCATAGATGGGTCTGCAGAATTGTCTGTCCAGGGTTGGGACTAGCGTTTGTATGCCACAAATACTGGCTTTATTTTGTGTCCAACATTAAATGAAATTCCTTTTCAGTTGGGCTTTCTGACTTATTACAGCCAGGGTCAGTTTTGTGAATTTCCTCTAGACCTCCTCCAATGACAGCCTTCCTTAGAATCAGGGCCCAAAACTTTATTTGATTTGATTTGTTATTGTCACATGTACCTAAGTACAGTGAAAATGTTTTTTATTTTGCGAGCACTGCAGGCACATCAAAACATACAAATCTTTGGGTGTTTAGATAGAGTGAGGCATACAAGGTTACAGCTGCACAGGAAGTGCACAAAAGCAAGATCAACAATGGATTTGAAATTAGAGTGGTCCATTCAGCAGTCCAATATCAGCAGTGAAGAAGCTGTTCTTGAACCTGTTGGTACAGATTCAAGCTTCTGTATCTTCTGCCTGATGGATGAATATTGAAAAGCGTATTACTGGGGTGGGAGGGGTCTCTGATGATGTTGGCAGCCTTTTCAAATATAGTCTACCAGAACATTCCTCAGCAGTACATTCCTGCTTTTGTACTCTTGCCCTGTCAAAATGAATGTGAATATTGAATTTGCCTTCCTAACTGCCAACTGAACCTGCACGTTAAGCTTAAGGTAATTCTATACTAGGACTCCTAAGCACCTTGTGCTTCAGATTTCCAAAGTCTTTCCCTTGTTATAAAATAGTCTAAACATCTCTTCTTCCTACATCATGAATAGTTGTGGTACCTGACCCCTACTACTTGTTATCACTTTTAATATTGAAAAAGACCCCCTTTTAGCCACTGTCTGCTTTCTATCAGTCAGCCAATCCTCCATCCATTGCCAGTACCTTGCTATGGGCTCCTATCTAATTCAGCACTCTCTTAAGCGGCACATTGTCAAATGCTTTCTGGAAATCCAAATAGATTACAAGCACTGGCTCTCCTTTGTCTGACTTGCAACCTCCTCAGAGAATTTGAACAGAATTGTCAGGCATGACCTTACCTTGTCGTGCATTTCCAAGTACTCTGCAATATCATCCTTAATAATGGACTCTAAAATCTTACCAACGACTGAGGTCAGGTTAATCAACCTGTAATCTCTCATCTTAAACAGTTATTACAAGAGCCATTTGTCAGTCCCCTGGGATTCTCCATGACTTCAGTGATTCCTGAAAGATCTTGCTGAGAAAACAGATTATGAATAGTGTTTTCCTGATATTTCTGGCAAACATCCAAGATGCATAACATCTCGTCTGGTGTTGTGGATAGTAAGGATGGCAGATGCTGAAGTCGATAAAGCGTGGCGCTGGAAAAAAGCACAGGAGGTCAGCAGCAACTAAGGAGCAAGAGAATCGACATTTTGGGCAGAACTCTTCTTCAGGACGAATAGTTAAGTCATCTTCCACAACACAATATCACAGCTGGCCTTGGTGTAACTGTATTTAGCTGGCAATATCCGAATGGTCCACCTTCAGTAATATACACTCCCAGCTCTGTTATTGTTGTGGATAATTTAAACGACCATTGCTGTCCAAATACTATTTTCAACAATTTTGAGCAAGTTTTTTTTTGTTTATGAAAAAAGAAAGGTCACTGAATGTTCTTTTGAGAGAGCAAGACCTCACCAGGTGATGTGAAACTCTGGACGGTCCACGGTTCACAAAATGATGAAGTCATCTTCCACGATCCCTGGTTGCTGCGGACGCTGGAAGTCAGAGTTGAGTTTTTATTTAAAAAGTGGAGCTGGAAAGGCGCAGCGGGTCAGGCAGCACCAGAGGAGCAGGAAATATGGACATTTCGGGTAATTGACCCTTCACCAGGACTCCCTGAAACATCGACATTCCTGCTCCTCCGGTGCTGCCTGACCCGCTGCGCCTCTCCGAGCTCCACTTTTTATCGACCCTGGTTGTCACCCTGTTACTGAATTCAAAGCTGGGTCACACAGGTAGGTGGGAAAAGTCTGCCTTAACCACCGTAACAGCAACGCTTCGCACATGCCCAGCGACTGGTATGATTACGGTACACAGCCACCTGATGAGGGAGCGGCGCTCCGAAAGCTGGTGCTTCCGAATAAACCTGTTGGACAATAACCTGGCGGGGTGTGATTTTTAACTCTATTACGGTACAGTGCAGACTCCGCACACGCAGGCACGGGGCCCGGCAATGCGGAACATTACGGTAGAGCGCAGACTCCGTGTCCGATCTGCCACGTCATCCGGAGCAACGTCAGACGAAACCAAGATGGCGGCGTCCGTGCGCGAGAAGCAGATCGGTAAGTAGCCGCTTGGCAACAGCTGTCACTGCGGGTGCACATCGGAAACTCCGGCCTCCTCTCGTAGCTCACTGATCCGTGTGGGAAAGTAAAAGGCCCAAGAAACTGCGGTTGTAACAAATTGGGATTGCTGATCCGCGGATGTGAAGCCAGTCGGAGATGGGGATCTTCTGATGCAACCAGCATCAGACGTTTCTTACTCTTTACGGTCTTTTCTAAAGACGTTGATTATTTATGTAGAGGCATGGCCTTGCCCCGAAACGATGGCATCTGTGTGTCAGCAGCAAAACCAAAATTGCTCTGGCCCACACAATTTGAGTGTTTTTTTTTTAATTCAGTGCAGTGTGTCTCAGCGGTATCCGGTAATGATTAGTTATTTGTTCACAAATTTTAAATATGTTTGATAACATCATACTTTTCTGACTAAAATTGGACCACTTTTCTTTTTCATACCAATATTGTTATGATCTTGATGGGGGCAACGTCTGTCTTGTTTCACGGTTCCCGTTATGACCAATCGTATGCTTTCTCTAAATCAGACTTAGAATACAAAAGAACTATTGAATTTAGATTACTTACTGAATTTAGATTACCTACAGTGTGGAAACAGGCCCTTCGACCCAACAAGTCCACACCGACCCGCTGAAGCACAACCCACCCAGACCCATTCCCCTACATTTACCCCTTCACCTAACACTATGGGTAATTTAGCATGGCCAATTCACCTAACTTGCACATTTTTGGACTGTGGGAGGAAACTGGAGCACCCGGAGGAAACCCAAGCAGACACGGGGAGAATGTACAAACTCCACACAGAGAATTGCCTGAGGTGGAAATTGAACCCGGGTCTCTGGCGCTGTGAAGCAGCAGTGCTAACCACTGTGCCACCGTGCTGCCCATACTGTTAACTAAATATTTTAACAAGATATTTTTAAATTGATTTCTGATGGGGGGGGGGGCTTATTTCACGAAGTGCTGATATGGAGATACTGGTTTTGGACTGGGGTGTATAAAGTTAAAAATCACACAACGCCAGGTTATAGGCCAACAGGTTTAATTGGAAGCACAAGCTTTCGGAGCGCTGCTCCTTCACCAGGTGGTTGTGGAGGTCATAATTGTAAGACACAGAATTTATAGCAAAAGTTTACAGTGTGATGTAACTGAAATTATACATTGAAAAATACCTTGATTGTTTGTTAAGTCTCTCATCTGTTAGAATGACCATGTTCGTTTCACTTCTTTCATACGTAAATCGCAAAACTTTTTTTAAAAAAGTTACATTCTCAAGTGAACTTTAACAATTGGTGTCAGCCCAGACAATGTATTGGGTATTAACACCGCTCTGTGCTGCTGTCTGTGTCATAATGTTTAGATAGATTCTAATCTAAAAAATGAATTAACAGAATCTTACACGGATTCATAAAATTTTTGAGCAAAGTACAATGTAACTGTGCAAGTACAAATTCACCCCACAAACTTGTTTGTGTGCAAGTGACCTTGCAGGGGTGACCTTATAGAGGTTGACAAAATCATGAGGGGCATGGATAGGGTAAATAGACAAAGTCTTTTCCCTGGGGTCGGGAAGTACAGAACTAGAGGGCATAGTTTTAGGGTGAGAGGGGAAAGATATAAAAGAGACCTTGCGAGGGTGGTATGGATATGGAATGAGCTGCCAGAGGAAATGGTGGAGGCTTGTACAATTGCAACATTTAAGAGGCATTTGGATGGATATATGGATAGGAAGGGTTTGGAGGGATATGGGCCGGGTGCTGGCAGGTGGGACGAGTTTGGGTTGGGATATCTGGTCAGCATGGACAGGTTGGACCGGAGGGTCTGTTTCCATGCTGTACATCTCAATGACTCTAAATGATCATCCTTGATCACAATGAATGGTAGAGGAGGCTGAACTTGCTGAGTGGCCTAATCTTGTTCCCATGGTACCATACTGGACTGACAAGAAGGGCCCTTTTCCAGAAACAGGACAGCTGAATTGGAAGGCTGTTTTTCTTCAGCTTTTCTCCCCCAACTGAAAATCAAAACAAACAATCTCCAAGAAGAACTAGCGACCTCCCAGTTGTATAAAGAGTCAGGTGTTTCTTTTTCCCCCAAAGTGTTTTCAAGTAACAAGATTAGTAATCACCAGTAACTATGCAGTTTCCAAAAATGCCTTATTTTAAAAGAATTTCATTCACCTTTTAGAAAGCAATCCAGTTATCTCCACAATCCTTTAACTCAAGTCAGAAAAATTACTGAAGTCTTCATAACAGTATTTACATATGCATACACACACCACACAGTTGAGACCATTTGTTATATCAAAGGATTATCTAAGAACAAGTAGTTTCTCATTGTAATGGCATGCATGAATCATAAAACTTGCACCTGAGTACTTCAGTCATGTACTCCAAATAACTTTTCATTAAAGGGGTCTTAAAAGGCAGATTTCACTCTATTCTAACTGTATTAAACCGTCTACATGAAGGCGCAGACAATTGCTTATAGAAGATAACCTGATGCAGAATGCAGTGCTTTTGATTTATGGACGACAGTTCATGGGATTCAGTTGGCGATCGAAATTAAATATAAAAACCTAAGAAATAGGGTTAAAAGTAGGCCATTCTTCCCTTTGAGCCTGCTGTGTCATTCATATGATCATCCAAGTCAGAAGCATGTTCCTGCTTTTCCCCAATACCCTCTGATCCCTTTAAATCCAAGTGCTCTCCAACTACTTATTGAAATCATACAAAACTTTTGGACTTGACTACTTTCTGAGTTAGTGAATTCCACAAGCTCGCAACTCCTGGCTGAAAAAAATTCTCCTCATCTCAGCCCTGACTGATTTAACCTGAACCCTTAGACTCTGACAACTAGTTAGTGGTATAATGGATTAGATTTTCCTGTTTCTGTATTTGAGCATGTTCTGTGGTCTGAGCAAAGTATGTCATAGTAAGTTATCATGGATGGGGACACACTTTTAACATACCTTTATTGTTTGTAATTCAATATGTCTGAGCAAAAGCTGGTTCCATATGAAAAGTGCTAATGAGAGTTATTTATTGTTATGTGCTAAAAGCTGGATAAAAATAAGTTAATTGGTGTACATTGAATAAAAAAGTTGAAAAATTATTTTTGAAATTGAAACTTGCTGTGAATATTTGAGGCTCCTGGTAGGTATTGGCTAACTTTATTAAGATACATCTTCCATGCAGAATTTTTCTCATGTAATTTATGATTTGTGGGAAACAATTCTGTTAAAGCTATTTAGAAAATCAGTGTTCTGTCTACAGCCAAAAGGTATCCACTTAATTATACTAATTCATTTTCTATTTCCAGTTCAAGATTAAATTGAGTTTAATATTTGTTATGAAATGCTTGTATTACTTTTTTTTAGGATGCCTTTTAGTTTTTTTTGTTTAAATGACTTCAAAATAAATTTAAAATTGTCAGAATTCCCTTAGAAACCAATGACTTAAGAAGTTGATATACCACTGATTAACTAACACAACTGAAATATGTCTTGAAACACTTTTATGGAATGTCATACTTCTGGTCAATTTGTAAAATTAAAAGAGCAGTCCTACAGTTACTTCCATCTCCCAAACAAGGGCTCACTTCTGAAAAAAAAAAGTCATGGAAAAACTCAGTAGGTCTGGCAACAAATGTGGAGAAACCGAGTTAACCTTGAGAGTCTGATATTATTGTCATCCTGTTTCCCCTCCTCAGTCAAACCAAAATGCACAGAGACACGATATAGTTTTTCCTCCATCTTTATTCTGGGCTCTGGAGGGGTAGAGAACAATCGCCCATGTGCACAGGGACTTGAGTTCACTGTGTTCTCTGGAATAGCAGTTTCTTAATGAATTATATAGTCATTTTACAGGGAGGAGCTTCCAGATAAGGCAACATGCATATTAATTGGGTGACCGTTACAATCAGCAAGTGTCAATAGTAAAGATTAAGCCATCTACTGTTACACAATGAATGTTCTTAACCTTGTTAACTGGCTTCACATAATGAATACTTTTCCCCTTGTTAACTGATGTTACATACTAAATGCTACCTTATCCTGTTAAATGGCTGTACATAATGAATGCTTTTCTACCTTGTTAACCCATTATTTGTGGCTCCAGCACCCCACTGTTAACTGTAAGTTCTTATCTAATCTGAGTCATGTTCAGCTGGACCTCTTGTTTCACAAAACTCAGAACTTAACTTTTCCTTGCCTGCTTATACCCTATGCACATTCTCATTCCCTCCTTTTATCATTTCATGATAACCAATGGCATTACCAGCTTTTATAAGACAGTGACAGCCAGTATTTAAGCAAGTTATTGACACACAGCATACACTGATTATAACAACAAAAATTACTAGTCTGTTACAGTAATTAGAGTTTGAATAATCCTCCCATGTGGAAAAAAATTCACCAGTAAAGTTCTTAAATCCCCAGTCCTTAGTGACCACTCCATCCTCTCCAAGTCGAGCGGAAACGAGCCAGTTCTCCAAAGTTTCCTTTAGTAAAGTCCAACCGGAAACAAAAATTCAGTCTGTCCTTGCATCACTCCTCGGAGAAATCTGATTTCTTGGATAATAGCAGTAAAATACTTAAAGCTGACGACACTTCCAACCTTCCAGAGATGCTTCAGATGGAGGATACCAGTGCATCTGAGCATGCAGTGCAGTGCAGCAGCTGCAACTGCAGCCGCAGGCCAGGTGAATGCAGCATTCTTTGCTGCTTCTGCTCCTGCTCTGCTGTTAAATGTAACAAAGCCAACTGGCTGTTGTGATGTTAGCTTGATCAGTGTACCTTCATATCCCTTAAATGATCGAAAGAGAATGCAAAGCTCCCGTGATTTAATGTCCGTAGGAAGGCCACTGACAAAAAGTGTACCGACCTCCATTGTTGTTAGCTTCTTCACTTTTCATGCTCATGACTGGGGAGCTGATTGAATCCGTTGGATCTGGTTTTGGAGGGGTGAGCGGTGGTCCAAAGGGATGCTTTACCCATGAATGGAGAAACTCTAGAGATGATGTTAGCTGCTGAAAGTATCTTTGCATTTCCTATCTCAATCCTTCCTTGCCAAAGCGGTTATCAGTATGAAGACAGTTGCGCATTTGACTACACTAAATTGTGCCTTGCCTATTTCAACATTCTCAGTCATTTTTGAAGTCTGTTACTCTGTTCAGTATTAATGACATTATCAAGTTTATGTGGTGAGTGCAGTTGAGTTTTTCGTCAATCATAACTCCCCCGGATGTTGGTGGGGGATTCAATGATGATAACACAATTGATTATCATGGGTTGGTGATTAGATTGTCTTTTATTGGAGATTGTCAGAGCAGGCATTTCTGTGGTGCAAATGTTTCTTGCCACGTCTCACCGAAAACCTGGATGTTGTCTAGATCTTGTTGCATTTGTGCCTAGACTGCTTCAATATCTGAGGAGTCACAAATGGTGCTGAATGTTGTGCGATCATCAGCAAACATCCCCACTTCTGACCTTAAGATAGTGGAAATGTTATTGATGAAGTAGCTGAAGAGAGTTGGTCCTAGGAACTCCTGCAGAGATTTCTGGAGCTGAAATAGCTGACTTTCAAAAACCACAACCATTATCCTATATGCCAGATATGACTCCACCCAGTGGAGATTTTGCCCCCAATACCGATTGATTCCAGTTTTACTTGGCTCCACGATACTGCATTTGATCAAATGCAGCCTTAATGACAAAGGCTGTCACACTCACTTCACCTCTGGAATTCAGCTCTTTTGTCCATGTTTGGACCAAGGCTGTAATAAGGTCAGGAGCTGAGTGACCCTGGCAGCATCCAAACTGGGCATCACTGAGCAAGTTATTACTGAGCAAATATATTGAGCAGATGCTGCTTGATAGCACTGTTGATGACATCTTGATGATTGGAACTAGACTGCTGAAGTGGTAATTGGTTGGGTTCACCTTGTCCTTTTTAATGTATAGGACATACTTGGGCAATTTTCTACATTGTTGGGTAGATGCCAGTGCTATAACTGTAAAGGAAGAGATTGGCTAGGAAAGCAGTAAGGTCTTCAGTACTATTACCAGAGTTATCAGTGCCTTAAGCCTTTAATATCACGTGGGGTCAATTGAATTGGCTGAAGATTGGTATCTGTAATGCTGGGAACCACTGGAGGAGGCCGAAATGGATCATCCCACCCCTACCATGCGGCACTTCGGCCGAAGATTGCTGCAACAGTTTCAGCCTTACCTTTTGCACAATGTATTGGGCTCTTCCATCTTGGAGGATGGGGATATTTGCGGAGCCTGTTCTTCCTGTGAGTTGTTTAATTGTCCATTTATAACTGGATAGATCTGATTTGTTGGTTGTGTGATCGCATAGCTTTGTCTATCACTTGCTGCTTTTGATGTTTGACATGCAAGTAATCTTGTTTGATACCTTCACCAGGTTGACTGTTAAGTTCTTTTTCCTGACCTTCTTACACACTTGATGCAACTGCAACACACCAACTTCTGTGAACAACAACCAAATTTTATTAAGCACGTACAGTACAAACCTTCTGGAGGAACCTTTACCACACACCTCACAGGGTTTACGGGGTCATGGCAAAATCTCTCCCTTGACAAAGGAAACAGTCCTTCCTTTATACAAAACCTGTATATCACAGTTAGTAATGCCCACAAGACAACCCCTCGCCATCCCCCTCACAATCACATGCCACTCAAGACACAATGCAGTGACCACCTCACCTCCAGAAGCAATGTAATGCAAATCATCCCTGAATGGCCAGATCTAGTGAGAGTTGTATTTTTAAAACTACAGGGAGTAGTCAGAATTCCAACTATAATATTCTTATTGATTTCTGAATAGGGGATGAAAATGTAAATATCTCTGAATGGCAAGGAAATGGCCATGTGAATGGCTCCGGATAATAGGACATGATAAGGTAATTTCTAAGTCAGAGGCATCCCACCCTAGCCTCGGGAAATCCAATTTCCTGCAGGTCAGCAAAGCAAGTTAACTCTTCAATATCACTGACACCTCACTTTTAAGTATGTCTGGTGTTGCTCCTGGTATGGAGAAAGTAAGGACTGCAGATGCTGGAGATCAGAGGACAAAAGTGTGGTGCTGGAAAAGCACTGCCAGTCAGGCAGCATCCAAGGAGCAGGAGAGACAATGTTTCAAGCATAAGCTCTTCAATCAGAAACGTTGACATGTCTGCTCCTCGGATGCTGCCTGACGCTAGCCCTGGTATGCCCTCTGGCTTGATGGTAGTGGTTGAGTGGGGGATATGCAGAACCATGAGCTTACAGATCAACTCAAAATAGTGCTGCTGCAGAGCCATTCTTAACGGTGGATATTGAAATTCCCCCACCCAGAGTACATTTTGTGGCCTTAACACTCTCACTCATTCCTCCAAGTGTTTTTTTTCAACATGGCGTACTCATTCATCAGCTGAGAGAGGATGATATGTAGTAATCAGCATCAGTTTTCATTGCCCATGTTTAACTTGGAGTCAATGTTGAGGACTCCAAAAGCAACTCCCTCCCAACTGTATACCACTGTGCCACCACCTCTGCTGGTTCTGTCCTGAGGTTGGGACAGGACATATCCAGGGATGGTGATGATGGTGTCTGAGGTATTGTCTGTAAATTATGAACCAATTAATATGACTGTATCAGGCCGTTGCTGGGCTAGTCTGTGAGACAGCTCTCCCAGTTTTGGTACCAGTCCCCAGATCTCGGTAAAGAGGACTTTGCAGGGTTGACAGGGTTGTTTCTGCCGTTGTCTCTTCCAGTGCCTAAGTCAATGCCAGATGACCTGTAGTATTTCTATGTTGGGATTGTTGGGATCTTTGTTAGTATGTAAAGTCAAGGCTGCATAAGTTATTACAATCATAACTTTCTGGAAAACAATTTTCTGCTTAATTCACTCTTAGCCAGTTTCCACAAGAAATATTTTTATTTTAGTATTGTCTAAGCAGCTTTTTCATATCCAAATCGGAATTTTATTGAGAAACTCAGCAGGTCTGGCATCATATGTGGTGGGAAAGCAGAGTCAATGTTTTCAGTGACCCTTTTTCAGAACTGATTGTAGCTAGGAAAAGGCTGAGGATGGGTGAGGGCTGGAAAGGAAGGGAATGAGTAAATGATAAGTGGAGATGGAGCCCAGAGAGAGAACAGCAGTTGGCCATATAAAGGGATAGATAATGGTGAGCTGGGAAGAAAGAGAAACTACGGAAGGAGACCATTAGTGGGTGGAAATGATGAAAGCACCCCATGTGATGCTACGACCTGGGGTGTGGGGTAAGTAAAGGACATGGAAAAAGGTACTCAGGCTCTAAAACTATCAAACTGGATATCGAGTCTTGAAGGCTGCATGGTTTCCAAACAGAAAATGAGATGTGGTTCTTCCATCTTGCACTAAGCCTTGCTGGAGCACTGCAGAAGCCCTTGATACAGATGTTGTCCAGGGAATGTGGTGGTGTGTTAAACTGGCAAGCAGCCAGAAGTTTGTGGTCAATTTTGCAGACAGAATGTATGTGTTCCAAAAAGCAGTCACCCACTCTGCGTTTCGTCTCACATTGTAGAGGACACCACATTGCGAGCAGCGAGTACAATAAACCAGACTAAGTGAAGTGCGCTGCTTCACTGAAAGCTGTCTTCGAAAGTGAGAAGGGAAGGAAATAAGCGGGCAAGCGTTGTAATCTGCGGTTGCCGGGGAAGATGTCATGGAGTGTGTGGGAGATGTTGGGAGTGGAAGAGGAATGGACCAGAGTTTCCCAATGGGAACAGTCCCTGCAGAAGGCTGACAAGGGAGGGGAGGGGAATGTGTGTCTGGTGGTGGTATCTTGCTGTAGGTGATGGTCATGGCAGCTAATAATCCTTTGGATGTGGATGCTGATAGGATAGAAATTGAGGACTTGGGCTACCCGGTCTGGGAAGAATGAGTGAAAAGAGGGAGCAAGGGCAGAAATACAGGAAATTGGTGAGGAATCCTTAGTTGTGGAAATAAAGTTGACATCTCTGAGGCTGCGCTATGGAAGTTGGCATCATCAGAACAGATGTGATGGAGATAGAGAAACTGGGAGAATGGAATGGAATCTTGACAAGAAGCAATGTGAGGATATATCGTCCAAGTAACTGGGAGTTGGTGGCTTTGTAATGGATATTGCTGGCCAGCCTGTATTAAAAATGGAAACAGAAATGTCAACAAAGGGAATGGAGGAATCAGAAATGGACCAGGTGAAGGTGAGGGCAGGATGGAAATTGGAAGCGAAACTGAAAACATTTTCCAATTCCAGACAAGAGAGTGAAGCATCACTGATGATATCATCAACGTACTGGAGAAAGAACTGTGGGGAGGGAGCCGAGTAGGATTAGAATAGTGTATGTTCCGTGTATCCCATATGGAGACAGGCATATCTGGGGGCTATGTGGGTAGCCATAGCCACACCTTTATGTGAAGAGAATAAGAGGCGTTAAAGAAGAAGTTATTCAAAGTGAGGACAGGCTTGGCCAAATGGTGGAGGATGATAGTAGATGGAGGCAGTTCAGGCCATTTTTCCAGGAAGAAGTGTAGAGTCCATCCTGATAGAAAATGGATGTGTAAAGGGATTGCACATCCAGTGAAGAGGAGGAAACTCTGAAACTATTGTAAAGTGTCAGAAGGATCGTGGATGTGAATGGGAAGGGACTGGACAAGAGAAGAAAAAATGGAGCTGAGGTAGGAAGGAATAAGCTCCATGGAATGGGACCAAGCAGAAACAATGAGTCTGTCTAGGCAGTCCTATTTGTGGATTTCAGGGAGAAGATAGAATGTGGACTACATTGGGTTGGGCAAGTGTGAGCTTGGAGGCTGTTGGAAAGAGATCCCCAGATGTGTGGAGTTTGCACATTCTCCCCGTGTCTGCATGGGTTTCCTCCGTGTGCTCCGGTTTCCTCCCACAATCCAAAAATGTGCAGGTTAGGTGAGTTAGCCATGCTAAATTGCCCGTAGTGTTAGGTGAAGGGGTAAATATAGGGGAATGGGTGGGTTGCACTTCAGCGGGTCGGTGTGGACTTGTTGAGCCGAAGGGCCTGTTTCCACACTGTAAGTAATCTAATCTAATCTAATCATAAAATGAGATTAGTGACTGTGGACACTATAGCCTAATGTTCAATGGTGGCATCATGGTCCAGTGGAAGATCAGAGGAAGTGATTACAAAGTTAGGGTTGGATCTGAGAGCCCAGGGTACAGTCAGTTCAGAGGGAGATAGATTGGGTGAGGGGCCAGAGAAATTAAGGTAACCGATGTCACGTTGACAGTTCTTAATGAACAAGTCAAGTGCAGGGAAAAGGCCAGAAGGAGGAGTCCAGATGGAGGCAGAGTGTTGGAGACAGGTGAAATGGTCTGCAGGTTGGGGAAAGGATTATTAGCAAAATAAATGGGAACAGAGGAAAAGACGACATAAGTAGCGTTCAGCGTCATTGTTTCCAGGTTTTCTACTCTCCTTCAAAGGATTTATTTTGTTCTGTTTCATCATTAGCTTTGAGTACTGTTGCTAACTGCTTTATCGCATGTAGGTCTTTCCTACATTTTTAATTTGGACAATTTTAACTCTTCTGTAACTACCATTAATCTTTTATTTTAGGTGCGATAATCACATTTTAAAAAATTAGCATATTGAAATGTGTCTTAACACATCCTTTGTAAATTTTATTTCTTGAAATCAGGTTGTAGAATGTGGTTGACTGCATTTTTTTCCTGATGACTTCAGTTTCAGAGGTTCAAGTGGACTTTCCCAAGATTATTGGAGACAACAGTGCCTTCCCCCCCAAGTTATTTGCTAATAAAAATCCACACCATCATTGGTAAATTAAGAATAACACCTGCAATTACAGGACTGGCAATGACGTCACATTGAAATTCATTTTACACAAAATAAAAGGTAAATAATTTCTATTAATAGCCCATATGTTTTTATTCTGGACACCAATTCCTGTTAAAGTCAGGGCAGTGCTGATCCTGTATCACTAAAAATAACAATTGGCTTCTCTGTCTCAACAGTCAAGAATGGAGACACTTCATCTTTAAATAGAAAACTTCCATGATTTCTAGTATCCTAATCCACTTTAATGGATAGGCTTTACTCACCTGGTCGGTACCTTCTCAAGACGAACTGTATAACCTTACAACTTCTATAGTCTTGCTTTATAATTTCCAACATTCAGCATTCACATGCCTCTTTTTATGAAATGACAACATGATTACTTCTGAATTAAACTTATCTGTTAAACTGTCTTTTATATGGGTCTGACATTCCTCCAACCACATCCACCATTTTCCTCATTATAATCGGGCTTTTTATACCTTCAGTTTTTCTGTGGGTTTGCAAACAAAACTCTGTTACTAACATATTTGTGAAATAACTTGTCACCTGCCATTACTGCAGCCTCTCTTATTTTCAAAACATTATAGCCTTCCAGGTAGACCTCACTCTCAATTTATGTTTAGATTAGATTAGATTACTTACAGTGTGGAAACAGGCCCTTCGGCCCTACATGTCCACACCGCCCCGCCGAAGCGCAACCCCTACCTTTACCTCTTACCTAACACTACGGGGAATTTAGCATGGCCAATTCACCTAACCTGCACATCTTTGGACTGTGGGAGGAAACCGGAGCACCCGGAGGAAACCCACTTAGACATGGGGAGAACGTGCAAACTCCACACAGTCAGTCGCCTGAGGCGGGAATTGAACCCGGGTCTCTGGCGCTGTGAGGCAGCAGTGCTAACCACTGTGCCACTGTGCCGCCCTCAAAATTAATTTAATTTGTATTTGAATTCTTCCTTCAGAATTATTTTCCTTAAGATTCTCAAAATTTGGGGCAACCTTCATTAACCTATACCATCTACAAAACCCAATTTCCTTTTCTCTAAGAAGCTCTCTTTCTTAGTTATATTTCTGTCTTTAAGCCTCTGACACTAATGCATTGAGAGCAGCAGTTTTAAGGGTATCATGGTTGTCAGACTGTCCATCTGAAAGAGATCAGTGAACGTCCAAAGCTTTACCTCAAACACTAATAAAATTGTCCAATTTATGTACAGCACTGCAGTTTTGTGGCAATTTTCTGAAATGACAGGAAGTACATTTCAACTTCCTTCTCACTGAATTTAAGCACAAAGCAAATGTTCATTGCCAAATTAAAACAAGGAATTAAATCTGAATCTCCTGAAGTTTTACCAGCAACCCCATTCACATAATCGAAATGTTTCCTTTGCAAATTAAAAATTGCTAATTTCCTTTTCTCTCTGAAATACCCTTTTGTCCTCTTTGGAATTTTAATTCTAGTTTCTCTTTCTCTTTCCAGTTCAAGTTGCATCATTTGCAGTTGAAATCTGGATTAACTGTTGACTATCAGGATGACATTTTCTCCTCAAGATTCAAGTGTTGAGCAATATTTCTACTATCTTTGCCCTTTTAAGGTCTACTTCCAAGCAACAGATATTTTCTCTCTGCCACAGCCTTCATATCAATCTTTGCAAACTGTTCCAAGGTGCTATCAGACAGGTCTTATTTTTCAAAAACAAATATACATGAGCAACAGAAATAGCCATATAGATTTTTCATTGAAAACAGAAAAAGTAAATGTGAAATCTAGTTTGTATAAACTCTTGAAAATTCCATTCCTTTGGGTTCAATCATACAAACATTGCCAAATTGTTATGATCCCCATAAAGACCAATAACTTTTAAAACATGAATTTCTCAAATGACCAGAAATAAAGAACAGAATTTCACCTTTTAAGATTTTTACTGTAACAAAAAAACTTAAAATCAACATAAATCAGTACTTAACAGGCAACTAAACACCAAATTAAAGAAAAAAAATCTTACAAAGCATTTTTGTGCAAACGAAAACGCACTTTTCCCTATAAAGGCAAGGAAATGAAACTCAGTTTTCTTCAATAATCATTCCATTCAGCCTTTTTCCTGATAGTTACCAGCAGCAAGGTGTAGCTTTTTGATTTTCCTTAAATCTTCAAGAGCTCTATAGTTCTGTTCCTTTTTTTTGAATAGTAACCAAACTCACTAACATTCTGCTTCACTATTAATACAAACACAATAAATCCTGATGTCCTATAGCAGATGAGGAAGGTTGGATAACTAAGGGGCTTGATGGCTGGTTTGTGATGCAGAGTGATGCTAACAGTGTGGGTCAATTCTCACTCTGGATGATGTTACCATGAAGGTCTCTCCTTCTCAACTTCTTGCACCAGTTTAAACCACTACCAGTAATCTCTCTCTTATGAGAGAGCAGCTATGTGATCTCTTGAACTGTGTTGACTTTACAGCAGGACTATGGAGAAAAGGCAAGGGAGTGGCAAAAGGCTAGCATGGATGTGACAAGTTGAATGATCAACCTTTGCCATTTCCATTTTATGACTTCAACACTAGTTTTGTTGTATTGAAATTTATGTATTGTGATGAAGCAATGTAAAATCAAAGCCTACATTAAAATAAGTTGAATATGCAGTAATGCGTACATTAATTTTCGTTACTGGGTGATTCGATAAACAAGAAATTAGTCATTTTTAGTGATGCTGCATCTGTAAAGCTTTCTGATAGGTATTTGTGTGCAGCTGGCTTCATAAAATGGTTAGTCGTTGAAATTGGCAAAAGTTCTTTACTCTAAAGTTTTTGTTTTAAAATGTCAGTATTACTTTAACTGAGGAAACACCAACAGTCTTGGAAATTGACTTAGTGGAAATACTTTATAAGGATTGTTCTGTAGTTTGCCTGTTGAATGGTGCATAACTATTATTTGTGACACTATGTATTTTACAAAATGTGTGGATGGGGAAGAATAAGACTTTTCCTTAATAGCTTGAAACAAACATTGTAAGGAAAGGAAATCTCCAAGATCAAATGAGTGGATGCAATCCTTCAATTATCTAACTTTCACAAAAATAATTGCTTGTACTAAGAAGTTATTGGTGATAGTGGAAGCAGAGCCTCTTGTAATGTTTTGTACTGTTTGTAGAAAATCATTTCTAAGTTTGGTTTTGGGTATCATTTGTGTATGTTGACAGGTTCCCTTCTTTAATTTAATGGCAATTGTTACAGTTAAGTTTTAAATATACATAGGTGGAGGCCATTGATTGGAATTTTGTTTCATTTTACAGCTGCTTTAAAGCGAATGTTAAATTTCAATGTCATTCCAGTGAAAAACAGCACCACAGAGCCTGTATGGAAGGTGAGGAAATAGCTAGATTTCTAGCAAATGTGTTGTAATCAAAAATAACTTTTCCTGCTAATGCTCCAAAGTTAGCTTTTTAAATTTGCTCCCTGATAATCCAATCTAATATTAGTGAATCACTGTAGATCTGACACAACATGTACGCAAAGTTTTCGTTATGCAAAGCCTCAAAATGGTTGCAAAACAATAAATGGTGCAAAAGTACAGATTAATATTAATGTTACATTCCGTTTGAGTTGGAAAAACAGTATTCTTTACCAGTACAAAGGTTGAGTCAAATCAAAGCAAAATACAGCAATTGCTGGAAATCTAAAATAAAAACAGAAAATGCTGGAGAAACTACAAGTCTGGCATCTGGAGAGAGAAGCAGTTCATCTGTTGTGGTTCTGTTCACCGAGCTGGGAATTTGTGTTGTAGACGTTTCATCCCCTGTCTAGGTGACATCCTCAGTGCTTGGGAGCCTCCTGTGAAGTGCTTCTGTGATGTTTCCTCCGGCATTTATAATGATTTGTATCTGTCGCTTCCGGTTGTCAGTTCCAGCTGCAGTGGTCGGTATATTGGGTCCAGGTTGATGTGCTTATTGATTGAATCTGTGGATGAGTGCCATGCCTCTAAGAATTTCCAGCTACTACTATTATAGGACAAGCCAAACAGAGAACAGCCAGGGAATTCCTAGAGGCATGGCACTCATCCACAGATTCAATCAATAAGCACATCGACCTGGACCCAATATGTCGGCCACTGCAGTGGACAGCTGGAACTGACAACTGGAAGCGGCAGATACAAATCACTATAAATGCCGGAGGAAACATCACAGAAGCGCTTCACAGGAGGCTCCCAAGCACTGAGGATGTCACCTAGACAGGGGACGAAACGTCTGCAACACAAATTCCCAGCTCGGCAAACAGAACCACAACAAAGAGCACCCGAGCTACAAATCTTCTCCCAAACTTTGAAAACAGTTCATCTGATAAGACTTCTTTAGAATTGTTCTGAAGAAGTAACAAAGGACTCGAAACATTAACTCTATTTTTTCTGTCTCCACTGATGGTGTCAGATCTGATGGGTCTGTCCAGCACTTTTTGTTTGTTTCTAAAAGGTTTGTTTCTCTTTGCTGTATTTTAAGTTGATTTATTGACCTTTGAACCAAGAACTCTCAGTTGCCTGTCTTTCAAGCATATGCATTTCTAGAAGATAGTTGTTAACATTAATGAAGTTCTTTGTGAGAATTCTATAATTTATATAAAAGCAGCAAATCTACTTTTTCTAATATAGCTGTTCCTTGTGCAGATTCTGATTTATGACCGATTTGGTCAGGACATCATTTCACCATTGTTGTCTGTGAAAGAATTGAGAGACATGGGCATCACTTTGCACTTGTAAGATGAATTTAACCTTGAACTTCTAAAATGTAACTAGATCATGATGGATAATAATAATGTAAAATGTAGAATAAATTCCTTCCTGTTTGGTAATGCTTTAAGTTGACTTCCATTGGAACAAATATCCTTGGTATTTTATTTTTTTAGCTAGCAGAATTAATAGCAATTTAGAAATAAACTTCTAAATATATTTATAGAATTCTACATGATTGATTGGAACTGGTTCTAATTTGAAATTGATGCACATCAATCAGAAAGTTGTTTTGAATTTTGTTAACTAGCTGCAATACAAATGACACCTTTGTTTCCCACCACAATCCTGTTCCCTGTCCAACATTTCTATCCCTGGCAACTACTGTAGAATGACCAGCTCTATATTTTGTTTGACCCATATTGTATTTGATCATATGAGCAAAATATTTGATCATATTTTGCTATCCCAGGACTGTCTTTGGCTGCCTTCATGACATTGTTTGACTCTAGTCCTGCCTTAGCTGCTCTGTTAAAATTCTCATCCATGCCATTGTTATTTCTTGACTGTCTTATTGATGCCCTGAGAGGATTCCCACCTTCTACCCTACTTCTATACTTTTGGCCATCCAAACCTCTGCTGGCTTTGTCTTAAATCAGTGCAGATCTCATTCATCCATCACTCCTCTGCTTGTTGACATTCAGTGGCTTGTTATCTGACAATACCTCAATGTTAAAATTGTTTAAGGCTTTTTTAAAAATCTATGCAAGCCTGTACAGACCCTTCCAGGATTATGATCTTTTGAAATATCTGAGCTCCTCCAACTTTTGCATTTGCGTATCTTTCATTTTAAAAACTGCACTACTGGTAGCTGTGCTTTCACTTGCCCTGGTTAGAAGCTCTGAAATTCCCTCACTAACCTTCTCCAACTCTCTCTCTTAAAATGCTCCCTAAAGCCTACGTTTTTGATCAATCTATCAGCATTTGTCCTCCTTTGGTTTGATGTCAAAAATGTTTTTATTGATGTCACTCTTGACATTTTATTATGTTTAATGCATTAACGCATATATATTATTGAAAGCAAGTCATGAATTTTGATTTGAGAGCATATTTATAAAACATATTTTGTGCAAAAGCAAATGTTGATTTTCCAGTATTTGTATTTTTAAAAAAACTATGCTTTTCTCTTGATATATTTAGTATGTTTAGTACAGTACGTAGTTTGATCTTAAATTGCAGATAAATTTTTCAGGCTGTTACACTCTGATCGAGATCCTATTCCAGATGTTCCAGCAATATATTTTGTTATGCCAACAGAAGAAAATGTTGATCGAGTTTGCCAGGTAATTGACAGATGATTAGGTAATTAATGTGGCTTTTATGGTTTCTGTGATGTAAAACTTTAACTGATGTTGAAACTTTTACCTTGCTATTAAATTTATATGTCTATTTCAGTTTGGTTCCGGTAACAATTTGTATAGAATCTAATTTATTTTTGTAGGATCTTCGGAACCAGCTTTATGAGTCTTATTACTTAAACTTCATCTCAGCAATTTCAAGGAGTAAACTTGAAGACATTGCTAGTGCAGCTTTGAGTACTAATGCAGTGTCTCAAATTGCCAAGGTAAGTTTGTTTTATCAGCTCAAAACTTGATGCTTTGGTGTGACCTTCTCACTTGTTTATTTCCTGGGCTTAAAGTAGTATGGAAACATAATGGTTTAAATCCAAGATATCTCTTTTCATGTATGTTGGTATTTGCCTTGTAAAATTTCCATTTGGAAGCTGTTCAGCTGTGAATCCTAAGTCTTGAGTGTATTGCTTGCAGTTTTGTTCATCTTTTGTGGGCCAAATCTGTTAACATTTGTTTCAGTGGGTCAAGCATGAGTTGCTAATCAAAATAATAGGACGGTTTCTTTTATGCTGTTAAATGAAATATGTAGCTGTGTCTCCATGGCAATTTGTTTGGTGCAATCAGTTTCTGATCACCTAGCTCCACACAATTGCCATTTACATTTTTTAAGGCTGAGAGACTAAAATTAGAATATGTAATTGAATCAAATGATGTGCTGGCTACGGTTGAGTAATGTTCACTATACAGCAAGGTTAATATTTTAGTTTTGTTATAACATTTGTGCAACTTAATCACATTGATAAAATCACATACAGCTGTATCTACTATATGACTTAATTATGGAAGTTATCAAATTATTAATTTGGGCTGAAATATATTAGTTGTAAATTGATTTATATATCAGAATGCAAATTTCTGATGCATAGAACATTTTCCACTCTTGATTTCCTATTTTAAGTATTGTCATCCAGAGATTCTGGAAAACTCCTGTAGTTTGAAAAACTGCAGAGATAACAACTGTGTTCAGAAAAAGAGGGGAAAATAGCCATGAACTATGAGCCAGTTAACAAAATATCTTTCATTGGGACAATGCTGGAATAGTTATTTAGGAAGATATAGCAGAACATTTAGAAAATCTACAATAAGTAGAGTCAACATGGTTTTATGTGAGGAAATTATGCTTCATCAATTCATTAGCATTCTTGGTGATGTAACAAGTACAGTAGATAAAGAGGAGCAAATGATGGAATGTATTTGCATTTCCAAAGACACTTGATCGATGAGGTAGTACAAAAGACAGGTACACAGAATTAAAGGTCACCGTGTAAAGGGCACCGTGGGCGCAAAACCTGCGCCCACACCTCCCCCCTTACTTCCCTCCAAGGCCCCAAGGGACACTTCCATATCCGCCACAAATTCACCTGCACCTCCATACACATCATCTATTGCATCTGCTGCACCCGATGTGGCCTCCTCTATATTGGGGAGACAGACAGCCTACTTGCGGAACATTTCAGAGAACACCTCTGGGACACCCAGACCAACCAACCCAACCACCCCGTAGCCCAACACTTTAACTCCCCCTCCCACTCCACCAAGGACATGCAGGTCCTTGGACTCCTCCATCGCCAGACCATGGCAACACGACGGTTGGAGGAAGAGCGCCTCATCTTCTGCCTGGGAACCCTCCAACCACAAGGGATGAACTCAGATTTCTCCAGTTTCCTCATTTCCCCTCCCCCCATCTTGTCTCAGTCAAATCCCTCGAACTCAGCACCGCCTTCCTAACCTGCAATCTTCTTCCTGACCTCTCCGCCCCCACCCCACTCCGGCCTATCACCCTCACCTTGACCTCTCTCCACCTATCGCATTTCCAAAGCCCCTCCCCCAAGTCCCTCCTCCCTACCTTTTATCTTAGCCTGCTGGACACACTTTCCTCATTCCTGAAGAAGGGCTTATGCCCAAAACGTCGATTCTCCTGTTCCTTGGATGCTGCCTGACCTGTTGCGCTTTTCCAGCAACACATTTTCAGCACCGTGTATATTAGTATAGATAGAGAATGGGTTGACTGTTAGGACACAGAGTCAGGACAAATGGGTCACTTTCAGGTTGACAAATTGTCATTAATGTGTTAGCCCAGTGTCCTGTCTTTAACTTAAAATATGATCTATATTTGCTTCTTCTGCAAGTAATTTTTTAAAAAAATAGACATTCTTAAGATGCTGTTGGAGGTAGTTGACTCAGAATGTCTGCAGAGACTCAAAGATATCTCAGCCTCCTCATGGAGTGATTATAGTCAAATTACTTCCCTTGAATATGCCTACCAAGACAGCAGATATTTGCGGAATTCATATCTGTGACATCTGTAGACTTAGCCAAAACTTATGTACAGACTTTGTATTTCCAAGTTTGAAAATGAATAAAGAGTAGGAATGATTCATCATAAGTAGGTGTGAATAAGCCACCCGTTTCCCATTGTGTAGCAATGAAATTGGACTTCCAGCCATTCCAGATGAACAGTAGAAGTATTGATTAGATAAATAAAACAATGAACTGTGGATGTTGGAGATCGGAAACAGAAACAGAAATTGCTGGTGAAACTCAGCAGGTCTGTCAGCATCTGTGGGAAGAAAGCAGGGTTAATGTTTTGAGTCTGGTGACTCTTCGTCAGAATATAAGTTTACTTTCTGCCTTTTTTCCCCACAAGTATTGATCAGGTGTTGGAGCTGGCAGGCACCTGTTTAAAAAATGTCTTCAGATGACAGATTGGGTTAGGATATCTGGTCAGCATGGACAGGTTGGACCGAAGGGTCTGTTTCCATGCTGTACATCTCTATGACTCTATGAGGTTTCTTTTATTCCAAGAATCAGGAAGAAACCAAGTCAATCTGTGTACAGCAGCAGACAAGGTAGTGACATATATGTCTTTGAAGAGCTGGAAACTATATCTCTGTTTCTAGCCTGTTCCAGTTCAAGCCCACCAGTACAGAAAACAAATGCTCTAACAATGAAACAATAATTAACTAGAATTTTAATCTGTTGAAAATCCCATTTCTTCAGGGATATTCTACAGTCGTCCTAATGTGTAACTCTGACAGTTGAATTCTGCAAGACTACCCTTCAAGGGTGCAAACACCTTTTCATCAGGCATGGAATGTGTGCTTTACATCCAGAATATGCCAAAAGCTTGAACTATGAACCAATCTTTTGCTTGTGACTTGCAAAAAGCGCATTATTCTCTTTACCTTTTCTTTTCCTCAAGTGACTGTGTGAGTGCTGAGTCTGTAGTGTAGCCTTAAACTTTTGGAGTGAATACATGAATAACTAAATCCCTTTATTTAAAACCCTGAAAGCTGAGGAGGGTAGATATTTGAATAATATTGGGGACAGAGAAAAATAAATGATGCAGAATCTCAATCAGTGCAGGTTGAATTTTTAAATTTTGTTTTTATTAATTTAGAACATAGAACATTACAGTGCAATATAGACCCTTCGGCCCTCGATGTTGCGCCTACCTGTGAGACCAATGTAAAGCCCATCTAATCTACACTATTCTATTTTCATCCATATGTTTATCAAATGACCATTTAAATGTCCTGAACCTTGGCGAGTCCACTACTGTTGCAGGCAGAGTATTCCTTACTACTGTCTGAGTAAAGAACCTATGTCAGACATCTGTTTTATATTGAACACCCCTCAATTTAAAGCTGTGTCCCCTCGTGCTAGCCATCACTATCAGTGGAAAAAGTCTTTCACTGTCCACCCTATCTAACCTTCTGATCATCTTGTATGCTTCTATTAAGTCACCTCTTAACCTTCTTCTCTCTAATGAAAACAGCCTCAGGTCCCTCAGCTTGTCCTCATAAGATCTTTCCTCCATACCAGGCAACATCTGATCAATCTCCTCTGCACTCTTTTCAATGCTTCCACATCCTTCCTATAACGTGGCAACCAGAACTGTAGGCAATACTTCAAGTGTGGCCATACCAGAGTTTTGTACAGCTGCAACATGACCTCATGGCTCTGAAACTCAATTCCTCTACCAATAAAAGCTAACACACCATATGCCTTCTTAACAACCCTATCAACCTGGTTGACAACTTTCAGGGATCTATGCACATGGACACCAAGATTTCTGTGCTCCTCCTCACTACCAAGAATCTTACCATTAGCCCAGTACTCTGTGTTCCTGTTACTCCTTCCAAAGTGAATCGCTTCACACTTTTTTGCATTAAACTCCATTTGCCACTTCTCAGCCCAGCTCTGCAGCTTATCGATATCCCTCTGTAATCTGCAACATCCTTCCACAATGAACACAACTGCACCGACTTCAGTGTCATCCTCAAATTTACTAACCCATCCTTCTACACCCTCATCCAGGTCATTTATAAAGATGACAAACAGCAGTGGCCCCAAAACTGATCCACTAGTAACTGAACTCCAGAATGAACATTTCCCAACAACCACCACCCTCTGTCTTCTTACAGCTAGCCAATTTCTGATCCAAACCGCTAGATCACCGTCAATCCCATGCCTCCGTATTTTCAGTAATAGCCTACTGTGGGGAACCTTATTAAACATCTTACTGAAATTCACATACATCACATCAACTGCTTTACCCTCATCCACCTGTTTGGTCACCTTCACAAAGAACTCACTAAGGTTTGTGAGGCATGACCTACCCTTCACAAAACCGTGTTGACTATCCCTAATCAAATTATTTCTTTCTAGATTATTATAAAACCTGTTTCTTACCATCCTTTCCAAAACTTTGCCCACAACAGAATTAAGGCTCACTGGTCTATAATTACCTGGGTTGTCTCTACTCGCCTTCTTGAACAAGGGGACAACATTTACTGTCCTTCAGTCTTCTGGCACTAATTCTGTAGACAATGATGGTATAAAGATCAAAGCCAAAGATTCTGTAGTCTCCTCCATAACTTCCCAGAGAATCCTGGGATAAATCCCATCCTGCCCAGGGGACTTATCTATTTTCACACTTGCCAGAAATGCTAACACCTCCTTATGTACCTCAACCCGTCTCGCCTAATAGCCTGTATTTCAGTATTCCCCTCGACAACATTGTCTTTTTTCCTGTGTGAATACTGACAAAAAATATTCATTTAACGCCTCACCTATCTCTTCAGATTCCATGCACAGCTTCCCACTACTGTCCTTGATTGGCCCCAATCTTATCCTAATCATTCTTTTATTCCTGACACACCTTCAAGGAAAGCTTTAGGGTTTTCCTTGATCCTACCTGCCATGTCCCCTCTTGGCTCCTCTTAGCTCTCTCTTTAGATCCATACTGGTTAACTTGTAATTCTCAAGCGCTCTAACTGAGCCTTCATGTCTCATCGTTATTTAAGCCTCCTTCTTCCTCTTGACAAGAGATTCAGCTTTTTAGTAAACCACGGTTCCCTTACTGAACCACTTCCTCCCTGCCTGACAGGTGCACACTGATCAAGGATATGCAGTAGCTGTTGCTTGAACAAGCTCCACACTTCAGTTGTGCCCATCCCCTGCAGTTTCCTTCCCCAGCCTATGCATCCTAAATCTCGCCTAATTGCATCATAATTGCCTTTCACCCCGCTAAATGTCTTGCCTACAATATATATCTATCCATCCCTTTCCATTGTTAAAGTAAATATAATCGAATTGTGGTCACTATCACCAAAGTGCTCACCTACCTCCAAATCTAACACCGGTCCTGTACCAAATTCAATGTGGCCTCACCTTTTGTTGGCCTATCTACATGCTGCGCTAGGAAACCCTCATGCACACATTGGACAAAAGCTGACCCATCTAAAGTACTCGAACTATAGCGTTTCCAGTCAATATTTGGAAAGTTAAAGTTCCCCATAACAACTACACTGTTACTCTCATTCCTATCCAAAATCATCTTTGTAATCCTTTCCCCTACACCTCTGGAACTTTTCAGAGGCCGATAGAAAACTCCCAACAGGGTGACCTGTCCTTTCCTGTTTCTAAACTGACCACATACTATCTCAGTAGATGAGTCTTAATCTAATGTCCTTTCTGCCACCGTAATACTGTCTTTGACTAGCAATGTCACATCTCCCCTTCTTTTACCACATTCCCTGATCCTTCTGAAACATCTAAACCCCAGAACCTGCAACAACCTGTCCCTACTCTATCCATGTCTCCGAAATGGCCACAACATTGAAGTGCCAGGTACCAACCCATGTTGCCAGTTCACCCATCTTATTCCGGATGCTCCTGGCGTTGAAGTAGACACACTTCAAACAACCTTCCTGCTTGCCGGTATACTTTTGCAACCTTGAAACCTTATTTCTGACCTCACTACTCTCAGCATTCTGTACATGAGCTACAATTCAGGTTCCCATCCCCCTGCTGAATTAGTTTAAACTCTCCCAAAAAGCATTCACAAATCAAACCCCCCCGTTTTAGGTGGAGACCATCCTGTTTGTCGAGGTACCACCTACCCCAGAAAGAACCCTAATTATCCAAGTATCTGAATTCTTCTCTCCTGCACCATTCCCTGTAGCCACGTGTTCAACTGCTCTCTCCCTATTCCTCGCCTTGCTAGCATTTGGCACAGGTAAAAAAACAGAGATAATAATTCTGTTTGTTCTAGCTCTACGCTTCCACCCCAGCTCCCTGAATTTCTGCCTTTCATCCTCATCCCTTTTCTTACCTGTGTCATTGGTGCCTATGTGGACCACGACTAGGGGCTGCTCCCCCTCCCCCTTAAGGATCATGAAATATCACAGACCCTGGCACCTGGGAGGCAACACACCGACCGTGAGTCTCTCTCGTTCCCACAGAATTCCTACCTGTCCCCCTAACTATGAAATCCCCAGTGACTACTGATGTATTCCTCTTCCCCACCCCCCCCCACCCCCTTTCTGAGCAACAGGGATAGTCTCTGGCAGAGACCTACACCCCATGGCTTACCCCTTGTAAGTCTCCCCACCAACAGGATCCAAACCGGTATACATGTTATTGAGGGGATCGACCACAGGGGATTCCTGCACTTACTACTACTTACCCCTTTTAAAAGTCACCCAAGTATCTTCATTTCTAGGAGTAACTACCTCCCTATGGCTGTAATCGTTAACTGTCTCTGGCTCCTGGGATTCAGGCATCACTCGCTAGATCAGCATTTGTTGCACAACCCAAATTACACAGGAGGTAATTAAGAGTCAAAGCTACATTGCTGTAGATCTGGAGTCAGTTGCTGGCCAGACCTAGTAAAGACAGTAATCTCCTTCACTGAAGTACATTAGGGAACCAGATGGATTTTTCATGGTCGTCACTCGACTCCTAGTTGCAGATTTTTAAAAAATGAATTTAAGTTCCTTCATCGGCTGTGGCAGGATTCTCACTGGGTCCCCAGAGTGTTACCTGGGTTTCTTTAGATAATAGTCTTGTAATATGGCAATCGCCTCCCCAGGTTTTCTAGGTAATAGAGTCCTAGAAAGTGGTACAGCACTGAAACAGACCCTTCGGTCCAACTCGTCCATGCCGAGCAGATATCCCAACCCAATCTAGTCCCACCAGCTAGCGCCTGGCCCATATCTCTCCAAACCCTTCTTATTCATATAACCGTCCTGATGCCTTTTAAATGTTGCATTTGTATTAGCCTCCATCACCTCCTTTGACAGCCTATTACACACGTGCAACCACCCTCTCGCCCTAAACCTATGCCATCTAGTTCTGGACTTCCCCACCCCAGGAGAAAGACCTTGTATATTTACCATATCCATGCCCCTCATGATTTTATAAACCTCTATAAGGTCACCACTGAGCCTCTGACGCTCCAGGGAAAACAGCCAATTCAACCTCTCCCTACAGCTCACATCCTCCAACCCTGGTAACATCCTTGTAAATATTTTCTGAACTTTTTCAAGTTTCACAACATCCTTCCGATAGGAAGGAGACAGAATTGCTCGCAATATTCCAACAGTGGCCTAACCAATGTCCTGTACAGCTGCAACATGACCTCCCAATGTCTGTACTCAATACTCTGACCAATAAGGGAAAGCAAACCAAACGCCTTCTTCACTATCCTATCTGCCTGTGACTCCACTTTCACGGAGTTATGAACCTGCACTCCAAGGTCTGTCTGTTCAGCACCACGCCCCCAGGACCTGGCCATTAAGTATATAAATCCTGCTAAGATTTGCTTTCCCAAAATGCAGCACCTCGCATTTTCTAAATTAAACTCCATCTGCCACTTCTCTGCCCATTGGCTCATCTGATCAAGATCCTGTTGTAATCCGAGGTAACCTCCTTTGCTGACCTCTACACCTCCAATTTACATGTAATCAGCAAACTTACTAACCATTCCTCTTAAGCTCATATTCAAATCATTTATATAAACGACGAAATGTAGTGGACCCAGCAACAATCCTTGTGGCACTCCACTGGTCACAGGCCTCCAATCTTAAAAATAACCCTCCACCACCACCCTCTGTCTTCTACCTTTGAACCAGTTCTGTATCCAAATGGCTAATTCTCATGGCTAATTCCATGAGATCTAACCTTGCTCACCAGTTTCCCATGGGGAACCTTGTCGAACATCTTAGTGACGTTCATATAAATCACGTCTACTGCTCTGCAGATTAACTGTGATTTACAGATTGTGCCACTGTAGAAATATCATGGTCTTCTAGTTTGTACTTTAATACTTTTATACTTTACAGCTTTGCCTATGTTTATAAAGGTATTCTAATTGTAGAATACCCACTCTGTTTCCTTCTGCTTTTTAATTATTCTTTTGCATTTTGTAGCTTGCTACTCATTTCCTTTTTTATTCTACTTCTCAAGTACATTTCTAGGAGTAACTACCTCCCTATGGCTGTAATCTATAACTGTCTCTGGCTCCTGGGATTCAGGCATCTCAAAAGAGAATCCGGTTATATAACCTAAAGTACACCATTGTTCATTGGTACTACAATTTATTCATTAAATAATGACATGCAGTGGGATGCTTAGCAAGGAGAAGTAGTATTGAAGTATGTTTTATTTGTCTTATTCATAAGACATCTGGAAGTCAAGTACTCTGGAAATGTCTCAAGAAATATAGAAGACTAAAATTGTACAATTTCAAGAGTCTGGCAGGTGAATTGTTCTGTAATCCTTTTAGCTAACAAAAATCTATGTCAATTTTGAAATGATCAATTGATCTAGCAACAACAGATTTTAAAGGAAAGTGTTCCAGGATCTACTACGTGTTGTGTGAACTTCTTTCTGATATCACTCTTGAATTGCGTTGCTCTAATTTCACCTAATCAAAATGTATAGGACTGATTAGGTACTGAATGATCAGGCTCATAACATGTAAATAGCGATTTGATGAATTAAGGACCATTAAATTTTACATGAAAGCTTATATTATGAAAACACACAACTAAAGTTGTTGGCAATATGACAGCTTTCTTTCCTTATATATAGGGCTAAAAACTGCTTTTGAAATAGCCCAGAGGACTCAACATTGAGTTCTCTAATTTCAATAGCCTCCCTCCCCATGCCCCGACTCCCTGCTACCATCTGGATTCATTCCTCCCATTGACCAGTTAGGGTCATACCCTCTACCTGTCTTCACCTATCCTCAGTTCACCACCCTGTCCCCGCTTTCCCCTTTATCCGCAGCTCCCCCCACACTGACCCCCAGTCCTGAAGAAGGGTTACACCCGAAACATCGACTATGCACCTCCTGATGCTGCCTGGCTTGCCGTGTTTTTCCAGCCTCCTGCTTGTCTACTTTGAAATATTGTGAGCAATGTGGGGCCCCATATCTAAGGAAAGATGTGTTAACATTGAAGTGGGTCCAGAGGAGATTTGCAAGAATGATCCTAGGGATGACAGAAGGGCTTGACATATGAGGAGAGGTTGAGAACTCTGAGTCTTTATTCAGTAGAATTTAGAAGGAGTAGAGGGATCTGATTGAAACTTACAGGATATTGAGAGGTCTGGATAGAGTGGAGAAGATGCTCCCACTAGCAGGAGAGACTGGGACACGAGGTTACAGCCTCAGAATGAAGGGACAACCCTTCTGAGTTGAGGAGGAATTTCTTACACTAGAGGGTGATTAATCTGTGGAACTGATTGCCACAGAAGGCTGTGGAGGCAAGTCATTGAGTGTGTTTAAGACTGAGATATATAGGTTCTTGATTGGTAAGGTGATCAAAGGTTTTTGGGAGAAGACAATAGTATGGGTTTGAGAAATAGTTAAGCTATGATTGAATGGCGAAGCAAGCTCAGTGGGCCAAATTCTGCTCTATATCTTATGGCCTTATGGTCAACTCTGTTATGCATCTCCAGGAGTGACTCAGCAGGCCCAGTCTGCCATATTTACCATAGTTAACCCACCTAACCTGCACATTGCTGAAAGCTTTGAGGCAATTTAGCATAGTAAGTCCACTTAACCTGCACATCGATGGACTGTGGGAGAAAACTGCAGCACCTGACGCAGAGAACATGCAAACTCCACAGTCGCCCAAGGCTGGAATTAAACCCAGGTCCCTGGAGCTGTGAGGCAGTAGTGCTAACCACTGAGCCACCATACCTCTTCAGATATTCTTCAGTAGGGAATGTTAATGCAAGATCATCAGTATAAAGCAACTCTCAGATGAAGACTTGGCGCAGCTTAGGAAACCAAAACTGAACAGCATTCCACCACTAAAACCCCATAGGATATCATTTATATGGGGGTGACAATTAACATAAATAATAAATCTAGCAGTGAAATATAGCTACCATTGTGGAATAAGGTACATGACAAATGCTTATAATATATTTTGTATCAACTATATGATCTCAATGAATTAGATGTTAACTAGATAAGATGACTAAACAAATAGATACTATTGTATTGTGTTTCTTTGGGCTTAGTTCCAATACATTTGAAAATCATGATAACATTAATTAAGATTCTGTAATTTAATGTATGTTAAGAACAACTATGCTTGAGAGCTCAAATGTTTTCAAGTTAAAAATAAATAAAGTAAGTGATGGCTTTATAATAAAAATGTTTAATTTGTGTGAATTTAAGTCATTGTCACATGTTGTGTGATGTTTAAAAATGCAGATGTACAGTTTTACAACTTGCTATTTTACACTGGAAAGGCAGTTTTGCTTTACAACTCAAAAGTAGTTTGAAAGTAAAACCCAGGATGTGAATTCATTACTATAATTAGCATATGACAAAAACATTCGTATTGGAAATGAAAGTAGCAACCTAAAGTTTGATCCAACATGGTGAATCATCTATGTCAGTCAATCATTAACAAATTTATGTCAATGTGCAGCTTTGGAACAATATTTTCACATTGCTTCCAATTTTCTCCTATTTATTTTTCCAGGTATTTGATCAGTATCTAAACTTTATCACTTTGGAGGATGACATGTTTGTGTTGTGCAACCAGAACAAGGAGCTTATCTCATATCATGGTAATGGCTGTACACTCTTGCTCAGTTCTATAACCAATATGTGCATGAAAAATGGCTCAACTGTGTTCAAGCCGGTTTTTGATAACTAGTTCAAAATGACAAATGCACAGTGTACATAAATTATTCTTGAGAGTAAGACATGGTTGTAAAGGAATTGTGTGTTTCCTTCAATTGTGTGTGGGTTAATCTAGATTTGAACTTGTCTGCAGGGTAGCCAGCAGCACACTAAGGTTGTCAGCACCTTTAAAATATATCTATCTTTGAAATAGTATTCATTGTAAAATACACCACTGGGAAGTCAAATAAATGATCAACTCTAAAACAGGACATATTTTTGTTTTAAGATTGCACATTGTTCTTGTTTACAACAAATAGTCTAAACATTCCAGTGCAACTGCATTGAAAATATTCTAATGTTCAAGATATATATACTTGCTGAAAGTACTAATGTTTTCCTGCAATATTACCTTTAGGTATAATTGTAATGCATCTTTACAATATTAGATGATCTGTGATGCAGCATTAACTTCATAACCTGCTTCAGGTATTCAGCCTTCATTGTAGTTAGTAATCCAGCCTGTACTATTCTCTGGGAAAGAGGATTCCAAAGATTAACAGCCCTCTTCTTCACCTCGCTCTGAAATAAAACACCCCTTATTGAAAATTGTGCCTCCTAGTCCTACATCCCCTGAGAGGAATTGTTCTCATACCTCTGCCCTGTTAACCCTGCCTTAGAAACTTCCATGTTTCAATAAGATCCTCTCATTCTTCTAAATTCTGATGAGTATAAGTTCAACCTTTCCTCATGAGATAACCCTTTCATACCAGGAAGCAGCCTAATGAATCTTCTCTGAACTGCTTCCGATGAAAGGTTATCCTAGCTTGCAAAAGGACTCCAGAACTGTGCCAAGTGCCAGCATTCCCTCTACTTTTTTTACCAGCTGCACAAGCCTCTGAGGCACATGCACAATAGCATTTTCCAGAACTAAGTCAGTGCCGCAATTAACATGCTGCTGCTGATTGTCATGTGTAGAATGTCAGAGCACACAGCCAAGCAGCTTAAAAGACTTATTGCCGACAGTCTAGGTACAATGGTCTTACCCCTTTGAAACAAAGGCAGCATTCTGTTTGCACTTCTAAATACCTGCAATGCAAACTTTTTGTACAAGGGCATCCACATCTTTCTGTATAACAGCATTCTGTAGTCTATCTCCACTTAAGTAATTTTCTATTCTTCCTTGAAAGCAGGCACTTTCATTATAGTTTAATGTAATTGAATATTAATTTTTTTCACATAATACTCCATAACCCACATTCTTGACCACTCTACCCTATCTCCTCGAAGGTTTGTGTATCCTGTTCACAACTTGCTTTCCAGCCTATATTCAAATTTGACAGCAGTAGACTAGATCCCTCCGTATGTCGAAGTAATTAATATTGATTGCGAATAGTTGAGGCCCTGGTGCTGATCCCTGAGGCACTTTACTTCTTATCAACTGGAGATGAATTTATTCAGATTTTCTGTTTGTTGTTAATTAGTCAAGCTTCTATCCTTGCTTGAATATATTGCCTCTAAACACCATAAGCTCTTATCTTTAGTAATCCTTGCTGTGGCAATAACTGAAATGCTTTTGGAAATTCAAGTATCTGCTGATTTCCCTTTATCCACACTGCTTGTTACATCCTAAAAGAACTCTAAAAGCACAATTTCCATCACATAAATCCAAGCTGACTATCTGGTTGTACTTTGTTAAAAATCACACAACACCAGGTTATAGTCCAACAGGTTTAATTGGAAGCTCGCTAGCTTTCGGAGCGACGTTCCTTCATCAGGTGATAGTGAAGGAGCGTCGCTCCAAAAGCTAGTGTGCTTCCAATTAAACCTGTTGGATTATAACCTGGTGTTGTGTGATTTTTAACTTTGTACACCCCAGTCCAACACCGGCATCTCCAAATCATGGTTGTACTTTGATTTCTAAAAATCTTGCTACTACTTCATTAGAGTGGATTTTAGTATTTTCCCAATGACAGATGTAGGCTATAATTTCTTGTATTCTGTGTACCATGTCAGCCACATTCCCACGAGGATATCATTTTTGGAACAGCACCTGTGAGAAAGAGAAAATAAGTCTTGAATTGAGATGCTGTAGTTGCTTTTTCAAATTTATTGGGACCTTAACAAAATGTTAGGCATTTTGGAAGATTATAGCCAATGCATCCATTTTCTCTGCTGTAGCTTCTCTTAAGACCCTAAGTTACAGGCCATCGAATCCAGGGAACCTGTCAGCCTCAATTCCCTTAGTTTTTCTAGTCTTTTTCTATAGTGATAGTGATTTTTCTCAGTTCCTTCCTCCCTTTAACTTCTATGACTAATCTATCACATGCCCTAATCAGCTTTCATCTTCCCTTTTCCCCAGCCCTCTCACCTTACTCCCTTGATTTGCACATACTTTGACTTTTAAAGAATTTTAATCGCATATCTGTTTTCAGCAATCAATAGACCTGATATCACTGATAATGAAATGGAAAACATTATGGACACCCTGGTGGATAGCCTCTTCTGCTTCTTTGTTACAATAGGTATGTACGGTGCAATAAATTCCTGCTTATGTCACTGTGAGCTCCTTTAAACTAGAATAACATGTTAAATAGTGTAAAGAAAATGCATGTTTTAGAAGAAAGTAAGAAAACTTCCAATAATTCTGCAATCAATATTATTGGACATTATATGCAGGAATCTAGTATTTGAAATCTAAAAGAGCAATAAATCTTACATTGGGTTAGTTGAGGTGAAAGAGTGTCAGGTTTTAACAAAATGAAGTAAATGCTACAATAAAGAAACAATGAGACTAATTTGGATTGCTCAGTTATGACTTAAGCTTTCATACAGCAATTGAATGTGATATATGATTGCACTTCTGCCATTCCCATTCGTTGAGTTTCAGATCTCGTGGAAGTTACAATAAGGAGAGTCAAGCAGATGTGAGCTGCTTATCAAAGGAAATTGCCAGACTGTACCTTTGTTATACTGTATAGAGTAAGAAATGTGTGAGGAACAGAAAGAAAAATAACTAGAAGAAATGTCAGCCTCTTGTTCCAATGTAAATCAATTTTGCAACATTTAAATCTTATAGGCTTATTTTCTTCTTTTCACAGGTGCTGTTCCAATTATACGTTGTCCTCGTGGGAATGCAGCTGATATGGTAGCAGTGGTAAGAATATATGTTTTAATTTCCTTCAGTATACGTGTTAGACAATTCATGGCTCTTTTAAAACGCTATACATAATGAACAATTGAAAAGCTTGTATATATGTAGCTATTTGATATTCAAAATTTACATTATCTAGTATTGGAAGGTTTGTTTCCAAATGGTCAGTAAAGCAAGTCAGTGAGTTTGGGCCGTAACACCAGTGCTTCACTAGGGGCTCACTGATGATGTTACCTATTATGGTGATAAAACATCTGAAAATGAACCTTTCAGCTCAGTGAGCAAACTTCTCTCCAAGTCATTTAGTGTTTGCTTTTTTCAGTTGTTAGTAATCTCACCTGTGCTTTGAAGAGTTTTAGAGTGTTACACCTATTAAACTGAGGTGCTATTTGCCTGTTCATATAGATATGACATTTCCTGGAAGTGATAGTCAAGGAAAAGCAAGGTGTTTTGTGATTTTGAGTGTCCAAAGATGATGCTTGTATGTATATTTAAGTCCACCACTAAAATCTCTCAACCTGACAAATGCAAATTTAAAGGAAAAATGCCCCATTTTTGTGAATATTGCATTAACAAGCACATATGGAGTTGCCTCTGATTACAAGCTTATTCCATTTTGAAGGTAAGCATGCTGGACAAGTTTTCAGTAACAATGCTTGTATAAATGATTTGGATGCAAGCATAAGATGTACAGTTAGTAAGTTTGCAGATGACACCAAAATTGGAGGTGTAGTGGACAGCAAAGTGGGTTACTTCAGATTACAACAGGATCTTGACCAGATGGGCCAATGGGCTGAGAAGTGTCAGATAGAGTTTAATTCAGATAAATGCGAGGTGCTGCATTTTGGGAAAGCAAATCTTAGCAGGACTTACACACTTAATGGTAAGGTCTTAGGGAATGTTGCTGAACAAAGAGACCTTGGAGTGCAGGTTCATAGCTTCTCGAAAATGGAGTCGCAGGTAGATAGAATAGTGAAGAAGGCGTTTGGTATGCTTTCCTTTATTGGTCAGAGTATTGAGCACAGGAGTTTGAGAGGTCATGTTGCGGCTGTACAGGACATTGGTTAGGCCACTGTTGGAATATTGTGGGCAATTCTGGTCTCCTTCTATCAGAAAGATATTGTGAAACTTGAAAGGGTTCAGAAAAGATTTACAAGGATGTTGCCAGGGTTGGAGGATGTGAGCTATAGGGAGAGGCTGAACAGTTGGGGCTGTTTTCTCTGGAGCGTCGGAGGCTGAGGGGTGACCTTATAGAGGTTTACAAAATTATGAGAGACATGGATAGGGTAAATAGGCAAAGTCTTTTCCCTGGGGTCAGGAAGTGCAGAACTAAAGGGCATAGGTTTAGGGTGAGAGGGGAAAGATATAAAAGAGACCTAAGGGGCAACCTTTTCACACAGAGGATGGTACGGGTATGGAAGGAGCTGCCAGAAAAAGTGGTGGAATTGCAACATTTAAGAGGTATTTGAAAGGGTATATGTATAGGAAGGGTTTGGTGGGATATGGGCTGGGTGCTGGCAGGTGGGACTAGATTGGTTTGGAATATCTGGTCGGCATGGACGGGTTGGACTGAAGGGTCTGTTTCCATGCTGTACGACTCTATGACTCTATTTACCCAGCAACTTTAACAGAGTAAATTGTCCAAAGGCACAGCATGGAATCTGACAAACATTGATACTGGCACCCAGAAACACATGTTGGTGAAAATTAAAGCTTTGGTTACGGAGGTAAATTTTAAGGAGCACTTTTGAAGGAGCAGAGTGGTAGAAAGGAAGAGGTGTTAAAGATGGATATTTCAGAGTATTGGGCTTCTGTAATTCATTATACCTGGCATAATTGATTAAACCTGGCATAATTTTTCAGTCACAGCTTAAGCTTGCTTTAAAAAGTACACAGCTTTGAAATAGTTCACAGATCCAACAATTCATTTGTAGTACTTTGTAGCAGTGATCTTGTGATAATGTCACTAAATTAATAATTCAGAGGCCCAGAATAATGTACTGGGGACACTGGTTCAGATACCACTACACCAGTTGGTGGAAAATAAATTCAATTGACAATTTTGTATTTGAAACTAACATCGATAATGATAACCATCAATCCACTATTGATGTTGTAAAAATCCATCTGGTTCAGTAATGCTTTTTAGGGAAGGAAATCCATCATCCATACCTGTTTCAGTCCAAACTTCCAGTAATGTGTTGACTTCTAGGTGCCTTCTGACGTGGTCTAGTGGTCACTTAGTTCAAGGGCCAGTTAGGAAAGAGCAAAACTTCAAACCTTGCCAACAATGTACACATCCCATAAAAGAATGCATTAAAAAATTAAAGGAACAAAGCATTGTAAAAACTTATTTTTAAAAATTTTAAACCAGGTAGTACAGGTAGCCCCCAAAATGCGAATAGGTTCCATTCTGGAGTATGTTTACAAGTCATTTTATATGCAAGTCAGAACCCACCTCAGGACAGTGGACAGCAGCTACTCTTATATATAGGAAATGTTCGTATTATCAGGTCTTTAAAATTACGCTCCTGTAAGGAATCGCATTCACAATGCACATATTCTCAGTTGCCACACTCCGTAGTAAGGCCTTAAAATGTGAACAGGGACATTGCACATATTTTCAACAAGTAGTGTTCCATCCACAATATTAGGTCTGAGCAAACAACAGTACTTTCTTCATTACTGAAGCAGGTGTTGCCATTTTGCTTTTTAAAAAAATAAATGGTCTCACACCTGCTTCAGTTCCCACCTGTGGCATTGGTTTGACCCTTTCAGGATTAACAAACCTTGATAATCATATCAGTATAAAAGGCGAGGAAAGGAAAAATCACTTTTCTACACTCCACAGTGACTACACTTCTGAAAAGTGTTTATGGGCCAAAAAGGTACATCCTGAGAACAGTGACTGTCTTTCATTTATATTCTGCCTCTCCTGATTTCAAGACATCTGAAAGTGCTTTACAGACAATAAAATATCTTTTGAAATGGTCAGCCTCTGTTGTAAAATAGTAAGTTATTACAATAAATACTTTGAAACTGCTGCTTCAAACATTGCTGTGAAGCCACAATTATTCTACTGAAATTTCCATTCTGCCTCAGTCCTTGCTCTGAGTTCCAACGAGTCACTCCACTGGACCACTGTCTAAATTGATCATTCACCTGATCACTGAGCTTGAGTCTAGTCATTCACCTATGTGCTACTGAGCTTGACGGTACCAGAGCATCATTCTCATTGTAATGTTAGTCTCAAGCCCAATATCCAGGGCTCTTCAGACTTCTTCATTCCCATGTACTTTGCATAATCCATTCTATAATGTGAAGCTTATGTCTTTATTTCTATATGCAATACTTCAAATGAGTCACTGCTGTATATGGGAGGTTTCATATTTAAGTGTAATATTTTTGTTATGATTTCCTTATTTTCTGCTATGTGTGTGTGTTATTTTGTTTTAGAAACTGGACAAGAAGCTACGAGAAAATCTGCGAGATGCCAGAAATAGTCTCTTCACAGGAGATGGCCTTGGCGGAGGCCAATTCAGGTACCATACTTTAACTCTATGTTCAGAAATCAGTCTTGTCTCGAAGAAGATGCTTCTTTACAGTTGAGCAAATTTAAGCAAGCTACTTATAGGCATGTGTTTACTTTTGGTACGATTTCCTGCATATGTAGTTATATCACTGAGTGAAGGAAGAATCTTTTGCAAGAATTAGTCTACAGAATAATTCTGTTATAATTTCTGCAAGTTATTTGTATTCTAACACAAACTGGAAGGTATTTATTTCAAGAGTTTTTTGAAGGGCTTACTTATATGATTTGGGTACCCTTTGAATACAAGCCTTATGAAGAGCTAACTCACATCTGTGTTCTAAAACAAAAACAGAAATTACTGTGAGAAATTCAGGTCTGGCAGCATCTGTGAAGAGAAAGCAAGATCCATATCGTTGACTTTGCTTTCTCTCCATAGATACTGCCAGACCTGCTGAGTTTCTCTAGCAATTCCTGTTTTAATTTCACATTTCCAGCATCCACAGTTCTTTGTTTTTTTATTTCTCTCTATGTTTTAACATGGATGAAACTTAACAGTGTGTGTATTAGTATGTCACATCCCTCACACCTCACACACCCGCCTTCGAAGGATGTAGAATCTGAGTTTACCCAATTGAGAGGCAGGATGCTTATAATTATAATTAATTTGTGCCTAATTTGAACTTAAATGCTGCTATTCTGATTTTCTTGGGTTAGGAAACTCAATAGTGAAATGCAAGTTGGAACAACTGTTCTTCAACATGAGTGACTATTTTGGCACTTCTGGTCAGCTAGGAGGAGCAAACATATTCCTCCTGCCCTCTCCATGAAATTGTAGGACTCATTCATAAATATAACTGCTGTTTTTAAAGGTTAGCATAAATAAGACTGAAAATGCTGTCATAGTTAGATATTCTTGAAATAAAGAAGAACAAAAACTCACTGGTTCATTAATTTGTGTGATTCCTTATGAGATTCTAGTTAAGTCTGTTTTGTAAATTTTAACTCAATATTGTAAAGTTTGTCAGCTGGCTCTTCAGACAACTAATCTGATTTTATTTTGAAAGTTAGAATGTTGAGCGATTTGACAATGTAAATGATCATTCCACCTGTACAATGAAAAAACAAATACTATATTTGCAAAAAGTTTAATTAACCTTTTGTAATATGTGATCTTAAAACTCTTACGATTTAAGTTTTATTTTTGGAAAAGCATTGTAGAGGAAATGTTGATTCCCAAAGAAATGCAATAATATACTTGAACTTTTTGTTCAAGTATGTTGGCAAATGAATAGCATTTTATTTTCGTGCAGGATATCTAAATATAATCTGCATGTTCACAGTTTCATGTTCATTGGTCTGTTTTTTTTTTGGCAGTTTCCAAAGACCTTTATTAATACTTGTAGACAGAAATATAGATTTGGCAACTCCATTACATCATACGTGGACATACCAAGCTTTGGTTCATGATGTTCTGGTAAGAAAATAACTGTTCTACTAAGTGCAAGGTATTACCTGAAATTATAAATATAACAATGCAGGTTCTGAATACTCCATGCTGTTATTATTAAACAGTAGCTTCTAATGAGGAAAAGATAACCCATGAATTGAGAATAAAAGTAAAGCTGCTAAAGGGCTGCGCTCTCATTAGAGATAAATGGTTGGTTGTTGTTTAACTTGAGGGTCACCATGCCCAGATAAGGGTTGAGCTTAAGGTGGGATCATCATGGTAACCTCCGCCACTCCTGGAATTGAACCCACAGTTAGCCACTCTGCATTGCAAACCAGCCATCCAGCCAACTGAGTTCACCAACATCCCTTTGAGAATGACTGCAAGTTGCTGACTACTTTGTAATGCTGTCATTAGCTTCATAGAAACAGGATCTTGCTCTTAACCTCCTGCTGATTTTCATCAGACTGATGATTTGTCAACGATTGCCCATTAAACTTATAAAAAGCTTTGAGTGCTGAGATAGTTACCCAACCTCTTGCCCAGAAGCTCTGGTTCCAAAACCCATCTACCACAGAGGTTGATTAAAAATAATTAGAAAGGTGTCTAGCAACTATAGTGTACCATTTTAACAATTGTATAACTATTAGTGCCTGACAGTCACTTGCTCTTCATCAGAAAGTATGCAGTTGTGAAGGTGGAGATCTTGTAGCATCTGGGGAGAGGGAAACAGATTTAAATTTCCAAGATCATTGACGTTTCTTTTTCTTTCTGTTCCTTTTCATCTTTCTTTTGATGCAAACTTTCTTTTTCTCTCCTTCTGTTCCTGATTCCGATATTAAATGCACTAATGTTTACCTATAATCCTTGTAGATTTTTAATCTTCTAACTGTTTAAAAACAAATCCTGCTGTTCACCACTGTCCCATATGTCCTGTTGACTTTGCTAAACAATTTGCATTAATAAGTTTTTAAAAATGTTATTCCTATAAACAGCCTAACTAACTGGATTACCTGGGCCTTTACTTTCTCAAATGTGTGCATATTCAGTATAAACTGTACTTACCAGCAGATGGAGCAACAATGCTACAAAGATTTTTTTTCTCTGCATAAGTGTGGCAATTTTATTTGGCTGTAAGGTAACTCTTGGTAGCAGTGTCACTTACTGTTGTATACAGTACATTTTTGAATGATAATAATTATCTTGATCTCTACTTGAGAAATGCTTTAATAAACATTGTCTTTAAAGTGGATAGTTGAGATGATTAGCATCAGGTTTAAAACTGCTAGCTGTCAAATCCGGGCTTAAATTGTAGGCACATATTATCGCCACCTGCAGATGCCTCGAAAATGTGAAGTATAGCTAACTGTAAACATGACTGCAAGCACAAGAAAAATAAGCTCATGAACCAATTCATATTTTGTAACTTTAGACTTAAGAAATGACACAAATTTTGATTGCCATTCTTGTCTTTTCCTACATTTTGTGCATTCTGCTTGTGATGTCCCAAATTAGGAATCCAGTGTATTCGAAGTTTCACTTGATTTCAGCAACAACTTGAACAAGATAATGTCTCCAATTGAGATGGAAGTAGAAATTACTGTAAATACTTAGCAGGTCAGGCAACATCTATTTAGAAATAAAAAGTTTAAAAGTTAAAATGTCAAAAATGGCTTAATCAGAACTGAATTAGTGTAGAAATGCGATGAGTTATGTATCATCAAAAGTAGGGGAAGAATAGAAGGAACTCTAGGATAAACTAGAAATCAGAAGCAATTAAATGACAAAGGAATCATGGATCAGAAGGCATATGAAGTGTTAATGGTTGTAGTTAAGAAGCAAAAGCATTTGTTCAGAGTTAGTCACGATGATTAGCAGCTTTTACTGAAAAGCAAATACAGAAATAAAACAGATTCAAGCTAACAGATGCCTTTTAAATGCTATATTGTACCTACCTCTACCATTTCCTCTGGCAGCTCATTCCGTACATGCACCAGCCTCTGTGTGAAAAGGTTGCCCCTCTGATCCCTTTGAAATCTCGCCACTCTCGCCTTAACCTATGCCCTCTAGTTTTGTATTCCCTTGGAAAAAGACCTTGGCTATTCACCTTATCTATGCCCTTCATGATTTTATAAACCACTGTAAAGTCTCCCCTCAGCCTTCGTAATCCAGGGAAAAAAAACCCCAACCTATCCACTCTCTCCTACTTCAAACTATCCAGCCCCAGGAAAATCCTTGTAAATTTTTTTCCACACCCTTTCTAATTCAACAATTTCCTTCGATAGCAGGCTGACCAGAATCATATGCAGTATTTGAAAAAGTGGACTCATCGATGTCTTGTACAGCGTGTTTTGAGAAGATTTGTAGCTCAGGTTGAGGTTCTGGATGTAAGTTTGCTCGCTGAGCTGGAAGGTTCATTTCTAGACAATTCGTCACCTTACTAGATAACATCTTCAGTGGGCTTCCAGGCGAAGCACTGCTGATAATAATTCCTGCGTTCTGTTTATATATTTGGGTTGGTGATGTTATTTGCTGTGGTGATGTCATTTCTTGTTCTTTTATCGGGGTGGTAGATGGGGTCTAACTCAATGTGTTTGTTGGTAGAGTTTCAGCTGAAATGCCATGCTTCTAGGAATTCTCGTGCATGTCTCTATGTGGTTAGTTGATGTTCATGTACCCTGATGGCTAGTTGTCCAATGTAGTGTTTGTTACAGTTCTTGCACAGTATTTTGTAAATGACATTAGTTTTGCTTGTTGTCTGTATAGGGTCTTTCAAGTTCATTAGCTGCTGTTTTAGTGTGTTGGTGGGTTTGTGGGCTACCATGATGCCAAGGGGTCTGAGAAGTCTGGCAGTCATTTCCGAGATGTTTTTGTATAGGGGAGAGTGGCTAGGGTTTCTGGATGTGTTTTGTCTGCTTGTTTGCGTTTGTTGCTGAGAAATCGGTGGACTGTGTTCATTGGGTACCCATTCTTTTTGAATACACAATATAGGTTTTTGCAAGGTTTGTGAAGGTTTGTAGCTCTGGTTGAGGTTTAGGGTGTAGGTTTGCTCGCTGACCTGTAGGTTTGATGTCCAGACGTTTCATTACCTGGCTAGGTAACATCATCAGTGGCAACCTCCAAGTGAAGCGAAGCTGTTGTCTCCTGCTTTCTATTTATATCTTTCTCATGGATGGATTTCCTGGGGTTTGTGGTGATGTCATTTCCTGTTCGTTTTCTGAGGGGTTGATAGATGGCATCTAGATCTATGTGTTTGTTTATGGCGTTGTGGTTGGAGTGCCAGGCCTCTAGGAATTCTCTGGCATGTCTTTGCTTAGCCTGTCCCAGGATAGATGTGTTGTCCTAGTCGAAATGGTGTTTTTTTTCATCTGTGTGTAGGGCTATGAGGGAGAGAGGGTCATGTCTTTTTGTGGCTAGCTGGTGTTTGTGTATCCTGGTGGCTAACTTTCTTCCTGTTTGTCCTATGTAGTGTTTGTGGCAGTCCTTGCAAGGAATTTTGTAGATGACGTTGGTTTTGTCCATGGGTTGTACTGGGTCTTTTAAGTTTATTAGTTTTTGTTTGAGAGTGTTGGTGGGTTTGTGTGCTACTAGGATTCCAAGGGCCTTAGTAGTCTGGCTGTCATTTCTGAAACTTCTTTGATGTATGGTAAGGTGGTTAGGGTTTCTGGCTGTGTTTGGTCTGCTTGTCGTGGTTTGTTCTTGAGGAATCTGCGCACTATTTTTTTTTGAGTATCCGTTCTTCTTGAATACATTGTATAGGTGGTTCTCCTCTGTTTTTTGAAGTTCATCTGTGCTGCAGTGTGTGTGGCTCGTTGGAATAGTGTTTTGATACAGCTTTGTTTGTATGTGTTGGGATGGTTGCTGGTGTAGTTAAGTATTTGGTCAGTGTTTGTCGGTTTTCAGTATACGCAGGTTTGTAGTTCTCCGTTGTCCTTTCTATCGACTGTGACGTCCAGGAATGTGAGTTTGTTGTCGGTTTCTTCCTCCTTGGTGAACTTTATGCCTGTGAGGGTGTTGTTGATGATGTTAAATGTCTCTTCTATCTTGTTTCGTTTTGTGATGACAAAGGTGTCATCTACATAGCGGACCCAGATTTTTGGTTTGATGGTTGATAGGGTTGTTTGTTCTAGTCTTTGCATTACTGCTTCTGCTATGAATCCTGATAGCGGAGATCCCATGGGTGTGCCGTTGGTTTGTTTGTAGACTATGTTGTTGAAAGTGAAGTGGGTGGTGAGGCACAGGTCCACTAGCTTCATGATGTTTTCGTTGGTAATGTGATTGATGGTGGTTGGTGTGTGTGTGATGGTCTCTTCTAAAAGTGTGGTAAGTGTTTCCTTTGCCAGGTCGATGTTGATGGAGGTGTACAGTGCTGTTACATCGAATGAGATCATTGCTTTGTCTTCCTCTATTTTGGTGTTTTTGATGATTTTTAGGAATTCCTGGATGGAATGCTGTGACTCTTCTACTAGGTATTTCAGTCTTGCGTGTAGTTCTTTGGCCAGTCTGTAAGTTGGTGTTCCGGGTAGCGAGACTATAGGTCTGAGGGGGGCTCCTGGTTTATGGATTTTTGGTAGTCCGTAGAATCGTGGGGTGTTGGTCCCGTCGGGTTTCATTTTCTGGAATTCTGTCTTATTCTGTCCATGCAAGGACTGCCACAAACACTACGTAGGACAAACAGGAAGAAGGTTAGCCACCAGGATACATGACCACCAGCTAGCCACAAAAAGACACGACCCTCTCTCCCTCATAACCCTACACACGGTTGAAAAAAACCACCATTTCGACTGGGACAACACATCTTTCCTGGGACAGGCTAAGCAAAGACATGCCAGAGAATTCCTAGAGGCCTGGCACTCCAACCACAATGCCATAAACAAACACATAGATCTAGATGCCATCTATCAACCCCTCAGAAAAAGAACAGGAAATGACATCACCACAAACCCCAGGAACCCCATCCAGGAGAAAGATATAAATAGAAAGCAGGAGACAACAGCTTCGCTTCACTTGGAGGTCGCCACTGATGATGTTACCTAGCCAGGTAATGAAACATCTTGATATCAAACCTACAGCTCAGCGAGTAAACCTACACCCTACACAGTATAGGTGATTTTTCTCTGCTTTGTGTAGTTCCTCTGTGCTGCAGTATGTGTTGGCTTATCGAAATAATGTTCTGATGCAGCTTCGTTACCACCCCCTGAAAAGAAAAGCACAGGAAATGACATTATCAACCCAAATATATAAATAGAAAGCAGGAATTATCAGCAGTGCTTCGACCGGAGGCCCACTGAAGATGTTACCTTGTAGGGTGACGAAATGTCTGGAGACAAACCTTCCAGTTCAGCGAGCAAACCTACATCCATGTCTTGTGCAACCGCAACATAACATCCAAACTCCAGTATTCAAAAAGCAGATTTTTTGAACATTTTTAAGATAAGTGAGTGAAAGGATATTGGGGTAGGCAGGACAGGTGAGTAATAAGATCAGTATGATTTGAACTGTAGGGGTGAGCAGACTCAAGGAGCTAAGTTGGGTGACTTCCACTCCTAAATCATATGTTCATGTTCGGGCTATGCCATAATTATGGCCAACACTAACAAGATGCACTTTTCTCCTATCATTAAATGTTCTTTTCCCAGCCCTGTTAACAGAAGCCATATAGTTTTGAAAGTATACTTTCATAGCAACATGCAGCAGTGAGATAAGTTGCATTGTAGAACACTTAATTGCTTTCTTGTTTGGTAGGAAAACTACCTAATATTTAATTGATGGGTTAACTGTCTGTGAAATTTGTGTGGTAATGGGTTTGTAAAGTTCTGTATTGTCACACTTGATTAAGTTAAATCAACAAATTATTTCTCCTCTACGACCAGGTATGTTTCAATGATTAATAAGAGCAGCAGGTTGAAGCCTTTATATGTGTTACAATATTTGGCACCCACAATCTATCTGTCCTCATTGGTATTGTTGAACTTTATAGCTAGAGGAGGAAGATGACCGTTCCACGTTATCTTGTCCTCCCCCTCCATGTCCCTACAGATGGGTATTTCACAACATGCTGAAAATTACAAGTAAGAACTTTGATCAATGCTCTCTCCTGACGTACACCCACTGTTCCAGTATTACTGTTCTTTCAAGCATCCATCATGGTATCAATTTCTGAAGGGATTACACATTTCACTCAGCAGATCAAATGTTTCTGTTTATGAACTTTCTTTAATTGGGGGCTACTTGAAAGCATGTTTTTAATCATGAATTTTACAAAATTTAACTTGCAGCCTGAATGTTGGGCATGCACAACTGATTTTAAGAGTTTTGAGATGTTGGCCATAACCTTTGAACATGATGAACACTTGAGGGATATTCACTGGCTCATCCTGTTGTAGTTTCTAGCTTTTTAGCAGTCTGGACCAATTCTTATTCTGATTCTCTGCTAGTTCCTTGCAATGGTTCACAGCTTGTTGATGGTTCCTCACTGGTGGTCTTAACTCAAAAATCACTTACATTATCACCTCTGCATAGACTCCTTTCACATTTGTGATCTTTTGATCATTTTACCAGATCCACATTGTATACTAGGCTGTCCATTTGCAAATGATCCACCTTGACCACTTATGAAGTTGCAGCATAATAGATACAAGACTTCAGCTCTGTATGATATCGAGAAACAGCTGAGTAGACTGGTTATAGAAAAGGCCGTGGTCGCTGATAATAGTGCTCAACTCTTATGTTCCAGGACTGGCCATTCCTCTGAACCAAACCAGTCCAATACACCAACAGCATTGCCACCCTCTTGTCAGTGTGAAAAATTAGCCAGGGATATCTTCTCTATGATAAGCAAGGCAGAAACAATTCAGCCAATTCCCACTCTCATCAGTCAACTCTCAGTCATCAGCAAGATTATATAAAGTGGCACTGACTCAACAGTAATTTCCTTATTGGGGCTTACTTCTTGTTCCTCCAAACTGCTTGATTCCAAACAACATCACAGCCTTGGTTGAAACATTGAAAGAAAAACTGAATTTTGGACGTGAAGTGAGACTGACTGCTCTTGACATTAATGCTGTGCCTACTCCAAATGTCCTGCGGTCTTTCAAGAAAACAGCCCATCTTCAAGGGCAATTAAGAATAACAGTAAATGCTGAGCTTGTCAGTTATGCCATACCTTATAAATGAATATTTGCAGCTGCGATGAGGTATTTAGGAGCCGGGGAAATGAGAGGAATTTGTGCGTTTTATGGAGCGTAATGGCATTGAGGAACTCTTATGAGGAATGAGAATGTCTTCAGGATACAGCAAGATGTTTAAACCCAACAAGTTTCTAGGAGGGTGTAAATGTTTGCGGATACATTACCTTGTGACAGGGAGCTGTTTGAAATGTCCAAATACCGCAAAAAGAAGTTGAACAATAAAGACATGCTATAATTAATTGTTTAAATTTCCTTCCATGCAAGCGAAAGAGATGTCACAGGTCCCCTGGCAATTCTAAGTAGCAGGCGTGAAAACATTATCTTGAGATGGCACCTTGGGGCTGTGAATTCAGCTCAAATAATTTACATTCTGGCTAACTTGGTTAGTTTTAATTTAACAGAAACAAATTCCAATTTTCTAAAATTACCTAATGAAGCTACTTCCAGTTGTAGAAATCAAATGATTGGACCTCTGACAAATTGTTTAATATATGATCAGTGAAAAGATAATCGCGAAAGACATGGAGATTTTCATCTCCACCATTCCCTTAACCCATAAAATTGAACTCTAGGTCTGATCGGCTGATAATATAATCAAGTAGTCTTGGAAGGTAACCCTGTTAGCAGACAGCCATGCACTCCACTAAAATAATGTATTTTTGTAGATATTATAAATTCTGCTATTTCTAACCTAAGGACAGATGAGGGAGACTTCATCAAATTATATTGACAAAACTTAATAGAAAACTAATCTTGAATGTCCACAGAAATCACATAGATATAGTCTCAATAATTGTTCATCAGATTGAACTGTAACTTCTCACAATTGAGTTGGTAATTACAATATTGATCTGAGCCATTCTGACCAGGATGTCCAAGATTGTATTACTGTTCTTTACTTATCACGTTCGCTGACATCAATCACTAACTGCACTGGAGTACTGCATTTGATTTCTACACTATTGAGCTTAGCAAATAGAAATTAGATTATCTTTCTGCATTTTCTCAATATGCAGTGAATATTGGCCTCAGCTGGTGAGCTGTTTCTTCTCCCTGGTGCCAGATCCCACCCCCTACTATCTGCAAAAAAGTGTTCATGCTGGCACTTGTAGATTGGGAGCTTGACAAAATCCAGTGGTCAGTAAGTGTCTGTGTAAACTGCCCATAAAAGAGTCCATTGGATAAAGGGTTAAAAAAAATAATTAGCTTCCTTCAATCAAACACTAGATCTGGGGGAAAACATCTGGACATCCTTTAAGCATTTTGTTGCTTTGGTAACTAAGAAATTTTCAATGATCTCTTGTTTTAAAATTCCTGTTCTTTGAATCATGCGCATATTTTAAAAAACTGATACTTCAATGGGTGCTTTGTACAGAGGCAGATTCTTATCATTTTTATAATCCTTAATGACATGCAGGAATGCTTTTAAAAATAAGGCTCTTAGAAACTCTACAATCTTTGAACATTGCATCTGTGCACTAAGATGTCACTTCAAGTTTGATAGCTTATGGGATTTGATAAGTGATTTTCTTTCTACTCATTTCCTTTTGGAAAGGACTGGTTTATATTACCTAACTTATCATGCACATGTCATTGCTAGAACTTGGTACTTACAGTCATTCAAAACATGTCTATTTTTCTGCAACCGTAATTAATGAGTCTCATAGATATACTTTTCTCTGGAAGTATACATGTAATTTCCACATACTGGAATGAAGATTGAGAACCAAGTAGCTCTAGGTTACTTTTCTTCTGGCAATGAATTATGTAACTACAATATGCATGCTTTTTTCGCATAGCACTTTCAAAATGTTTAAGAATTTGCCTCCTCTGAAACATTTCTGCCCTTGGCTGCTAATCAATGATGATGAAACTTCCCCAAAGAAAAATGAGTATTTTGCAATAAAAACAGATAATTCTGGAATTGCCCAACAGAAGTGGCAGCACCTTTGGAGAGAGAAACAGTTAATGTTTCAAGATTAATTCTGTTTCTCTTTCCATGGATGCTGCCAAACCTACTAAGTGTTTTCCAGCATTTTCAGCTTTCATTTCAGGTTTCCAACATCTGAAATGCTTTGCTGGTGTACCTTTGTTTACATTGGAAATATTGATGTATTACTCTTTCTCTTCTTTATCTCCCTCCACATTAGCACTACGTTTTTCAATTGTATCTTTTAACTACCCTTTTTAAAATTATATCACTGACTTCCAACCCAGGGAGTTGGGCAATGAAGGAGAAGAAAGACCTGACTTGTAGTGAATTTTCAATGAAATTTCAGTTCTGAATTGTTGAAGCATCATGCTTGTGTTGAATAGGAAAGAATCGTATCTTGTATGTGTACCACTACTTATGCCTAACTCGCGTTGCCAATTTCAATTTACAATCATGTAAAAACCTCTATCTTTTGCATAATGGCATCCAACAGTTGTTCAAGTTGTTGTAAAGTTATTCTGTGGTATAGTTCCAAAAGGCATTCGACAAGGCACTTAAGGCTACTTAATAAGATAAGAGACTATGATGTTTAAAGCAAGCATTTTCAGGATGGAAACCTGCAGTTAGTGGAGTGCCAGAGCCACAATTATTTATGATATGTATTAATGACTTTGATGATGCAACTCAATGTGGCAAAATTGTAGATGACACCAAAATATGATCAGATTAGATTCCCTACAGTGTGGAAACAGGCCTTTCAGCCCAACAAGTCCACACCGACCCTCCGAAGAGTAACCCACCCAGACCCATTCCCCTGCCCTATATATACCCCTGACTAATGCGCCTAACACTATGGGCAATTTAGCAAGGCCAATTCACCTGACCTGCACATCTTTGGACTGTGGGAGGAAACTGGAGCACCCAGAGGAAACCCACACAGACACAGGGAGAATGTGCAAACTCCACACAGACAGTTGCCTGAGGCAGGAATCGAACCCAGGCCCCTGGTGCTGAGAAGCAGTAGTGCTAGCCATTGTGCCACCCTCATGTGGAAAGGCAAGTTATATGATGAAGCAAGAAGCCTTCAGAGGGACATAGACATGTTCAGTAAGTAGGCACATACATAGAAGATGGAAAAATTGGGTTCATGTATTTTGACAGGAAGATAAAAGAAGCTGGCTATTACTTAAGTGGGGAAAGACTGCAGAAAGCTGCAGCACAAAGAGATTTGGGAGCCCTCTAGTTTGAATCACAATAAGTTAAAATTCAAATTCAGTAGGTAATAGGAAAGGCAAATGGACTGTAATTCTTTATTTCGAAGAGAGTGGAGTATAAAAATAGGGCAGTCTTACACTATACCAGGCATTAGTCAGACTACACTTGGAGTACTAAGCACAATTTTTGTCCCCTTGACAGAAGAAAAGCATAATGCCATTGGAGGCAGTCCAGAGAAAGTTCACTAGGTTGATCCTGGGTATGGCCGGATTGTCTTATGAGGGCAAGTTGAGTACATAGGGCTTATATTCATTGGAGTTTAGATGAATGAAAGAGGACATGTAAGATTTGTTATGAAGTTGAAGGCGTGAATTGTACCTTTAAGAGAGGTGAATGCTGTTCTGAACTGAGAGCTTACAGAACCTGTGTATATGACGAGATGGCAGTCCCAGAGTGTACTTGGACAATTGAAAATATGTAACATTTGGCTGTGAAAGGGATACCTATGTTTTGGTTGCTGTTTTGACAACAATTCAAATTTAAACAATCAGTTTAAATTATACCCTAGGATACTCAAACCCAAAAGTGTTTGAATTTATTGTTTTGCCAAACTCAAACCAATGCGACGATCTGATGTTGGGAGTATAAAAATGCAGGCATTTTGAAAATTGGAGAGAGAGCAACTGCATCTAGACTGTACCTTTTCAGATGAAACATACTCGCAGTACAAGGAAAGAAGATGACCCAGGGACAACCTCAGCCAGAAGAAGACAGACACAAAAGAAGACAGACACAAAAGACCACAGTGGCTGTGTGGTTTTGAAATTAAGTTGATGTAATTTTAATAAATGTCTTGTTGGAACAGCATATTATTATCAAGTTATAGGCAGATAATAAACAGTTAAGACAAATGGGGACTTAGAATTGTGAATAGTTGTTTAATGTTAACTTTTTGGAGTTAAAAAATAAATTGATGGTATTTTCTCCAAATAGAATTTGTGAGTTCTCTGTTACTCATTGTTCTTGGTTTTTTGGGTTTAAGTAACAGGGGTTCAGCTCAGTGTCGTAGCAAGATCCTCGAGGGCTTGATATGGTAGATACAGAGAGATTGTTTATTCTGGTGGGAATGCTTAGGGGCAAAAGGCATAATCTCAAAGTAAGGAGTCACCCATTTAAGACCGATGAGGAAGAACTTTATTCCTCTGAGGGTAGTAAATCGATGAAATTCTTTACTGCAGATGGCCGTTGGTGTTGGGTTGTTAAGCATATTCAAGTTTGAGACAGATTTTTAATCAGTTAGGGAATTAAGAGTTACTTAAGGTAAATGCAGGTGGAATTGAGGATGATCAGATCTCCCGTGATCTCATTGAATGGCAGAGCGGGTTTAATGGGCAGAAAAACCTACTTCTGCTTCTATTTCTTGTGGACTAAATCCAGATGCTGATAGTAGTGATTGTTTCCTGCTTCACAAAGTATCCTGCTGCATTCTTCACAGTTGCAACCAACATAGTACTAGTGAATTGATGTAAACCAAAACAATTCATGCACTGTTCATGCTGTTAAAACCATTGAAAAGGTTAAACTTTGTTCAGTGAGGTTTTCTGTGTTTACAGTTACTGTGAACAACTTGCAGGTCCTGATAAGCAAAGTTTGGGAGTATGACTCTTATTGTCTCAAATATTTAAATATTGCACATTTTCAACAATCATACTTTTTAAGTTTGCTTATAAAATTTCAGTTTCCTTTTGCTCTCTGTAATTGATTGAGATGTGAAATATAATCAGTGTTTTTTATTCCTGATTTATTGTTTGCAAATTCTATAATCTAATGGCTAATGAGCTTGGCTGATTGCTTCACTACTACTGAACCAGGCAGGTTCTCCAACAGATGTCAGTGTAATATCAAAAAGAGAAACCAGTGCTCCGGACATTATCAAATCTTTGTAGGCAGTCTTTTTCGAGGTCAGTTCTGAATGATTCCTTTGACTACCATATTTGGGTAATTATGTACTGATTTTGCATAGCTTACCTTCAAAGTATATTTTTGCATTGAAGATGGGTGAGCAAAAAGTATCAGAACATAAATTTAAAAGAAACCGCTTACTGAGCCAAACTTGTTTTTGTTGGAGTAATAAGATGTAGATCAATAGAGCTTTATTACTATCTGCAGTAATATAATAAGAAATTACATGAATATTCCATTTTCTAGCAGTTTTTACGGAGTGTCAAAACTTCAAGAGAGTCAAAGGGCTGGGGTGAGTGTAGTGGCCTTTACTAAGGAGAGGTGCCAGGGAAGTTGAAAGGCCTAAAGATGGATAAATTATTTGGATCAGATGGACCATCCCAGAATCATCAGGAAGGTAATAGATAAATGAGGATAATGTAAGAGATAAATGAGATTGCAGAGGCATTGCTGGTGATCTTGAAGGAATCACTGGAGTCAGGGATAGTGCCAAGGGAATGGAAAATGGTTAATGTAATGCCCCTGTTCAAGAAGGAAGGGAGACAGAAGACAGGAAACTATAGGCTGGTTAGCCTAATGCCGTCGTTAGTCCATTATAAAGGAAGAGATTGCAGAGTACTTGGAAGTGGAGAAAGTGAGGTCTGCAGATGCTGGAGATCAGAGCTGAAAATGTGTTGCTGGAAAAGCACAGCAGGTCAGGCAGTATCCAGGGAACAGGAGAATCGACGTTTCGGGCATAAGCCCTTCTTCAGGAATCCTTGGAAGTGCATGGTAAAATAGGGGTGAGCCAACACAGCTCCATCAAGGAGAGGTCATGTCTCTCAAATCTGTAAGAATTCTTTGAGGAGGTAATGAGTAAGTTAGGCTAAGGAGAGCCAGTGGACGTGATCTCTTTAGATTTTCAGAAAGCCTTTTACAAGTTGCCACACAGGAGGCTGCTAAATAACCTAAGAATCCGTGGTTGTTTTGGGCAAGTTACTGGCTTAGGTAGAGATTGGCTGACTGGCAGAAGGCAGAGAATGGAGACAAAGTGGTCTTTTTCAGAGTGGCAGGTGGTAACTAATGGAGTTCTACAGGGATTCATATTAGGATTACATCTATTCCCGTTATACAGAAATGATTTGGACAAAGGAATTGAGTGCATTGTTGCTAAGTTCGCAGCTGACATATAATAGGTAGAGAGGCAGGTAGTATTGAAGAAGTTGGGGTAGCTGCAGAAGGACTTCGATAGGTTAGAAAAGTGGGCAAAGAAATAACAGATGGAATACAACTTGGGAAAGTGTGAGGTTATGCACTTAGTAAGAGGAATAGATGCGTAGTCCATTTTCAAAACCGGGAAAGGCTTTGGAAATAGTTATCGATTCTCTTCAGGTTAACATGGGGGTTCAGTTGGCAATTAGGTAGGCAAATGTAATGTTTGTGTTCATTTCTAGAGGGCTAGAATAGAAGAGCAGTGATGTGCTGCTGAGGCTATATAAATATAATGCTCTGGTCAGACCATATTTAGAATATTATGAGCACTTCTTAAGGAATGATGTGTCAGTGTTGGAGGGGGTCTAGATGAGGTTTACAAGAATGATCCCAGGGATGAAGGGCTTATCATTGAAGGAGTGGTCGAGGACTCCGAGTCTATACTGAATGGAGTTTAAAAGGCTAAGGGAAGATCTCATTGAAACGTAGAGAATAATGAGAGGCCTCGATAGAGTGGATATGGCGAAGGTTTTTTCCACTACCAGGAGAGACTAGGACCTGAGGGCATAACTTCAGAGTGAAGGGATGATCCTTTAGAACTGGGATGAGGAGGAAGGTCTTCACCCAGAAAGTGGTTAATCTATGGAACTAATTGCCACAGAAAGCTGTGGAAAACAAGTTATTGAGTATATTTAAGACAGAGATAGATACGTTCTTATCTTGAAAGGGGATCACGAGTTACAGCGAGAAGGCAGGAGAATGTGGTTGAGGAACATGTCAGCCATGATCAAATGGCAGGATACACACACTTTGGCTGAATGGCCTAATTTTGCTCCTACATCTTATGGTCTTCTGGTCAGGTTGAGAAAACCATTTCTATTAAAATATTTGGAACTTTACAATTCTTAGGTTTTATAACTAACTGTATTCTAGCTGTATCTTTGCATTGGATCAGCACAGATAAGAAAATTGAATGTGGCATTGGAATAAACTTTTTTTAAAAAAGGGAAAGAAAATAAATAGTTTGAGACATTTCTTATTAACATTTTTGCTATGGAATTGTACACTTTTGAGAGTATTTTTGTTTTTCTATGTGATCCAATTAAAATACCAGACTTAAGGATACAGTTGCAATTTTGAACTTGCACCTTATAGTACTGAAATGCTAGCAGTAATGCTGTTTTGGCTTAGTTGTTTTTTCCTAGTTCCCTCCATTCATTTTAAATGGCAGCACATTATTGAATGTGGATATTAATTTGTTGGCAATTTAGAATGAAGACCCCCATACTTATTTGTGTAGAAAATTAGTGATCTGACATAGAGGACAGATCTGATGGTGCAAGTTGATGTGGTGCCATTTAGGTATCCTGAGTTTTGTTATAGTTGTTGAGGCTATCATAATTTTTCTGGTTTTTTTCATTTTTGGTTTGGAACTGAGTGTTACAGTTGAGACTGAACTTTGAACAGCAGCTTGTTTTAAAAAAAAACAAAAGAATGATGTTTGTTGTTAGGAACTAGCCTGGAAAGACAAACCAAGTTAATGAATGCTCCAAGAACACTATAAGTGAACCGGCACCAAGATGCTGTTATGCTCAGGGACTGGCAGCTGGTTGCATGTTGAATTGGTTTATCAAGGCCAATGGTCAATGCTGGCCAGACAATCGGAAAATGAAACAAAGAGAAAGCAAAGGGTGAACTGGTTTTGACTGGAGTTCTTGGGCAGGAGGTAGTGTTGTTATAAAGCTGCAGGATGAGTTTTTGGGTTTTGCCCTCTCTAATTACTCTCCAGTTGACAACTTGTTGAAAGTCCTGAGAAAATAATTCCAGTTTATAAGAAATAATGAAAAGTCTGCAGAGGTCTGCTGAAGCTGTTTGCATTGACAGGTCACTTTGGAATTCAAACAGGATGCAACCCATCAGATTTCATGAAGGCTTGTTATTCATCATTAGAATAGTTGCCAGTTTGTTAACCTACAATTCTTTAATTTTAATTGATCCCTCAACTATGTCTCTTGATGTGAGAGTGTGCTTGGTGATCAAAGAAAATCAGGTTTAGATTGTAGATGTTAATCTGTATTCAGCTAAAGTTACATTATTAACAATGAATTGTTATTTTTTGTTTAAGTTATAAACTTGTGTCCAAGGTTGGTTATTTGTAAAGTCTGATTAAGAAAAATTGAGCAATTTTTAGGATCATCAAATATTTTAATTTCAAGGTGTTATGAATCCAGTCTGAAAGCCTTCCTAAACAAATGCATCACTTCCGTGGCAGGAATCACTTGCCCTAGAATGCACAGACTGGAGATGAAGCTTCTGTAAAGGTACCAACTACTTCAAGTATCACTGAGTGGAGCACATGGAGGCCAAGCACAATCAGTGGAAAGCGTGTGCAGAACCCAGAGCATCCTATCCACCAAGTTCATCAAATACCCCCTGCCCCACTCCCCCACCATCCACTCTCTCCCTCCCCACACCATCTACCACTGAGGCAGAGTTTGCAGACTATTCAGCCAGGATGACAGGTCCTCCTGAACTCTGAGAGGCTACCAAATAAGAAGATTAATAAGAAGAAGTGCGCTTTTAACTATACTGCTTTGGTGTATGGATAGGATTCCAATGTGATTGAATATGACAGTTCACTGATAAATTATGGACACCTTTATACCTTTATTGTAAAAATATAATTTGTGCCAATGCACCTAATTGAAAATTGAGAACATGTTTTGAGCTAAATTTTAAATTGTAGATTTTCTATTATTCCAGCAAGTATAAGGACTTTAATCTAGCCAAGACATTATAACCTTTCTCCCCCAGTGAATAACTTATTAGATTCACTTTTTAAAAAATCAGTCAAACTGACAGAAGTATTAGGAAAAAAAGCAATAAATCTATTCGAAAACAATGTTAATCTGTTACATTAAAAGAGTTGATGAGTAATAATTGTTTTGAATGGCAGCTTTTAAGCCCAATAATATTTTGCAGTTTCGCATGTTGGAAATACCCAATCTCAAAGTGCATAAACTATTAATTTATTTTAAAAGAAGTTAATTAGTCATCACAAGTGAAACCTCAAACTATTCTTAGAACCTTCTGACTGGTCAAAAATCAAACTGTTTACTTTTCCTCACATTTGGATTAGAAATTGGATATGATTTTTTGGGAAGATAAAATGTAGCAGAAAGCATCAAACCCGAATTGATGGTATTTTTAAGTTGAGTGATCAGAAATGTCCGAAGTTGACATGAAAGTAAATCTTGTTAAATCTGGTGCTCAGTAAATTAATATAGTAGGACAAATTTCACATTGCAGTAGGTCACAATTGGTAATTTTACTCTTGGGTTTTAATAAGTCATGTGTTTCCATAACAACAAGTTATAAAGCAAATATTTCTATGGGCTATTGCCCACAGCCACTGTTATGTTGGCCTGTTTCCTGTTTCCTAGCCAGTGTCCACACAAATTTGGAATGCTTCCCATTCCATTTTGTAAAAACAGCTTGTATGTTGGATAGTTAACCAAAAATGTTTAAATATAGACATTATACTGATAAATGTTTTACAATTTCAGGACTTGTGGACAGTACAAAACTTGGAATTCTTGTGAACTATGAGTATAGTTTAGAAGTTCTATAGGACATTGGTTGGTGGAACAGGTGAACAAATGGTGGAATTTAAAGCAGAGAAATGTGAAGTGATTCATTTTAGTAGGAAGAATGCAGAGGGACATTATAAACTAAAAGGTGCAATAACAAAGAGACTGAGGTATATATGTGCATAAGTCAATGTAGGTACTTGCACAGTTTGAAAGAATGATTACTAAATTACTATACAATACCCTAGACTTTATAAATAAGGACATAGAGTACAAAAACAACAAGGCTATGTTACACTCTACAAAATGGCTTGGTCTCAGTTGGATTATTGCATTAGGTTCTGGACCATGCACTTTAGGGGGGCTGAGAGAGCAAAACGTGTGTAAAAATGATTCGTGAAAATGGTTCCAGGGATGAGGAATTTCAGTCTAAGATGGTTTGAAGAAGTTGGAACTGCAGTCTTTAGAGAAGGGAGAATTGAGAGGAGATTTGATAGAGGTATTCAACATCATGAGGCGTCTGTGCAGAATAGATAGGAACAGACTTCACATTGATGTAAGATTAAAGGCATAGATTTAAGTTCTTGGCAAGGAAGTAGTGGCAACATAAGGAAGACTTTTTGGGTAACAAATAGTTAGTATCTGGAATGCACTGCCTGCCATTCAATTGAATTATCCAAGAGAAGTTTTAGATTGTTTTCTGAAAAGAAAGTATGATTAGGTCAGCGATAGGGTAGGGCGTTAATGCTGGATGATTTGCTCCTTTTTAAAGCTGGTTTAAACACAAGAGTTCAAATGGCCGCCTCCTGTGCTACAACCATGCTGTGTTTCTGTAAGTTCTGGAACTTCCCACTCTTATGTAACTGTTTGACGGTAATTAAATAAGACTATTATGATTCAAAGTACCAAGTGGAATTTTTCATCTTCAAAATGTCATCTTGATTTGTCTCAGACTAAACAGAACTTCAAAACAGAATCACTTTTTCCAGATAGAGACTCTGCCTTCAAAATACAGCGTGACCTGTATGACAGAATCACTATATTGCTCTTCTGTAGGCCAAAAGAATCAAAATGAGTTGACTTCGCATGCTAGTGTTCCAACTTTGTGACTGTTTGAAAGCAAATCAATATTCAAATATTCCAAGAAAGTGGTGTCTTATTCAAGTGCATTGCTAATCTATGTTATTAGTGTAAGTTGAGGTTGGGGTCTTCAAATAAAATCTGTACTCTAATTACCATTCTGATGCAGGTTTCTGTAATCAATTCCAGGTTATTATGTCATCATTATATTCCATCAGTAGTTATGGTATCTATTTTGTTTGTTTTAAGAGTGCAACATTTGGTCCCTTATCCTTCTGTATGCTTGCTTATGGAAATTGTTTATAGAAATTTCATTTGGTTATGTTTCAGTGTTGGCTAGAGATTTTGCATAATTTACGTTTAGAGGTGACACTGAATATTTTACTTCAGCTACACCTTTTTTATTTACTGATGAGACGCTTCACTGTTAGTACATGTGCAAGTTTGGAAACACAATGCAAATGCACATCCATTAGGATGTCAGCAAACAGCCTGTTTAAAAAGTGAGACTTTACTAAATGTTGGTATTCAGAAGGATTTGGTTATTCTTGCATGTGAATCAAAAAGTTAAACTGATGGCCAGCAAGCAATTAGAAAGGCAAATAGTGTGTCACCCTTTATTTCAAAAGGGTAAGAATATAAAGAAATCTTGCTGCAATTATGAAAGGAAAAATATAAGTGTGCCACAACTATATGCTGGCATTTTTTCAGAGGGGTCCATGAGCTAAGACTTTGTATGAATTCACACATAGCCGAGAGTATGTTGCTGGGAAAGCACAGTAGGTTGGGCAGCATCCCAGGAGCAGGAGAATCGACGTTTTGGGCATAAGCCCTTCATCATGAATCAGCTTTCCTGATGAAGGGCTTATGCCCAAAACGAAGATTCTCCTGCTCCTCAGATGCTGCCCAGCCTGCTGTGCTTTCTCAGTAACAGACTTTTGACTCTGATCTCCAGCATCTGCAATCCTCACTTTCTCCTAGAAGAACTCACACACAGCCCCTCTAAATTTTCAATCGTCATGACTATGAATCATATCCCTGCATTCTATCAAACTTGAAGGACCCACTTTTTATAAAAAGAAGTCTGATATGGCCAAGGTAACTGAGGATGTAAATTTGGTAGCTTTTGGAAAGGAATTCTGCAAATCATACCTGTACAAAATCTGAGTGTTGCCAGCCAGCCAGTGTCATGAGCAATCAGTCCAACAGAGCAAACTGTTAATAAGTCAGCTAACTTTGGAGCCAAAAAGGAATGTTGGCAATCAGTAGCTCACTGGGAATAGGACCTAGAATGCAGGTTGGGGATGTCATGGGTAACATGAAATATGAGAGTGCTTGAGAGGCGTTAGTCGAGAAAAATACAAGTTCAGGGCTGGTGAGGTGGAAGCTGAGGGGCGAGAGAGCCTGAAAAGCAATTTCAGTGAAAGGGCAAAAAAAGCAGCAGAGGCACCTGCTCAGTTGTTCCCCAACTCAATGACAAAGATATCCATAAGCTCTTTGCCTTTGTTCAAGGTGAAGGTGTTAAAGACTGGGAAAGTGATTAAAAATATGTATTGTAGTAGAGAAACAAAGCTGAAGGGTTATCTTTGCACTTCAGGACAACTGTGGAATCATGATCATTTTCATAGATGAGAATAGGACTCAATGTTGTGGCACAGTGGTTAGCATTGCTGCCTCACGGCGCCAGGGACTGGGGTTTGATTCCAGCATTGGCCCAAGCTCTGTGTGAAGTTTGCATTTTCTCCTTTTGTCAGATGAGTGCTTTGGTTTCTTCCCACAGACCAAAGATGTGCAGACTGGCCATGATAAATTGCCCATAATATCCAGCGATGTACAGGCTCGATGGATTAGCCATGCTAAATGCAGGGGTTACAGTGATAGGGTGGAGGACTAGAGCTGGGTGGGATGCTGTTTCAAGGGTTGGTGCAGACTCGGTGGGCCGAATGGCCTCTTTCTGCATTGTAGAGATTGTATGATTCTATGATTGTTTTATGTGGTCTAGCCAGAACTGGCACTGAATGATTGAACCTAATCAGAGCGAGAGACCATCTGGGGGGAGATGATTGAGGGGCAAAAGACTTAACAGTTAGGATTTTGAGAGTGTGGTTCTAAATGGAAAGTGTCAATGATCACCACTTTGGATTAAGATAAAAGCTAAAGTACCATAAACGTTTTAAAAAAACATTACTTATGTAGCTGTTTGGTTCCACAATTATAAAAATGTATCAGAGACAGTGAAGGTGACTGGCAGAAATTATAAAATGAGTATACTGTTTAAAACCTAGTTCTATCTCATTCAAGAAAATGTAATATTTCAAGGGCTATTGCAATGTTTTCATTACCTTAGAGTCTCTTCTCACTGCTGGAGGAAAACTTGCCAGTGTATCTTCTGGAAAATAATAGCATCACTTATAACAACTTATGGATTTCCTGAAGTTGTTTTCAGTTCTAGTGGAGTAATTGCAGCGACTATCTCGCAATCATTGACAGCACAAAATCTGTGCACATAGAAAAGTAGCTCTGTAGCTGAAGTTCAAATGCATTCAGGTTAATGGGATGGAACTTGCTTCTTTTGAGTAAATGGATGGGAAAATCTTAACTTTATTAGTTCTGGTTGTGAGAGCACAACACAAAAGCTCCCCACAATGAACCCAGCTAACAACCTCACTAAGAACCAATGAAAAATGGCCTGGGAAATATCAGATTTGCATTGGTGCTGCACAGAATACTATCCTGAATGTGTGGCTAATGCACACATTTAATTTGGTATTATCCTGCAACTATTCTGTAATTTTTTTGTTACAATTCATTTATTCTTGGAACATTAGGTGATTGTTGTTCAAAGGAAATAGGATGATTTGTTTCCTGGTTTTGAGACAGCTGTTACATGATATAGAAAATTTAACTGATTGTTTTGGTAGCATGAAATATAAAATCATATTTTGCCAGTTCAAGCAATGATTCTTTACTAATGGAAATGTTATTAAGCTTGTCTAAGCTGTTTTCACATGAGAATCTTAATTCTACTAAATCACTCCAGATGCCTACAGCAACCACACTGAAGATGTCCGAAGAATTAACTGTGAACATATATAGTTCATTTTGCTCCGGTTTTAGTTTATCAAGTATTCCAATTCAGAAATTATAGGCAACAAATCTTTAGTCTTAAACAATATCAAACAGCAGTTTATTGCAAAATTATTGCTGAAAATTACTCAGTGAAAATGTTAAACAGTTATTGATTAAAATACAGATACAAAAGCTAAAACTAGATATGTACAGCAGATATTTATAAGGATGCAAATAAGGTTAGTATATTATTGTTGCAAGCCTGTTGCCAGTTCAAAGATTCGCTATCTAATGTGAAACATTGAAAACTGGAAGTCAGAATTGAACAGCTGAATCACTTCTGTAAATTGAGTAATTGGAGGTTCCCCACAGGTGGATTGAGCAAGAAAGGTTCTGTGAGGGACTGAAGGTTCCTTTGTTTTGCTTTTATAGCACTTTAGGTTGTGGTCCTTGATAACCTTATTCCATATTCGAGTCCTAGGCTGTTTTGCCTTTTTTCCGTATCAATGATGAGCGATTTCTCTCTGATTCTGTCTCTGAGTTTCTCTTGGTGTTCTGTGTAATATGGTGTCTTGGTTTGTCTTATACAGACTGCTGTGGTAACTTTTGGTAATCATCGTTCAGAAAATCAGTTATTCTAGAATTCCTTAAAGAGATTCTTTCAGTTTCCTGTTTATCGTCTCTCGGAAGTTTTGAATTCTCACACATTTAAAAGGACCTGTTGTCTAAAGGTTAAATAAACTCAATGTCTCTCTTTGGGATTGATGCTGAGTTAATGCATCATCCTGTCTTTGTGGCTCAAGTGAATGTACAAGAACAGTCGTGTGACTTCTGAGATCTGTCCTATCAAATGTTGTGTTGTTTTAAAAGGTCAGATTACCTTTTTTTAAAATATATAGTGTAAGTATGCATTTGTGGCAATGCCATTGGTCTGAGATATTCAAACAATAGAGAGTTTTACTCAGTATTGAGTTACAAACTATATTCTACAAGAACCCTTGGCATATCACTGGCACTTTGTTGGTTTGTCACACATAGGTATGGGCAACACTCAGTCAAGAGTGTTTTTTTTCAGGTTTGACAGCACCGACTAGCTCTTTCCAGGCTGACTTAAAAAGTGCTGCTGCCCATCTCTGATGAGCAGAATTACTCCGGGACTTGAGAGCAGCATTCCTGTAACAAACTTCACCAGTGCAATTAAGAGAGAAGACAACCCAAAATGGTGGATTCCATGGAGCACAAAATTTGATGTTTTCTTGATGGTAACACTAATGAAGCAGTACTTGCAATACAATCACTACTTTCCTTTACTGTTTTAAAAGCAATGATTTTCCTATTCTGCATCATTTCTTGAACTGCGGATTTTCTTTAGCTTCCCTTCTTCCCTGAAGAAAAAGGCAAGTGTTGGTGTGTAGTTCTATGTATGCTGATATATACTTGTGGATTTAAGATAGTGTCAGTGAATTAATTGACTTGGGGCATTTCATAGTTATACTATGAATGAGCCTTCAGTAAATCTACATTTTAGAAATAGAATTGCTGAATATTGAGCAGGAGAATAAAAATCATCAATGAACTCTCCTTGACTTGAGACAGAGAAAACAAGTTCTCCATACACTGATTTGGCCAGATAAGCTAACAATACAATCAGATTTGATGTATATGGCTCTATTGAAAACAATGTATTTACTTACTAAACTGTTAATGGAGCATCCTGTTCTATTAATGAGCTACATATCAATGAAATACTTCATTGCTTAAACGTCCTTGCAGCTGAAGTTTACTGCACCATCCTGATTGCTGAATAAATAGGGTTATTAGTTAATTTTGACTGATGCTTGTTTAGATGGAATGTAATTGTTATTAGTTCTGTGGAGATATTTTTATGGACATGCTCAGACACACATTCAGGGCAGATGGAACTTAAACACAGATCTAAGAACACTACTATTGCACCACAAGATCTTTTCTAGAGGTTAGTTTGTCAGCTAATATGAGAATTGAATCTATGCCATCACACTTTATTACTACCATGTTAAATCATCTAAATCATTCAGTCAGCAGCTTTCCAGGTCTTTATACTGAGAATGATTGATAGGTATCACACACTTGTCTAACGAGTATATTTTTCTGCAGGATTTCCATTTGAATAGAGTAAACCTGGAAGAAACCCCTGGACAAGAAATCTCCCCTGCCGGGGCTAGACCAAAGAAAAGAAATAAAAAAACCTATGATTTGACAGCTGCTGACAATTTTTGGCAAAGGCACAAAGGCAGGTAATGCACTTTGAGATTTCATTGCTTTAATGCTTGCTTGGTTGAATGGCTGGCTTGTGATGCTAAGTAAACCTAACTTTACTTTCAGGAAAAAGTTGGATAGAGCTCATAACGATGTGGAATCAACGATTATGGGGATAAGGCAGGAACAGGATACTGATTGAGGATGATCAGCCATGATCATAATGAATGGTGGTGCTGGCTCGAAGGGCAGAATGGCCTACTGCTGCACCTGTTGTCTATTGTGTGTCAATTCAATTCCCACACCAGCTGAGGTTACACTGAGGGATTCTTCTTCTCCTTGCCTGAGGCATGGTGACCCTCAGGTTAAGCTGCCACCAGTTTGTCTCTCTAATGCGAGAGAACCCTGATGGTCCTCTGCAACTGTGGTGACTTAACCATTTACTTTGGGGATTGATTGTCAAATCTCTGATAATTATTCTGAAAGTGGCTTCGACATTAGTATTTAGTTTTCATCTGTTGCCATTTTTAAAACTAACAAGATGCAATGAGACAATAGGAGAAAGTGAGGTCTGCAGACGCTGGAGATCAAAGCTGAAACTTTATTGCTGGAACAGCACAGCAGGTCAGGCAGCATCTAGGGAACAGAAGATTCGACGTTTCGGGCACATGCCCTTCTTCAGGAATGAGCAGAGAGTGTTCAGCAGGAGAAGATAAAAGGTAGGGAGGAGGGACTTGGAGGAGGGGCGTTGGAAATGTGATAGGTGGAAAGAGGTCAAGGTGAAGGTGATAGGTCGGAGTAGGGTGGAGGCGGAGAGGTCAAGAAGAAGACTGCAGGTCAGGAAGGCGGTGCCGGGCTGGAGGGATTCGGCTGAGACAAGGTGGGGGGAGGGGGGATGAAGAAACTGGTGAAGTCCAAGTTCATCCCCTGTGGTTGGAGGGTTCCCAGTCGGAAGATAAGACGCTCCTCCTCCGACCGTCGCGTTGTTGTGGTTTGGCGGTGGATGAGTCCAATGACCTGCATATCCTCGGTGGAGTGGGAGGGGGAGTTGAAATGCTGTGCTACAGGGTGATTGGGTTGGTTCGTCCGGGTGGCCCAGAGGTGCTCTCTGAATCGCTCCGCAAGTAGGCGGCCTGTCTCCCCAATATAGAGGAGGCCACACCGGCTGCAGCGGATGCAGTAGATAATGTGGGTGGAGGTGCAGGTGAATCTGTGGCGGATATGGAAGTTTCCTTTGGGGCCTTGGAGAGAAGTGAGGGGGGAGGTGTGGGCGCAAGTGTTGCACCTCCTGCGGTTGCAAGGGAAGGTGCCGGGAGTGGAGGTTGGGTTGGTGGGGGGTATGGATCTGACAAGGGAGTCGCGGAGGGAGTGGTCTCTACGGAAAGCTGATAGAGGAGGGGAGGGAAATATATCCTTGGTGGTGGGGTCCGTTTGGAGGTGGCGGAAGTGACGGCGGATGATGCGCTGTACATGGAGATTGGTGGGGTGGTAGGTGAGGACCAGTGGGGTTCTGTCCTGGTGGCGGTTGGAGGGGCGGGGCTCAAGGGCGGAGGAGCGGGAAGTGGAGGAGATGCGGTGGAGGGCATCGTCGATCACGTCGGGGGGGAAATTGCGGTCCTTGAAGAAGGAGGCCGTCTGTGTTGTGCGTATTTTGAACTGGTCCTCCTGGGAGCAGATGCGGCGGAGACGAAGGAATTGGGAGAATGGGATGGCGTTTTTACAGGGGGCGGGGTGGGAGGAGGTGTAGTCCAGGTAGCTGTGGGAGTCGGTCGGTTTGTAGTAGATGTCCGTGTTGATTCGGTCGTCTGAGATAGAAACAGAAAGGTCTAGGAAGGGGAGGGAGGAGTCCGAGACTGTCCAGGTGAATTTGAGGTCGGGGTGGAAGGCCCTCCTCCAAGTCCCTCCTCCCTACCTTTTATCTTCTCCTGCTGAACACTCTCTGCTCATTCCTGAAGAAGGGCATGTGCCCGAAACGTCGAATCTTCTGTTCCCTAGATGCTGCCTGACCTGCTGTGCTGTTCCAGCAATAAAGTTTCAGCAATGAGACAATATCCAAATTCTATTATCTGGTATTTGTAGTAGTGGCCAGAGGAATGGTATCCAGTAGTATTTGGATGAAATCCTGTGCTTTCTCATTAGGAATTGTCCTGGGAATTTGTAGTATTGAGGATGTTCGTGGGGCTTGTCCTTACTGTGAAGACACATTTTGACAGTTTAATGGCAAGCCTGAGATTTAGAGCTAATGTTATGATTATGTTATGAATCCCTGACCTCTTGTTGTGTAGTCCTTTCCCAGAAGTAGCTGAATCTGTACAACAAGAACTGGATTCCTACAGGACGCAAGAAGATGAAGTCAAACATTTGAAGAGCATCATGGTAAGCAGGAAGTCCTTTCATACAACCAGAAAGCAAATGTGTGTGTGTATAAGTAAAAATGTAGACTTGGATGCAGACACACAACCACAACCTCCCTGATATGAAGCAGTCAAGCATGAAAATTTCTCATGTACGGAAAATCTGTATTATCACCAGAAGAAGAAACTGAAATTCATTTCAGTTGTTGTCCCAATTTGAATGCTAATCAGGGATTAAAATCAATAGCCATCTACTTCACATGAAAGAGTGATGTGCTCCTTATCAACAAGACCTTTACTTGTCTGGCAGCTTCTGCTTTGAGTGTTTCATCCTTTGTCACCCATTACATCCCTCTTTTAAAATCAAATCCACCAACCTCCCAAGCCACACTCTGAGTTTCTTCCAAAGAAACCCTCCTTTCTTTCTTCCACAAACTGTGAACCAAGCAAGTCATCATCCTAAGTAGTTTATCTTCTATACTTTTTTAATCTCCAACTTCACTGCCAATCCTATCTAATCTAGATGTTTTCCCAAGTAGAACATGCCTTCTTGCCCCAAATAAGGAAGAAGGATAATACAAACAGTTGGCTAATGACTGCAAGTCATAGAGATGTACAGCATGGAAACAGACCCTTCGGTCCAACCTGTCCATGCCGACCAGATATTAGATTAGATTATGATTAGATTAGATTACATTACATTACATTACATTACATTACAGCGTGGAAACAGGCCCTTCGGCCCAACAAGTCCACACCGACCTGCTGAAGCGCAACCCACCCATGCCCCTACATTTACCCCTTACCTAACACTACGGGCAATTTAGCACGGCCAATTCACCTGACCTGCACATCTTTGGACTGTGGGAGGAAACTGGAGCACCCAGAGGAAACCCACGCAGATATCCCAACCCAATCTAGTCCCACCTGCCAGCACCCAGCCCATATCCCTCCAAACCCTTCCTATTCATATACACATAAATGTTGCCTCTTAAATGTTGCAATTGTACCAGCCTCCACCACTTCCTCTGATAGCTCAATCCATACACGTACCACCCTCTGCATGAAAAAGTTGCCCCTTAGGTATTTGTATTTTAAAAAAAGTGAAAAGGACAATAAATAAAAACAATTTACACTGTCTGTATATCAATGTGAACAGCATCCAAACTAAATGAAGAGAACTGGAAGCCATAATTCATAGTGAGGAACCAGATGTAATAGGGCTAACAAACATGGCTGCATATAGAACAAGACTAACAGTTAAATATTGTAGATTATAGCATAATTAAGTAGAAAAAGGATATGTGTAAATCAGGGCCTTACAGATTAAGGAGAAATAAACATTGAGAAAGAACAATCCATCTGATGCTGATGGAGGCAAAGGATAAAACACACCAATTATATTACTAGGAGTATTCTAAAAGCCAATGAATAATTCAAGAGAATTGGAGGTCAAATTATGAAAGCAAATATATAAAGTGAGTAAGATTAGATTCCCTACAGTATGGAAACAGGCCCTTTGGCCCAACAAGTCCACATTGACCCTCCAAAGAGTAACCCACCCAGACCCCTACCCTTTCTTTACCCTTGACTAATACACCTAGCACTATGGACAATTTATCATTGCCAATTCACCTGACCTGCACATCTTTGGATTTTGGGAGGAAACCCACGCATGTGCAAGCTCCACACAGACAATTGCTCGAGGCAGGAAGCAAACCCGGGTCCCTGGCTCTGTGAGGCAGCAGTACTAACCGCACTGAGCCACTGTGCCATATGTAATGATGTAAAATTCTTATCGTTGTGGGAGATTTCAACAATACCTGTAAATAAACAGGTGCAAAGATTAAGAATAAAATGAGGGAAAGCCAGGAGAAAGATATGCGCTGGGATAGAACAATAATAGGAACTACACAATAGAAATGGAATTAAGCGAAGGAGAAATGGAATTAGACCACTTCCTTAAATTTGCTTCTCCATTCGTATGATCATGGTTGTTCTCCCTCATGTCCAGTTTTCTACTAATTCCACACATCCTTCCCATATTCTTCAAAAGACCAGAATCCTCTTTATCTGAGCCTTAAATATGCTCAATATGGGCGACCCATTATAGTCTGGAATAAATAATCTGAAGGATACTAATCTTATTCATGAAGAAGCAATTTTCAGTGCCTGCCCTGTTGTGAACCCCTTTGTAATCTTGGATGTTTCTTTGACTCTACCTTATTTTCCTTCAAAACGTCTTCTCAGCCTCCCAGAAGGCAGTCTTCTCCTCCTAGGAATCAATCTAATTGAATCTTTGATGTGCTGGATCCAGTGCAGCTGTGGATTTAAAGTGCAGTAGTCCTAACACTGATCCTTTCAGCAAGTCACTAGTTATAGCCTTCCAGCTTGAAAATGCCCAGGTTACTTCCGCTGTTTGCTTCTGTGCATTACCAGTCTTACATCTGCACTTCCATGTTCTGAGTCCTTATCTTATACATTGACCTTTCATGTGGCACTTTATTGAATGGTTTTCGGAAATCCAAGATTTCCCTTAAAGTGTGCTGGGGTTATAGTTTGATGTCAGGGTTTTAATAATCCATTCAATAGCTTCAATTACTGCACTGCTAAAGGTTGTGTTTATAATTCAAAATACTCTGGGGCAGTAGTTTAATTCTACTTCAAAGACCCACATAGAAACCGGGACAATTCAGTCACAAGTAACTAATGAAATTAAAATCACCCTGTACTTGAACACGACAGAACCTCTCAGGAGCTTCTCTCCAGTCAAAGACTATTTATCTTGCCCTAAACATGAAAGCTAAATATTCAGTGATTGGAGGAGCAACTGAGCAATAAATAGATGAGAGGTGGTGTATCAGCCTCAGCGTGGAGCAGCCATGGGAAGATAGGCTACAAGGGTACAGAAGAAAGGGAGTCTACAGAGAGAGGTGGAGGGAGATGCTGCTAAAGAGAGCTGGTGAGAAAGGCTGTGATAATGAGAGAACACACTAGAAGATCATGAGAGCAGAAGTAAGCTGTTCAGCCCATTGAGTCTGCTCCACCATTCAATGAGATCATGGCTGCTCTAACAATCCTCAAAACAACTTTCCTGTCTGCTTAATTCCGAAGCAACTGTATTGAGAAACACTGTGCTAACTGGATAATTTAATAGTGGTCTTTCCTCAATCAGTTAATAAATGATCAAATAATTTTTGGGCATTTTAGGACGAGGGTGCCCCTGTAAAACAGCAAAAGAATCCATTAGAAAAATCTGAAAAAGAGCCCTCTAATATTAGTTTCATTGTGATGGCACCAGGAATGGATCTCTTGGAGCAGAAGTTCAGTATATGAATGGTGATCTGGCTTAGGTAGCTGCAGTCACATTTTGAGCTATCCCTTGTGCTCCATGTGTTGCCCACATTTTCCATGGATGGTTGAAACTTGGGATTTCACTGCTTTGATCATTAGAATCATAGAGTCCCGACAGTGCAGAAAGAGGCCGTATGTCCCATTCAGTCTGCACTGACCCTCCAAAGAGAAGCTCACCCACACTCACCCCAACCCCGTAACTCCCTGTAGGATTTTTACTATGGCTAACCCACCTAACGTGCTTATCCCTGGACATTACAGGGCAATGACTAAAAAACCTAACCTACACTTCTTTGAATTGTGAGACGAAATTGGATCCCCGGATGAATCCCATGCAGACACAGAGTGTGGAAATTCCACCTAGACAGTCACCCAAGGCTGGAATCGAACCCAGCTCCTTGCCGCTGTGAGGTAACGGAGCTAAATACTATGCTAGATTGTGGTTGAGCTGAAAATGTGATGCTGGAAAAGCGCAGCAGGTCAGGCAGCATCCAAGGAGCAGGAGAATCGACGTTTCGGGCATAAGCCCATCTTCAGGAATGAGGAAAGTGTGTCCAGCAGGCTAAGATAAAAGATAGGGAGGAGGGACTTGGGGGAGGGGCATTGGAAATGCGATAGGTGGAAGGAGGTCAAGGTGAGGGTGATAGGCCGGAGTGGGGGTGGGGGCGGAGAGGTCAGGAAGAAGATTGCAGGTTAGGAAGGCGGTGCTGAGTTCGAGGAATTTGACTGAGACAAGGTGGGGGGAGGGGAAATGAGGAAACTGGAGAAATCTGAGTTCATCCCTTGTGGTTGGAGGGTTCCTAGGCGGAAGATGAGGTGCTCTTCCTCCAACCGTCGTGTTGCCATGGTCTGGCGATGGAGGAGTCCAAGGACCTGCATGTCCTTGGTGGAGTGGGAGGGGGAGTTGAAGTGTTGAGCCATGGGGTGGTTGGGTTGGTTGGTCTGGGTGTCCCAGAGGTGTTCTCTGAAACTTTCCGCAAGTAGGCGGCCTTTCTCCCCAATATAGAGGAGGCCACGTCGGGTGCACCGGATGCAATAAATGATGTGTGTGGAGGTGCAGGTGAATTTGTGGCGGATATGGAAGAATCCTCTGGGGCCTTGGAGGGAAGGTGTGGGCGCAAGTTTTGCATTTCTCGCGGTTGCAGGGAAGGTGCCGGGAGTGGAGGTTGGGTTGGTGGGGGGTGTGGACCTGACAAGGGAGTCATGGAGGGAGTGGTCTTTTCGGAACGCTGATAGGGGAGGGGAGGGAAATATATCCCTGGTGGTGGGGTCCGTTTGGAGGTGGCGGAAATGACGACGGATGATACGATGTTTATGGAGGTTGGTGGAGTGGTAGGTGAGGACCAGTGGGGTTCTGTCCTGGTGGTGATTGGAGGGGCGGGGCTCAAGGGCAGAGGAGCGGGAAGTGGAGGAGATGCGGTGGACGGCATCGTCGCTCACATCTGGGGGGAAATTGTGGTCTTTGAAGAATGAGGCCATCTGGGTTGTACGGTATTGAAACTGGTCCTCCTGGGAGCAGATGCGGCGGAGACAAAGGAATTGGGAATATGGGATGGCGTTTTTACAGGGGGCAGGGTGGGAGGTGGTGTAGTCTAGGTAGCTGCGGGAGTCGGTCGGTTTATAGTAAATGTCCGTGTTGATTTGGCCACCCGAGATAGAACTGGAAAGGTCTAGGAAGGGGAGGGAGGAGTCTGAGACGGTCCAGGTGAATTTGAGGTCGGGGTGGAAGGTGTTGGTAAATTGGATGAACTGTTCAACCTCCTCGTGGGAGCACGAGGCAGTGCCGATACAGTCATCAATGTAGCAGAGGAAAAGGTGGGGGGTGGTGCCAGTGTAGCTGCGAAAGATGAACTGTTCCACATATCCTACAAAGAGGCAGGCATAGCTGGGGCCCATGCGGGTGCCCATAGCTACTCCTTTGGTTTGGAGGAAGTGGGAGGATTGGAAAGAGAAGTTGTTCAGGGTGAGGACCAGTTCAGTCAGTCGAAGGAGGGTGTCAGTGGAAGGGTACTGGTTGGTACGGCGGGAAAGGAAGAAGCAGAGGCTTTGGGTCCTTCGTGATGGGGGATGGAGGTGTACAGGGACTGGATGTCCATGGTGAAGATAAGGCGTTGGGGACCGGGGACGCGAAAATCATGGAGGAGGTGGAGGGTGTGGGTGGTGTCCTGAACTTAGGTGGGGAGTTCTTGGACTAAGTGGGACAGGACCATGTCGAGGTATGCAGAGGTGAGTTCGGTGGGGCAGGAGCAGGCTGAGACAATGAGTCGGCCGGGGCAGTCAGGTTTGTGGATTTTGGGCAGGAGGTAGAAACGGGCGGTGCAGGGTTGTGGGACTATGAGGTTGGAGGCGGTGGATGGGAGATCCTCTGAGGTGATGAGGTTATGGATGGTCTGGGAGATGATGGTTTGGTGGTGGGAGGTGGGGTCATGGTCAAGGGGGCAGTAGGAGGAGGTGTCCGCGAGCTGGCGTTTAGCCTCAGCCGTGTAAAGGTCGGTGCGCCAAACCACTACCGCGCCTCCCTTGTCTGCCAGTTTGATAGTGAGGTTAGGGTTCTGCCTTTGTGGTTATGGTTGTAGTTGATCCTAGTTACAGCCCACCAGTGGGAAAGTCATTGAGAGGTGGATCTATCATCAGCTGTAATTGAGTACGTTCCAGAATGGACTGCAGGATATCAGACAAGTAAAATCCTGTGTAAATTGGTGTACTTCATTAACTGTTGTTGGTAGTGTTCTTTGAGTCAAGTGTAACGACTCTCTGGTCTCGCACACTGGAAATCAAGCCTGCTACTCCCAGAGTTCTTGCAAAAGTTAAAGATTTTAAAAATACATAAAATGCCCCACTTTCGTATCTTTTGGACCCAGGTTGAAGAAGGCACAGACCAAGTTTCTGTACTTAATGAAAATTACTATTTATTATAAATAGTTTGACTCTAGATACTGATAATCAATTATGAACTGCATGCATATAAGTCTAATTAATCTCTAATGCCCTTATACATTCCTGCTTACTCTTTTTTTTCTCTCTATCTTGATCTTGACCTCAGGTTGTTTGGTTTCCTAGGAACCAATAATATTAATGTTGGCATGTAGAAGACCTTTATCACTAGATCACTAGACCACAAATGGAGCTTTGACAGGCAGCAAGTAGCAACAATCTGCTACTTGTTGCCTGTCAAAGCTCCATTTTTACACAATCCTACAGCTCCAGTTCATCAGCAATCACTGCTGTAACCCTCAGCAGTGCAAACTAGGTTCACAATGAATATCCCGTACGATGGGGGGAATCATCTTTGAGGAATTTCTCCAATATATATTCTTTGTTGATATTAATTACTTCAGTTTCCTCATTTTTATTTGGCTTTTGGTTATCCTGTATTTCTGACACAAAAAGTGAATCTTCTGCTTTGAAGGTAGACACAAAGTATTTGTTCATCAAACTTTGACGGACATTTACATCTAGTAAGCACAAAGTTAATGACAGCAAGATTTATGCTGCTTCAAGAAATATGTAGAAGGGCTTTTGTACTTTATCCGTCCAAGATAAAGTTGGGGAAAAGCAAATTTGAATTTTACTTTGCTTCTAAAAATTGTATTTAAGCATTAAGTGCCTAATTCATAAATATGCCATTGTGTCCCTTGCATTACCTTTTTCTTAAAATATGATCAAAAATGTCTGTAACTAAAACTTATAACTTAAAAAAAAAATTGATGCTGAAAACTCAAAAGGTGATGGCTGAAAGAATAGCAAAAGATTTCACATTTAAAGACATTTTTCTGTAACAAATGAATTAAAAACCACCATTGACCAAACACTATTTTCTTGATTTGGTGACTTTTACTTTAAACTATGAAAACTGACATTCCCATTATATTCCATTCCTGATGACGGGCTTTTGCCCGAACCGTCAATTTCCCTGCACCTCGGATGCTGCTTGACCTGCTGTGTTTTTCCAGCACCACTCTAATCTAGATTCCCATTATATACCTATCTCACATGGCATTCTACAAGAATTGCTGTCATTTTAACAATTAGACCACAGTTATTCCCAGCATCCAATGGGTTACCATTAACTTATTTGTTGAGTGGTAACTTCAAGCAACCAACTCCAGGTACTTCAGTCACTTTGCTAGTGGTTTCTGAAATCCAGTATCAGCAAGAAAACCTGTTCCAATGATTCTTCTTCCTCCAGCCATACTATGACACACATCCTTTGAAAATTGCAGAATTGTCCCTTCATCTAGAGACTGTCTGCCTCCAGTAATTGACTGTGGTAACCTTGAGTTAAACAGCCTTATTTTTCTCATGACTTAGTGGAACTGCTGTTAACTTGTTTGGTAGTGAAAAATGTAACCAGATCCCAAAAATATCTTCCCCATGCCATTGCTTTTTTAAAAATGTAACCTATTTTCCTAATCAACCTGTTCAGAGTAATTATTACACACCTCTGGAACAGGTAGGACTTTAGCCCAGGCCTCCTGGTCCAAGGATAAGGACACTACTATTGCACTGTGAGAGGCCCCTAGTCCCCTTATCATTGTGAAAACTCAGTAGCCTCAATTTCTGTGTAGAAATGCTCATTGGCTCTGCTTGATCCCATTCCTTTTTAGCTTAGAAATAATTGGACAGATTATAGCATAAATACTTACAACCCAATATTTAACACCTTTCTGGCACTTTGGGAGTCTATTGATTGCAAACCCAGAGAAAACTGCATTGTCTCCAAGTGTAAATACCTTGTTCTTCCTTCCCAGTTTAAAACAAAATCCAAAGCTTTCCTTTGAACTTCAATAATCACATCATCCAGAGTTACTGTAAGGCTGACTTGAGAAAAGTCCATGTGATCCCCTTCAATTATTCTAAATTTTACAGAACCAAAATGTAGTAACCTTATGAAATTGAGCATGTGCTCCGGTACTGAAATGTGGGAAAGGCTTTTCCTGGGCCTCCCTCTTGTTACTTTTGCCACAGCCATGCAAAAAATAAAAACGTAATAGAATCAAAGAAAAATTACACAATTCCACCAAAAACTAGAATGAAGAAACTGAGAAAGCCCAATCCCTAACTTTATAAAATTCTATCTAAATCTAAGAATTTAAGATACTGGACCAGCTATTATATGACCAATGAACTTAAATATAGAATGCAGTCTGCATGAGATAGAACTTTTATTTTTATTCTGTAAATAAAGGTAACCTCTATTTGGCAATGTTTAAATTATTTTATACTGAAGTGTTCACAATTGTGCAATCTTTTTATATTTTATACCTTATTTTTATTTTAATGATTGTTTATATCAGATATGAAGTAGGTTTGCTTGTTTTCTTTGACCTATCATCACAACTCAACACATGCCAACAAGTTCAATAAAGCAATTATCTATTTACTTAGATTACTTACAGTGTGAAACAGGCCATTCGGCCCAACAACATTTAACCGCACAACTTAACAAAAGGTTCATCGTTGATGACTGTTTAAGAAATTTCCTGAGCTTCAGTCTATTTTAGCAGATCGAAATTGCTACCAAAATCCTGATTCTGACTGTGTTTGTGTTTCTTGGTTCACAGGGGCTAGAGGGAGAGGATGATGGTGCTATTAGCATGCTTTCTGATAATACTGCCAAACTTACATCAGCAGTCAGGTAAGCATCAATGTGAAATGTAAGTGTGCATACATACTTTGCCTTTTGAAGCATGTTTTTTTTAATTTAACATGCTATTGTAGGTTTTAGTGCCCAGATAGATGAAAAGTATTCAAAGAGTAAGAAGGATAAATATTTGCCAGAAATGTGGATTGGAAGGGAAATATTTTTTGGTCTCAGTGTTGTTGCATTAAAGTCCAACAGGGAGTCATGACTTTAAACCAGATTGTGGTACATTGACCTGATGCTTTAGATTTATTGCATGACTAGCTGAAGTTCAGCCCTATTGTTTGCCATGTATTACAATCTCTGGACTGACTGATCCTCCTTAAAATGATATTCGAACTTCTAGTTGCAAGCTGAAAGAATGACATTTCACATTTTGGAGATGTTTCCTGTGACAAATATAATACTCTTAACTAATTATTTTGGCAACTTCTAAACTGCAGAAAGGAACATTTTGCTTTGATGCTAGTAACAAATTGCCATCTTTACATATACATTCCACACATGCCCCCAGCTTTTGTTGAGTATTCTATTCTTTTTGTTTCACCAAGTCGTAACTTTAATGACTGTCTCTAGATAATTTAAGCAATTTTTGAAAGGTTTCTTAAATCTGCCACCAGCAGTGTAACCGTTTGATGGCTGTTCCTCCTCTGGACACATCAGGATGAATTTTCCAGAATCCTCAGGATATATCTCTGACTGGTGATTGGTCTTCCTCTCACATCTGACCATGCCGAGCAGTTTCTTTTTGCCCATGGCCACAGCAATGTCTTTGTTATTCATTTATTTGGCACGAACTCTGCAACCTGATCTCAAAAATGGCTGCTTCTGTCTTCTTGCCCAAAGCAATGTGAAACACATTTTGATGTATCTAGGTAGAAATGCTAATTAGCCATCCTTGATCCTAACTCCCTTTCATCTTGTAAGTAAATCGGTAGTTTATAGCATAGCTGTTTATAACCCAGTACCTTCAACACTTCTCTAGGGCTTTGCAAAACTCAGTCTACCTACTGTAAGCTCAGGACTGCTATCCTGGTCATCATGTAATAATATTTTGTAACCTCTTCCTAGTAAATAAACCTTTGTTTGATTTGTAACAATCAACCCACCCACATTTACTGTCAAAAGACTCCTTTAAAATAGGCCATATGAATTCCTTCAGTTACCTTAAGTTTGCAGATAAAATTGCAAAGCATAATCTTATTCTGAATTCTGACGAATGAATCATAATACTTAGACTCACTCCCTCAGACATGTTAGGATGACACCCAAGTCACAAATCTTGCTTAATAAAATGCACCTTCTTCAAAAGTAATAAAAATTATTGTTACTTTTCCATAAAACAGTAAAGCACCTCTAAACATAATGTTCTTCTGACACCTCCCGCCACATGCTTATTTTTCTCTTTAACATTTCACCTCTTTAGTGGTAAAGTTCTGAAGTTGAAAAATTAATTCTATTTCTGACAGAAATGAATAGACTGGAGTTTAGTGCTGTAAAGTAGCAATTGAAAAACAATGATTTGGAGATGCCGGTGTTGGACTGGGGTGTACAAAGTTAAAAATCACCCAACACCAGGTTATAGTCCAATAGGTTTAATTGGAAGCACTAGCTTTTTGAGCACTGCTCCTTCATCAGGTGGTTGTGGAGTACACGATTGTAAGACACAGAATTTGTAGCAAAAGCTTACAGTGTGATGTATCTGAAATTATACATTGAAAAATACCTTGATTGTTTGTTAAGTCTCTCATCTGTTAGAATGACCGTGTTAGTTTCACTTCTCTCATATGTAAATCATAAAAATTTAAAAAGAGTTTTATGATTTACATATGAAAGAAGTGAAACTAACATCGTCATTCTAACAGATGAAAGACTTAACAAACAATCAAGATATTTTCAATGTATAATTTCAGTTACATCACACTGTAAACTTTTGCTATAAATTCTGTGTCTTCCACTTGTGTACTCCACAACCACCTGATGAAGGAGCAGCACTCCGAAAGCTAGTGCTTCCAATTAAACCTGTTGGACTGTAATCTAGTATTGTGTGATTTTTAACTTTGAAAAACAATGACCTGCTCACTGATGCTAAGTTGAGTTCCATCAGGGCCACTTAGCTCCTGATATCATTACAATCCAAATGTGAACAATAGAGCTAAACTGTTGTGCGATGAGTATGATTAACCTTGACATTAAGGTGATTTTGACCACACACGACTCTCATCTGGTTGGAGTCATACCCAGTAGAAAGGAAGATGATTGTGCCATTGGGATTATAGGGCATCATTGTCTGAGTTCCTCTGGGTTGAGCCCTAGGCATAACTGTCTTTGGCTGCTTCGTCAATGATCTTCGTTCCGTCATAAGGTCAGAAATGGGAATGTTCGTCAACTCCTCAGATTGTTTCCAATTTCAGCAAGACCTTGATAAAGGCACGGTTTGTGCTGATAATGCCAAAAAACATCTGTACTACATAAGTGCCAGGCAATGACTACCTTTAAAGAGCGAAAATATAAACCATTAACATTCAATAACATTGTTACCCTTCCTGAATCCTCCACCAACAATATGGGGGTCAGGGGGAGGGGCGGGGGATGGTGCTTGTTGACCAGACACTGAACTGAACCAGCCGTTTAATCATTGTGGCAATGAGCGCAGATCAGAGGCTGGGAATTCTGTAGAGAATTCCCTCCTGTCTCTCTAGTTGAGGAGTGCAATGCAGTACTCTCCACTTGCCTAGATGGGTGCAGCTCCAACAGCACTCAAAATGCTTGACACTATCGCAAGCAAAGCAGTCTGCTTGATTGGCATGATGTTCACAACCTTCAACTTTGACTCCTTTCATAGCTGATTCACAGTGATAGATGCAAAAGAATTTTGACAGAGAATTAAAGGCTGAAAAGAATTGCAACATTTCAATAGAGTGGCAGAAGTCCAAATATTGAAGAATCACACTAACCTCATCAATGCTTCACCTGACTACAGTAGCTTATCAAGGTTCCTTTGAAAGCATCTTCAAAACTTGTGGCCTCTACCAACTGCACAAACAAAGGTGATAGCACCACTGTAGGCCACACATCATCCTGATTTGGAACTGTGTTACCATTGCTGCATTATCGCTGAGTCAAAATCCTGGAACTTCCTTCCTAACAGTATTTGGGATTTCACTACACATCAAGTGTGCCACTGTTCCAGAGGCAGCTCACTACCTGCTTCTCTAGGGCAATTAGGAATGGGCAATCATGCTGACCCAACTAGTGACGCCAAATACCATCAAAATTCTCTCGTTGAAGAATTACTTAAGGGCAAGGGTAGACCATACAGCACCTCATGTATTTTCTGTCTTTCAGTACGATCATGGCTGATAATTGGCTTCAATTCTATTTTCCTAGCTGCTCACCATATCCTTTGATCCCCTCAGAGACAAAACAAAAATCTGTTTGTGCCTTAGATGGTGCATTATGCATTATATTCTATGTAGAAAATTCCAAATATTCAGTTCTTTGAATGAAGGAGTTTTAAATGATCAAGATTTGGAGATGCTGGTATTGGACTGGGGTGTACAAAGTTAAAATCACACAACACCAGGTTACAGTCCAACAGGTTTAATTGGAAGCACACTACCTTTTGGAGCGTTGCTCCTTCACCAGGTGATAGCGTCACTATCACCTGATGAAGGAGCAACGCTCCGAAAGCTAGTGTGCTTCCAATTAAACCTGTTGGACTGTAACCTGGTGTTGTGTGATTTTTAACTTAAATGATCAACTCTTTGTTCTAAGGCTAGACAACTAGGTGAAACAACATTGCAGAGTCTGCCTTATCAAAATACTCCATAATCATTGATTGCTATAGCACAGGAGGAGGCCTCCAGGCCCATCAAGTCTGTGCTAAATCAGCAATGAGAATGAACAAGATCAGTAGGAATCAACCCTTCACTGGGGCTGCACAATGGATTTCTATACCTTCACTATTCAGGCACAAATGAAGGCCCTAAATATTAGGCAAGTATCAACCTAAAAATTAGACAGTGGAAAAAACTTGATTGTTTTTCTTGCAAATTAGTGCCACAGGTCTAGTTATCTCTCTATCAAGGTCAATAGGAACTTTAATGGTCAGCACTCCATAATATAAATCTCATGTTTCTCGTGAAGGATTTGAATCTAAACTCAGCAGCTAGTGGTGAAACCCACTGAGCCACACATGGAACTGGCTGTAAACTTCCATAATTCAACCAGATCACTTTTCATTCTTCTAAATATCAGGCAATATTTTCCTATTTGAATCAGCCTCTTGTTTTAGGACAGTCCTTTCATCCCACATACAGTTTAATGAAACTTTACTGAACTGTTCTTCTTCCTTAAATATGGAGATCAAAACTGCATTGTATTCCAGGTGTGATGCCTCTCTGCTTTATATAATTATAGCAAGGCTTCCTTATTCTGTGCTCAAAATATCTTACAATAAAGGCTAACATGGCATCTTGTTTCTTAATTGTTTCCTGTACCAGCATGCTAACTTTTTTCTTGTCTGCGTGCATCCAAATCATTGACATCAACTTTCACCGGTTTCACCCTTTTTGTTACTGTGTCTTTACAACCAAAGTGGATTACTTCACACATCCCCACATTGTACTCCATCTAAAACCTGTTATCCAGTCACTTAAAATGGCTATAAAGAGATTTATTCAAGTAACGTTGTCTTCACAGTATACATTCACACCGAACTTTATATTGTCAGGCAACTTAGATTTGATGCTGTTTCTTTCTCAAAATCATAGGTAAGTTTGTGGCTAGTTGGTCCTAGCAATGATTTTTGTAACACTACACCTGTCATCTTAACAATACCCATTTTACTCTTTGCTTCCTTTTGTTAACCAGTGCTGTAGTTGTGCTAATATTTTACCTGAACTCCATGGGTTTGGTGTGACATTTTGATTTATAACTCTCCTGTGAAGCACCATAGATGTTGTATTATGTTAGTTGCTATATATTTACCTGTTACAGAGGTGATCTTTTCATTATTAATATTACTTCGAAGACACAAAACAGTGGAAGAATTACTTAAGTTGGTATTTCTGAATTACCTCAGTTGATTGGAGAACTTTAGTTGGTTCCTCAGATTCATCTATTCAAGCACACAATTTAATGGATAAATCCCTCCACTCTTTGAAAATGAGATTTTTTAATAGCTACTATTTATGTTGTAAATATTTCATCTTCGTTAATTATAATGATAGTTATATATTTTTTCAACATTTCATTTGTTGTCCTCTTGCCAGTCAGAAAACATTATATACATTATTGTTGTTTCCGTAAGAGATTTGTTCTGCATTCCTCAGTCCCATTACCTTTGTCAAACATTTACTAGAATTTATAAGTCACTGCACTGCAGAAGCTAAATCGCTGGACTTGGAGACAGTTCTGAGACAAGAAAAGGCATTATATGACTAAAAGGCTTTTGAAAATTTATTTCTTTTTCTCTCTGTCTCACTCTATTTTCTTCAACATCCTATGTCAACGCCTTACATGCTTTTGTAAAATAAATAAATATTTTGATGGACAACTGATAGAGGCATGATAACCATTATTTCTACATAACCAAATAGGTTGTGTACAGCAATCCAGTCTCTTGTTGTTTTGTTTGTATTATTTTAATTAAAAACAAATGCATCTTGTTTAAATGATGTAAATTGTATAATGCCTCCTTTCAGAAATTAAGTAAATTAAAATTCCATCAAGAAGATCTTCAAATTAGTGCACCCACAAATGCAATATTAGAGGAACCTCTAATACCTAGCATTAGATTATCCGAATTTCAGATTATCTGGCAAGATAGCAAGGTCCCGATGCTTGGCTACACTATGTTATCCAGCATTTGATTATCTGGCATTCGATTAACCAAACGGAATACTTCCCGCCCGTGTCCTTCAGATAATCAAAGTTCCTCTGTATACATGAATTTCTGTAAAGCTTGTTAAATCTTTTTTAGAAGATTTGCTTTTTTTCAGAAAGTACAATATGCTCTGTCAGTGTAATATCTGTCTCTCTTGAAGCTCTCTCCCTGAACTGCTACAGAAGAAAAGACTCATTGATCTTCATACAAATGTGGCAACAGCTGTTTTAGAGCACATTAAGGTAAAATATTTATTGCATTTACATTTTCTCTAATTTTGACATCTAATCTGTTTGTATGAAGTAACTGCATTTTTTTTTCTGCCCCTGCTTGAAATGTTAGGTCAGTCAACAGTTTGTAAAATCAGAATGGTCACCATCTCGGGACCTCCCACTGAGGTGAACAGGAAATTTCCTGTAACTGTTTTGCTATAAAACTTGATTGAGTAATTAAATCCTTTTAATAGATATGCAGTGATCTGTAGTGTATGAAATTCTGAATCTCAAAACGACGTAGACTATGTTCCATGCTAAAGAGAACTGGGTGTACATTTTTCTGGAGAATGAACCAGAATGAATTAAAACACTGTCATATTACCAATGTCCTGGTTCTGTCAGCAGTTCAGATTTTTAAAATGGGAATCTTCATCCATTAAAGTTCAATCTGCTAAAGCTTACTTTAATAGATGACAGTTTTGTTTGCACTTCATGGAGATATAGAATTCCTGAATGATTAATATAACATAATACTGTATGCCGTTTCCTTATTATCCTCCCTTGTCTCCTGAGCAACCTACACAATCTTCAATCTAAGCCAGTGAAGTTTTTGTTGCTGCTGCCATGATTATCTGTAATCTACATTTTCTTCCCTGTCCTCTGATTTAATGAGATTTGTCAATCCATATGTCATTCTAAAAGCTATGCCTAACATCAACAAATCTCACCAACTGATATGACCAAGCATTGTCATTTTCAGATGAAAACAGAGGATAATTCCTGTGAAGTGATTAATGCAACTGTAGTCTTTGGAGTGCAGACAGTCCCCAGGCATTGTCTTGGATCATTTATTGATCATTGTATCAAAAGGAAACCAGAAATAAATCATGTTCTTGGGATCTTGACAGTTAATTTGACATAAAGGATTTGGAAATATTTTTGGAAATCTGGGAATGTCTTCCAGTTGTATGGCAAATGAAACTGGCCCATTTTTCTGAAGATATTGAGAACAACAACTAGTACCTATATAGTGCCACTCAAGCAGTAACATTTTCCAAGGCATTTCCCAGGAGCGTTATCAAACAAATTTTGATTCTGAACACGATGAGACAATATTGAAGCAGATTGCTAAAAGTTAGGTTAAAAACAGGGCTTGAAGAATATTTTAAACAAGGAAAGAAAGTGTACGGAGACGGAAGTTTAATAATGATTAAGTTTAAATAAACCCAGAGTTTATTGCTTTGTCAGCTAAAGGAATGGCTGTCAGTGGGGGAGTGCTTAAAATCAGAGATGTTTAAGAAGCCAAACTGGAGGTATACCAATAACTCTGACTATTGTAGGGCTGGACGAAATTGCAGAGGTAGGAACCAAGCAACACCTTGAAGGGGATTGCAATCAAGACTGAAAAGTTTGTATTTGTTGCTTAATTGGGAGCCATTGTATGTCAGTTGCTTAGAGGTGATTGGTGAAATAAAGCCAAATGAAAATTAAGTACAGGTAGTACAAATGTGGATGACCTCAAATTTATGAAAAATGGAACATGGGAGCTAGCCAAAAGTGAATAATCTACTGGTAACAATGACATGAATGAGAACTTCAGCAGAAGTGCTGAGGCAGGGAACAGTTGGGTGATGTTACAGAAATAAAATTTGGCATTCTTAATGATGGTGCCATTATTTTTTCCTTAGAAGACCCTGTTTTGCAGCTGTTAATGATTTGTGCAAAGAAATAGAAATTGGTCAGTGAGTGATTTCTTACTCTGTTGAAGTGTTTTCTCCTTGTATATGCAAGGAAAGAAATCGGCACGCCAGGATTTTTTTTAATATATATGCTAGTTAATAGTCCCTTCCTAATAGAGTAAAAATAAGGTAAGGATAAAGAAAGATGTTAATTTTGTTTGTCTGGGGTAAATGAACTTTAGGCAGGAGGAGAAAATTACAACAAATAACTGAATTCTATAATCAAATTAGGGATAAAACCAAACTTCTAAATTTTTCTAGTGATTTCCCCATAACTCATTGGTGTGATATTAAATCATGTAGATGAGATTGCACAATCACATCCTTAATTTGTGCATGTTTAACTGATCTCAGCCAAGGCAATGAGATAAACTTGCCAAACACATATCTGTATATGACCAAGAATGCCCCTTTCCACCTTTGTATCATTGCCCATCTCTACCCCTGCCTCAACCTCTGATGCTGCAAATCTCATCCACATTACCTCTAGATTTAACTATTTTTGGGATAATCACAAAAGTCATAGATTTTTTAAAAATGTATCACATAATTCCTCAGTTACCTGACTTTTGGATCCAATGACCCAGGTCTCTGTATTGAACGTGAACTTATTATCTATTAGAAATAAACATACTATAGTTGCAGGTAAACAATTGTGAACCTTTAACTCTGCTAGTTAAAACTCTATCCCCTTTATATGCTCTCCCTCTATACAGACACACACACAACATTCCCCCCCCCCCCCCCCCCCCAACCCCCCGAAAATGTGGAGGAGGGGAAGACTTGGAAAGCAGGTCAGTTGTCCCTGCTCACAGAGTTTCTGACATGACTTTTCTGTTGATCAGAACACTGCTTCTCTGGATGCTTTCAGTTGTTTGCAGGAGGCGCAGGGTAACTGGTTCACACTTGCATTAGGTCTCTGATTTACTAATTTACAGTCACAACTTACAACAACTGGGAACGGCGATGGCCTAGTAATATTATTGTTAGACTTTTAATCCAGACACCCAGATAATATTCTGCAGACCCAGGTTTGAATACTGCCATGGCAGATGATGGACATTGAATTCATTTTTTAAAAATGAATTCCTTACTTGATCTGGCCTACATGTGATTCCAGACCCACAGCAATGTGATTGACTCTCAGTTGTCTTCTGAAATGGCCTAGCAAGCCATTCAATTGTACCAATCGCTACAAAGTGTCAAAGAAATGAAATTGGACAGATCATCTGGCATCAACCTAGGCACCAGAAAAGACAACAGCAGGAACAGCCCTGTTTACCCTGCAGAGTCCTCCTCACTAACATCTGGGGGGCTAGCACAAACATCGGGAGAGCTGTTAAACAAACTTGTCAAGTAATAGCCTGACATAGTCATACTTATAGAATCATACCTTACAGACAACGTCCCAGACACCACCATCACTATTCCTGGATATGACCTGTTCACCGGCAGGACAGACCCAGCAGAGGTGGCAGCACAGTAATATACAGATGGGAGGGAGTTGCCCTGGAAGTCCTCAACATTGACTCTGGATCCCATGAAGTCTCATGGCTTCAGGTTAAACATGAACAAGGAAACCTCCTGCTGGTTACCACACACCATTCTCCCTCGGCTGATGGAGTGGGACTCCTTCACATTGAACAATATTTGGAGGAAGCAGTGAGGATGGCAAGGGCACAAAATGTACTCTGGGTTGGGGATTTCAATGCCCACCACCAAGAGTGACTCAGCAGCAGTACTACTGATCGAGCTGGTCGGTTCCTAAAGGACAGAGCTGTTAGATTGGGTCTACAGCAAGTGGTGAGGAAACCAGCAAGAGGGAAAAACACACTTGACCTCATCCTCAGCCATCTGCCAGCTGCAGCTGCATCTGTCTATGACAGTATCAGTAAGAGTCGCCACGGCACAATCCTCGTAGAGATGAAGTCCCACCTTTACATTGAGAATAACCTCCAAAGTGTTGTGTGATACTATCACCATGCTAAATGGGACAGACTTGGAATGGATCTAGCAACTCCAGAATGGGTATCCATGAGGCGCTGTGGGCCATCAACTGCAGCAGAATAATACTCCATCACAATCTGGAACCTTATGGCCCAGCATAGCCCCCACTCAACCATTACCATCAAGACAGGAGATTAACCCTGGTTCAATCGACAATGCAGGAGGGAATGCCAGGGGCAGCACTAGGCAAACCTGAAGATGCGATGTCAACCTGGAGAAGCCACCAAACAGGACTATCTGCACGCCAAACAGCAAAGCAGTAAGTGATCCCACAGCCAATAGATCAGATCCAACCTCAGCCATTCTACCACATTCTGGTGTGAATGGTGGTGGATTATTAAACACCTCACTTGAGGAAGAGGATCCACAAATATCCTCATCCTCTAAGATGGAAGAGTCCAGCACATCAATGCAAAAGATAAGGCTGAAGCTTTTGCAGCAATCTTCAGCCAGCAGTGCTGAGTAGATGATCCATCTCGACCTCCTCCAGTGGTCCCCAGCCTTCAGCAAATTCAATTCACTGCACGTAATGTCAAGGAACAGTTGGAGGCGCTGAATACTGCAAAGGCTAAGGGCCCTGATAGCATTCTGGCAATAGTACTGAAGACTTGTACTCCAGAACCTGCAGCTCCCTTCGCCAAGCTAATATCTACCTGACAATGTTGGAAAATACCCAGGTATGTCCTGTACACAAAAAGCATGACAAATCCAACCCAGCCAATTACTGCCTCCATCAGTGTAACATATCAATCATCAGCAATAACCTGCCCAGTGTCGCTCTGTGGGTTCTGCCAGAGCCATTCAGTTCGTGACCTCATTACAGCCTTGGTTCAAACATGGCCGAAAGAGCTGAATTCCAGAGATGAGATGAGAGTAACAGCTCACGACATCAAAGCTGCATTCAACCATGTGTGGCATCAAGGAGCGCTAGCAAAATTCAATAGATATCAGGGTGCAAGCTTTCCAATGGTTAGTCATACCTGGCACATAGAAAAATCGTCGTGCTTGTTGAAAGTCAGTCATCTCAGGCTCCATAACATCTCTGCGAAGTTTCTCAGGGTAGTGTACTGGACCCAACCATCTTCAGCTGCTTCATCACTGACCTTCCATGATAAGCTTAGAAGTAGGGATGTTTGCTGATGATTGCACAATGTTCAGCACCATTTGTGACTCCTCAGACACAGAAGCAGTCCACGTCCAAATTCAGCAAGTCCTTTTGGACAATATCCAGGCTTGGGCTGACAAGTGGCAAGTAACATGCATGCCACAGAAATGCCAGGCTATGACCATCACCAATAAGAGATAATCTAACCTCTGCTCCTTGACATTCAATGGTGTTACCATCACTGAATCCCCCACTAACAACATCCTGGGAGTTATCATTGATCAAAAACTCAACAGGACTCACCACGTAAATGCAGACACCCCACAAAGGCTAGGAATACTGCGGTGACTAACTCATCTCCTGACTCCGCAAAGCCTGTCCACCATCTCCAAGGCACGAGTCAGGAGTGTGATTGAATATTCCCCACTTTCCTGGATGAGTGTAGCACTAACAACACTCAAGAAGCTTGACACCACCCAGGACAAAGCAGCCCGCTTTATTGGCACCACATCGACAAGCATCCATTCTCTCTATCACCAACACTCAGTAGCAGCAGTGTGTACTATCTACAAGATGCAATGCAGAAATTCATCAAGACTGCACCTTGTGGGCGGCACAGTGGCACAGTGGTTAGCACTGCTGCCTCACAGCGCCAGAGACCCGGGTTCAATTCCCGACTCAGGCGACTGACTGTGTGGAGTTTGCACGTTCTCCCAGTGTCTGCGTGGGTTTCCTCCGGGTGCTCCGGTTTCCTCCCACAGTCCAAAGATGTGCAGGTTAGGTGAATTGGCCATGCTAAATTGCCCTTAGTGTTAGGTAATAAGGGGTAAATGTAGGGGTATGGGTGGGTTGCGCTTCGGCGGGTCGGTGTGGACTTGTTGGGCCGAAGGGCCTGTTTCCACACTGTGTAATCTAATCTAATCTAATCAAACCCACAAGGACAAGGACAGCAAATATATGGGAACACCATTATCTTCAAGGTTCCCTCCAAGCCAGACACCATCCTAACTTGGAAATATATTGCCGTGCCTTCACTGTCACTGGGTCAAAATTCTGGAATTTCTCACTAGTGGCATTGTGGGTCATCCCACAGGAGGTGAGTTGCAGTGGTTGAAGACAGCCGCTCACCACCACCTTCTCTCAAGGGCAATGAGGCAATAAATGCCGGCGAGCTAGCAACGCCCACATCCCATAAAAATTAATAAATATGTAAAACTGCTGAAAGATAAATAAAATTGGTTTTCTTCTGGCTTTAACGTTTTTTTTACTGCAGAGAACAAAGCTAACTCCCGAGCTTGTGGCAATCTGATGGCCTCTTACTATCCTTCCATGACTACTTCTTTCCCTATCCAGCCCCGTAACACACATCCTCTCTGGTCAAAATAAGATACGAGGTACTCTTCTAAATCCGGCTCCTTGTGATTTTAATTGCTGTATGACTGGTACCTATGCCTTCAATTTCTTAGGCTGAAAGCTGTGGAATTCCTTTCCTAAACCATCTCCTTATCTACTCCTCTTTTCTCTTTTAGGATGGCCTTTTGATTAAGGTTTTAGTAATTTTCCTAATATTCCTTTGTAACTTTGGGTCAAATTTTGATTCACAGTGCGAGAGTGTGTGTTGCCCATGCCTGATGGCCACCAGATGCCAGTGCCTACAGAGACAGCAGCAAGGATGGTACACTGCTGCAAAAGAGCCTTCAAGCTTCTCTCTCGTGGCATAGTCTTATTGACCTTTGGCTGTGGCCCACTCCCCTTCACTTCTGACCATACCCCTTGGTGCACAGTTTGCCGTTTTGGGTCTTTGAGTGTGCCAGTTGTCTAATTTATTTCAGGAGCATCTTTTGAATGGACGTTTTAGCAGTACAATGCTGAAAGCTTAATAAAATCACACACTGACAGTCAATTCTGTCATTCTGTAATATCTGTTGATTTGACTGAACTGATTCCCTGGAGTTTGACTGCAAAGCTGTATTTACAGGAATGCATGGTTACTACACCGCCTAGCAGTGGCATTGACAATAAAGGTAGACTTCTAATGCTCCTGCAAAATGCGTTGAGACATTTTATCTTGTTAAGTGCATTATCTGCATCCATATTATTGGAATTACTTTTGACTGTTTCTTCAACTCTTCTTAATCATGGACTGACTTTGGTTACAAGTCAATCCAACAAAATATTGTTTGTGAGAAAATCTATCACATCATAAGCCAACAGCATCTGATACTGTTTAAAGTATTGTGTACAGTCCAGGCTAAACACAATGATTTCCTTAGGTTCCCTGATGAGTTACTTGTTTACTTAAGTAAGCTGATCTATTCTTGGCCTTTTGGCAAGACACTATCATTCCTAAACCTCAATTATTTTCCATTCTTTCTGTCACTTTCTGATGCTACTCTGTTTCAGAATAGTGGAAGTCCCTTTTTTTTATTTTTGAGTTTTACAGCTTGAAGTTGAGTTCCTCTATATAGATTTATGTTTTAGGTAATCTGTCTACTTGAAATATTTACATGCTCAATTACAGAACTTGCTGGTGTGATTCATTTGAAAAACTGTTTCCTTTCATTTCTAATGCCAGTGTTTTTAAAATCTAGATTAGTCTGATAGAATCAAAGCTTGATTATTTTCATAGCTGTAAGTCTCTTCCATGAAAAGTTTGAATAGCAACAATAAGTTCAATTTGAGCTAGACTCGGCAGTTCAAGACTGCACAAAGGCTGATGGATTTGACCAGAGACATTGCGGATCTAGGAAATGAAATTTAATGGTGGAAGAATTCAGATTGAATTACACAGGTTGGATTCTAGCTGCAGTTTACATTGTATATCCTTGACTTATATCTGACAGATTCTCAGTGAAAGGTTTTACTACAGACAGAAATTTAATTAATTTTCTATAAATTGTTTTTTGAGTAGGAATAAAACATATCATATATCAGTGCTAACTTTGTATATGCTTTGAAACCCTTAATGAAAATTTCACTCTAGCTTTCAGTATTCTTATCTGATTTTGTTTTCTAATATTTCCTTTTCCTGGATTCAACACATTTAATCAACGCATATTCTGCATTGTACTTTTGGATAAAACATTTACGTGATTCTGCTTAATCATAAAGCTTCCTTTCCTAATGTTATCATTATCCATTTTGCAGTTAATTTTTTGTAAACTTTATTTGGTAAATAGTTAGATATTTTGCAAGTAAATACATCTTCTGTAAATTCTAAAGATAATAATGTTAATAATTTTCCTGATAGGCTCGGAAGTTGGATGTTTATTTTGAATATGAAGAAAAATTGATGAGCAAGTCCACACTAGACAAGTCTTTATTGGATATAATCTCTGATCCTGATGGTAATTGTTAAAATTAAAAATTAACCTTTAAATCAGTTGTAAACAATTATTCTCAACACTTTAGTTTATATAATTAAAGGATTCAAATATGTGTAAATTATTAACAGTAAATGTCTTCCCAATCCTTCCTGGATATGCATGTGTTAGAGGATGGAGAAGGACCCTTTTTATAGGGTGCATTTTATAAAGTGCATTAGAGCTTTTACCTTTGTCTCCCTGCAGCAGCATTATTGATATAAGGAAGCCAATAAGTGAGAAAACTGTTTATTCAGAAAAGCCAGTGTTGGTTTTACAGAGCACACCACCACTGTATTGCCCAGCCGACATTGGCATGTCTTTCAAGCTGTACCATTAAATACAGCAATTGCTAATATATTTCTGGGAGTTTAATGAAGAATTCTGAAATGCATCCTTTTTTTGTTTACATATTGTAACCTTCAAGTTTGATTAGTCTGGGAGGAGTTAACATTCCATATTAAATGTAAAATGCTGAAGAATAAAGTTACTTTTTAAGCAATTATTTCTAATGCAAAGTCAAATCCTTTTATGTGCAATATGAAATAATTATGGATATTCTTCTATGCTGAAAAATGTTTTGCCCTTATTTTTGTAGGAGGTACACCTGAAGATAAAATGAGGTTGTTTATCATTTACTACATAAGTTCACCACAGCCACCTTCAGAGGTCAGTTCTATTTGATTGTTCAGAAACTGCAAAAGTTTCAACCCATTGCAATATAAGAAGGCAAAGTGCTGTTAAAACAATAGAAACCCTTCATTGAATACCTCTGTCAGATTTCCCATAACTTCTACCCAATTGCAGTTGGATAGTTTTCAAAGGCTGTTAAAAATGTGAAACAGTATTGCCCACATGTGGGACAAGTTCCAAATGTTCAAAATTAGAGGAAATTATAATGTTTACTGTGTTCACTTGAAATTGTTTGTAAGAAATTTTCAAAATATATTTGGTTCCCACTGGTTGACTTAAGCTTCAACACTTGCAAGGCATTACTTTTCAGAGATAAATAGCAATTTCAAGGAAGAAGGAAAATCATGCATTTAATTAGCACATTTTCACAAATCAGTCTCCCTAACATGCTTCACAACCAATTAATGACTTTTGAAATCCAGTATTGTTGTTAAATGGTATTATATGGTAGCCAATTTGTGCAAGCAGAGTTCCACATGGACTACTAAACAATACAAAATCTGGTAAGTAATTCCAACATTTTCTGTTTTTAAAAGATACAGTAAATTAGTTGAGCAACTAGTTAATTTGTGTTTGATGGTGATGGTTGGGGGTTAAGTTTTGGCCTTGTAATTCTTTGCATATTCCTGTGAGGTACTCCTATCCATCCAAACAGGGAGATGAGAACTTAATTTAACTTCTCATTAGAAAGACAGCATCTCAGGCAATGCCATGCCCCTCAATACTATGCTGAAATATCAGATGGTCACGTACTGGAGGAGGACATGAATTCACAATTTATTGAATCCAAAGTGCGAATGTTATCTGCATTAAGGGCAGGCAGAAAATGCTTCACCAGATTTAAATAAAATCCCTACATTCAACCTGTCTGTGGACATGCAATGTCTTTTGGTATTTGGCATAACGAGAACCAACATAGTTCTGCACATTTGTGAGGAGCCATGTTTCACTGTGATAGCTGTCTTGGGGATTTTCATCATCCTTAACAAGTGATTTCTCCCCTGATTTCCTATCTTTTTTTTACTAAACAGCGCTGTGGAATTGGACAATATATGCTTCTTTATAATGCCACCAAAGATTAGTTAGTTCATCGGCATTATAAGTCTTTGTTTTTAGGCATGAACAATGCCTGTAGGAAGTACCAGTGGACCATCATTGCTTAGCATGCAGTATTCTTTTAAAGTGAAATGGAGAAATTTGGTGAGATAAAATTATTGGATGACTTAGTTTATGTCAACCACGATAAAATAAAGCAACCTTCCATGCGCCCATAAGTAATTGCAGTTGACTTTGGTAAGTTGTATTTCATTAAAGAATCAGTAAAGATAGCAGTTTTCCATCCATCAGCAATAAAATTTTCAAAGCAGATTACATATGTTTTACATAGTACCAATAATGTTCACCTATAGAAAATTTGAGATGTATATTTAACATTACTAACCTTGTTTGTTTTAAATCTAATTGTATACTTTATTTTTTGGATGAATGAAGCCACATCATGTAAGTTTCTGAATCTGATACAGCAATGCCAAATAAAGGCATATCACTATAAACTGAACAAAATTAATCACATTGCAGAGGAACCAAATTATTTTGAATAATTGCTTTATATATCCCTTTAGCTATATTAAGTGATATGTTCACATTTACTTTAATGCATAATTAAAATTTATGAGCACTAAGATAGCTTGCCTAAAGAAAGTATATAAATTTCTGTCCTCATTCAGCATGGCATATTACATTCTCCATATTATATTTGTTTCCAAAAAAGTTAAAGCCCCTCTGCTGTTGTACCCCTTCTTGATGAATGAGCAGAAAGAAAGCAAGATACAAGATAAAGTCTTAAGATTAAGTTGGAGGTTGCAAAATGGGTTCAGAGGAAAAGGCTGTAACTGAAAAGTGGATGAAATTGGTTAATTTTGAGGAAATTTGCAAAATGAAGCTAAATGTACAAGACAAATGTTTAATTACCTAAGTAATAAGAGCTTAGAAAAGTAACATTGAAAGGTAAATTGAAAGCTGAAGTTCAAATTTGATGAGCTGATGGTGAAAAATTGCATGAATTTGTAGAGGGAAAGAAAAATATTTGTATTGTGGGCTACACCTCCAAAATGCTGTTTTTGGATTGTAATTGCTGGGATATTTTGGAACATGTTTTATGGTTGCATGTTGAGAATTATTACATAACCTCTTAATGATCTCTTCCCTTTGCCCAGAGATAACAATGGCCCATATCTTCTGGCCTCCAGATCATAAAGCACAGATATGTGACTCAATTTGCTCTTTGGGGGCTGCAGAAGTCCTAGTGCACTGGCCTCTCTGGCAAATATGCAGGAAATTGAGATTCCAATGGACAATTCCCCTGCTCCCCAAGATACTCTTAACCTGGCTGTAGTACTGATTTAGTCAGCGACTTTGGGTAGTTCCCATTTATTTACCTTAGGTCTTAGCTTAACAGTGGGAGAGTGTCTTGGTGGTAATAATCATAATTGGTACTTTTAACATACTTATTAAATAGGCCAAAAGGGGTTAGGAGCAGCAGTCACATCTCAGGCCTGCTGTCACAGTGTAAGATGAATCCGAAAAAAAAGCTTAATACTACATAAAGCTGCGAGGATTATAGAAAATGAGTGTTGAAGTTAGGAAAACAAAGAAAGGACATGAAAGAATATTGGTAAGCAAAATGAAGGTGAACCCAAAGATGTTTTAGCAATACATTAACAAAAGTTATATGTTAGAAAAGAGTAAGGCCCATAAAAGTTCAAAAAGGTAGCCTTTGTGTGGAGGTGGAAGGTATTGGGATGGTTACTAATGAATGCTTGGATCTGTCTTTACAAAAAAGGACAATGCAGATACAGTATGGTTAAGAAGGAAGAATGTGATGTGTTGAATTTGATAGGGAGAGAGGAATACTTAAAAGATAAGCAACCTTGAAAGTGGGTAGATCACTAGTCCAATGATTTTTATCCAAATAACAGGGCACTTAGAAAAATAGCTTAATCAGTGATGGATTTTATAGAGAAAGGTCATATCTGTTTGGTTTGAATTTTTGAAGGGAGTAACAAAGAGGATTAATGAAGATAATTTTGTTGATGTAATCTTTAATTGCAATTGGAGTCAAAGCAAAGGGATACACAATTAATGGGAGACTGCTGAAAGATGTGGAGGAAGTGAGACACCTTCAATTGAATATCCACAAATTCCCAAAGGTATCAGGATAGATTAATAAGGTGGTTGAGAAGGCATGTGGAATCCTTTATTGGCTGAGGTATAGGATATAAAAACAAGATAATAGTACTGGAACAATAGAAATTATTACTTAGGCCACAACCTGTGTGTTATGTGCAGTTCTGGTCACCTCATTGAAAGAATGTAATTAAAGTAGGGTACAGAGCGCATTTATGAGGAGGATGTCAGAACTTGGGATAATATGGCTATGGGGAAAGATTGGATATGATGGAGTTGTTCTCCTTGGAACAGGAGAGATGATGGGAGAGTTGATTGAGATGTATGCAATAATGAGGTGCTTTGACAGAATGGATGCCTGAAATGATGACTTTCTTGCTCCTCAGACACTGCCTGACTTGCTGACCCTTTTCCAGCATCAAGCTTTACCAGCCCAGGAACACATACACATCTTGTCTATCTGTACACAGTGAATCTACAGCTCATAGCTTCATTTCTTTACTTACAGGCTACCAGCCTCTGTGGCTTACATTATTTTACATGCACAGGCTAATCAGTGCTCAGTTGCAGACTACCCAATTTCAGGATGCTAACCTCTATGGTTTACAATATGTTTTAGTTCAGAGATTAAGTTGTGAAGCTTAGTCATGGATGGGAGTACTGAACTGTCAAAAGGGATGGACATGTCACTGTGTGGCACTGTGATGCATATTTCATAAAGCAAAGTAGCTGTTAAAGTAAATCAAGCCATATCTCCTTGCTTGGCGACATTTGTAAATTGACTTTGAAGAGACTGAAAGGTATATTTGAGCATACATTAAAATTCCTCCAGGACTCCAACCCATAAATATTTGTTATGCACAAACCCAGGCAGTTAATGTTGGCTAACTATGCACATGACTGGTGGTGGGGTTAGTGTGAGGAAGCAAGTTCACTTTGGTAGCAATGGAAACTCTAAAACAATTAAATTCTGGGAGAAATTATTCTGAAATTTTGTTTTACCTCCTTCACATTCTCCACTGCAAAATTGGTTCTAAAATATCATTTAGTAACATTTTGTCGGCCAATGTTACAGCATGGGTGAAAAAATAGTGTTTATTTCCTGCAACATTCTATAATCTTTTGCTTATTTTGTAAAGCAAATTAGCAAGTCCTTTGGAATTTCAGAATTCATCATATATCTCCTTTCTCCTAAATTAAATTATTTATACCACCAGGTTGACCTAGAACAATACAAAAAAGCACTGTCTGATACTGGGTGCAATCTGGCTCCTTTGAATTACATCAAACGATGGAAGTAAGTAAGAACACTGAGAATAGTTTAAGTACCAAAGGAACAGCAAATTACGAGCAACACATTTGTGTAAACCACAAAATAAACTTCAAACATGAACCATTTGCTAAAATTATGTGTATTACAGTTTTGAATATATACCTGGATCAGTTTTTTTTTATTTGAAAAAGTAGCCAATTGAAGATACTGGAATTAAGACAGATTTTAATGCTATGTATGAAAATGGCCCAAGTGAATCTTGAGCTTAAATTCCAAGAGAAAAACACCCTTACTGGTTAAATTCCCCTTGTGTTTAAAAGTTTCAAATCAGAAACTCATGTTAAAATCTGGAGCAAAGAGCAAGATTATCAAAGAACTACCTAAAAATTAATCAACTGATTATGAAAGCAAGATTAATATTGAATGCAACTTCCAACATGTGATACGGCAGGATTTGACCCAGGTCCCCAGGACATTAGCTGAGTTTATGTATTAATCGTCTAACAATTTATTAGATGCAGAATAAAGTATACCATATCTACTCCAAATAATCTACAATTATGTAGTTTCATTTTGGGTGGAAATGCTCAGCAAGGATCTTCTGCTTTAAAAGTTTGTAAAGATGTGTTATTTATTCAGTCTTATATCAGAGTACAAGTGGCAAGTGAGAATAAATTGGATTGACGTTTTCATTTCATGGGGCACCTTCCCTAACCCAGGATTACAGCATTTGTTCAACTTTTTAAAAGTGTTAATCAGTTCCAGAATTCTATAGGTATGAATGTTTTCTCATTCCCAAATTCACTTCAGTAATTTAGTTTGTGTTTACTGACAGAGCATTTACCAAAATGGCGTCAGCTCCTACTAACTTTGGAGGCAGTGGACCAAAATCAATAAGGTATGAAGTTTTACAACAGAAGAATTCTAATGCAAAATTACTGGATTGAAAACTATGTTTTTTAATATCAAAAATCTATTTAAAATAACAAGCTGACCTGGGATTTAATCACATTTGACGGTGTGAAATAAATATCAGGTTCAGTGTGCAGGTGCTCAACTTGTACTAAGTTTCAGAATAGAAGTGGGCAATTTGGCTCATTTATTGTTCTGTTAGTGTTTTTGTCGATGTGCTACCTTGTCAAACCCACATTTCTCATCATTTCTCATATCATTTTAAAGTCTTTACAAAAAGCTCTCTAATTTTCTTTTGAAGACATATTTACAGTCTCTGGTTTGGCAACAATACACAGCAGAAAATTCTTAATTGAAAGCAGGTTCTGTAAAGATTTTAGAATGAATATATAATAAATGGTATTACTTTGAGATCATAGTTCCAAATCAAATTTTTGCATGAATTAAAATGGAGCTTGCAGGTGGTAGTGTTCCAGTATATCTGCTGCCTTTGTCTTCTAGGCAAAGGTAGTCATAAGGTATTTTTGAAGGGGTGTTGGTAAATTGCTGCAATGTATTTTTCTGTCAGTGTATCTTGATGGTTGTGGAAATTAATGTTTAAGGTGGTAATAAGGGTATAATAAAGCAAGCTGTCCTGAATGATGACAAGCTCCTTGAGTGTTGTTAAAGGTTCATTCATCCAGACAAGTCGACAGTATTCCTCATACTCCTTGCATATCTTCTAGGTGGCAAACAGAATTGGGGGACCAGGAGGTGAGTTATCCACTGTAGGACTCCTAGTCTCTGATCTGCTCTGATAGCCAAAGTACTTATGGCTGTTGCAGTTAAATTTTGGTCAATAATGTAATGGTCTCAGTTACAGGAATATCAGATAAATTGGATAATTTTTAGCATCTGACTTGATATCAGAATTTGACTTGGAATTTAAACAAGTTGAGGAAGTGGGCAAACGTGTGACAGATGAAGTATAATGTTGATAAATGGGAAGTTCCCTACTTCTACTCCCAAAGGTTTTGAATATAATCATACTCCTAGAAGGCAGTTCCTTTTTATTTCTGGGTCTGGCTTTACAAGCCAGATGTTCCTATCAATACAGATTCCAAGGGTATGCATCACATGTCACAATCCAGCAAACACATGTAGACTTAATATAGTTGGATTTCTGTCTTTAAAGATCCACTTGGCCTCATATACTTCTCTAGAATTTACTCTTTCATTCTGAAAACATGCAGAACTGAGGTTTTGACTAAATACAGCAGACCTTGTTTTAGGTAGCCTCCAGGTTCAGTCTCTCTCTGCTTGCTTATGTTTTGTTTTTAAAACGTTTGAATATAGTTCAACTCTCAGTAATTATCTCCACAGCAATCTTAGGGCTTTCTTGCTTCTAGAAGTCTTTTATCTAGATCAAAAGCTCATGCACTGTTGGTGAGCACACAAGCATAATGAAACAAAGTAAAATTACTCAACCTTTAATTGCCTTAATTTGAAACTAAAATCACATATTTTAACCTTTAATAGAGATAACTAATACAATAGTCACCATTCCTTCATCACCAGAATGTTGATAGAGGATTTTTCAGTGATCGTAATGCAATTGAAAGTCACAGAGCAATGGTGTGATTCTGTCTTGTTGGCAATGACCATAGACTGCCACTTGTATGGTGCATATATTACTTTACAACTTATCACCCTAAAACTACATGTAGTCCAGGCCTTGCAGCTTATGGGTATTATATGTTTCAGCATCTGACAAGTTACAAATAGTCCTAAGCATCGCATTGATCAGTGAATGTCTCATTTCTGACCTTGGGTGGAGGAATAGTCATGAGTGAATCATCTGAAAATGGTTCTTAGAATTAAAATTAGATTTATTGTCACATGTTCTCAAGCACAGGGACATGTGAGTACAATGAAAAGTGTACAAAGTCACCATTTCCAGCGTTATCTTAGGTACAAAGATACCTCGATACAAAATCTTACGTATAAATTAGAAAATGAAGAAATAAAGTTAAAAGCTCAGCATTACAGCCTTTACAAAGCCAAGTACAAAGATACCCAGGTACAGAATCTTAGGTATAAATTAGAAAAATAAAGAAATAAAGGTTAAAAAAAAAGCATGCCAGTCTTTCTAAAGCGGGGAGTCCATGTGGGCTTTTCCTTGAGTATGGGAATCCGTTCTGGGCTTCCAGGGGTCTGGGAGTCCATTGGGTCCATCCAAGGAATGAAGATGAATAGAGAGGAAAAGAAAACACAAGAAGAGGAAAAAGACTGATGGAGCAGGCAAGCTCTGGCTTAGGAGCCCTACTCCACCACCATCTTGTTTGAGTCGATACAATCTTGAAGAACTCCTGCAGTGATATCGTCAGGCTGAGGTGATGGACTTCAACCTCATCTTTGCACGTACAAGGGTATGACTCCAATCAAAATGGCAAAGTGTAAACTGTAACATCAGCCAGTAGGATAATATTGGGCAAGTGACGATAGCATTGGTCAATGACATTTGTTGTACCTTGCTGATGCTTGAATATGGATAGTTTGGGATTTAGGGGTTAATTGACAAGTTTAGATTTATACTCATTTTTGAGAACAGAACATACCTAGAGAATTTTCCATTTTGTCAGGTAGGCACCAGTGTTGAAATTTGAATAGTTTTACCATTATCATGATTAATCCTGGAACATACGTCTTCAGTACCCTTTTAGGAAGTTGTCAGGACCCATGATCTTTGATTGTTTAGTGAATTGAATTGGCTGAAGCTTGGCAAGCTCCCTGCTTCTGGTCAAGTTTGCTGCAAATGCCTCATCCTTATCTTTTATACTGATGTGCTGGGCTCTTCCATCATGGAGATGTGGATATTTGTGGAGCTTCTCTTTCTGGATGGTTATTTAAGTGTCCAACACCATTCTGGATGTGACAAGAATGCAGAGCTTTTATCTAATCCACTGATTGTATGTCCATTACATGCTGTTTCTATTATTGGGCATGTATGTAGTCTTTGTTTACCAGATTGACCCTTAGTTTAACGGATGCCTGGTGCTGCTTCTGACATGCTACCCTACAGAGTTCATTGAACCTGGTTGATCTCCTGGCTTGGTAGTAGTAGAGTGAATTATTTTCCTTTCATGAAATATGGGCATTACGTACAAGGCTTGATTGGTTACTTATTCCTAATTTCCCTTTAATTGATTGCTTAAACAAGGCAGTTAGGAGTCATCTATATTATTGTGGGTGTAAAGGCCAAATCAAGTGGAGATGGCAGATTTTCTTCCTTCAAGGAAGTAAGTGAACCAGGTTGGTTTTCTGAATGATGGTGGTTTATAGTTTGATCATCATCATTGCTGATGGCTGGCTTTCAATTGCAAATCCAATTATGATTGATTTCCACATGGATTCGAACCTGTGTCCCCAGACCATGGCTTGTGCCTCTGGATTCCTAGTCCAGAGTGAAATTACCACTATGTCACCATCTTCTGCAAAGTGGGATGTAAGGAACGCTGGGCAAGCCAGCATTTATTGTCCATTCCAAAGGAACCTTTTGCACCACTTTAGTCTTTGGGTGCACACATGCATACACGGCTATTTGGAAGAGATTTCCAGGATATTGACCAAGCAACTATGAAGGAACGGTTGGTGTGTGACTTGAAAGAGAACTTGCAGGTCTCCCTATATAGCTGCTGCCCGTGCCTTCTTTGTGGTAGAGGTTGAGGGTTTGGAAGGTGTTGTTGAAGAAGCCTTAGTGAGATACTGTAATGCAACGTGTCGATGGTACTCATGGGTGCCATTTTATGTTGGTGGTAGAGGGAATGAATGTTGAGCATGGTGGATGGTGTACAATCAGATGGGCACTTTTGTCATGGATTGTGTCAAGCCCCCTTGAGTATTACAGGAGTTGCACTTATCCAGATATGTAAAAAATATTCCCTCACAACTCTGACTTGTATCTTGTAAATAGTGCACAGTCATTGGGCAGTCCAGAGTTGAGTTACTCACCATAAAATTTGCAGCTTCTGACCTGCTGTTCAAGCAACAGCATTTGTGTGGCTTTGATATTGCCTTACATTTATTGGAAGAACCTTTCGGAGTAACTTTTCTTTTTGCCACCAGACAGTAATAGATCAGCGAACCATTTTACCCATCACCCAAATTTCATGTCTATTTAAGTTGCAGAAGTGATAAATAGTTGGCTGAATCCGACCACTTGCCTCCTGCCTCGTGTTAAAATACACATTTCTGACCCACTAAATGTGATTGTAGGATAATAATGGGTGCGTACAGACGCTCAGTTCATGTTTTGTTGATCCTTCAAGACTTCTACCTTAAAATTTAGGAATGAAATTACAATCCATAAAGGAATTGACACTCTGACAATTTTGTGGAAAAGCAGCCAGGTGCAAATGATTATAAGAAACAGAGTTGGAAGTACAAGTTATACAAATAGTAGTCATACTAAATAAGAAGAAAATAGGTGTATCAATGATAATGCAAACAGAGCTACACAGAGTTATGTTTTCAAGAACTGTTTCAACCGACAACTAACAAATTATTCCACTCTTTGAGGACCAGCTGTATGGCATCCACATGTTACTAACATATTTCAAGTGATTTAAGAGTCACGAAGTGCGGGATCAAATAAAATTTCCTAAGTCTGATGAGGCCGATATCGGTCCTGATGAAGGGCTCGAGCATGAAAAGTCCATTGTCCTGCTCCTCGAATGCTGCCTGATCTGCTGTGCTTTTCCAGCAACACACTCAACTCTGACATTGACCATTAACAATTCTCCAACTAGTTATCATTTGTATGTGCCATGGAACATTGTGAGCTAGCCTGTGCACCAGTTAGCACAACATGTGTCATTAGGAAGATTTTCGTGTCTGTTATAAAAGGATGTACTTTGAGCACTTCGAAGTATATTATTTAATCAAGCAAAGTCAATATGACCTCATGAAAAGAAATCATGCCTGACAATTTATTACAATTTTTTGAGGCAGTAAGTAGCAGGTTACATAAAGGTGGACAGTATATATTTAGATTTCCAAAAGACATACGATAAGGCTCTGAAAATAAGGCTACTCAATAAGACAAACACTCATGGTGTTGGTAATATATTAGCATGGATAGAAGATTGGCTAACCAATAGAAGGCAAAGAGTTTGGGTAATGGAGGCATTTTCAGGATTGTATTCCGTAACTAGTGTGGAGTACTACAGGTATCAGTGCTGAGGACATAATTAGAGTCATAGAGATGTACAGCATGGAAACAGACCTTGCGGTCCAAACCATCCATGCCGACCAGATATCCCAACCCAATCTAGTCCCACCTGCCAGCACCCGGCCCATATCCCTCCAAACCCTTCCTATTCATATACCCATCCAAATGCCTCTTAAATGTTGCAATTGTACAAGCCTCAACCACATCCTCTGGCAACTCATTCCAAACACGTACCACCCTCTGTGTGAAAAAGTTGCCCCTTAGGTCTCTTTTATATCTTTCCCCTCTCACCCTAAACCTATGCTCTCTAGTTCTGGATTCCTCGACCCCAGGGAAAAGACTTTGTCTATTTATCCTATCCATGCCCCTCATAATTTTGTAAACTTGTATAAGGTCACCCCTCAGTCTGCAACGCTCCAGGGAAAACAGCCCCAGCCTGTTCAGTCTTTCCCTGTAACTCAGATCCTCCAACCCTGGCAACATCCTTGTAAATCTTTTCTGAACCCTTTCAAGTTTCACAACATCTTTCCGATAGGAAGGAGATCAGAATTGCACGCAATATTCCAACAGTGGCCTAACCAATGTCCTGTACAGCCGCAACATTACCTCTCAACTCCTGTACTCAATACTCTGACCAATAAAGGAAAGCATACCAAACGCCTTCTTCATTATCCTATCTACCTGCGACTCCACTTGCAAGGAGCTATGAATCTGCACTCCAAGGTCTCTTTGTTCAGTAACACTCCCTCGGACCTTTCCATTAAGTGTATAAGTCCTGCTAAGATTTGTTTTCCCAAAATGCAGCACCTCGCATTTATCTGAATTAAACTCCATCTGCCATTTCTCAGCCCATTGACCCATCTGGTCCAGAGATCCTGTTGTAATCTGTGGTAACCCTCTTTGCTGTCCACTATACCACCAATTTTGGTATCATACACCTCCAATTTACAGTATTATGACGATGCTGTCTCTTGAAAGGTTATTTTGTCTTGGCTTTTTTTGAAAAAGGTTATAAGGCAGAGGCACCGAACCGGCTACTGAAGACAACTTAAGTTAACAACGTGTGAGGTTTTGGAGTGTTTTTTTTGTTTAAAGTTAGATCAATAATAGCAACCTGGGTGTGGCCAGCTCTCACAGACCAGGTTTTCTGGTTTTATTTTAGCTTTAGCATCAGATGCTTTTGAGGTCTTAAAACTTGAGACCTTGGAAACTTCATTGAATGATTCCCAGCTGCTATTCTCTCTGAACTCTCTCTTGATGTTTTTCATCCTGGATTGGAGAACTGCATGTAAGAATCTGTGTCTGAATTTGCCTTTTTGCCAAGGTGTTTATGGGATGTTACTATATTGGAACAGTTAATTAATGATAGGTACTGTATCTATTATGCAGTTACGTTTTCAATAATTAAGTTGTTCTAAATTCCTTTCTTTTGTTTGTATTCTAACTATAATGTTTAAATAAAGTGTGTTTTGCTTAACAACGAGTAGTTTGACCAGTACCATGGCATTTGGAACATGGCACTTCACATCTACCTTTAAAATAAGAGAACGTTAAGGTGCAGGCGACCTTCTTAAAATATTTTAAAGGGATCTGATCTGGTCCAGGGACTCCTCCAGTATTGAAATCCATAATTCCAAGTTGGGCTTGGGAATATTGGACTCAAATTGGGCGTGTGGTAGGTGTTAGTGGCTTTTATTTCAAGTGTTGAATTTGGTTAGTTTAAACAGGGTAAGCCTTGTGTAGTAATGGCTCTTTCAGAGTTTTCTGGGGCTGGTAGAAGTGACTTCAGGAGTTTTCCAAAAAGTGAGCAAGGCAAAGATGTTGGAATTGGCAGATAAGCTGGAGTTGGGATTGCCTGGGCCTGCGAGAAAAGAAGAGGTAATTACTTCAATAGCTTGACATTTAAAATTACTGGAAATGCCATATCTTTAGAAATGGCTAGAATTCAATTGCAGATGAAGTAGCTTGAACATGAAAAAGAAATGAAACAGTTTGATTTATGATTAAGAGCAGAGGGTAACGAGGGAAGGAAGGCCCTAGCAGCAGAAAGAGAGAGAAGAAAAGCAGAAAGAGAGAGAGTTTGAACTTCAGAAGTTGGCATTAGAGAGGAAAGTTGACTTAAAAGGTTGGAGGTGAAGGCAGAAGGTAGGCTTAGTCAGGAGGATAGTGATGATGAGCAAATCCATTGTAACCAAAGGCCTGGTAGGGGTCTATTTAAATATGTCCAAGCATTGCCTTGATTAGACAAGAAGGATAGAGAAGCCTTTTTCATTTAATTTTAGAAAGTGGCTAAACAAATGAGGTGGCCGGTGACCGTGTTGGTTTTGTTAATCCAAACAAAGTTGGTCACTGGAGGTAGTGAGGTACTTGCATCACTATCAGAGAAGATATCCAGGGAGTATAAAGAGGTGAAGAAGGCTGTAAAGACTGAGTCGTTAAATATATTCAAAGCTGAGATGAACAGATTTATCTGTAAGGGGATCAAGTTATGGAGATAAGGCAGGAAAGTAAAATTGAGAATGATTAGATTAGTCATGATCTCATTGAATAATGGAACAGACTTGATGGGCTGAATGGCCTACTTCTCCTTCAACTTTTGCATCACACAATTTTGCAGCAGCAAGAAATTCCAGCTACTTTCTTGTCTACTGATAAAACCTAAAATTAGAAGAAGTATTGCATTTTCACAATGCTTTTCACAACCTTGTAAAAGTGCATACTAAGTAGTTTTTATGTGCAAAATATATAGAAGGCTTGGGTCATTAAGGTGTGGGTGGTTGGAATGTTTGTACTGCTGAGAGGTCTACAGAGCAACCTCTGTCTGTGTAATTGAAAGCAGCTCTTGGACAAAACAGATCTTTGGTTTTGTGTTGATCATCCAGAAGCAAAAAAAAGGATGTTTTAGAATATTCCTAAGCTAACAAAAAATTATATTGATAACATTTGCAAATGTGAAAAATCTCAAATTACTCTACTGTTCTGCACATAACTGATATAATTAATAGTCCAAGTTTAGATTGATCCCATTATTAAGCAGTGTTTCTTTTTTTCAGCCTGCTTTCACGTGTAATGAATACTGGATCACAGTTTGTGATGGAAGGCGTGAAGAATTTAGTATTAAAACAACAGGTAAGTATCTTAGGTTATTAATTGCGAATACAAACAACTACACATTAGAATCAAAGTAAATAGATGGGAGGGTGGCAGCATAGTAGCATTGTCACTGGATTAGTAATCCAGAACCCCAGGCTAATGTTCTAACCTCGTGGGTTTGAATCCCACCATGGCAAATGGTGACATTTGAATTTAGTGTAATTTACTGACAACAATTAATTCACTGTTGACTAAGGTATAAACTATATTGTTCACTAATATCCTATAGAGTATTAAATCTGCCATCCTTAACTGGTCTGGCCTACATGTGAATCCAGACTGCTAGCAATGTGGTTGACTTTTAACTGCCCTCTGGGCAATCAGAGATTGCCAAAAACTGCTGACCTAGCTCGTGATGCCCACATCCAATGACCAAATACATTTTTTAAAAGTTTAGAGCACAAATAGTGAATGCAGACTTGATTAGATTTATAATTTATTTCAGTCCCCATACTCTCAGCTTCAGAAAACAAATGTGACTGCATCATGTTGTCTACTGATTCGTCACAAATTCAACTCCTGTAGGAGGATCAATAAAGAATTGATCCAAGCAGTTGGTAAGATCAACAATGTAATTCTATAAAGGTGTTGATTTGAGTGACCTTATCACAGCTTTTTAGATTCATCTGCAGTAAGGTCCAGAGGTAAATATACATTAGCTGAGGGCACTTCAACCCAATCGACAATTGGCATACAACAAATATGCCTTAATACATGGAAAGTATGCTGCAAGGCCATATTCCTGCATGTTTTTAATCTTTTTCGAAGATTGCTTGTTTCCAATTTTCTTTAGCAACTTCTAGGATTGACTTAAATATTGGCCAGATTTCCTCAAGAAGCTTGGCATCATCAAAAGCAAAACTGTTTACTTGCTTAGCACTGCGACATCCTGTTCAACTCCAGTACACTGTGTCAAAGGTTGCAAAGCAGCATCTCACCATGGTAACTTGCATTGCATATTCCAACATCGCCCCCCCCCCCCCCCCCCCCCCCCCCCGCCCCCCGAAAAAACAAACCATCATGAAGGACAAAAGAAACAACATTCTGGCAATACCAATCAGTGATGTTGTTCATCATTCTAACTTGAACATACGCTGATATATCTTCACCATCTCTGTGACAAAATTTTGATAATCTATCTCACAATATTATGACTTTCATCATTACTAAGAATACAGCACATTAAGCTATATGCCTTCCAATGGAACTTGGAGATGCAACTGCCCATGTCATGGAATTTTCATTCAGGTACTTAGATATACAGATTTGAAGTAAATCAAATAAGCTGGAGTACAGACTTACCTCAATTGCACTTACACTATACAAAAATATGTTGGACAGATTGTCTCATCTAGTTAGGACGGTGAGTAAATTGATTAAGGGAGAAAGGAACATGATAGCTTTTTCTGCCACACACTATAATGAATTCAGGTCTGTCATAGGCACCTCCCCAAGTACAGTAATTTTGTTACATAATCTGTCTGTGTTAGTGTTTGCGAGCTGATTTCAACTACCCTGTATCTAGTTTCTTGATTGAGAGACCCAACAGTGTACCAAAAGTATCCCTGTGACCTGAACCAAGTATTTGTGCCCAGGTACGTTTTTCCAGCTGTCTGAAAGGGACCAACCAACCAATTAGTGAAATGATTCTCAATCCAATTCATTAAGCTGCTTTATTTCATAGCACAACAGTTACTTTTGGTCTATTTTAATCAGTACAACTTGCAGTTGTGTAAAAATTGAGAAGCCCGGAAGTTTACTACACTTCGAGACATATCATCTAAATCCACATCTTCCAGCCCAGCTGACAGACTTGAGTGACTTGACGTTACGTTAGACGTTGCACTTTTAACATCTACTAATCCACAACAGCATTGTTAGAAATACCAAAACATGGCAGCATGCATTGGAGTATCTAAATTCCTGATATGTAGAATGGTTCTTATATGTCCATGAAGACATGCATTTAGCCCTTTGTTTTAAAGTAGTTCAAATTCTTTCATACTTTGAAAGACATTGAACAAAGACACAGCTTGGTTGACTTTCTTAGAGGCATATTTTATGCTCATTATCTCCCACTCTGAATAACTGGATTTACTATTTCACATCTTAGTAGGGGTTATATAGTCAGTGAAAAAAAAGAGGGGCATACAAATGTACCTTCCTGTCTGCTCTTCCCAGTTTCTACTAGAAATTGTGCTCTGTTTACCATATGTTATTGCGTCGAATGCATTTCTTTTGCTGAGCAGCTACTGAAATCATTATCAAAAGTTGTAGAGCAGCATTAGTTTAGTTTATTTAGCTTAATTACTTCCTATGATCAACAAAATATTTGATGATAAATAGAGATTTAGTCCACCTAACTTATCCTCTCACAAGAACCTGCAATCCTTCTTTACAGAATCCAAGTGCCAACTGAATGACACAAGGCTTTGCTTTGATCACCCTGCCCAGTACTATCATCATTCTCAATGTGAAAAGTATATCAGTTTTGAACTTACCTTTTGTGGTTTGCAGCTATTCCTGCCCAGTCTGCAATTTGATTTAAGTTGGAGAAAGAGTTTAAAAATGAATGAAACTGTTGTAGTCCCCTTAGGATTCTCAAACTATTTTTTTGTTAAATATACATTTCAGTTTGAAATTTTCTCTTTACTGAGTCTTCTGATGTTAGCAAACAACAGTATGGTCTTTTTCACCATAACAAAAAAATGACATAGAAACTCAGCAGATTTGGCAGTGCCTGCAGTGAGAGAAACTGCAGAAAGAACTACTTTGGAACATTAGTCATGTCAGACCCAAAATGTTAACTCGGTTTCTCTCTTCATAGACGATGCCAGACCTGCTGTTTTTATCTAGCACTCCGATTACTATTTCAGATCTCTAGCATTCTCAATACATTGATTAATTTCCATAATATTAACTCTGTAATGTCAATAGATCGCATTTAGTAGAATGGCAAGAATACACATCTTGGCCAGTTTGACACTGTAAGGGACAATGATCAGACATCTTCTGAAATGCTGTTATAGTACTGATGGCATAGTCATTGGAAGAGTCCTATTTCTTAGGTTGATGAAGAACCTTCATCTTGTAGATGTTCAGGGCGAGACCCATGCTCTCATATGCCTCCGTAAAGATCTTGACAGTGATCTGGAGAGCATCCTTGGAGATTATGCATACACAAGTATCCATAATGCAGCTCGATGACACTGGTTGGGGTGACTCATCAACCTGGCCTGGCATTGTGGAACAAACCTCCAATCAGCAAGGTCCACAGGGAGGCCTTAGAGAACATTCCAATAGTTCGGAAGTGTCCTGTGGCCAAAGCAGTTATTGATGAAGAGATCTAGCGTGGCCTCCAGTGTGCTATCACAGCCTTCAACTGCCTGAGGAAAAGGATGTTCGAGGGCAACCAATGCTGCCTGCTCAAGAAGCTGCAAATTCACTGGAAAGAAAGACGCACTAATACCAACATCCTCGACCAGGCCAACATCCCAGCATTAAGGCACTGACCACCCTTGATCAGCTGCGATGGTCTGGGCACATCGTCTGCATGACCAACACAACACTCCACAAACAGTTGCTGTACTCTCAGCTTCAAAATAGCAGGCAAGCCCCAGGTGGACAGAGGAAGCGCTTCTGTGATACGCTCAAGGCCTCACTGGCAAAGTGCAACATTCCCAAGACACCTGGGAATGTCTGGTCCAAGACTGTCCAAAGTAAAGGAGGAGCATCCGGGAAGGCGTTGAACATCTCGAGATTTGCTGTCAGGAAAAACAGAGGCCAGGCGAAAACAGCGAAAGGAGCGTGCTGTCACACCAATGCCCCATCCACCCATTCCTGGGAACACTACCTGCCCCAAGTGTAACAGAACCTGCAGTAGCCTACAGGTTCACTCCGAGAGTGGAAGAGAGTCATCCTCGTGTGCAAGGGACAACCGACGATGATGATGATGCTATTTCTTAGTGGACAGTGGAAGTTATTCTTGGATATAAATAAAAATGAAGTTAAGAGATGGAAATAAGAAAATTGTAATTGGTTTTTGGAAAGAAAAAGAGACTTTGACATTATGACTAAAAATCAGAGTGGAAACCTTTTTTTTGTAAATGGGAAAACAAACTTGTAGGATAAATTACCAATGTGAGCGATTGGAAGAATATGAATAGGTTCAGGGGACAATGGAATTAATTTGTGAAGGTAAGACTATTAGATGAGGTTCTTTCAAATTCTTTCGAAATTTGTTGAGCCTTGTAGGCTTCAGCATATTTAATAATTTAATGTTTTATTCTTGTTTGCATAAAATTCTACCGTTGTACTGAATCTGTAATTTCAACAACCTTGGACTGTAGTTTACTGTTGTTCACCTCAGTGTAACTGAAGAAAATTTAAGTTTCAAAACAAAACATTCTACTATAAATGTGCATATGGCTCCCTTAGTTTCTGATGAAAAATTGTTTCCTTGAACAAAGGTAGTTGCAGCCATTACTAATCCATTTTGACATGTAATTTTACAAAGAGTTAGTCCCTCAGGAATACTTTGCTGAAAGCTGAGGCCCTGATGATATATTTGTCGGAAAGTATAACTTTTGGATTTCCAAAATAAACACTTTTTGAAATAAATCAAATCTGAGAAACTTTCAGAAAAGATTCCCTCTACGTTAAAAATGTAGCTTTTGCATTCAAACTAACAGTAGAGTCAAGTTTGGATTTGGCAAAAATAAATAAGAAATTATTGCAGCTGTTTAATTTTCTATTGGTGTTTGTTTAAAGTGGACTGCTGATACTTTCAAAGTAGAAGCAATTTAAGTATGACAAGTCAGTACCAATTGCAAGAGTATAATTATTAAATGTAATTAAAGTACATATAAACTTTAACCTTCGTGATTTGTTTGACATCAAACCCAGATTTTTTTTTTTTACTGAATATTGTGATATCTGTTGCCATTGAGAAAGTGGTGGTACATCACCACCAGTGTGGTGTAGTTGTTCCCACAGTGAGTTTTAGAAGAGAGTGCCAGGATTTCGACTCAGCAACATACAGTCATGTCAAGATGCTATGAAGGGAAACTTGCAGGTGTTTGATGTATCCATACACTTGACTCAAACATCATTCCAAGTCATAGAATGTTTAGATGACACTGCTTAAGGAGACCAAGCACTTTGCTGATGGGCATCCTAGAGATGGTACACATTTGTCATTGTGCTCCAGTAGTGCAGAATGTGATATGAGGTGGATGAGCTGCGATCAAACTAATTTGCCCATGTTGGGGCAGCTATACTCTTCGATGCAAGTGTGCAGAATTCCATGATACTCCTGGATGTAATAGTGAGTTATCTTGGGGTGTACAGTCATCAGGAGGTAAAGCACTCACCATAGAGTATCCAGCCTCTGACCTGTTCCAGTAATACCTGTACTATCACTTATACTGAGCCTTCGAAGAGCATCTCACCCAAACCAAGCTCTCTGTTTCCATTTACCATGCTAATCCATTTCACCTGCACATCATTGTGACAGTGGGAGGAAATCGGAGCACCCGGCAGAAACCCACACAGACACAAGGAGAATGTGCAAACACCACACAGATTATTATCCAAGGCCGGAATTGAACCCAGGAATCGAGCGCTGTGAGGCAGCAGTGGGATGTATTTGGAGTAGACGGTCTTTCCTTTCCTCTGATGTTTTGTAATGCAACATTGAAGAACAAAAGCAAATGACTTTCACAGGCATAAAACATTAGATTTAAAAAGAAATCTCACAATTTAAAGAGTTTTTGTGTTCATTATGCCAATTAAGTGTATGTTCTGTTTCAGAAAAACTATGATTTTATGTTGAAAATCACACAACACCAGGTTATAGTCCAACAAGTTTAATTGGAAGCACACTAGCTTTCGGAGCGACGCTCCTTCATCAGGTGATTGTGAAGGAAAGCTAGTATGCTAGTGTGCTTCTAATTAAACCTGTTGGACTATAACCTGGTGTTGTGTGATTTTTAACTTTGTACACCCCAGTCAAACACCGGCGTCTCCGAATTATGATTTTATGCATTTTGTTATCTTTACTTAACCTTTGCAACATGGCCAACATTTTGGAACTTTACTTTTGTTGAGCCAACTTTTACTGAATATCTGCATTATATGACAGGGCATTTTAATGCTTATGCGAAAACACTAACCTTGTTCAGACTACTAGCTCTACGTGGCCAGAATTAGGATGCAGAAAGCTTTAAAACTGTCCACAGAAATAGAGTAGATGTTACACAAGAGCTTCCTTTATTTTAGTGGAGGAATCTAGTGGTTTTGTGGTTTTTGAAATGCTAATTCTGATTATGGACTGTATCAGGATTAAAAAGTATCTCGATAAACATTAACATTAAAAGTTCCATAACGTTGGCTGAACATTCAGAGTAGCTCTATTACTGTTTTATCAAGATTGGCGGTTGACTTATTCTGATTTTAGTGGCTAATGCATGCAAATATTCCATGTGGCATTACTCAGAGGAACATTTTGTTAGCAAATTCTTTGGCCAGTTCCTTGTTAGACAGAACCTTGCAATAGGACCTTAAGAGTAAAGACTTATTAATATTAAGAGAATGTTATTGTTTTCAGAATATAATTTCAAGTGTTTGCTATGTCAAATTAACCAGAAGTCCAAGCAGACTTAAAAGATGGAATCAAAATTTAGTTAATAAATAGCCTTTAAAAAAGCAGGGAAAGCCATAAAAAAATAGACTAAAATACTTAGTCTTCATTTGGCTGAACTTAAAGACTTAGAATTAATTTTGATTTTCCAGCTTTGAGTTCTGAAATTCTATTGCATGTGAATATTATTAAAGTACATTGTCATTTTCAAGAATATCATTTTCTCATTTCATTTTCACAACATTAGCAGTTAAATTTCCTGACAAAGGCCTTTCATTTACTTGTAGATGCATTTGTTAGTTACAGTACATATTGAACAATTTACATGTACAACAGTTTGATTACTTTCATCTGTATGCAGTACAGAAAATGGTTTATTAGCCTGTCATATTTGTGCCTGCTTTCCAAATGAGCAAAGCATCATTTTTCCCCCATCACTCTGTAATTTCATCCTTTTCAAGACATAATTCAATTTCCTTCTGAATGCCTCATTTGGACCCACCTCCACCGCACTCTGAGGCAGATCTTATCCCGCAATGCCTGAAAACGTTTTTCCATGTGTCTCCATTGTTTCTTTTCCCAATTACCTTACGTCAATGCCCTCATGCTCTTGACTCTTGTACCAGTGGGAGGGTTTCCCTATCTACCCCATAAAACTCCTCATGATTTTCAACAACCAAACCTCCTTTCAACTTTACCTTCTATAAAGAGAACAGTACTAATTTATATTAATTTGTTTATATTACCTAAGTTCCTCATCCTTGGAATCATTCTTGTAAATCTCTTCTGCACTCTCACTGATGTCTTCATATGTTGTATAAAGTGTTGTGTCCAGAACTGGATACAGTACTGTAGCTAAGGCCAAGCCAGTAATTGAAGCAAGTTTAACATAAACCCTTTGCTCTTGAATTCCATGTCCTTAATCTTAATGTCCAGTATCCTGTACGATTTATTAAACATGCTGTCAATCTGACCTGTCATTTTCACTGATGTATCCACATATGTAAGCATAGAAACATAGATACTAGCAGTGGGAGTAGGCCATTTTTCCCCTTTGCCTTTCAGTATGATCATGGCTGATACTCCATCTTAATGCCTTATTCCCACTTTCTCCACAAATCTATTGATGCCTTTAAATCTAAATGAAATTATCTATCTCCTTTAATATTTTCAGTGACTTGGCCTCCATCTTTGGTAGAGAATTATACAGGATCACGACCTTTGAGAGAAGAAATGTTTCCTCCTTTCAGTCTTAAGTGACCTACGCCATATCATGAGTCTGTGACCTGTACTCCTAGAGTCCGCAGCCAGGGAAAACATCCTCCTTGCATTTAGTCTGTACATCCCTCCTCATCCGTCTAAACTCTAGTGAATGCAGGCCCAGTTGAACCAGTCTCTACTGAGGACAGTCCTGTCATTCCTAGTATCAGCCTTGTGAGCCTTCACTGCACTGCCTCTATGACAAGTATATTCTCTCTTAGGTAGGGAGACCAAAACACTCAGTGTGGTCTCACCAATCCCCTTTTTCACACTACTCCTCCTTTCACTATTTATATACCAAAAAATTTAAAATTTTTATCTTTCAAATTCCCTCACAATTTTGCTCCTCCCTATCTCTAATCTCCATCTCTATACTCTCTTAAGATATCTGTGCAGCTCTAATTTTGGCCACAGGTGCATTTCCAATTTTAATTGCTAAGCTAACACAGAATCACATTTTTTAGTTCCAGCTTGAAAATTAATTTTGATTTTAAAATAAAGGTGGGAGCAATCCTTAGTGCTAAGTCTATAAAGCATAAGATACAGGAGCAGAATTAGGCCATTCAGTCCATCAAGTCTGCTCCACCAATCAATCATGGCTGATATGTTTCTCAACCCCATTTTCTTGCCTTCTTCCCATAACCTTTCATCTCCTTAATCATCAAACAACTATATACCTCTGCCTTAAATGCATGCAATGTTTTGGCCTCCACAGCCTTCTATGGCAATTAATTCCACAAATTCCCCATTCTCTAGCTGAAAATATTCATCCTCATCCCAGTTCTAACAAGTTGTCCCTTCACTCTGAGGCTGTGCCCTCTCCCCTGCAAATGAAAATGCCTTCTCCACATCCACTCTATCCATGCCTTTTGGTATTCTGTAAGTTTCAATCAGACCCCCTTCCTAATCCTAAACACTGCAGTACAGGCCCAGAGTCTTCAACTGAGAGGATCTATGGGGTCAGTGGGAGCAGGGAAAGCTACTCCTGTAAAGTGATCAGGTCTACTGGGCCGACTATTACTAAAGCTACCCCCACCTCCCTTCAAGCTGGGAAAGTCATAACCTTGTGTGAAAATGGTGATTTGTAGTAAATTTTTAGGATGGACTATAATTTAAACACTAGTGACTAGGAATGGAAAAAAAATCAAATCTTTACTAGTTGAAGGTAGACTGGTTGTATTTCTCAGAAGAAATACTTGATAAAGTTTTGGAATTTAACATGGAAAAGCATTTTGGTAAAATAAAGCCCAAACGTATTAAATTGGATGGGTAGAAAGTAGAATTCTATAAATGAATATTCTCTAAATTTAAAACTCCTATTGAAGACATGAAACTGCATACTGAAAATTGAAGCTGCAGTGACTCCCTACCATTATATTTATATTACTGGCTCTCATTTGTGCTCCTTCATTACTATTGTTTGATATGGCTTGGTGGTGGAGCTGGAAACCAAGTCCTCTTGAAAAGGAATAAACTAGTTAGAAGTCATAGTTATACAAATTTCCTTTAAACTTGCCAAGTTTTCATGGTTTGGCTTACACCTTGCATTGGTGATGATTGTGAATAATTTAAGTTTATCTCAAGATCAAACACCATTAAAGATGTTGTGCAAATCCTATTGATGCCATCTCTGGAAGATGTTTCCAAGCAGTGATTCTGGCTTTTTAGTTTATTGCACACACTGAACTAAACTCACACATTACATAAATCCAGTGAATGGACGAGTCCATTAATAGATTGGAAAGAACATAAATAATTTACATCTAGTACCTTCTGAGCAAGATTGGGATTCATGAAAGGCAGATAGGAGCAGATCCATGATTTGATAGTTTGGACACAATGGATCAGCAGATACAATTTTGAATAGTCACCTGTATCAGATAGTTTGAAGGAAACAAAATAAAACATCATTTGAGAGGACAACTTTGGGTAATTGCTATTCACTTTGGTTGTGGAGGTTTTTCTTATGGTCCTTTAAACTAGAGTGATATTCAGAATGAGGAAACATAGAAAAGAGTCTTTGCTATTACACTGAGCATGGTCTCTTGCAGAAAGTGTAATTGGTGGTTATTTGACCACTTATACATGCTGCACATAAAATTAGAATAAATTGCTGTAGTCCTTCATAATATGATTAAGTGGATTTAAGAACTCTGGTTGTTGAACAAATGTTTTCGTTTGAAGCTAAAATTCATTTGGCAGGAAATGTGGAAAAGCAAACTTCATGCTTCACTTTGACATGAAATTGCATTGATCAAGATAGAAAGTGATTTTAGCAGTGACTACTGTAGGAGGGCTCAGATATTTACTGAATTACTCAAAAAATAGACTCATACAAGTTCAATTAAAAGCACCTGTTTCAGCAAATAATGTAACTTCCCTTTTAACTTCTCACATTTTAAGTACAGACATGGTCTCACTATACTCAATGTACATCCTCTCCTGCCAGAGCTACTTAGTCTGCAAAAAAGCTATCATTAAATTACCACCCTTCCTGATGAAACGCCTATGCCCGAAACATTGACTCTCCTGCTGCCTGACCTACTGTGCTTTTCCAATGCCACACTTTTCGACTCTAATCTCCAGCATCTACAATCCTTACTTTCTCAATACCACTGTTAGTATAGAATTAAAGAGGCATTCTGATATTATTGCAATTTTCTGCATATCTCCTCATGATAAAGGGAATATAAGGGAATCCACATCAGTAATGTATATACCAGTTTTTTTAATGCATAAACTTACTGCCAGGGAACTATAGACCAGTGAGCCTGACCTCGGTGGTGGGCAAGTTGTTGGAGGGAATCCTGAGGGACAGGATGTAAATGTATTTGGAATGGCAAGGACTGATTAGGGATAATCAACATGGCTTTGTGTGTGGGAAATCATATCTCACAAATTTGATTGAGTTTTTTGAGGAAGTAACAAAGAGGGTTGATGAGGGCAGAGCGGTAGATGTGATCTATATGAACTTCAGTAAGGCGTTCGACAAGGTTCCCCATGGGAGACTGATTAGCAAGGTTAGATCTCATGGAATACAGGGAGAACTAGCCATTTGGATACAGAACTGGCTCAAAGGTAGAAGACAGAGGGTGGTGGTGGAGGGTTATTTTTCAGACTGGAGGCCTGTGACCAGTAGAGTGCCACAAGGATTGGTGCTGGGTCCTCTACTTTTTGTCATTTACATAAATGATTTGGATGCAAGCATAAGAGGTACAGTTAGTACGTTTGCAGATGACACCAAAATTGGAGGTGTAGTGGACAACGAAGATGGTTACCTCAGATTACAACAGGATTTTGACCAGATGGGCCAATGAGCTGAGAAGTGGCAGATGGAGTTTAATTCAGATAAATGCAAGATGCTGCATTTTGGAAAAACAAATCTTAGCAGGACTTATACACTTAATGGTAAGGTCCTAGGGAGTGTTGCTGAACAAAGTGACCTTGGAGTGCAGGTTCATAGCTCCTTGAAAGTAGGCATGCAGGTAGATAGGATAATGAAGAAGTCGTTTGATATGCTTTCCTTTATTGGTCAGAGTATTGGATATTGCGGCTGTACAAGACATTGGTTAGGCCACTGTTGGAATATTGCGTTCAGTTCTGGTCTCCTTCCTATCGAAAAGATGTTGTGAAACTTGAAAGGGTTCAGAAAAGATATACAAGGATGTTGCAAGGGTTGGAGGATTTGAGCTACAGGGAGAGGCTGAATGGACTAGGGCTGTTTTCCTTGGAGCGTAGGAGGCTGAGGGGTGACCTTATTGAGGTTTACAAAATTATGAGGGGCATGGATAGAGTAAATAGGCAAAGTCTTTTCCCTGGGGTTGGGGAGTCCTGAACTAGAGGGCATAGGTTTAGGGCGAGAGGGGAAGATATAAAAGAGATCTAAGGGGCAACTTTTTCATGCAGAGGGTGGTATGTGTATGGAATGAGCTGCCAGAGGAAGTGGTGGAGGCTGGTACAATTGCAACATTTAAAAAGCATTTGGATGGATATATGAATAGGAAGGGTTTGGAGGGATATGGGCCGGGTGCTGGCAGGTGGGACTAGATTGGGTTGGAATATCTGGTTGGCATGGATGGTTTGGACCGCAAGGTCTGTTTCCATGCTATGACTCTATTTAAAATCAAGTAGGCTGCTTTATGCAGGAATGTGCAGAGTTTCTTGAGTGTTGCTGGAACAGTACTCCTTCAGGCAAGTGAAGAGTATCCCACTCATGGCTTGTGCCTTGTAGAGTATGGACAAACTTTGGGAAGTGAGGTGGTCAGCTATATACCTCAGCATTCTTAGTTAGTGACCTGCTCTTGTAACCATTATCTGTGCGGGTTGGTCCAGACCAGTTTCTGGTCAGTGGTTGGCCCAGGATGTTCATAGTGGAGTATTCAGCAATGTTGAATATCAAGAGAAAATGGTCCTGGCTGATCTCAACATTTTGTCCTCCTAAAACTTAAGGTCATCCAGTACTCTGCTACATGCTAATTTCCATTAAATGCTGTTCAACCTTTAACTCCATCTTTATTGATGTCTGTTGGCTCATGGTCAAGTAATGCTCAATTTTAAACTTTTTATCTCGTTTTCAAGTTCTTTCATGGATTTAGTCTTCCTTACCTTTGTAATCTCAACTAAAGCTATAAATCTCAGAACTACCTTGCACCTCAATTTTAGCTTCTTCACATCAGCTGCCAATGCCCTAAGCTGTGGAATTGCCTCTTCACCCCATTACGTCTCTTTCTGTCTTTTAGGTGTTCCTTAATGATCTAGCTGAATACGTGATCAGTGCCTTATTTTATTTACTTTTATGAATTCCCTTGCAATATTTTGCAACATTAATGGTGGTGAATAGCTACAAGTCATTGCTGTGCATGTCCTGTAGTTAAATTGAGGATAAACAGTTTTTATTTTGCTTTATTTTGATTTTCCTGGGAGAGACGTTGGCTGTGGGACTTGTACATGACAGCAAGGCACCCTATTCACTTTGTACCATTGATGTGGGGATGACCGTTACATTAAACAAATAGTATAATGTGATCCTTGTTACTTAACCTTTTTCATATAAAATGGGTTATACAATATACAGTCTAGTGTTAATAGATACCTGTAATCAAAGTTTAGTCAAGCTACTAGAACCTTGAAGGATAGTAATGAAATATTCATAATTGCTAATAGCTGATCAATTTCTGATTATTTCCTTTACAGAATCTACCAGTGACTCGGATTTTGGACAACCTCATAGAGATGAAATCACATCCTGTGAGTAAACTTCCTAGCGTTTAACTTGTAAGATAAGAAAGGCATGTTGAAAATTTAAGTTACCCCAACATTCAAGAATTTAGACACCCAGGAACAGGTGTAGGCCATTTATCTGCTCAGCCTGTTTCTCAATTCCACTAGAAGCACTTGTAATTTATACTTCAGTTTCATTCACTAACCTGTGCTCCATATCCTTGATATCCTCAATGAAACAAAAATGCTTCTTGATCTTAGTTTTGGAAAGTTTGATTAACCCAGCATTTCTGTTGTTTGTGGCCAGAGTTTGCAAATTTTCACTACCCTTTTTTTGTGAAAGACCATTGTGTTTCGCTTTCCCAGCTAATAAAAAAAACTGCATCACGGACAGTAATAATGTCATGTTTTAAAGCCGCTAAATGATTAAATTAACAATTTGTTTGCATCATGTGTTAATTTCTTTCTGTAATCAAGCACAAAAATAGTATTCATTATCTCTAGACGACATTGGAATATCATCATGGGATTATTTTTTGCTAGTTTAGATGAAAAGATGAAATTTCATTGAAGTGTGGGCATACAGATAGAATTGGTAATGGCTAATTGTGCAAATGTTCCTTGTGTTGAGACATTCCAGCAAGAAGCAATGTCTGCCATTTACATAAGGTTCAACCTGACAAAGTGGCTGAAGTATGAAGTCAGTGCCATAGGAACAGATCTGTGAAAAGAAACCAGAACAATAGCTTAATCTTTTGCAGCGTTCATTTCAAAGAAGTTGTATTTCATCCAGGATTTTTGTGAGGCAGATAGACTGACAGCACAGAGGTAACTGTAAAATTGAGAAAAATAATGAAGTGGCATTAAATGCCATTGGTATGGGACCTGATCTGGTATCTGTAGATAAATGTATTGAGGGTAGCACTTGGATGTAAAAGATAGGAGAAAGGAAACCAAGGACAGTTCTGTAGGTAGTGATGCATATCTTTTTTATTGTGTAAAGAAGAGTAATCAGTGGCAAATCACACTAAGGCATAATGCTTATCAGAAAGCTGGTGCTGACATGTTGGGCCATCGATCAGAAAAATAGGAGTGGAACTGCAAAGGGAAATCCCATGAAGTTGTACAGTAGTAGAAAGGTGAGAAAACAGAATACTATATACAACCATGTCAAATATTATGGAACGGCATAGGAGGATTGCATGACCCTGTTCTACATGTACATTTTCATTTTAATGCATGTTCATGAAGATTGAAAAGGAAATAGGTGAAAAATAATCAGGTTAATTCTAACACAAATGTGCAGAATGCATACCTAGAAATGTAGGATAGTAGAATATAGAATCTTTAATCGAAAAGTGTCAATGTATCGTTACTTCCAAATAAACAGCTGTTTGCAATAAGACATTGTTTTCTACTGAGAAAGAATGAAAAGGTGTTTATGATTTGTAAAATTTAGTTTTTACTATGAAGTACTGTCCAGTCTTTATAAACTGTCCATACATGTGTGTTTTTATGGATTAAAGAGAGTTAGTTCATGGACAGCAGCCAGTTCTGCAACACAGAACAATGGTTCTCTTTGTTTCTGTTAGTGGAGGAGAAAATTTAATTCCAAAATCATTAATGACTTGGTGCCAAAGTGTTTAAAGAAGTCTGAAGAGCATTAGATGAAACTATTTAGACTTTAGCAACAACAGGTCCACATCAGTAGATCATAAGATATAGGAACAGAATTGGACTGTTCACATCATTGAGTCTGCTACACCATTTGATCATGGCTCATATGTTTCTCCACCTCGATCTCCTGCTTTCTCCCTGTAACCTTTGACCTCTAGTAGTCAAGAATCTATCTATCTCTTCTTAGCTTCCCTCTTGCCTCCAGCATAAACGCTTTCTATTTTCTTTCATCCATTACTCCAGTTAGCCACCAACTCTTATCATGATTGTCCTGAATACTGCATTCCATTTCAGCATCAAATCAGAGGTAGAGTGGAACCAATGAGCCAAGCCTGATACCATTATATCAATAACACCATTTTGTCCAATTTATGTTTTAACTTGTACAGAAATGTATGCCAAGAAAAAGGCGAATACCAGCTGTCATAAAAAGCCAAACAAAATAATTGATATAAATGCACAAGATGGAAGCTTGTGATCAGTAGGGTGGAATCATGTGTCCAGTTAGTTGCATTCATTTATTGAGTAATGGCAGGGCGATGGTGATAATCAATTTGGTCAGTTGGCTAGATAGTGTGTATCGCCAGCAGTATGGATTCAATTCCCATTCTACCTAGGGTAAAGTTGGAACCTGGCTTCTCCCACCACCTCTGAGATCCAAAGATAATACAGATAATCAGTGACAAAAATGACCAAGGAAGAGGCTTAGGATGACTCATCAGAAAACATTGAACCAAAAACTTATCTTTGGGTTGGCCATTTATTAATATGTGTTATGATCTCCATAGAGACTAAGAAATTTTTTAAAAATTCAAAATTTCAGTTAATAGATAAAAGGATGTTATGACAAGGTTTCATGTTTTAAAATCTTTTTCTGTATTCAATGAATAAAACAGCTATTGACTTAACATTATTTTTTGTAGGTTGCTTCTACTTAAAACTACAAAGAGGAACCTTTCCATTGTTATACTTAACTCCCCTCACACTTAACAGAATTATGGCCTTCTAGCAAAGTCTACAGTTACTCCCAGCTTCCTAGTTCTGTTAGCAATTATTTTGACTGTCTCCAGGTGCTTTCTTCAGTTTTAGGAGAGATTTTTAAATCTATTATCAATTCCAATGATTCCTGTCCCTGGTCACACAAGTAGAATATCCAGCAGTTGATGCCTGCAGGTTGCATCTCTCTGACTGGAGGTTATTTCTCATATCTCTGGCTCTGATAGTAAACAAAACCGACTCTTCAGCCCTGCCCAGATAGAACTACTGTCTGTCTGTGATATTCATTTGTCGTGACTTCTGTAACTAGATGTCAAAATGGCTTTGTTTACCCTTTTCCCTATGGCAGCATTAAACTCATTAACGTTATATGCAGGTAGCAATGGTACTCAATGTTTTGACTCCAATTCTCTTTCATGTTAGAATTAAGTGGACAGCCTACAGTACAACGGTTTACAACGAGATTCCTGAAACTCCTTTTTGGGACTTTCATAAACTTGAAGCCTACCCATTGTGAACTCAGACCATGCTGCCATTGTCTCCAAGTATAAATAGCTTGTAACTTCTTCCTGGCAAAACATTCGAAGTCTTCCTTTGATTCCTAACAATCAATCCCATCAAGTTTACTGTCAGGGAAACTTCACGACAGATCACATCACCCTTTTCATTTATCCTAAATTTAAAGATGCTGTTCCAGACCACCCCCACTCATTTAACCTTTCAACAACAGAAATTTCCCCTTCACAGTTATACTTTCTCAGTGTTTTAAGTAAACACTTCATTCTCTATAACACATCCAAAGCTATTCTCCACTGCCAATGACTTGCATTCTTTTCCTGTTTACAGTTAGTTAACTGTTAATTCTCCAATCTAACTCATTTAGTGAGTGTTACCCTGGAGATTCTGTTCTCTAACTAAAGCTAGGCAAATCTTCCAGCCTTTTTTAAATGCTCAAAAACTTAGACTTCTTAATCCAAGCACAAATTCTCACCCACATTCTAGATTCTGAACATTAAAGATTGGTGATCTCTATTTCTCTATTCTGTCTCTCAGATCTATATAGATCAGATCGCCAGAGCGTTGCCTTTATGTTTGAAATGAAAATTAGCTGTCCTCTGTACCCTCAATTTGATTTTATCTTGCAATTAAAAGACCAGTCTAAGTATGATCGTTCATAAAACCCAACATGCATTACACTTTCCTGTGAAGTTCAAGGGGATCTTAAAAGCAACTTGTCACCCAACACTTCAGCGGCTTGCTTCTCTCCTGTCAAAGCCTTTCTCCATGCCAATGTGATTTGCCTGGGCATTGCATTCCTGTTTGAAATGAAAATGAGTTATCCTCTGTACCTATCATTCGATTTATCTTGCAACTAAATGACAGTTCTAAGGATAACTGTTCATAAAATCTGGATTAGTGGTGCTGGAAGAGCACAGCAATTCAGGCAGCATCCGAGGACAGGCAAAATCGACGTTTCGGGCAAAAGCCCTTCATCAGGAATAAAGCTTTATTCCTGATGAAGGGCTTTTGCCCGAAACGTCGATTTTGCCTGTCCTCGGATGCTGCCTGAATTGCTGTGCTCTTCCAGCACCACTAATCCAGAATCTGGTTTCCAGCATCTGCAGTCATTGTTTTTACCTTGTTCATAAAATCTGACATGCCTTACACCTCCTTGTGACTTAAACATAGCTATCCTGGTCACTGTTTGCAGGTGTGAAATCTTGCGTCACCTTTGTAGTAAGACAAGTTGGATTCCCACTTTCGCAGGCAAACCACCCAATCTTGTTCTTGGGTAACATTCAGAAGTAGTTACATAAGTTCGATTCGCCCCTGTATTTTATCGTAACTTAAAGAAACAATCTTTAAATATAATCTTACAATCTTCATAGTTGCAATAATGATTTTTACTTCTTCACTACTGATGTTGAAAATAGTATGAATTAGACATGAATAAAAAGAATTGCTAATAAATAACAGCATAGAGTCATAGAGATGTACAGCGCGGAAACAGATCCTTCGGTCCAACTAGTGCAAGCTGACCAGATATCCCAACCCAATCTAGTCCCACCTCCCTTCACCTGCAAACATCTGCCCCCAATCAGCTTTTGAAAGTTCTTGCCTAATACTGTCAAAATTGGCCTTTCTCCAATTTAGAACTTCAATTTTTAGATCTGGTCTGTCCTTGTCCATCACTATTTTAAAACGAATAGAATTATGGTCGCTGGCCCCAAAGTGCTCCCCCACTGACACCTCAGTCACCTGCCCTGCCTTATTTCCCAAGAGTAGGTCAAGTTTTGCACCTTCTCTTGTAAGTACATCCACATACTGACTCAGGAAATTTTTGTGTTCACACTTACCAAATTCCTCTCCATCTAAACCATTAACACCATGGCAGTCCCAGACCATGTTTGAAAAGTTAAAATCCTCTACCATAACCACCCTATTATTCTTAGAGATAATGATCTCCTTACGAATTTGTTTCTCGATTTCCCAGTGACTATTAGGGGGTCTATAATACAATCCTAATAGATGATAATTTTTTTATTTCTCTGGATGTGTTTGCAGGAATATCCTCACTCAGTACAGCTGTAATACTATCCCTTATCAAAAATGCCCCTCCCCCTCCTCTCTTGCCTCCCTTTCTATCCTTCCTGTAGCATTTGTATCCTGGAACATTAAGCTGCCAGTGCTATAGCTTACGTAGATTGTTAAACTTATTGCTATGAACAGATGCTATCATACTCTAGTCTGTCAATGCAATGTCTGAGAAAGTTTGAATGCATTCTTTCTGGAGTCTGCCACATGTGGAGTTGCAAATCTTGGCTGTACATCCCTTACCAGAGGGTGGGAACAATTGGAAAGTCTAGTACTTTGCACCTGCAGTAACTGAACTCAAGGCAAACTGTAATCATGCTCTGTCCTGGGAAGTCCAAAGGGGAAGCAAACTTAACTTTTGTTTCAGATAATATCACTGATTATGATGGTCATTTTGTAATTTTCATTTTAATTACTACATCTCTCGCAGTTAGTTGGGTGAAGAACTTTTAGATTAGCCAACTTTTGCAACAAGCTTTAGATTAATGCTTACATTCTTGGCATCTAATAGAAAGAAAGAAGTTTCTTCTAAGATGTAATGAATATTTTAGTGATGGTTTGCTAATCCTACCATCTGTGGAATGGATTAAACATCCAAACATCAACACTGCTCAGTATGTGGTTCCACGGCTAGTGAAATGATCAATCTCTTTTGTCGTGGATGTCATGAATCAATTTATAACTTTAAAAAAAAAAACCTGCCTGTAAAGATTGTAAAAATTTAAGCTTGTGAAAAGTTGAAATTGATGCTCAAAAATGTAAATCTGCACAGTTAACTACACCAGCATTTCCGTGACTTCATAACAATACCAATCAAAACATGTCAGCAGTTGCTCAACAATTACTCTCTGTTTTTCTGATATCGAAGGGGTGTAATGTCTTGCATGCTTTACTAGTTAGATGAATTTTAATAAAATGTATTAATTACACTTCCATGTAATGCGATAACTTTGCAAGGTTTTCTCCTCTGTTCTGCCCCCCGCCACCCTTCCCAAGCATTACTTTTATTAAGTTGTTTCTAACTCTGAGCTAAAACCCTCAATTTATTTTCATAGGAAACTGATGACTACAGATATTTTGATCCAAAAATGCTTCGTGGCAGTGAGAGGTAAGTTCATAAAGATCAGCAAATTCATGCTAGATTTAAACAACATACATTCAGAATTATATACAATGGGTTGGATGTTATAAATCAATGGCATTAGTGCAAAGGAAGATTTCTTTAAACAGTTGTAAAACTAATTGTGAAAACATTGTTCTACGCAATTTGCAATAAAATGTGACTTTTCAATGTTTACTTTTCCCACATACCAGAATTTATTTTCAAAGAATACTTCAGTCATAAGTATTAATTTTAAAATTCTGTTCCAAGAATTTTAAACTTTAATATTGTTTGATATTTTCCTTGGACAGATGTCAGACGTAGTTTCTCCACTCAGAGTAGTAAAGATGTGGAATGCCCTGTCTGCAACAGTAGTGGACTCACCAAGTTTAAGGGCACTTAAATGGCCTTTAGATAAACATATGGATGACAATGGAAAGGTGTAGATTAGATGGGCTTCAATTTGGTTTCACAAGTTAGCGCAACATTGAGGGCCGAAGGGCCTGTACTGCGCTGTAATGTTCTGTGATCTATGTTTTTCTTAAAGACACTTTTTAAGTAATTGCCTTGATCTAACACTGACATTGACCAGTAAACATTTTAGAATTTTGGTGCCACCCACTGTTCATTTCATCATTGACAGTGTCACTGAACTAATGAAGCAAATTGTCATGTTTAGTACACTAACAGTGCATGTCAAAATATTGGGAAATTACCTTGTTTCTCCGAGAACATTAAAACCCCTTCCATAATGGATTTCACAGTCGATCAGTAGATTAATTCCCATAGGTTGTGCACTCAGCCATACCACTTGAGACACTTCACAAGCTTACTATCTGGTCTGGGTGATTTTGGATGGAACAGCAGTGAGGGGAGCTATTGATTATGTCAATGTCTCTTGGATTTGTGACACTTTTTAAAAAACAAAATCAATTTGTATTGTTCAGTATTATTTAATGTATATGGAAGGTCACAGTTATGATCTTGTTAATATGCTGTTTATATGTTTCTAGAAACATATATTAAAGTGATTGTGCAATTGCTAAACAGCTTCAATTAAAATATTTACCCATCATTTGTAACCTCAGAGCTGGAACAGAATGAAAACAATTGTTCAACAGTGTTCACATAAGTGAATTGATTTAGAAAGTGTTGAATTCTACCATCATTTATCAAAATAAACTTAGAAGTACAATGAATGTTAAACTGAATATTGATGAAAAGGATATATTTTGACAAAGTCCTTTGTTTTGCATTCACCAGGAGAGTTTGCAAGAATACAAATTCAGAGGAAAACCAACATGTGTATTGCTTGCACAGGACATAAAGAGGAAATTTTAGTGTAACAGTATTTCTTTCCTGTAAAATTTATTTGCACTCCCAGCATTCCGTAATGATGAGTTTGTCCCCTCTGCACCATTCTGGCAATAATTATGTTTGTCTGCTTTGCAGCTCTGTTCCAAGAAACAAGAATCCATTCCAAGAGGTAAGTAGGCTACATGTGTAGTTTGAATGCACTGGACTAACTTTATGAATTACCTTAATGAGTTCTGACGTAGGCTTTGGGAATTTTGGAAAACTTTCAGGATAACTGCAATTGATGAGTGACTGCAGGCACAGTGAAAATATTAAATTTCAAAGCTGCAAATAAGAAGTGATCTCAAATGAGGAATGTTCCTGCAAGGAAATATAGTTGGAGTTTGATGCCAATTTCTCTTGCTATGACTATTTGTCAATATTTCATTATGTTACAAAGTTTATTACTGTTTTCTCAAACTTATAGTTGATGGTAATTCCATCAGCGAACATTGCCTTTAATTTACAGATGTATACAAAATTATAGGAATGTGAAAACTTAAAACAGTTATCCTTAATTCTGTTTTAAAATCTCCTCTTATTGGTCTGTGGCTGCAAATTTCCAGGATCATAGTTGATCAGAATTAGGTCATTCAGTCCATCGAGTATGCTCCACCATTCAATCATGACTGTTTCTCAACCTATTCTCCTGCCTTCTCCCCATAACCTTTGATCCCCTTACCAATCATGAAGCTATTCATACACTGAAATTTATATCAGTTTCTGTACTGGTAGTCTGTAACAAACAAAATCTACGCTGAAATTTCTAAATTTCCTGTGGAGGTGATTACCTTCAGCCTCTGATTCAGCCTACCATTATCATGTCTAGCATTGACACACACATTGTGAAGGGCACGTTGGCTTTTGATACCTTCTGATTGCGTAGAGTTGAGAAATGTCAGAAATGTTTTGGATGTTCTGAGATTGTCGCCACTTTGGTTAAGTGTATTTTTTAAAAATCTACTAAATTTAAGTTTACATATGTATACTCTGCATAACCAGAAAACTAGCATGCTGATTGGAGCTCTGCAAAAACAAACAGCAATGAATTTTAGCATGCGTAACTGTGAAGAGATGCAAGTGATTCAAATGCAGCAGTGTTTCAATGCAGAGATAGATATAAATTGCCTAAGTAGCAATGAGGTTGCATGGGGGAATTAGCACAAGTTATTGCTACACAAGTGAGCAATATTTCCAAGAAATTAAAAGCCTGCAAACAGAGATTTAGTGGAATATTTTAAATTAATCCTCTTCGCTTTTTCTAATGTTAATCAGTTTTCTTCCTGTATTTGTCTGAAGCAAGTTTCCAGCTCTTTGCAGATTGCACTATAAGAAGGATGCTAATAAGCTGCTTAGAGAAAATAATTCTAGCAACTCTGCTAATACACACTCAGTTAATTACCTGCGAGAGGAAATTAGGTTTTATCATTTGTAATATAGATCACAGCTTAAAATGTAGTTTCAAGACAGTAGTTACACAATAGTTATTGCCACAGGTACAGTTACTTTTATTTCATGTGTCAACAAAACTAATGATTTTTTTTCAAGAAAACTTATAATTTAGCAAGATTTTACACGCACTATAATATTAGGTTGGTGGGAAATCCATGAACCATGTGAACTATTAAGAGCTTAATTTCCAACATCCAACACTAAATTTAAAATTCTTTCTCTATTTCGATTATCCAAAACCAAATTATTACAGATAAATGAAGACATTTTCAAAGGTACTTCTAAAAATGGAGATAATTGGCGGGTTGGTGTGGTGGGGGGGGGGGAGGGGTGCGAACTTCCAGAGTTTAAGTTAAAAGCAGTTGGAAGGCCAACAAGAGAGACCTGCAAGTACTGATTGCAGGTATGCTATATTTTTATGATCATTGAGACCGAAGCTGTTGCACTCCACATTACCAAGTGTAATCAGATTGTATGGTTCCACACTCTGTTGGGCCATGTTTCTGCACATCCTCAGTCATTACAACAATATGGAGGGTTCCAAGACAAAGAGAATCTCACAGGGGTTAAGAAGAATATCTTTTAAACTGATCACCAGGAATAGAGGTTTTGACTTAACTGAGTTTAATGTCAGCTGGCTAGGCTAATTGCATGCAAGTGATAAAGCACTTTGACACAGGGGTTGCATCCATGCATATGGTTTTCATAAATGTAACGAGGAATGATTTTCTTTTGGATTTGAAGAGAAATGGGCTAAGAATCAAACTGAGGATACCAGAACCATGTGGCTGCATAGGCTCCTCCCTGCCTTCAGTCCTGATGAAGGGCTTTTGCCCAAAATGTCGATTTTCCTGCTCCTTGGATGCTGCCTGACCGGCTGTGCTTTTCCAGCACCACTCTAATTTAGGCTATTTGGACAGTCCAAAGGAGAGGGCAAAATTGAGAAGGATGGCATGGTCAACTGCTTAGAGATCTTAGAGATAAAACAATCCAGTAAAAAAGGCTGAAGAGACTGAGCCTCAGGAGTGGTTAACAGTGTTAAAACATGTCTTGTAATTGAAGGAAAATAAGAACCTTTTGTGGACCAAACAGGCTGAATTAGCCCCTCTGACTAAGTGAAGCTTTTAAAATAAATTTTGATGGCATTAAAATGTATATCCTATACAATATCAAACAAGCAATGAGCAATATCAATAGCACAACACGTTAAATTTCCTTTGGGCAATCACAGGGACCAATTAACACACAATCTTACAAGTAATTTTCAGTCTGGAGGTCTGTGAAAGCTGGTTCAGGACCAAAATTAATAGATTCTTGAGACTAATGACATTGAGAGATTTGGAAATTGTGTGGAAAATTGGCTTTGATGTAAATGATCAGCCATGATCAAATTAAATGGTGCAGCAGGCTCAATGTGACTGGCCTACTCCAGCTAGGGAGTTCCTAGGAGATTAGAGCTCCAGTTCATACTTGTAACCCTGGCCCTTTGGTGTATTGAAGTAGAACATCCAGTGATTTTATACAGGCAATCCTTTTAATTGCCCTCACCCTATCATAGCATGCTTTTAATGTTTATGCATCTATGGAATAATTTATAATTTTAGTTTATTATCCTTTATAATTTCATAATTCCTCATTGTTTGTTTTTACTTCTATTCTAATTTCTTCATATGTTCCCGCATCATACTTTTAAAGATTAAAGGGGTATATGCAAGGTAAATGAGCTTTCAGCGCAGGTTGAAATTGGTAGGTACAATGTTGTGGGTATCACAGAGATATGGCTTCAAGGAGATGAGAGCTGGAACTAAACATTCAAGGATATTTATACATCCTATTGAAAGGATAGGCAGAGAGGAGAGCATTTGTCTTGTTAGAAAGAAATTAAATTAATAGCAAGCAGTGATATAGAGTTGGAAGGTGTAGAATCTGTGTGTGGGTACAGTTGAGGAACCAGAAAAGAAAATAGACACCGAACGAAGATGTGAAAAGGCCTCCTAGCTCAAGATGTCTGGCATGAAAAAAGATCAGGAGGTAGAAAAGGCATGTAAGAAAGGCACTATTATAATAATCACAGGGAAGTTCAATATGTAGGTGGACTGGGAAAAGCAGGTTGGTGGCTGACCTCAAGAAAAGGAAGGTAAAAACAATGACTGCAGATGCTGGAAACCAGATTTTGGATTAGTGGTGCTGGAAGAGCACAGCAGTTCAGGCAGCATCCAAGGAGCAGCAAAATCGACATTTCGGGCAAAAGCCCTTCATCAGGAATAAAAGGAATCTGTGAGATTTTTTATTTTGAGCATTTGTCGGCGAGGCACCCTCCCCTGCCTGAGTGAACAGGCACTTCTGAATTTGGTGATGTGTAATGAAGCAGACTTGATTAGGGGCATAAAGTGAAGGAACCCCTGAGAGGCAGTGATCATAATATGATTGAATTCAGCCTTCAGTTTGAGAGGGAGAAACTGGAATCAGATGTAACAGTATTACAATTGAGTAAAGGAACTAAAAATAGATGAGGGACAAGCTGGCCAGGGTTGATTGGAAGGGGAACCTAGCAGGAAAGACAGTGGAGCAGCAATGGCAGGTGTTTCTGGGGCTAATTCAAGAGGCACAGCAGCAATTCATCCAAAAGAAGAAGAAACATACTAAGGGGAGGACAAGGCAGCCATGACTGACAGAGGAAGTCAGGAACAGCATAAAAACAAAATAAATAGCATATAATGTGGTGAAGATTAATGGCAAGCCAAAGGATTGGGAAGTCTTTAAAGACCAGCAGAGGATAACTAAAAAAGCAATAAGGTGGAACAAGATAAAATATGAGAGTTAGCTAACTACTAATATAAAAGAGGATTGCAAGAGCTTTTTTAGTTATAGGAAAGGTAAGAGAGGCAAAAATGGACATTGGACCACTGGAAAACGAAGCTGGAGAAGTAGTATTGGGGAACAAAGAAATGGTGGAGGAGCTGAGTAGGTATTTTGCATCAGTTTTCATAGCAGAAGACACTAACAGCACACCAGAACTTCAAGAGAGTCAGGGGCAGAGATGAGCATAGTGGCATCATTAAGGAGAAGGTACCTAGGAAGTTAAAAGATCTGTAGGTGGATAGATAACCCAAATCAAATAGATTACATGCCAGAATTCTGAAGGAGATAGCTGAAGAGATTGTAGAGGCATTAGTGGTGATCTTTCAGAAATCACTAGATTCAGGTAGGGTGCCAGGTGACAAGAAAATGACTCATGTAGCACCCCTGTTAAAGAAAAGAGGGAGGCAGAAGACAGGAAACTATAGGTTGGTTAGCCTGATCTCTGCCATTGGTAAGATTTTAGAGTTCATTATTAAGGATGAGATTGCAGGATACTTGGAAGTGCATGATAAAAAAAAAATGAGTCCACACGGCTTATTCAAGGGGAAGTCATGCCTGACAAATCTGTTAGAATTCTTTGAGGAGGTAATGAGCAAGTAAGATAAAGGGGAGCCAGTGGACATGATCTATTTGGGTTTCCAGAGGTTGCGAAGCAAAATAAGAGCTCATAGTACTAGGGTCATAGATAGAGGATTGGCTGACTGGCAGAAGGCAGGGAGTAGGGATACAGGGATCTTTTTCAGGATGGCAGCTAGTGACCAGTGGAGTTCTGCATGGGTGGGTCTAATGCATTATACTTTGGGAGGGAATTTAATTGAAACTTACAATATACTGAGAGGCACGGAAAATTTGTTTCCACTTGTAAGAAAGACTAGGACCAGAGGGCACAACCTCAGAGTGAAGGTGCCACCTTTTAGAACTGAGATAAGGAGGAATTTCTTAAGCCAAGAGGGTGGTTAATCTGTGGAACGCATTGCCGCAAAGGCTGTGGAGGAAAGGTCATTGAGTATATTTAAGACAGAGATAGATAGTTCTTGATTGGTAAGAGGATCAGGGTTACAGGGAAAAGACAGGAGAATGGGGTTGAGAAACATATCAGCCATAATCAAATAGCAGAGCAAACACGATGCGCCAAATGGCCTAATTCTGTTCCTGTATCTTCTGGTTGTATTATCTTTCTCTGGCAGTCATGTACTGTCCATTGTTTTCCTTATCCTCACATGTTACCCTCTCACTGTTCATCCATGGTGTGTCTTTAATGTTTAGTTTATGCTTGATATTTTTTAGAGAAAATGTTTTGGGCTTTGTTGAACATCATTTTAAAAGTTTACCATTGCTGTTCTACATCATTATTTGCCATTACTGTTGTCTGCTCTCGCAGTCCTTTAAAAAATAGATTTCTCAAAACGTATTCACTGGCCTTTGCCATGATTGTGCCCTTCTCAATCCCTACCTCAAGCCATATCATTATGGTCACAATGGCAGAGATGTTCACTACTTCTAATGCTCTGATTCATTTTCCTTTATTGGATCCTTTACTGTTTGGCCTTTTACAAATACTGGGTTAGAACAGAGTCCTAGGCAGAAATGGGTACTGCAGATGCTGGAGATTACACTCAAAATTAGAGTGGTGATGGAAAAGCACAGCAGGTAGGCAGCATCTGAGGAGCAGGAAAAATCGACGTTTCTGACAAAAGCCCTTCATGAGGAATGAGGCAGGGAGCCACGGGGGCGGAGAGATAAGTGGGAGGGGAGTGGGCCTGGGTAGAAGGTAGCTGAGAGTGCAGTAGGTGAATGGAGGTGAAGGGAAAGGTGATAGGTTGGAGAGGAGGGTGGAGCAGATAGGTGGGAAGGAAGATTGACAAGTGGGGCAGGTCATGAGGACGGTGCTGAGCTGAAAGGTTGGAGCTGAGGTAAGGTGGGGGCGAAGAGATAGGAGGAAACTAGTGAAGTCTAAATATGTTCCATCTGGCAAATTTCCAGTTTTGACTTTCCTGTAACCTTGGTTCAGTAATTCTGACAATGTCCGAATTCTCAGAACATATTTTGCATTTAACGTATTACTCCTGGTTTTTCCAGATAATATATGCATCGCTGTGCAGACAGTTCAGCTCAAATTTAATGGCAGTTTTTCTCATTTTTGTAAGCTAATTTTACTCTCCTGTTCTATAACTCTACTTATTGCCATAGTTTCATCAGCCATTCCTTATCAACAATAAACAAAAACACAAAATGCTGGGAAGACTCAACATGTCTGGCAGCATCTGTGACGAGAAAGAAAGTTAATGTTTTGGGTCCAGTGACCCTTCTGTGTTTTGTTTACATTTAAGCTTAGTGCATTATTCTGGATTCCTTCCCCTTTCCCTATTTTAAGCCTTTTCAACCTCTGTATTTATCTCTTCTGCAAGGATACTGTTCCCATTCTGACTCAAGTGGAGCCGAATCATAATCATCGGTGCACATTTTATTAATTTACAGGCAAGGCTTTGCTCTTTCTGTTTTGATCTTATCAAATTGAAACAAAGATCCTATCATTACCAATTCAACTTCTTTCAAAAGATTAAAATACAAGCTATAATATGAAAACTAATATATACCTCTTTCATGTACATTATGGTAGTATAGTGGTCATGGCACTCAAGTTAAAACCTAGACATCATGAGTTTAAATGCCATTATGGTAAATTTAAAATTGAATTCATGAAATCTGGTCCTCTGTGGACAATGTGTGCCAGTATCATTGGCTGGGGGTCTTGCTCATTATTGTTTTTACATACCTGTGGTGTCTCATTAAAATATATAGGCAATTCTTCTACTGGTGTCGCATATCCACATGTTACCTTGATATTGGAGCACATAATAAAATTAATTCCACACAATGATGGAAGAAGTTAGAGGGAATATTGCCCAATTCCCTTTTTTTGTTGCTTTACCTCTTTGTTACTATCTCTTTTGCACTTTCCCTCAGATCTGCTCTGTTACCACTTCATCCAAGGTCATCTTTTACTACTTGTAGAATAAGAGAAAACCTAATCATTTGTAATTACATAAATAAATTCAGATCATATATGTCTATTTGATAAGCTTAGAATACATGATTACAAGTTATGAAATTGATTTCTTGTTCTTTTCAATCTCTTAATTTAAAAATGTGTATGTTTCATATATATATATATATATATATATATATATATGCCTTATAACCTAAGCTTAACTAATGTTTTCCAACTGTAATATAACAATATTTATGAAATTGAGATCCAGAAGTTCAAATAACCGCTGTAAAAATACAATGCTACAGCTTCAACTTATCAGCATGGGAAAAGTTTTGTTCTGGATTTTTTCTTTAATCAGACCTTACGAAGTATAATATTTTCATGATGTATTTCTTTTTTTTCTTGAAGTCTGCTTTGGAGCTCATTTCAAATGAACTGAAAAGAAGCAATTGTAATGAGTTTGAGCAAAAATCCTTTAAATAGTATTACATGGTCTGGCAGATAAAGTTGCTTACTAAGTAATCTTTAATTTGCACTGTCCCTGATCTGGGATTACTGTTTTAAACTGAGATTAAATGTGTTTTGAGTTTATGTCCAGTGCAGGTAACTTGATTTAATGTGAGTGCAAAATAGTTTGAAAGTTTTTTTCTCTGATTTGTAACAAAAGTACAGCACTGAAACAAAACATGGTCAAAGTATAAAAAAGAATACTGAGATTAACAAGATAAAAGATAATCCTTCTCCACAAACATTTTGTCTTTTTCCAGAAAAGTTTCAGCAATTCAAGTTAATGTCAAAACTTTCCCAGTGACCTGGGACTATTTATGTATATCAAATAAAAGGTGGTCTAAGCACTGACCCTTGACTGTTTGCCAACCTCCAGCCTGAAAAATAGCCTTTTGCCACAATGCTCTGTTTTCTGCCTTCTTTCAATTGGACACTGACCATCCTAACTGGGCCTCAGTTTTATGAACCAGCTTTTACATTTAATATGATACTGTGTCCAAAGCATCCTGAAACATAACCAGACAACAATCACTGTGTTTCCATCAATTTTCTCTGTTACTTCATTGAAATATTCAATTTGATTTCACTGCTTCTTACAAATCCATATTGTCTTTTATTAGTTAACTGAAACCTCTCCAATTCCCTGGTGATTTTTTTTGTGTCCTGATTATTATTTCTAAAGCTTTATCTTTTCTTGATTTGGGGAAGATTATGATGAGCCCTTTCACTATTTTACCCTGACTTCCTCCAGCAACTTGGGAAGCAAACCATCAGGACCAGGAAATTTATCTAACATAAATATAGCCAGCCTTTTACTGTCTGATCTTGATCTCAATTTTCAGCCTCTCCATTCATTCAACTATTTCAACTTTGACCAATATTTCTTCAGACACCTACTCCTTAGAAAACAATTTCACAAAGTACTCTTAAAGTATTCGAGCCTTGTCCTGCACCTCTAATCATAAACCACCATTTTTATCCTTAATGTGATCCAATCTGCCTCTTACGATTAATTTACCTTTGATGCATTGCTAGATGGCTTTTGGGCTCCCTTTTATATTGATGGTCATTCTACTCTTAGATTCTGTCCTTGTGAGTCCTGTTTTCCTCCTCTTATCCACTGTGAGTCTATTGTATTTGATCTAGTTCTCAATTGAAGAATTCACCAGATATGCATCATATGCTCCCTTTTGTTTCATTATAATCTTCCCATTTGTTATCATCCAAGGAGCCCACTTTTTAGTTGCCTTACTTTCTTGAAAGATAATTAGTTTGCATTTGAAGCATCTCTTCCTTAAAGATTTCTGTTGTTCTGTTACAGTTCTTTCTATCAATCTTTTGTTCCATTTTACTCTGAATAGACCCCATCTCTTCATGTCAAACTTAGCCTTTTTCCAATTTAGACGTTACATAGTTCCTTGTTTTTTTCCAATAGTAATTTGATCTTTATGATGTGATCACTTCTACCTAAGGGTCCCCTAACAGACACTAGGTCCACTTGGCTCACCTCGGCTTATCAATGCTCGATCCAGCTATGCCTCCTTTCCGGTTAGGCCAAACACATATTCACCAAGAATGATCTCTTGACCACCTTTTAGAAATTCCTCTCCTTCTATACCCTTTGTGTTAACATTATCCCAATCAAATTTTGGGTAATTAAGGGTCCCCCAGTATGTTCACTGTTAGGTTTTTCAATGGATTTACTCCTCAATCTCCTTCTCACTATTTGGAATCTTATAGAATTCCCGGGGGGGACTAACTAGTTGGACTTTGTCCTTGCCTCCTTTTCAATAGATTTACTCCTCAATCTCCTTCTCACTATTTGGAATCTTATAGAATTCCTGGGGGGGACTAACTAGTTGGACATTGTCCTTGCCTCCTTTTGGGCATTCCCTCTTTCCAATAGCGTGTCTTCCCTAATTTGTACTTCCACCCCACCTACCTTTTCACCTTCTCTACCTTTTATAAACATATTGTATCCTTAAATATTAAGTGGCCAGTTTTGCTACTTATTTTAAGCCACATTTCTGTCTTTGCCACCACATTATATTCCCACAATTGTAGTTGTAGCTCACCATCCTTAATCACCATACATGTTTAGGTGCATTGTAATCCTGTCTTTTCCCCAAAGTCCTTTTAAGTCTTCTGCTACTTTGTATGGACCTCCTTTCCTTGCTAATAATGTCCAACGCTCTCACTTTATACACCTTATTCCCCTTTTCCACTTTTATATGCTTATGCCCATCCTCCTGCCAATTTAGTTTAATCCCTACCAATTAGACTACTGAGCATCTCCCAAGGACTTTCATCTCTGTCTATTGAGATACAATGCATCCCATTTGAATAAGTGCCAACTTCTCAGAACTAGTTTCAATGGCTAAAAATCTGAAGCCTTCCTTCTACACCGTGATTCAAGCTGCACGTTGTTTCTCCCTATATTCCCCTTTCTACTATGGCTATAATGTGGCATTTGGGGAAATCCAGAGATTACTATCTTCAAATTCCCACTTCTTCACTTAGTCCTGAAATTTCACATGAGGGCTTCAATGCCTCTCTATGTTGTTGGTACCTCAGTGAAGTCACACCTTCTGGCTCATTCTCTTCCCCTTGCAGAATATTCTGCACCTTCTTTATGACATACTTTATCCTGACACAAAGAAACAAAACACCACAATAACATAAAACAAAAAAACCCACCAGATGCTGGAGATCTGAAGCAAAAAACAGCAATTGCTGGCAAAACTCATCAGGTCTATCAGTATTGTTGGGAGAAAGCAAAATTAACATTTCAAGTCCAGTGACTCTTCCTCAGAACTGGAACACCTCACACTGTATTCACAGTGCTCATTACAGAAATCACTGTTTAGCCCCTGACTGTGGCATCTCAATATGTACTGCCTTTCAATTGATTAGCTAATCAATTAATTGATCTCTGCCAGGAAAATTTTAAAAAATTTGTCATTGGCCTTAACACCTCTGATTAGAGAGGGGGCATATCTTTCTGGTTGCTGCTGTTGTCCAGTTATCCCATTGGAAAATGCATATGTGTAAATGTTGAGTGAAAGCATGCTTAGACAAACAACTTGTTGGCATTTCCTGTTCATAATCATATCCATAGAATAACTATTTGACCAAAATGTCTGGTGACTAGCAACAGCTAAGGCAGGGAAATACACTGAGAGGATACAAGCATTCTAAATAATAGAATTCAATATTTCACAGTCTGTTTTTAAGTTCATACCTTAATGTTTAAATCAATCCTGTAGAGTTTCATGTTTAGCCAAATATCTTTGGACATAAAATGTGGCTGGTGATCGTCTTGCATCTTCACCTACTTAAGCCTAAGAGATGCAGATGTGAAATTCTATAGCAGCTGTGTAATTTGACCATCCATGTCCAGTTCTATTATTAAACCTGCTTACTATTCTAAGAATATCCAGGAAGGCAAAGTTAATACCTATTTTTTTTTCTCTCCACCATAAACCATTCTCCTAAATCACCCTGCATTTTTTTCACTACCTTCATCTACAACAATAAATATGACAAATCCAGTTTTTCTTTAATTACATACATGGAGACTGTCCATTTAGCTATCCCTGTTGCTTCCATTTCCCCCCCCCCCCCCCAATCCAGTGGGCTATATTTCCTTAGAGTGCCCACTGCCATAATTCAAACCTCCTCTAGTTTCTGTCCTATCTTGCCATATGCCCTCTTTAAGCGCGTCTAATCGAAGAAATTCAGTGTTCTCTTGACTCTATTACTACCAAACTGCTGATCACCCAAATCCAATATTTGTTGTTATAAAGTCATAGAGATGTACTGCGTGGAAACAGACCCTTCGGTCCAACCCGTCCATGCCGATCTGATATCACAACATAATCTAGTCCCACCTGCCAGCACCCGGCCCATATCCCTCCGTGGGCGGCACGGTGGCATAGTGGTTAGCCCTGCTGCCTCACAGCGCCAGAGACCTGGGTTCAATTCCCGCCTCAGGCGAGTGACTGTGTGGAGTTTGCACGTTCTCCCCGTGTTTGTGTGGGTTTCCTCCCACAGCCCAAAGATGTGCAGGTCAGGTGAATTGGCCATGCTAAATTGCCCGTAGTGTTAGGTAAGGGGTAAAATGTAGGGGTATGGGTGGGTTGCGCTTCGGCGGGGCGGTGTGGACTTGTTGGGCCGAAGGGCCTGTTTCCACTGTAAGTAATCTAATCTAATCTAAACCCTTCGTATTCATATACCCATCCAGATGCCTTTTAAATGTTGCAATTGTACCAGTCTCCACCACATTCTGTGGCAGCTCATACCACACACGCACCATTCTCTGCAGGAAAATATTGCCCCTTAGGTCTCATTTCTTTCCTCTCTCACCCTAAACCTATGCTCTCTAGTTCTGGACTCCCCCACCCCAGAGAAAATACCTTGTCTATTTATCCTATCCATGCCCCTCCTGATTCTATAAACCTCAAGAAGGTCAACCCTCAGCATCTGATGCTCCGGGGAAAACAGCCCCAGCCTGTTCAGCTGCTCCCTGTAGCTCAAATCCTTCCACCCAGGCAACATCCTTGTAAATCTTTTCTGAACCCTTTCAAGTTGCTCAACATCTTTCCATTAGGAAGGAGGCCAGAATTGCAGCAACGTTCCAACAGTGGCCTAACCAATGTCCTATACAGCTGCAACATGACCTCCCAATGCCTGTACTCAATACTCTGACCAATAAAGGAAAGCATACCAAATGCCTTCCTCACTATCCTATCTACCTGCGACTCCACTTTCAAGGAGCTATGAACCTGCACTCCAAGGTTTCTTTGTTCAGCGACACTCCGGAGGACCTTACCATTAAGTATATAAGTACTGCTAAGATTTGCTTTGCCAAAATACAGCACCTCGCATTTATCTAAATTAAACTCCATCCACCAATTAGCTCATTGGCCCATCTGATCAAGATCCTATTGTAAACTGAGGTAGCCTTATTCGTTATCCACTCCACCTCCAATTTTGGTGTCTTCAGCAAACTTACTAACTATATCTCTTATGCTCACATCCAAATTATTTATATAAATAATGAAAAGTAGAGGACCCAGCACTGATCCTTGTGGCACTCCACTCATCACAGGCCTCCAGTCTGAAAAACAACCCTCCACCACCACCTTCTGTCTTCAACCTTTCAGCCAGTTCTGTATCCAAATGGCTAGTTCACCCTGTATTCCACTAGATCTAACCTTGCTCACCAGTCTCCCATGGTGAACCTTGTTGAATGCCTTACTGAAGTCCATATAGATCACATCTACCGCTCTGCCCTCCTCAATCCACTTTCTTTCTTCTTCAAAAAACTCAATCAAGTTTCTGAGACATGATTTCCCACGCACAAAGCCATGTTGACTATCCCTAATCAGTCCTTGCCTTTCCAAATACCTGTACATCCTGTTCCTCAGGAATACTTGCAACAATTTGCCCACCACAGACGTCAGGCTCACTGGTCTGTAGTTCCCTGGCTTGTCCTTACCACCTTCCTTAAACAGTGGCACCACGTTATCCAATCTCCAGTCTTCCGGCACCTCACCAGTGACTATCGATGATACAAATATCTCAGCAAGAGGCCCAGCAATCATTTCCAAAGCTTCCCACAGAGTTCTCGGGTACACCTGATCAGGTCCTGGAGATTTATCCACTTTTATGCATTTCAAAACATCCAACACTTCCTCCTCTGTAATGTGGACATTTTTCAAGATGTCACCATCTATTTCCCTACATTCTATATCTTCCATGTCCTTTTCAACAATTTATAAAATCATGAGGGGCATGGATAGGGTAAATAGATAAAGTCTTTTCCCTGGATTAGTGGAGTCCAGAACTAGAGGGCATCGGTTTAGGGAGAGGGGAAAGATCTAAAAAGAATCTAACAGGCAACCTTTTCACGACGAATGTGGTACGACTATGAATGAGCTGTCCGAGGAAGTGGTGGAGGCTGATACAATTACAGCATTTAAAAAGCATCTGGATGGGTATATGAATAGGAATGGTTTAGAGGGATATGGGCCAAGTGCTGGCAAATGGGAGTAGATTAGGTTACGATATCTGGTCGGCATGGACGAGTTGGACCGAAGGGTCTGATTCCATGCTGTACATCTCTTTGACTCTTAACTGAACCAAAAATGAAATTTATAGGCTTGCCGCACTCCAAACAACCTTGTTGAAGAACAAGATATAATATTGACCTTGGGTCTAAAAGAAATCTAAATTCATGTGACTTTTTTTTTAGAAATTATCCTGTCTTATGTGTGTTTGTTTATGAGACTAAGGAGTGGACGCTATGATTAATTTCTAAGAGTTATGCAAGTAAATGCTTAACTTTTCATTAAAATTGCAAAAAAACCTGTTTTGAAATCTTACTGTGATTAATCAAGCTGCAGGAAAATTAAGAAATTAACCTGCATCCCTCCACTATCCATTAGGAAAAATTACTCTTAAGAAACTATTTGAATTTCCAGTGACTAACGGAGAAGTGACACAGAATTCAAGTTTTAATATTTTTACAATAACTAATTAAAACAGCATGACTGAATACTATTTTGTGTGCAACCTAGACTTGAAATTACAGAAAATAAATTTCTTTTTAATTTTCAACATAACCAAAATTCTACACCCATGTGTGCATTGCAACCAAGCCTCCAGAGCTTGATGCAGAGCAAATTACTTGATCCCCCTTCACCCCACCCTTCACCATGGAAGAAAAGCATTGCACACTTCCAAATTTCATATTTGTAACCAGTTCTCTGTGCTTCAAGACTGCTGACGTCACCCTCTTCTCAAACATCAAACTTTGATTTCTTCTGCTAACCGTGTAAATGTAATGACTGAGTTCTAGGATCTTTAAATTAATGAAGACTGAACATTATACTTGAACAAACTGATGAACTATTAACTATTCACAATAAATACAGAGGTGCAACTCAGCAAGACTTCTGAGTGAATGCTCAGCTATCTTTTCCTTGCAAGGCAAAGACTTAGACATACTGGGATGCCAGCTTCTCACAACAGCTGGTGACTGGACTGTGGCATTGATAATGACAACAGCAAAGCAGTGAAAACTGATCAAAGGAGACCTGAGTCAAAAAAGAAATATTTCAGGATCTAATCCATCAAAATTTCATAAAGTGGAAGTGGTAAGTTGAATTGTTCTTTCATCATCTTGGCAGCAGTGAAGTTCTTGGGAGCTGAGAGTGTTCTCCTCTTGTCCTTTATGGTCTGAGGAAAAGTTAAAGCTGTGGTTTGAAAAGAAAATGAAACAGTGTCAGCTCCCATCATAACTACTGACAGAATTCGCTGGCGTAAAAGGAAATGGAAAATATTCTGATGATTTTCCTGCTATTCCTTAGGGTAAGACACTTTCATCCTATCGCTCGACTACTTCCTAGTCTCTTCAGTTGAGACAACTCCTCTGCCAAGAATGACATCTCAGGAGCTGCAGTGGAGAGTAGCATTTCACGTAGAATAGAATAAACTTGAGAAGATTTGAGAAAATTAGATCTCTGAGACATCTTTATCAGAACTGGGATCTATATAACAATGATTTGCTGACTTGCTTGAAGACTCAAGGTTAAACACCATCATTAAGTTTTCTAATACCAAAGAGTTTATTGCCCATTCCTAATTACCTTTAAGAAGTTGGTAGTGAGCTGCCTGTTTGAGCCACTGAGTCAATTTAGTGTTGGTGCACCCACAACACCAATAGGGTGGAAGTTCCAGGATTTTCAACCCTCAACACACGTAGTGCCACTCAAGTGGTCTGCTTGGTCCTGGATGGTGTCCAGCTTCTTGAGTGTTGTTGGAGCTGAAATCATTCTATCAAAAGCCTGACTTGTGCCTTATAGATGGTGGATAGGCTTTGGAGAGTAAGGATTTGAGCTACTCAATGCAGATTACTAACCTGTGATCTGCTTTTATCGCCACACGACTTATAAGTCTAGTCCAGTTATATTTATGATCAGTTAACCTCCAGGATGTTGATAGTGGGAAATTCAGTGATACTAATGCTATTGATTGTCAAGGAACAATGGTTAGATTCTCTCTTGGTGCAGATAGTCATTGCCAGGCACTTGCAAGACACAAATTTGACTTGCCACTTGTCAGCCCAAGCCTGGATGCTGTCCAGGTCTTGCTGCATTTGGACATGGAATACTTCAGTACCTGAGAAGCCAGGAATGATGCTAAATATTATGCAATAGTCAGTAAATATCCCCACTTCCGACCGTCTGATGGAGGGACGGTCACTGATGAAGCAGCTGAAGGTGGTTCAGTCTAAGACATTCCCTTCAGAACTCCAGCAGTGTTGAAACAAAAACAAAATTGCTGGAGAAACTCAACACGTCTGGCAGCACCCATTGGGAGGAAAGTAGAATTAACACTTCAAGTCTGTTGACCCTTCTTCAGAATTGATAGCAGCTGGGGAAAAGTGGTATCTGTGCTGAACATGGGGTTTGGGAGTAGGCGGGGTGGCAGCATTATAAAGCTGTGTAGATAGCTGGAGATATACAAAGGGTAAGCAAGAGGATTACTGATAGTAAACCAGAACAGAAGAAAAACTGTTTAAGTGATAATGAGGGCTAATAATAAGAGAGAATGAGTAGGTCGTTCTGAAAGCAATCCATGTCATGACAGAACAAAGAGCATGGTCAGGCTTTAAAGTTATTGAACTCAATGTTGAGTCCTATCGACTGCAGGGTCCCCAAGCAAAAGATGAGATATTATTTATCAAGCTTCAGTGAGGCTCACTGTAGCAAGCTTGAGACAGAAATATTGGTGTGAGAACATGATGGTGTGTCAAAATGGCAGGCACTTGGAAGCTTGGGGGCATTTTTATGGACAGAACATAGATGTTCTGCAAGGCAGTCATCTAATCTGTGTTTCGTCTCCCAATATAGAGGAGATCACATTGTGAGTAGCCAGTGCAGCAGTGATATATCTGGAGCTGAGATGACTAACTTCTAATTGTCATAACCATTTTCCTTTGTGCCAGGTAAGATTCCATCCAGAAGAGGTTTTCCCCAATCCCCATTGACTCCAGTTTTATTAAGGCTCCTTGAGGCAACATTTGGTCAAGTGCACCCTTGTCAAAGGCAGTCACTTCCACCTAATCTCTGAAATGAACTGGTTTGTCCATGTTTGAACTAAAGCTGTAGTAAGGTACAGAGCTGAGTGGCCCTGTGTGTCAGTGACCAGGTAGCGCTGCTTGTTAGCACTGTTGATGACATCTTCCATCACATTAATGCTGATTATGAGTAAACTAATGGAGCAATAATTGGCTGGGTTGGATTTGTCCTGCTTTTAGTAAACAGTGCATACCCGGGCAATTTTGTACATTGCTGGTTAGATGTTTGGCTGCCATTGTACCGCTGTGCTAGAACAGTTTGCCTTGGGGTGTGGTATTTCTGGAACCCAAGTCTTCAGTACTTCCATGTCACCTGCACTCTTCATTAAACCAGAGTTGATCCCCTGGCTTGATGTCTGCCAGAGTGTTGGATATGTCAGGCCATGAGGTTAAAGATTATGTTGCAGTACAAGTTTTCTGCTACTGATGTCCCACAACACCTCATGGCTGCCCAGTCTTGAATTGCTAGATCTGTGAGAAGTGATGGTGACTTTAAAACTATTGTTGATTGGTGTAAAAATTCATTTGGTTCATTACTATCCTTTAGGAAAATAAAACTGCTGTCCTTACCTTGTCTGGCCTACTTGTAACTCCAGACCCACAATGATGTGTTTAACTCTTAACTACTGCCACTTAACTCAAGGGCACAGAGGATGGACAACACATAATAAGCAGTGACATCTACATCCAAGGAAAGCATAAAGATCCCTGTGATCTCCACCAGGCTTACAATTTCACAAAATCTCAGCATTTCACCAGTTCTGGCATCTTAAGCATCTCCAATTTTAATTATCTAAAATTGGTCACTGTGACTTCATTCCTAAATTTTGGAATTTCCTTTGTAAATCTCTCCAATGTTTTACCTCTCTTTTCTGTTTTAAAATGCACCTTAAAACCTGCCTCTTTGACCAAGTTTTTGTTCATGCACACTAATTTCATCTCATGTGGTTTGAGATCAAATTTTATTCAATAAAACTTCTAAAATGGCTTCAAATATTTTATTACTTAAAAGGTGCAATATAAATGCAAATCTGTGAATCCTTTCAAATCCAAATTCAAAATTTACACTGTAGCAATGTAACATAGAGGTAAACCTCTATCTCAGGATTCTGGGTAATCCAAGGTAGAGGACAGGAAAAATTTCTGGCTGTAACAGCTGCTCCTTTTTTGAGGTATTTTAAGTGCTGGAGGTGATTTCCTCGAATTCCAGGAGCAGCAATTACTGTTTTACATGCTGTTGCATTGTTTTGGAACTTTGGGGGAAAAAAAATCAAAACAACAACTGTTTTAAAAGAGAGAAGACCAGACAAATGAAGCACATAGTAAGGTCAGTGCAGGAGGGAGGGAGGGAGGGAGGGGGAGAGAGAGAGAGAGAGAGAGAGAAAGAAAGAAACTGACCAGAGTGTACCTGCACAGTACTGCCTTTGCTGTTGAATTCATGTATCGCTGGACATCGGAGTGTGTCTGGGAAAGTTAACAAACAGTGAAATTCACAACTGATCTTGGAGGAACTGGTTGGGCAAAGTTGACAGCACAGAATCAGATAAGTTAATTGTTTTAAGCGGCCTGCAGAAAGTCTGCAGTAGTGAGTAGAGTGGGTTCTTTCTTGATTATATGTTTTTTGAGATCTATCTCTTGATTCAACTTAAAATATAAGCCCGTAACTATTAATCTAACCTGGGGCAGTGTTTTGTAGAGGAATAAGACAGTGTTATTTTCTGGGTCTGCAGATTGTGAAGGACCAAAAATGGCTTTTAGTAGAGTGATATGTGCTTCTTGTCAGATGTTGGACTTAAAAGAGAGTTTAAGGGTTACTGCAGATTTCTCTGCAATAAATCCTGTTGGTTGCAAATCTTATAAGATCGAATGGATTGGTTGGAGAGACAGTTAGAAGCAATGAGGAAATTGCAACAGCAGCAGTATGTGATGGATGGCAGTTATAGGAAGGGGGGAAAGTCTCAGATACAATCACAGAGATGGGTTAACTCCAGGAAGCATAAGAGAGGTAGGCACCTACTGCAGGAGTCTTCTGTGGCTATCCCCATTTCATACAAGTATGCTGTTTTGGAAAATGTAAGGGGTGATGGATTCTCAGGGGGATGTAGCACGAACAGCCAAGTTTCTGTTATTGAGACTGGCTCTAATGCAACAAGGGGTACGTCAGGTTCCAAGAGATCAATTGTGTTAGGGGATTCTCTAGTCCGAGGTACAGACAGACATTTCTGTGGCCAGCAGAGAAAAATCAGAATGGTGTGTTGCTTCCCTGGTGCCAGGATCAAGGGTGTCTCAGAGAGGGTGCAGAATGTTCTGACGAGGGAGAGGGGCCAGCAAGACGTCATTGTTCACATTGGAGCCAACAATATAGGAAGGGAAAAGGTTGAGATTCTGAAGGGAGATTACAGAGAGTTATGCAGAAATTTAAAAAGGAGCTCCTCGAGCATAGTAATATCTGGATTACTCCCGGTGCTACAAGCTAGTGAGGGCAGGAATGGGAGGATAGAGCAGATGAATGCTTGGCTGAGGAACTGGTGTTTGGGAGAAGAATTCACATTTTTGAATCATTGGAATCTCTTTTGGAGTAGAAGTGACCTGTACAAGAAGGACGGGTTGCATCTAAATTGGAAGGGGACTAATATACTGGCAGGGAGATTTGCTAGCGCTACTTGGGAGGATTTAAACTAGTAAGGGGATGGATGGGTTGGGGGGGGAGAACCCAGGGAGATAGTGAGGAAGGAGATCAATCTGAGACTGGTACAGTTGAGAATAGAAGAGAGTCAAACAGTCAGGGCAGGCAGGGACAAAGTAGGATTAATAAATTAAACTGCATTTATTTCCATGCAAGGGGCCTAACAGGGAAGGCAGATGAACTCAGGGCATGGTTAGGAACATGGGACTGGGATATCATGGCAATTACGGAAACATGGCTCAGGGATGGGCAGGACTGGCAGCTTAATGTTCCAGGATACGAATCCTACAGGAAGGATAGAAAGAGAGGCAAGAGAGGAGGGGGAGTGGCGTTTTTGATAAGGGATAGCATTATAGCTGTGCTGAGGGAGGATATTCCTGGAAATACATGCAGGGAAGTTGTTTGGGTGGAACTGAGAAATAAGAAAAGGCTGATCACCTTATTGGGATTATATTATAGTCCTCCTAATAGTCAGAGGAAAATTGAGAAACAAACTTGTAAGGAGATCTCAGCTATCTGCAAGAATAATAGGGTGGTTATGGTAGGGGATTTTTACTTTCCAAACATAGACTGGGACTGCCATAGTGTTAAGGGTTTAGATGGAGAGGAATTTGTTAAGTGTGTGCAAGAAAATTTTCTGATTTAGTATGTGGATGTATCTACTAGAGAAGGTGCAAAACTTGTCCTACTCTTGGAAATAAGGCAGGGCAGGTGACTAAGGTGTCAGTGGGGGAGCACTTTGGGGCCAGCGACCATAATTCCATTAGATTTAAAATAGTGATGGAAAAGGATAGACCAGATCTAAAAGTTGAAGTTCTAAATTGGAGAAAGGCTAATTTTGACGGTATTAGGCAAGAAATTTCAAAAGCTGATTGGGGACAGATGTTCGCAGGTAAAGGGACGGCTGGAAAGTGGGAAGCCTTCAGGAATGAGATAACGAGAATCCAGAGAAAGTATATTCCTGTTAGAGTGAAAAGAAAGGCAGGTGAAGGGAATGCTGGATGACGAAAGAAATTGACGGTTTGCTTAAGAAAAAGAAGGAAGCATATGTAAGGTATAGACAGGAAAGACCGAGTGAATCCTTAGAAGGGTGCAAAGGCAGTAGGAATATTCTTAAGAGGGAAATCGGAGGGCAAAAAGGGGAAAAGAGATAGCTTTGGCAAATAGAATTCAGGAGAATCCAAAGAGTTTTTACGAATAAATGAAGGACAAAAGGGTAACTAGGGAGAGAATAGGACCTCTCAAAGATCAGCAAGGCGGCTACAGAAAATGGGGGAGATACTAAATGAGTATTTTGCATCAGTGTTTACTGTGGAAAAGGATATGGAAGATATAGACTGTAGGGAAATAGACCTGTATGGACCTTGCAAAATGTCCATATTACAGAGGAGGAAGTATTGGATGTCTGGAAACGCATAAAAGTGGATAAATCCCCAGGACTTGATCAGGTGTACCCTAGAACTCTGTGGGAAGCTAGAGAAGTGATTGCACGGCCTCTTGCTGAGATATTTATATCATCGATAGTCACAGGTGAGGTGCCGGAAGACTGGAGGTTGGCAAATGTGGTGCCACTGTTTAAGAAGGGTGGTAAGGACAAGCCAGGGAACTATAGATGTTGAGCCCTACGTCAGTGGTGGGTAAGTTGTTGGAGGGAATCCTGAGGTACAGGATATACATGTATTTTAAAAGGCAAGAACTTTTTAGGGATAATCAACATGGCTTTGTGCGTGGGAAATCATGTCTCACAAACTTGATTGAGTTTTTTGAAGAAGTAACACAGTAGGTTGATGAGGGCAGAGCAATAGATGCGATCAATATGGACTTCAGTAAGGCTTTCAACAAGATTTCCCATGGGAGACTGATTAGCAAGGTTAGATCTAGCCATTTGGATGCAGGGCCGGCTCAAAGGTAGAAGACAGAGGGTGGTGGTGGAGGGTTGTTTTTCAGACTGGAGGCCTGTGACCAGTAGAGTGCCACAAATGACTTTTTGTCATTTACATAAATGATTTGGATGTGAGCATAAGAGGTACAGTTAGTAAGTTTGCAAATGACACCAAAATTGGCGGTGTAGTGGACAGCGAAGAAGCTTACCTCAGATTACAACAAGATCTTGGCCAGATGGGCCAATGGGCTGAGAAGTGGCGGATGGAGTTTAATTCAGATAAATGTGAGGTGCTGCATTTTGGGAAAACAAATTTGAGCAGGATTTATACACTGAATGGTAAGGTACCAGGGAGTGTTCCTGAATAAAGAGACCTTGGAGTGCAGGTTCATAGCTCCTTGAAAGTGGAGTCACAGGTAGATAGGATAGTGAAGAAGGCGTTTGGTATGCTTTCCTTTATTAGTCAGAATATTTAGTACAGAGGTCATGTTGCAACTGTACAGACATTGGTTAGGCCACTGTTGGAATATTGTGTACCATTCTGGTCTCCTTCCTATCGGAAAGATATTGTGAAACTTGAAAGGGTTCAGAAAAGATTTACAAGGATGTTGCCAGGGTTGGAGGATTTGAGCTATAGGGAGAGGCTGAACAGGCTGGGGCTGTTTTCCCTGGAGCGTCAGAGGTTGAGGGGTGACCTTAGAGGTTTACAAAATCATGAGGGGCATGGAAAGGATAAATCGGCAAAGTCTTTTCCCTGGGGTGGGGGAGTCAAGAGCTACAGGGCATAGGTTTAGGGTGAGAGGGGAAAGCTATAAAAGAGGCCTTAGGGGCAACCTTTCCACACAGAGGGTGGTATGTATATGGAATGAGCTGCCAGAGGAAGTGGTGGAGGCTGGTATAATTGCAACATTTAAGAGGCATTTGGATGGGTAAATGAATAGGAAGGGTTTGGAGGGATATAGGCTGGTTGCTGGCAGGTGGGATTAGATTGATTTGGGATATCTGGTCTCTCTCTCTGTCTCTCTCTCTCTCTCTCTCTCTCTCTCTGTCTGTCTGTCTGTCTCTCTCTCTCTCGCTCTCTCTCTGTCCATCTCTCTCTCTCTCTGTCCATCTCTCTCTCTCTCTCTGTCCATCTCTCTCTCTCTCTCCATCTCTCCATCTCTCTATCTCCATTAGAATGGAAGACAATTTGAAGCTTGAGGGCACCACTTTGCAAGCATGGGATAATATTATAGCAACTTGTCTGTTTTTATATTCACCTTGTTGTCCACACGACCTGTTTGAAAATTCAAAACGGTCTGGAGTTTTAAAAGAAGTGCTGGAGCAGAAAAGAATGTTCACAAAGTTTGTTTGTTCATTTTCTAGGCTATTGTCTTTGTTGTTGGAGGTGGGAACTATATTGAATATCAGAACCTTGTTGACTACACAAAGGTAAGGTGACATTTAATATTGAAACATGTTCAATGTATTCATAAGACATGTCATCAGGAGAGATTCACTTTATAGCATGTTGCACTAAACTGGAAATCAGCAAACAGGTATTTTTAAGAAAGGTAATGAAGCAAATCTGAGTGCTTAGATTGTTTTGACTTGCATTGGCCACCTGCAAAATAATCGTTCGAGACAAAGTTGAGTATCTAAATTAAAGTAGCCGAGTCAATGGTGGCTCCTGTTATTTCAGAAGGTGTAAATTCTGCCTGACCAACCTTGTTGACTATTTTGGGGAACTGGGAATCCATTAGAAAACCCAATTTTCTGATTCAGTATGTGGATGTACCTACTAGAGAAGGTGCAAAACTTGACCTACTCTTGGGAAATAAGACGTGTCAGTGGGGGAGCACTTTGGGGCCAGCGACCATAATTCTATTCGTTTTAAAATAGTGATGGAAAAGGATAGACCAGATCTAAAAGTTGAAGTTCTAAATTGGAGAAAAGCCAATTTTGAGGGTATTAGGCAAGAACTTTCAAAAACTGATTGGAGGCAGATGTTCGCAGGTAAAGGGACGGCTGGAAAATGGGAAGCCTTCAGAAATGAGATAACAAGAATCCCGAGAAAGTATATTCCTGTCAGGGTGAAAGGAAAGGCTGGTAGGTATAGGGAATGCTGGATGACTAAAGAAATTGAGGTTCTGGATTAGTGGTGCTGGAAGAGCACAGCAGTTCAGGCAGCATCCAAGGAGCAGCGAAATCGACATTTCGGGCAAAAGCCCTTCAAATTGAGGGTTTGGTTAAGAAAAAGATGGAAGCATATGTCAGGATCAGATAGGATAGATCGAGTGAATCCTTAGAAGAGTATAAAGAAAGTATACTTAAGAGGGAAATCAGGAGAGCAAAACGGGGACATGAGATAGCTTTGGCAAATAGAATTAAGGAGAATCCAAAGGGTTTTTACAAATACATTAAGGACAAAAGGGTAACTAGGGAGAGAATAGGGCCTCTCAATGATCAGTAAGGCGGCCTTTGTGTGGAGCCACAGAAAATGGGGGAGATACTAAATGAATATTTTGCATCAGTATTTACTGTGGAAAAGGATATGGAAGATATAGATTGTAGGGAAATAGATGGTGACATCTTGCGAAATGTCCATATTACAGAGGAGGAAGTGCTGGATGCCTTGAAACGATTAAAGATGGATAAATCCCCAGGACCTGATCAGGTGTACCCGAGAACTCTGTGGGAAGCTAGAGATGTGATTCCTGGGCCTCTTGCTAAGATATTTGTATCATCGATAGTCACAGGTGAGGTGCCGGAAGACTGGAGGTTGGCTAACGTTGTGCCACTGTTTAAGAAGGGCGGTAAAGATAAGCCAGGGAACTATAGACCGGTGAGCCTGACCTTGGTGGTGGACAAGTTGTTGGAGGGAATCCTGAGGGACAGGATGTACATGTATTTGGAAAGGCAAAGACTGATTCGGGATAGTTAACGTGGCTTTGTGCACGGGAAATCATGTCTTACAATTGATTGAGTTTTTTGAAGAAGTAACAAAGAAGATTGATGAGGGCAGAGCAGTAGATGTGATCTATGTGGACTTCAGTAAGGCATTTGATAAGGTTCCCCATGGGAGACTGATTAGCAAGGTTAGATCTCATGGAATACAGGGAGAACTAGCCATTTGGATATAGAACTGGCTCAAAGGTAGCAGACAGAGGTTGGTGGTGGAGGGTTGTTTTTCAGACTGGAGGCCTGTGACCAGTGGAGTGCCACAAGAATCGGTGCTGGGCCCTCTACTTTTTGTCATTTACATAAATGATTTGGATGCGAACATAAGAGGTACAGTTAGTAAATTTGCAGATGACACCAAAATTGGAGGTGTAGTAGACAGCAAAGAGGGTTACCTCAGATTACAACAGGATCTCTGGACCAGATGGGCCAATGGGCTGAGAAGTGGCAGATGGAGTTTAATTCAGATAAATGCAAGGTGCTGCATTTTGGGAAAGCAAATCTTAGCAGGACTTATACACTTAATGGTAAGGTCCTAGGGAGTGTTGCTGAACAAAGAGACCTTGGAGTGCAGGTTCATAGCTCCTTGAAAGTGCAGTCACAGGTAGATAGGATAGTGAAGAAGGCGTTTGATATGCTTTCCTTTATTGGTCAGAGTATCGAGTACAGGAGTTGGGAGGTCATGTTGCGGCTGTACAGGACATTGGTTAGGCCACTGTTGGAATATTGCGTGCAGTTCTGGTCTCCTTCCTATCGGAAAGATGTTGTGAAACATGAAAGGGTTCAGAAAAGATTTACAAGGATATTGCCAGGGTTGGAGGATTTGAGCTATAGGGAGAGGCTGAACAGGCTGGGACTGTTTTCCCTGGAGTGTCAGAGGCTGAGGGGTGGCCTTAAAGAGGTTTACAAAATTATGAGGGGCATGGATAGGATAAATAGGCAAAGTCTTTTCCTTTGGTTCAGGGAGTCCAGAACTAGAAGGCATAGGTTTAGGGTGAGAGGGGAAAGATATAAAAGAGACCTAAGGGACAACTTTTTCACGCACAGGGTGGTACGTGTATGGAATGACCTGCCAGAGGATGTGGTGGAGGCTGGTACAATTGTAACATTTAAGAGGCATTTGGATGGGTATAAGAATAGGAAGAGTTTGGAGGGATATGGGCCGGGTGCTGGCAGGTGGGACTACATTGGGTTGGGATATATGGTAGGCATGGTCGGGTTGGACCGAAGGGTCTGTTTCCGTGCTGTACATCTCTATGACTCTATGACTCTACTGCACATGGGACATGAGCAGCACATGAACCGAGTGGTCTGTTTCCATTCTGTACATTCTATGTAATTCTGTGTAAAGTACATAAACTCCCGAGAAATGTTGCACACAAGCTCAAATTATTAGAATTCCTCATAAAATCTTGAAACTTTTGAAGAAATTGTTCAAAAGACATGAATAACATTGTAGGGGTTAGGGAGAACTACAAGTTGTGGCAGTATTTTGAAAAAAGTGTCACCACAATCAGCAAAATGTGTTCCTTCTGCTCCTAATCTATATAACTCACCTAAATTTAGAGCACAGTGAGCAGATTTTCACATGATACTCAATGGAGACATTGATGTCAAAGAAAGCAGCTAAGATTTTTTCCTTCATTCATGGGGTGTGGACTTGCCTGGTTGGCATGACATTTATTTCCCATCCCTAATTGGCATTGAGAAGGTGATGGTGAACAGCTTCAGACTATGTAATGTAGGTACACCCACAGAGCTGCTAGGAAGGCGGTCCATGATATTGACTGAGCAACGTTGAAGGAATGGCAATATATAGTTTCAAGTTAGGGTGTTGTGTCGTTGGTAGGGAAAATTGCTGGAGCTGATACCTCAAAAGGGAACTTCAAGGATCACAGTGTTATGGTGCAGAAGGCCATTCAGCCCATTTGTCTGCTCCGGATCCGCAAGTGAACTCCTGCCTTTTTCTTTGCACATTATTTCTATCCAAATAAACATTCAATATCTTCATGAATGCCTCAGTTGAACTTACCTCCACTACACTTCTAGGCAGTGCATTCTAGCCCCTAACTGCTCACTGTATAAAAAACTTTCCTCTCATCACATTTGCTCCTTTGACAAATCATTGTAAATCTGTAGGGGGCTTATAAATTCTGGTATCTCAGAGGTAAACTTGCAGGTTCTGATAATCCAATGCATCTGCTGCTCGTATTCTTCTAGATAATGAGGTCATGGCTTTAGAAGGTCATACCTCAGGAAACTTGATGAGTTATTGGAGTGCATCTTGTAGGAGAACATTCAACTTCTTAAATGTTGCTGGAGTTGCACTCATCCAAGCAAATGGAGAATGTTACATCACGCTCCTGACTTGTAGATGCTGTTCCAGCTGTGAGGAGACAAAAAATGAATTTCTCTGCACAGAACTCCTTGCCTTAACTTTTTTCTTGCAACCACGATATTTGGCTGGCTGGTGTGATTCTATTTCTGATTGATAGTAACCTCAAGATGTTGATAATGAGGGATTCAACAATGGTAATTTCATTGAATGTAAAATTATGATGGTTTCATCGTCTCTTGTTTGAGATGATCATTTATGTAGTGTGAAAGTTACTTTTGATTTAGCAGCCCAAGCTTGCATGTCATTCAGGTCTTGCTGCTTTTGAAGTACTTTGCCTCATTATCTGAGGAGTAATAAATAGTACTGAACATTCCCAACTCTAACCTGGTGATGGAGAGGTGGCCATTGTTGAAGCAACTGAAGATGCTTAGGATTAAGATACTACTCTGATGAACTCCTTTAGTGAGGCCCTTTGGCTAAGTTAATAGACCTCAAACAGTCGCAACCAGCTTCATTCATGCAAATATGACTCCAGCCAATGGAGAGTTTTCTCCAATTCCCATTAATGCAAATTTTCATCGGGTTGCTTCTGCCAAACTCAGTCAAATGATGCCTGGTGTCAAAGGCAGCCACCTTCACTTCGACACTTGGCTCAGCTCTTTTAGCCAGTGGTGGACCTGGCAGAACCCAAACTGAACCTCAGTGAGCTGGTTATTGGTGAGTATTTTCTGTTTGATGAACTGTTAACAACTTCCCTTACATTTCTGATGAGTGAAAATAAACTGGTTGCAATTGGCTGAGTTAGAGTTGGCCTGCCTGTTTGTAGACAGGGCAAATCTGGGCTGATGTCTGCATTTAGATAGATGCCAATGTTGTAACTACTGGAACAACTTAGCTAGAATGCAGCGAGTTCTAAAGCATGACTGTAATACTATTGCTGAAATGTTGTCAGGGTTCATAGTCTTTGCAATATCCAGTGCCTTGAGCAGTTTGTAGAAGAAACTTGACAATATTTGCAAATAGACAAAAGCGTGACACCAGACTCTTCTCCCGTTCACTCACCGAGTATCACCCTCAGCCCCAGTTCACTCACCGAGCATCACCCTCAGCCCCAAGTCACTCACTGAGCAATACCCTCAGCCCCAGTTCACTCACTGAACAATACCCTCAGCCCTAAATCACCCACTGAGCAACACCCACAGCCCCAACTCACTCACCAAGCATCACCATCAGCCCCAATTCACTCACCGAGCATCACCCTCAGACCTAATTCACTCACCAAGCATCGCCGTCAGTCCCAATTCACTCACCGGGCATCACCCTCAGCCCCAGTTCACTCACCAAGCCACACCCTCAGCCGCAGTTCACTCACCGAGCATCACCCTCAGACCCAATTCAGTCACCAAGCATCGCCATCAGTCCCAATTCACTCACCGAGCAACACCCTCAGCCCCAGTTCACTCACCGAGCATCGCCCTCAGACCCAATTCACTCACCGAGCATCGCCCTCAGCCCCAGTTCACTCACCGAGCATCGCCCTCAGACCCAATTCACTCACCGAGCATCGCCCTCAGACCCAATTCACTCACCAAGCAACACCCTCAGCCCCAGTTCACTCACCGAGCATCGCCCTCAGACCCAATTCACTCACCAAGCAACACCCTCAGCCCCAGTTCAGTCACTGAGCAATACCCTCAGCCCCACATCACTCACCGAGCATCACCGACAGCCCAAATTCACTCACCGAGCATCACCGTCGGCCCAAATTCACTCACCGAGGAACACACTCAGCCCCAAATCACTCACCGAGCACCACCGACAGACCAAATTCAGTCACCAAGCATCACTGTCAGCCCAAATTCACTCACCGAGCATCACCGTCAGCCCAAATTCATTCACCGAACATCACCCTCAGCCCCGATTCACTCACCGAGCTACACCCTCAGCCCCGATTCACTCACCGAGCAATACCGTCAGCCCCAAGTCACTCACCGAGCAACACCATCAGCCCCAGTTCACTCACCGGGCATCACCCTCAGCCCAAATTCACTCACCGAGCGTCACCCTCAGCCCCAATTCACTCACTGAGCATCACCCTCAGCCCCAATTCAATCACCGAGCATCACCCTCAGCCCAAATTCACTCACCGAGTTTCACGCTCAGCCCCAATTCACTCACTGAGCATCACCCTCAGCCCCAATTCACTCACTGAGCATCACCCTCAGCCCCAATTCACTCACTGAGCATCACCCTCAGCCCCAATTCACTCACCGAGCATCACCCTCAGCCCCAATTCACTCACCAAGTATCACCCCCAGCCCCAGTTCACTCATCGAGCATCACCGTCAGCCCCAAATCACTCACCGAGCATCACCCTCAGCCCAAATTCACTCACCGAGCATCACCCTCAGCCCCAATTCACTCACCGAGTATCACCCACAGCCCCAGTTCACTCACCGAGCATCACCGTCAGCCCCAATTCACTCACCGAGCATCACCCTCAGCCCCAATTCACTCACCGAGCAATACCCTCAGTCCCAATTCACTCAGCGAGCATCACCCTCAGCCCCAAAGCACTCACCGAGCAACAGCTTCTGCCCCAGTTCAACCACGGAGCATCATTCTGAGCCCCAATTCACTCACCGAGCAATACCCTCAGCCCCTGTTCACTCACTGAGCATTACCCACAGTCCCAATTCACTCACCGAGCATCACCCTCAGCCCCAATTCACTCACCGAGCATCACCCTCAGCCCCAATTCACTCACCGAGCATCACACTCAGCCCCAATTCACTCACTGAGCATCACCCTCAGCCCCAATTCACTCACCGAGCATCACCCTCAGCCCCAATTCACTCACCAAGTATCACCCCCAGCCCCAGTTCACTCATCGAGCATCACCGTCAGCCCCAAATCACTCACCGAGCATCACCCTCAGCCCAAATTCACTCACCGAGCATCACCCTCAGCCCCAATTCACTCACCGAGTATCACCCACAGCCCCAGTTCACTCACCGAGCATCACCGTCAGCCCCAATTCACTCACCGAGCATCACCCTCAGCCCCAATTCACTCACCGAGCAATACCCTCAGTCCCAATTCACTCAGCGAGCATCACCCTCAGCCCCAAAGCACTCACCGAGCAACAGCTTCTGCCCCAGTTCAACCACGGAGCATCATTCTGAGCCCCAATTCACTCACCGAGCAATACCCTCAGCCCCTGTTCACTCACTGAGCATTACCCACAGTCCCAATTCACTCACCGAGCATCACCCTCAGCCCCAATTCACTCACCGAGCATCACCCTCAGCCCCAATTCACTCACCGAGCATCACACTCAGCCCCAATTCACTCACCGAGCATCACCCTCAGCCCCAATTCACTCACCGAGCATCACCCTCAGCCCCAATTCACTCACCGAGCATCACCCACAGTCCCAATTCACTCACCGAGCATCACCCTCAGCCCCAATTCACTCACCGAGCATCACCCTCAGCCCCAATTCACTCACCGAGCAACACCCTCAGCCACAATTAACTCACCGAGCATCATTCTCAGCCCCAATTAACTCATCGAGCAGCACCCTCAGTCCCAATTCACTCACCAAGCATCACCCACAGCCCCAATTCTCTCACCGAGCATCACCCTCTGCCCCAATTCTCTCACCGAGCATCACCCACAGCCCCAATTCACTCGCCGAGCATCACCATCAGGCCTAATTCACTCACCGAGCATCACCCTCTGCCCCAATTCACTCACCGAACATCACTCTCAGCCCCAATTCACTCACCGACCAACACCCTCAGCCCCAATTAACTCACCGAGCATCACCCTCTGTCCCAATTCACTCAGCGAGCATCACCATCAGTCCCAATGCACTCACTTAGCATCATCGTCAGCCCCAGTTCACTCACCGAGCAACACCCTCATCCCCAATTAATTCACCAAACTCCACGCTCTACCCAACTCACTTGTTGACTACCACCATTGAGCCAGACACTTGCAGCTTCAACCCCATCCCAGCTTCCTGCTCAATTAACCTTGTTGCTTCTCCAATCTCATGTTCTGCCTCTTGAGTGAGGGTATTTCAAATACACAGTGATTTTTCTCTGGTTGTCTCTGCAATTGGATTTTCCAACATATTGTGCGCTTTTGAGGGTGAAGTTGCTCGCCATCCTCCTTTGTGAATGCTTTCAGATAGGATACAGGGAGTTACAGTGCTTAAAGGTTACAGTACAGAAATGAGCCACTCTTTCGGCAGAATAGGAGCATGTAGAGTAAAAAAAAGTACTCATCCACCCCATCCCACCCAACATGTTTGTAATGCAAAAATTTCTGAAACTATAATTTGTAATGAATGTATTGGGCACTTAGAGTTTTGCACTTCCTTCGATCCCCAATGAGATTTTTCCAAGCTAAAATAAATCCAATATTGAGGGAACTAAGAAGGTGTGATCATAATGTCACTGGACTAGTAATACAGCGCCCCAAATAATACTCTGGTTTAAATCTCACAACAGCAATTGTTGGAAATCACTGAATAAACTTGAAATTTAAAGCTAGTCTGAAAACATCTATGAAGACATTACTAGTTGTCATTAGAAAGCAACTGGTTTACTACTGCCCTTCAAAGAAGGGAATGTGCCATCCCTCCCTGATCTGTTCTACAGTCAGTCTAGACCCACAGCAATACAGAGGACTTTTAATCGCCCTCTGAAATAGCCCGAGCAAACCTTTCAGTTTAAGGACTATTAGGGATAGACAACACATGCCGGTCTAACTGGTAACATTGATATCCAATGAAAGAAAGTATTAAGAAAAAGGATAAGCAAGAAAGTGGCAAAATAAATTAACTCAGGAAAAGTATGAGGTAATTCATTTAAGAAGAGTGAAAAAGGAAAGGGAATTCTCTGAATAAATGATGGCAATCTCAGAAATCTAGAACAGAAGGACCTTAAAATGAATGTCCACAGATTTCTGAAACTAGTAGAGCAAAAGGTTAAGATGCTGAGAAGGCACACAGGGAACATTTCTTTGCCTCACTTAATTAAGATAGGAGCAGTGAATTTATTCTAGAACTATAAAGTGCAAGTTAGGCCACAGTTAAAGCACTACATAGTATTCAGGCCACCTTGTTACCGGAAGAATGTGATCGTTGCACTAAAGACAGATCAGAGGAGATTAACTAGAAAAGTTTCGCTATGTTGCAAGATAACAAGACTGGCTTGTTATCTGTGGAACAGAAGAGGCTGGAGGAGATTTAATTGAGGTTTACAAAATCTCCAGGGGCGAAGGTAGAATGGAAAACAATGACCCTTTCCCTTGGTATTTAGAATTAGAATTAGAATCCCTACAATGTGGAAACAGGCCCTTTGGCCCGACTAGTCCACACCGATCCTCCGAAGAGTAATCCGCCCAGACCCAATCCCCTATATTTGCCCCTGACTAATATGCCTAACCTACACATCCCTGAAATGTTTGGGCAATTTAGCATGGCCAATTCACCCTAACCTGTACATCTTTGGACTTTGGGAGGAAACCGGAGCATCCGGAGGAAATCCACGCAGACACAGGGAGAACGTGCAAACTCCACACAGACAATCGCCCAGGGCTGGAATTGAACCCAGGTCCCTGGCACCGTGAGGCAACAGTGCTATCCACTGAGCCACTGTGCTGCCCCTTCTTCATTTTTCTCACACTGACGAGAGTATTACCATTGACACCTTGGGATATTTACACAGGTATTTGCATAGAAACCCTCCTGTCTGGAAACAGGTAATTTGGCCCAACAAGTCCACACCGACCCTGTGAAGAATATCCCACCCAGACCCATTCCCCTTCCATTCCACATTTACCTCTGATTAATACAGTTAACCTACACATCCCAAAACACTGTGGGCAATTTAGCATGGGCAATTCACCTAATCTGCACGTCTTTGGATTGTGGAAGGAAACTGGAACACCTGGAGGAAACCCACACAGACATGGAGAGAATGTGCAGACTCCACACAGCCACCTGAGGCTGAAATTGAACCCAGGTCCCTGGCGCTGTGAGGCAGTGGTGCTAACCACTGAGCCACTGTGCCGCCAGTAATCAGGCAGTGTACTTTGAGGGGAGTTGAGACTCAGAGATTGACAGCCTGAAGTTTTACTGCTCATTGGCATAACCATGTCCTTTTTGCAATGCAAACCTGCAAGGCTATGGACCAGGAGCTGGAAAGTGAGATTAGGCTGGATAGTTTATATTTAGTTGTCGCCATTGGGAAGTTTGTCCAGGTTGAATTCCCTGCTAGTAAAATTACGAAGTGAACTACATTTAATTTTCAAGAAAGACAGAGGGGAAAGATAGTCCTTCTGTTTAAAATATGAAGCCTTGGGCAAAGCAGAAAACATGAGGTCATAGAGATCATATTTTGAATTACCTTTGCGCAAGTACCACCAAATTAACTGGGTTTAAGTTTATTATTTTAATATTCTTCTTCCTTTTGTCATGACACATCAGTTAATGTAACATTAAAATATTACCATTTAAAAACAAACTACTTAAATATCTGGTTAAGGATCTGACTTAAGACAATACCAGTACAGATATAAGCAGTGACAGACAACAATGATTCCTACACTGGTGGCGTATTGATTCAGTATAGTCAATATCCTGCTTGTCATAAACAGCCAGAACAGCATTTCCTTTCAGCTGTTCACAGCAAGTGAGATTTTGGATTTTCAAAAGACATTGGATAAATGGCCACACACGAGATTATTGCACAAAATTAGGATTCTTGGGATTGGAGGTAATGATGTCAAGGATTGCTACAAGGACCTTGGCTATTTAAAACATATGTCAATGATTTGGATGGGGGAATCAAATGTAAAGTTTGTAGGTTTGTTGATGGTACAAAGTTAGGTGGAAAGTAAGTTGATAGAATGTTGCAAAGAAGCAGCAAAGTGATCGGGACAGATTTAGTAAGTGAGCAAGAACCTGGCAGCTGAGGTATAACGTGGAGAAACATGAAGTTACATACTTCAATGGGAAGAAAAGAAAGGCAGATTTTAATTAAATGATGGGAGACTGGGAAATGCTGGAATTCAGAGGAAACTTTTACATGAATCTCAGAAATGTGGCATGGAATATACAACAATTGGGGAAGCAAAGGATATGTTAGATTGTAGTTCAAGAATAAAGAAGTCATATTGCAATTTTATAGGACTTTGCTGTGACCACACAGGAACATTGGCCCAGATTTTCTAGTCTATACTTTGTCAGAGACGTACCATGAAAAAAGTACTTTGAAACATCTCTGAGATCCCAATGCAGTGACTATGCAGTAATCAGGAAGTTTAAAATATCAATGGGCAATTGCCTGGTATCTGAAACCCTCTGGAAAATCCCCCTAATTTTAAGTTAGAATTCGAGACATTGGAGCTATTCCAATTCAGTTACATTCATAGTTAGCTGTAAAATGTCAGAGGGATTACAATGTGCTATAGTTCCTGACTAACTATGAAAAAGACACAGTCACTCCTACTGAATCCCCACCCCCTTCTTGGAACCTTCCCAAGCAACACTCATCTCAGTCACATATCCAATCTACAATGATCAATCCTTTTTCCAGGCAGCCCCAAATTGAAAATGGAAACAGAAAAAGGAAGTAGACAAAGCAAACTGATCTTCATGAACTCTAAGGAAACCAAAACTGAGCCAAAACGCCTTAGCATACTGAAATTGGTTGAGACTATACAAAGAGGTGCAGAGCTATCCAAGTGGTGTCGTAGAATTATGAGTCCAATGGTGCAGTACAGAAAGATGAAGAAGACTGAGGTTATATCCAGAAGCTGATCACAAACAAATACAATTTCTACAGCTCTTTTTGTTACTTGAAGATAATATTAGTGACTATATGTTACCCATGCTAAACTTAGGATGTCTTACTGACTGCTATTTTTGTTGAAGATTTTACCTGTGGAATGTAGGCTACTCTTATGTACTGCTGTTGGCTTAGGACTATACTACATCTTGGAAGGAGAGGAGCTGAAACTGTTTGTGAGGAAGGAAGAGTTTAAAAGGACTTTAAGACTGAGATTGATGATATTGAATGACATCACCTATATGCTAGTGGACTGCTTCCCTAATTTGCAAAATCGCTCTTATTTGCTTCTGTTGTTTCATGTGTACATTACAATTGGTAATCAACACAATTTTCTTGTTGATTCATCTTTAATATTAGTTAAGAGTATGGGTGGTTAGTTAAGGTAATATTTAATTTGACTATTACAAAAAAAAGTTTAAACTATGGAACCAGAGAACACAGCTTAAAAATACGGGGTAGGCCATTTAGGACAGAGATGAGGAGAAACTTCTTCACCCAGAGAGTGGTGGCTGTGTGGAATGCTCTGCCCCAGAAGGCAGTGGAGGCCCAGTCTCTGGATTCGTTTAAGAAAGAGTTGGATAGTGGAATCAAGGGTTATGGAGATAAGGCAGGAACAGGATACTGATTCAGGATGATCATGATGAATGGTGGTGCAGGCTTGAAGGGCAGAATGGCCTACTCCTGCACCTATTGTCTATTCATTCTTTTGTTAAATAACTGGGATTTTGATTTTCTTCTATTTTTTAAGAAGTCAGTGGTCTCTAAACATTTTGACAAGAGGTTGGGTAGACTTCGGCCTGTATTCCCTAGATTTTAGAAGAATATAAATTGATTATATTGTAACACCTGAACTAAGGGGTTTGACTGGGTCGATGCTGGGAGAATGTTTCTCTTGACTGAGAAGGATAGAATTAGGGGTCGTATTCTCAGAATAAGGAGTCAACAATTTACAGCTGAGGTAAGAAGAAATTTCTTCTCACTGCTGTTTATTTTAGCAATTCTCCACTTTAGAGAACCATAGATGTTCAATCATTGAGTATATTAAAGCTTAGGTTTGATTTTGTAAATAATATATATCAGGATATTGCAGGAAGATGAAATTGATTCTGTTAAATGGCAGAATAGACTAGAAATGCAGAAGGACCCACTTCTCCTATTTCTTCTGATCTTTTACTTTATGGGAAGATTATACCTGATATTGGAATGATTTTAATTCCTATGACAATAATGTTACTTTTATTCCACATATATTTGGCCTGATTGGTTTTGCAGAAACATGCCTTAGGCCTGCATCATTATAACTTTGCAGTTAGGTGGTACTCTGTGTAGTCACAATGCAACACTGAATGGAGGATCCTTGAATCTGCATACATTGTTGAGTGACACATAGGCTTTGATGGCACATAGCAGAGAGATCCTTGAAATCTGTCTATTGCACAGTTAACCATGGGTGTCCGTCTGGATAGAAAACTGGTGTCATTCTCCTCTATCCCCTTTTTCACCAATATCAAAATATATGTGATATTTAATGCCCAGTCTTTAATACTCAGAATTTCCACAATCCAAATTCCATACATGCACCACTGTCGGCAGGATAGTATGACTCTCTTTGTGAAATGCATTATATTAAGCTGTGTTGTTTAGTACATGAAGCATCAGTAACTGAGTATGAATTAATTTGCAGGGTGTTATTTAAACCGTTAATGACGATGTGTAAAACATTCACATATAAAGCTCTTCTGAAAATGATTTCTTAAAAAAAGGCAAAGTGACATTTTAATTTTATCTTGTGCACAAGCAGCGGTATTAGCTATGATGCTTTTTGAAAAAACTGGATGTATGTCTCAGATCAAGTTTATTTCTATCCATTATATGTGGGAATAAATTTATTTCTTCTATTTTTATTCAGAATAAACCTGGTAAACATGTGTTATATGGTTGCAGCGAGCTGTTCAATGCTAGCCAATTCCTAAAGCAGGTACTGTATTTTATTTATTAAGTTGTGGACAATTAGTCAGTAGCTTATATAATGACAAGATTTACGTTAACATAATTGGTTCTAAGGTCCACCTCAAAAGCTGTCAATGCATTTTGCTCTCAGTATTGTGCGTGTGTGTGTAATGCACTCAGATAATTTTTAAAAAATTAATGAGCCCAGTGAAGCTTCTGTTCAGATGGAATGCTGTTGAAAATTAGATGGAAGTAGTGAAGTGCTCATGTTGGAGATGGTCATTGCTTGGAACATTCAATGCATGTTGCCTAAAGCCAAACATGGGTGCAGTGCAGATTGTGTGTTCTAAAATAAATCTCTCTCCCTATTCTCACTAAATATCCCTAAGCAGATTGTTATTTAATTTTTCCCCTTTTGAAACAGTGCCCATTCCCTCTGTTTGTTAATTCTGACCTTGTAAGGATTGCAACAGCACTGTGTAAAATGAAACTAGAAGTAAAGTTTTATTTCACACACTGTCAGATAAGTTTGGGGAATATTTTTACAAAAAAAGGCATGCTCGCAAACATACGAGAAAGTTCAAATTAAAAAACATAAGGAACTTATTTATTTAGTAATGACTGAAGTATAAAAGAGTTAAGGGAGACCAATTTATCAATATCATTGTTTTCAAAATAGAATTCAAAAGCCCAAAATGCTTTTGTGGTTGTATTGCTAGTTCAGGGGCAAAAGACCATTTCTTCCCTTTGATATTGTCAAAAGATGTTCATTCAGATACTATTGACCCCTTTAACGGCTATCTTATAATTCTATGGTTAAAGGGCAGTTGTGTTCTATGTGGGAGTATCCAGACCTCTTTGGGTGGACAGAGGGAGGAGGAGGGTGCAGAGGAGAAGCTGTTACCATCAAGACAAAGGCTTGTGTTGCAGATAAACAACTGTCTCGAGGTTAAGTGGAAAGTCATTAACACACCTTACAGGATAGGAAAAACTTGCAATTCTATTGTTCAATTCTCCCATCAGGGACTGTTAATTGGCTGATTTTTGTCTTCTGAGAAGCTTCTGAAAAGTTACTGCCTAATTCTATTATCGATTACCGCAGCCATCTTTTGGCTGTCTAATGTGCTTTTTTAATATATATATATGTAAGTGTAGTGAAGTATTTTTTTTTTATTCCATTTGTGGTGGCTGACATGGGCTGTTCCATTATTAAAGGAGCTCTTGGTATACTTAATGCAGCATCATCAGCTTACTGTCCTACTTTTAATCTTCTGATGCATTTAAGCTTGTTAGAGGTGGTTATGGTCACTGACCTAAGGAATCTGGGCAGGGAAGAGCTAAAATTATTGGTCTTTCACCCAGAGGGAAAAGTCAGGAATACTTGGAAATGAATGTACTTGTACTGGGCCTCCATTTTGAAGTATACAGGATGAGTCAGACCTATATGCCTCATTGGCAAGTTTTACTGGTTTTCTCTTCTGGGCAACAAGTGCAGCTTTCTTCCAGCGACTGAAGGCAATCCCGTCCCCGGAGGATTTTCTCACTGATCTCCCTGAAAGAGACTTCAAGATGCTGTGGTACAGTGGGATCTGGGTGTCCTCCTTCATGAATGACAAAAAGTTAATAAACAAGTTCAGCAAATAATTAAGAAGGCAAGTGGAATATTGTGTTGAGGGAAATGGATTATAAAAGTAGGGGAATTGTGCCTCAAATGTACAGGTGAGATTGTATCTGGAATACTACGTACAGGCGTGATCTCTTAATTATGATGGGGGTACTTCAGAGAAGATTCACTAGGTTCATTTGAAGGATGAAGTGGTTGTTTTATATAGGTAATTGAGCAGGTTGGACTTATATTCATTGGTGTTAGGAGAATGAGAGATGAGGTTATTGAAAGATGTAAGATTCTGAGAGAGTTGATAGATGCTAAGGGGATGTTCCCCTTACTGTGAAATCTAGAACTAGGTGTCACAGTTTCAAAATGGGTTGTTCCCATTTTTGGAAGAAATGAGCAATCAATTCTCGGATAGGTGGGAATGTGGATTTGAGTTTATAATCAACTCAACCATGATTTTACTGAGAAGGAGAGCTGGCTTGAGTGGTTAACTGGCCTACTCCTTTGAAGTCACTAGCTTTGGAATTCTCTTCCCTCGGATAGCAGTGGAGGCTGACTTATTGTTTTTAAGACCAAATTTTATAAGGACAACTTTTGATACACAGGGAAGTAGATGATTATGAGAGCTAGGTGGAATAACAAAACTGAGGCTAAAATCGGGTCTTATTAAAAGTTGTCAAACTTGAGGGGCCAAATGGCCTACCCCAGTTCCTATTTCTTACGATCACATGATCTGAGCCTTGTTGATGCTGTACTCAGTTGAATGCTGTCTTGATGTCAAGGCCAACTCCTTGTTTGTTATCTGATGGCACTATTCATGACCCCATGTATTATTCTCAATGCTGCATGAACAGAACTAAATTGACTGGACTCTAGCATGCAACATGGTGGTACCTGGGATTAGGCTGAGGGCAAACTATTCATTTGACTTTTGAATTAAGACAGTTGCAAACACATCAGCCTTCTCTCTTGCATTTGTCTAGAACCTGTTATGCTGAAAAGTGCAACTGTCAATGGACATCTTCACATGAGTAACCCAATTGTCCATCATTATTCTCCACTGGATGTGATAGGCTCTAGAATTTTTGTCATATACGTGGTTGTAGGGTCACTTAACTCTGTTTGTAACTTGTCCCTTTTGATGTTCAGTAATCAAACAGCCATGTGTGGAGCTTTATTAGGTCACTTTCTCATTCCAATTTAAGATGGGTTAAGCCTTCAATAGAAATATGTAACTAGTGCTTTTTCTGTCTTCCAGCTGTCACAACTTGGATCTCAGAGCTAAGACATACAGTTATTACTCTTGAGTAATTTTCAAGATGGAAGAATACAGCCAACATGTTTTGCTACTCCAGTGTCACACTTTATTTACATATTTCTTTCTTGAAATATTATAATACTTATAATTCCATTTACTTGATAATTCTTTGCGATTGGATATAATTTCTGACATTTTTAACATCAACCTATACATCATGTAACTGTACAAAGAGTTGAAATAAATCTAAAAACAAATAATTGTGTTTAAAATTATTCAGTGGCAGTTTGTATAAATATTTTGTGTAAGTTATTTTTACAAAATGCATTCAAATCATTTAACAGCAATCATGACTGATAATTTTTCAACTTCCTGCAGCTGCCAGCCAGACGTTGTTGTATTCCTGCTGTCCACCCTCAGCTAATCATCAGGGGTCAGCAATGAGCTTTCAACTGTCTTGATTTATGAGAGTCTGGACCATACTATGTGATACTTCCAGCCACTCAATAGTGCAAGAGTACGTAATGCATAGGGAACAAAATCCATTTATTTAAGAAAGAGTTGTATATATTGTCTTTAGTATTTGGCTTTGAAGTTATCCATCAGACATTTTCCCAGAATCCATTTAACATAGAACACAGTCATGTGGATTTGTGGTTTTTAAAGTTCTTTCTGAGCTGTGTATTTAGCTCTTCCTAGTGGAGGAATCTGGTACTGCTTCAACTTATCTCACAAGTCAGAGAATCCCTACAGTATGGAAAAAGTCATTTGACCCATCCAGTCTACACCAATCCTCCAAAGAGCATCCCACTCGGACCCACCTCCCACCCTACTCCTACTGACGAGAAATGATTCTATGTTAAGGTCATAACAAAATCTAAATATCATTTTTTTTTACCTAAACTAGTTTTAAAAATTACAGAAAGTTTGTGAAAATTGCATTCACCAGACCTCTGATTCACAAAAGAGCAGAAACTTCACAAAACTAAAACTAATCATTAAAAACTAAAACCACTACAATGCTGACATTTTTCATCCACCTAAGAGCACAAAGGACAAGGTAATATTTCTCTAACAAATTGTATCAAGGATGTATTTATAAATGTACAGTGGGTACGGTCCCAATAATCATTCAAGCAAGGTTGCTGTTAATTTAAGCTGAATCCATGACACTAAGAAAAAAAGTATATACCCTTAAATAGGTATGATCTAGTGGTTATTACTGAGACATGACTGCAGGATGACTTAGATTGGGATCTAAATCTTGGATATGTGACATTTAGGAAGGTCAAGAAGCTGGGAAAGGATGAAGGAGTGACTCTATTAATTAAGATGATATTGACACTATAGAGAGGGATGACATAGATTATGTCAACCAGGATATAGAAGCAACCTGGGTAGTGATAAGGAATGATAGCATCAATAGGTCAGATATGGAACTTGTGTACAGGCCCAAAAGAGTAACCATATAGTCAGATAGGCTATCAAAGAAGAAATAGCAGGAGCTTATAAAAAGGATACAGTAACGATAGGGTCTCAGCAATTCCAGAGGCTCAGGGAAGAAGTGCAACAGTAATTCCACAAATCCAGTGGGAGATGATAGGTCAAAAGGAGGGTGTAGATTTGAAATTGCTGTTGTGTAAGGAAATGATTCTGAAAGAGTTCATATTGGTGTTGCATTAAGCTGTACCCAATCTAATGATCTTTCTCATTTTTTGAGTGGGGGTTGTTACATTCTGCAGGAGTACCTGAAGGGAGCAGATGTACTCTGTACAGCTCCTATTTTGCCTAACTACTAATATAAACTATTCCTATTAGTATAACTTAAGCTAACTTATTATGTGACTTCTGTTTAGAATTATCAATGCTTATCCTTTATGGCTGTTAATTAAACAGTCCCCAGACTCAACTTGGGGAAAGAGTGATTGGTGGCAGCACACTACCCAAACATAGTGTGATAACTACCAACTCAAAGCACTAACACTGATTCTGATGGTGACAAGGAATACCAGTTCAGATGTTGTTTAAGTATGGTGCCTATGAACTAAGGGCAATGGTGGCAACTCTTCTTTGCACTTCCCTGCTGCATGATTTACCATGCACATCCAACTCAATATCAGGAGTCAGTGCTGGAAGATTCTATACTACTATTGGATAGTTCTTCCTTCTCCACAGAAAAGGTAGAGGATATGTTCCTATCAATCTAACTACTCGTAATGCATGAAAATTCAATGAATATGAATCTTAATCTGTCTAAACAATATACAGTGGTATTTTGATATTCTGTAAGTTGCCACACCAGTTCGAGTCACTTTCTTGTTAGGGCCTTTAAATTGAGAATGAACTCTCACGTTTGAAATTCTGCAATAAGTGTTTGGTAATGTCCATATTAAAAGTCAAAACGATATTTAACATGTTATTAGAGTTATTTACTGCTTAATATATGCCCATGCATCAACTTTAGGAAAATCTTTTATTTAGTACTATAAACCAGAATAGCAAATGTGTATCTGGCACCAAGAAGTATTTCCTGTCTGCAATGGAAGAAAATTCAGTAGCTTGTTGTATAATATCAAGGCTAATGAAAGGTTTGCTCTATTTGAATTTTCTATAAGATGTATGGCTTCTCCATGGGAACCTGAATTTAGTATTAAACAAACCACTGTTACATCTGGGCACATGGCCACATTGTACTGATATATATTTATTCTGGAAAACAGCCTTTTTAGTAGCAATCCTAATTGAAAGACAGTGAGGTGAAATAAAAATATTGGACATTAATTCTCCTTTCAAACTTTTAAAGGGGGTTGGAATTAATGTATATTTCATAGCTCACTGATTAACTAAATTCTTCATCATCACACATTTCACCCTGTAACCTTTCCAACTTCTTAATAACAGTCCAAGAGACTCATCACTGTTATTTTTTGGAGGCTGCATCCCAGTAATACAAGAACAAGACACTAGATAATTACAGACTTTTATTTTGCCAAACAAAATTAATTTGGTTTCAATCGGAAACCTGCCTTCCAAGTGCCCACATTTGACAACTTCTTAAATGGACAAATGCCATAGACAAATAGATGTTTTTTCCTTAAAAGTTGGATTTGATGATTATTAAGATGTTGATGCCACAAATATTAACATAGGCTTAGAAATAGTTATTTAATGTTACTTGAGTACAGGAGTTGGGAGGTCATGTTGCGGCTGTACAGGACATTGGTTAGGCCACTTGGAATATTGTGTGCAATTCTGGTCTTCCTATCAGAAAGATGTTGTGAAACTTGAAAGGGTTCAGAAAAGATTTACAAGGATGTTGCCAGGTTTGGAGGATCTGAGCTACAGGGAGAGGCTGAACAGGCTAGGGCTGTTTTTCCTGGAGCGTCAGAGGCTGAGGGGGGACCCTATAGAGGTTTACAAAATTATGAGGGGCATGGAATGGATAAATAGGCAAAGTCTTTTCCCTGGGTTCCGGGAGTCCAGAATTAGAGGGCATAGGTTTAGGGTGAGAGGGGGAAGATATAAAAGAGACCTAAGGGGCAACTTTTTCATGCAGAGGGTGGTACGTGTATGGAATGAGCTGCCAGAGGATGTGGTGGAGACTGGTATAACTGCAACACTTAAGAGGCATTTGGATGGGTATATGAATAGGAAGGGTTTGGAGGGATATGGGCTGGGTTGGGATGTCTGGTCGACGTGGTCGGGTTGGACCGAAGGGTCTGTTTCCATGCTGTACATCTCTATGACTCTATGACAAACTAAAAATATCCATTAAAAGTATCCATGATACCAGCTGGACAAGTAATCTCATGTATAATCTAACAAAACCATCACAGAATGTTAAATCTATGTGAATGTGATATTTTAGAGCAAAAGTGTATGGATGATGAGTAGTTCTGTGTATTGTTTTAAATAATAGATAAAACATTATCGATAATATTTATTACAATGAATGCATTCTTTCCTATTCAATTTAAAGTGGTGACAATACTTGTACAAGAATTGGTTTTAAACACCCCAGTAGTGGATATGACGAAAGTATATCATATGTTGCAACGTCATAAATTACACTGATCACAGATTGACCCAGAGAACATAAAGTATTTAGAAATAGAAGGCTCAGGAAAATTTCAGCAATGACCTTTTCCAATTTTAACTGAAGCTTGAATGGACGCAAGAATAAAGTTACTTGAGGAATTATATAGCTGAAAAAAAACAAAATTTGAATAGCTAACTCTTGAACAACAAAATCTTTGATCAAATTAAGTTCTCCTGACTCAACTAGTTGCTTGTTTCCCAAATAACATTCTATACAATTTGCAGGTCACATTATTAAACAAAATATGTAATGTCAAACATCATTCTTACATAGTTTTTGTTTAGTAGAAAGATTATGAAAAATACCGTGTGCTGATGTTGTGACTTTAAGAGGTTGTGTTTGTCCTGGTGTCTTTTAGAGAGAGATTGAGCAGTCCATGAGAAGGTAAACAACTTGTAAAGCCTTGTTTTGTTTTCTAAAGTTGGAAAAATAGAAGCAGCCTGAGTGAGTGTGGTCAAGCTCTCACGCTCAGAACTAGGTTTAGGTTTAGCTTTCAGCAGTTACTTTTGGGCTCTTGATTAAGTGGAAGCACTTTTGGTCTCTCTTGATCACAGCCAAAAGCTAGAGGTCCTCTTCCTAGGCTGTTGGATTGCAAGTGCGACAGATCTGTTTTCTGAATTTGCCTTTGCCAAAGGTATGTTTATGGGATGCTGCTATGTTGGATCAGTTAATTAGCAACAGTAATAATATTATCTATTATTCTGTTAAGTTTTCCAATTGAGTTGTATTCCAAGTTCTTTCTTTTGTTGTAATTTAATGATAGTGTTTGAATAAATCATGTGCTTAATATTGAGTAGTTTGACCAGTCAAATTGCATTTGGAACACAGCACCTGACATTTACCTTTTAAATAAGAAAAGGTTGGGGTTTAGGCTACCTTCTTAAATTAATTTGAGGGTGTCTGGTCTGGTTCATAACACCTAAATCCAACAAACTAACTTGCAAGCATTAACACTCTTACTATTGCATCTATCCCAGAATAACTAGCAATGGTATAGTTTGATAATTCATTTTTCAGAAAAGTTCACCTAGAGTCCCAATAAATCAGTGCTTCACTAATGTAATTTGTAATTGGAAACTGTACTGTTTTAACTGAAACATATCAAATAAGTGATTTTGATTGAATTATAGTTGGAAAATAAAATGATTCATTGTTCTCGGCTGAAACATGAATATGCATTCTGTAATTATTAATTGATTGTAATCTCCACATCATGTTTCAATTTTAAAGCTTTCCCTGCTTTAATTTTCACTCTTGCTGAGATTTGAGCCCGCCTAAATTATCCATCTTAGGAGATCCCAAAGACTTAACCACAGTGACAGTTTTAAACACAACTGCACATAGTTCTTTAATTGAATGCTGCTAGAAATTGGGATTCCTTTGAAGCTGAATTTTTCTTGTATTCCCTGTGTAGCATGAGATCTCTTGTAACTGCTGCTGGAGTGCAATATTCTTACCCCAAACTCGAACAATCTATAACAATCAAGGATAACAAAGAAGTACAGTAAACTCTCAAGGATTACCAAGGTCCCTATGTTCCATTGAACTGACAATAAAGAGCTATTATGTATTGTATGTATCCAATTATCAATGCAGTGTTTAGGAAAATAAAAGAAAACTTACCCAAAAGCGAATAAAACTAAGTTTAAGAAAGTGGGACAATGGTTACTCTGATATTATGACAATTCATACCCATGTTCTTTGGCTAAATTAATTCAGACAAGAGATTGACTCAGTGTAGGTTGGCAGTCTTAGAAGAGAGTATAAAAAGGGGGCAATCTTTGTCAGGAAGCTGGCTTCCTCAGAGGAAGCTAAGTCAGAAGTGATTGTGGTAAGATCCAGATCAGAATTCCCTAGCATTTTGTCTGGAGAGCAGGATGCTACCTCCACAGGTTTAATGTGTTATCATCTGGTATCAGTGAACAATCCTCATTGTTTAATTAACAAATGAATCATATCTAAACTGCTACTTCTTTGAAGACCTGAGCTATCTGAAAATTCCTTGCAAATGGGCACCTGCTGTATTAGGTAACTCTGGTCCTCAAGCCCAGAAAATCTGATGATACGAAGTTAAAAAAAAGTTGCTAATTTCCAAGCAAATTGAAAGTAACAGTGATGAATGCCTGAGACTAAATGAAACTAGGGAGCCGATGAAGGTTATATGTTTATTAAGGAGTAATTGGGTGACAGCTGAGTATAAGTATACCTGTATAGGAAATAAGAGATCAATGTGTTAGAGATTTGTGATGTGTAAGTTGAAATAAAAATTTGACAAGAAGAGGATACACCTGGATTCTGACCAACCTTCAAACCTGGTGTTTTTCAGTAGTAGAAGAAAATGGTTAGCTGTTTGTAAGTCAAAACTTGAAAGCTAAGTATTATTCTAACCACATAGTTACTTTAAGAACACCTCAGAGAGTTGGGTTAAACTAAATCTGGACTATTATGTTATGGTTACTCACTCCTGTTTTTTTAATTGTGAACCTTATGACCAGTGGAAGAATGAAACAACCAGATATGTGTTTGTTCTTTACCAAAGAGGAAGCAATGTATGGTCTAAGCATATTCACTGCCATACAAAAAGCACGATTAGTAAGTTTTTTTCAGAGCTGGAGATTGATGATATGGACATGGATGAAGGTTTGGACAAAGTATCAATAAAAATGTATCAAAAAAAATGTTTGCTGCTTATGAGGCATGGCCATATTTTGATGAATTCAGAAAGTGAAGGTATTTTTATAAAAGAGTTTATAATGAAATTCAGTGGATTGTGTGCAAGACTGCAGAAAGTATATTTGGAAATTGCCCAGCCTATGCTGGAATCTAGTTTATTGGATGGTGGGTGTATGATATATTAATGTATTTAAACCGTGGTTAATAAAAATGTAGTAAATGTGCGGATTATTTCTGTGAATAATTCTAAAAATCATCATAATAACTGATCAGACAGTCTTCAAGACTAGGGAGAAAGTGAACACTGCAGATGCTGGAGATCAGAGTCTAAGAGTGTGGTGTTGAAAAAGCCCAACCAGTCAGGCAGCATCTGAGGAACAGGAGAATTGATTTTTCAAGCATAAACTCTTCAGGAACATTAATCTAATCTAGTATATGTCAGAGTGCAGGGACACCCTGCAGTCTTAATGGAAGCATGTTTTTGGTTCAGTAATAATCAAGGAATTATTTTTAGCTTAGAAAACCCAGAGACTAAAATCTCTTAGAGTAGCTTTTAAGACCTGTGTGATGTCAAAAGCAAATATAGTTTCTCTCCCACAAAAAATTATGAAACATCTCAGGAAAAGCACAGTTACCCGTGTGAAAGATAATTTGTGAAACAACCAGACCAGGAGTGTTTGATTATAAATCTACAGGTTACTAAAAGCTGAGAAAGCCTAAGCTTTCAGTTAGCAGATCTTCATATAAATAGCTTTCACAGTGCACGGGAAAGAACTGGGAAGAATCAGTTAAGTCAAACTCAAGAATTTGACATTTACAGGGTTACTATCTCTGGAGTTAAGAGTCTGTAATGGGTAGTGTCAGGAAACTGGATGAGACTTTGTTTTGCTGTGTTTTAAGATCTTTCAAACTGTTCTATATTTAGTTTTTTTAATCTTTTTGTCCTTTTGTGTAATTAACTTCTTTTTATTGTTAAAGATACACTGCAGTCTCATGTGACTTTATTTCAGTAACTGATTTCCACATCAGCTGAACAGACCAGATTTCATCTGACTTGTTCAGTAGTTCATCAGCTGGGATCATAACAACTTTGGCAAGACTTAATTTACAGATACGCAAGCACCACGGGAAGATTTGTCTGAAGCAGTAACGAAATTCCTTAGAAAGATTTCCTTTCCAGCCATATTCATGGCACAAATGGGACCATTGGTCAAGTGACAGAAAATGGAGGACACAGCTGGCAAAACTGTCACAGGCAACATTTTGAAAGAAACTTTTTAACCAAGAGAAATGAAGACAGAAATACTATAAAGGAATAAATCCCAGAGATGGCCAGGGTAGTCAATCAACAGTTATGGTATAATTCAAAATACAATTGTGTAACCAACTGCCACAGCTGATATAATGTATTCAAGCTAAATTTGAAACAGAAGCTTCAGAACAAGAAGATGGAAATAGGAATCAAAGAGAAAGTACTGTGTTGGTCACAGGAAGTTTCAGCCCAGTAATAAATGGGCCAATGGCAGAATCTTTTAATTGTGCTGAATGAGACAGTGTTCTAAACAAGGAGCAGACCAGCTAAAATACTACTTAGATACCCTGAGCAATTGGGATCTGAACAAAAGGTAAGAAATTTTATGATATTCCATCAACTTTACATGTGGGGGTAACAGACTTAAATCTTTAAAACAAGCAGCCATTCTTTCTAAAATAGACAGAATCAATTATTTTATTACCATGGATGTAGTATCCAGTGAAATAATGTTGCTATTTAATTGGCCATCAATTGAAAAAAAGTGCAGATGACATTGGATATGTAAAACAATGAAGTTACTGTATTTGAAAAATCTGGAAATTTGCAATTCACAAAATTGGGCCATTATTGTATTACTTTATTGAAACATGACCTCTCCATTAAGGAAATTGACGAAGTGTTATTAACATTGGAGGCAAAGTTAATTTTGTTAAAACTACATAGGGAATTTGCCTATCTATCATCCGAATAAAATTAGTAAAGGGTGCAGGAATAAAAGATCAAGAATATAATAAGCTTATATAAGTGATGTAATAGATGTGAGATTTATTAGAAATACTGAAGGACACCATTATATGCTATCGTAAATAAGGAGAGGCCTAAAAGGTTATTAGTATTTGTAAAGGTCACTATTAGTAATAACAACTTTGGAGTATGGGAATGAGATTGCTCAAGTGCACTCTTCAACGTTGCATTGTATAAGTTACTTACTATGACAGCTTTAGAATTTGTAATGTGAAATCAGGCTTTTCTAATAATTCTCTGCATAGTAATGAGGATCACAATGTCACATAGGAACATGGGAACAGAAATAGACCATTCAGCCTATTCTGCCGTGGTGGCTCAGTGATTAGCACTGCTGCCTCACAGCACCAGGGTCCCAGGTTCGATTCCAGCCTCGGGTGACTGTGTGGAGTTTGCACATTCTCCCCGTGTCTGCGTGGGTTTCCTCCGGGTACTCCAGTTTCCTCCCTCAGTCCAAAGATGTGCAGATCAAGTGAATTGGCCATGCTAGATTGCCCATAGTGTTAGATGTATTAGTCAGAGGGAAATGGGTCTGGGTGGGTTACTCTTCGGAGGGTCGGTGTGGACTGGTTGGGCCAAAGGGCCTGTTTCCACACTGTAGGGAATCTAATCTAAAAAAAATCTAATATAATCATTGCTGATCAAACGCTTCAATGCCGTTTACCCACGCAAACCCCATAATCCTGTATCCCATTAGTAATCATAAACCTATCAATCTCTACTATAAACATACTCAAAGACTGACCTTGCACAGCGAACTGTGCAGAGAATTTGAAAAGTTCATGGCCATGTAGCTGTACTGAAGTTCTAGATGTGCAGATTGGCATACTGATGCATTCTGATTTCAGACATCAGTACCACACATAGACATCAAAAGTCCATGCGCTGAAAAAAAAGTTAGATGAAATATTGGTTTACAAACCCAAATTTTAAAAAATCTCTCCAGGTTGGATTTCAGTGACATCCTGCCTATTTTTATGTTGGACCCCATGGTTCTAGACTTTCCAACCAAGAGAAATACCTTCCTTGTGTCTACCCTATCTATCCCTGTCACAACAGACAGTTTGCATCCAGCATCTGATCTCCAGCATCTGCAGTCCTCACTTTTTCCATAACAGACAGTTTGTCTGATGAAGAACAGATCAGTTCTCGTGATCAAAATGAGGCCAAAGGATAGCTACTGAAAAAGTTGGTACTGAAGCTAAATTTTTCCTGAAGGGACTGGTCAATCAAGAATGTGACTATTATAAGTGGAGAAGTGGAAGCCACTGGAAAATATAGAAATTATTGAACATACAGGATGAGAGCAATGAAGTTAAAGCTTGTTAACTGGATTGAGAACATGAAGTTCAAAAATGTAAGAAAATAGAGTGTAAGCTCAGAAGATTACTGTGGGAGTGAACATGATTCTAGAAAAAGATTACAAGCAGTTGAAAGAACTCCTATTACTTGGAGAGGGATTTCAAGTTCTCGAGTGCATGAGGATTTATACATTTCTTTCAGAGAGGGAAGTAATTGTTACCCCCTACCTTGGGCAGCTAAAAAGATTAGAAACATAAAAATTTTCTTAGTGGTAGAAATTCTTGTAGAGATGGTAGGTATGGAATTTTTCTTAACCAAAATATTTGGAAAAATGTCTAAGAAACACATTCAACAGCAATACCCATTGAATGCTGCATTGATATAAATCACTATGGAATGCAAACATTTGCCAAAATATGTGAATAAAGACTGAGGATCAATATTGCAGTTTTATTGCTAGAGAATGGAGAAATCTACAATTGAAATGGATAGATAGCAGCAGTTAACTATGTGATTGCTTCATGGAGAAAGGAGGAAGTTCTAATCGAAATACTGCAAAAGAGGCATTGGAACTTTAATTTACACTAAAAGGGAAAACATAGTGGGGATATAATGCATTGACACTGGGGATTGGGGCAGTGGTATGGTGGTATTGTCACTAGATTCAGAGTCCAGGATAAATGCCGGAGGGAACATCACAGAAGCACTTCACAGGAGGCTCCCAAGCACTGAGGATGTCACCTAGACAGGGGACAAAACGCCTGCAACACAGATTCCCAGCTTGGTGAACAGAACCACAACAGTCCAGGATAATATTCTGAGGACATGGGTTTGAATCCAATCGTGGCAGATGGTGAAATTTGATTTCAATTAATTAATCTGGTCCAATGGTGACCATGAAATCATTGTCCTAAAATCCCATCTGGTTTTCTGATGTCTTTTATGGAAGAAAAATGTGCCACTTTTATCTGATCTAGCCTACATGTGATTCTAAACCCAAAACTATGCAGTTGACCTTTAACTGCCATCTGAAAATGGCCTAGCAAGCCAATCAAGTGTATCTCACCACAACAAAGTCTGCCAAAAGGAATGAAACCAAACATACCACCTGGCAAAGAGCAAGAGACCAGAAATGACAATGACAAACTCAGCCCTGCCAACTCTGCAAAATCCTCCTTTCTAACATTTGAGGGCCTGTGCCAAAAGTAAGAGAGCTGACCCATAACTGGTTGAGCATAGTATAATATAGTTATTCTGATGGAATCATACCTTCAAGAAATTGTTCCAGATACCATCATCACCATTGCTGGGTATGCCCTGTCCCAATGACAGTGTTAGAGGTTGCTGCACAGTTGTATCCAGTCAGACAGCGTTGCCCTAGTAGTCCTCAATATTGACTCCAGAACTGAAGAAGTCTCATGGAATCAAGTTAAACATAGTGGTGGAAACTTCCTGCTGATTACCACCTTATTGCATCCCCCTCAGTTGACAAATCCTGGATTTTGAACACCACTTGGAGGACACACTGAGTGTGTCAAGGACACAGAATGAACTCTGGGGAGGTGCGGCTTGGTAGCACAATTACTAACTGAGCTGGGAAGAATCCTAAACGGGTAATGTTCAGAGTACATATTTATATTCAAGGACTGTGTGTGGGAGAAATGGAAGATATGGACTGAATTAGACATTTTCTGAATTGAGTCCTTGTAAAGCAATAATTACTTTGTTGTACGTCATGAGAAGAGATCAACTGCATCCCAACAAATGCAATGGATCAGCAGCAACACTTTTTTTTTATTCACTCATGAAATAGGTGTTGTTGGCTGTCCCAGTATTTATTGCCCATTGCTAGTTGCCATTGAGAAGGTGGTGGTGAGCTGCCTTCTTGAACCGCTGCAGACTACATGCTTATGTACACCGACAATGGCCGTAGGGAGGGAATTCACCATGACTATGACATTCAACCAACAGACCCAGAACAACTAGCAACAACCTGTATATGAACCATTTAAAAATCAGTGTTTTGAAGACTATGTGCAATGTGTGTAAAGGAATAGACAAAAGCGAAAGCACTAGAGTGAACAGCTTTCTGTCCACATGTGATGGCCTCCTTTACTGATAATGTATGTGGATAATGTGCCAGTACAACTGCTAATGCTTACCAGGAGGTTTTTTTTCTAACAAAAATGTGGATTTTTGGAGAAACATCTTTTAGTATTGCTGCCTCTTGTGTTGGTTGAGTGGGAAGCACGCAGCGGCCAGAATTGATGATATAAAATCTGGTTGATGATTCTTCAATTCTGATGAAGGGCTACAGACCTAACAAATTAACTAATTCTCTCCTTAGTTCCTTCCACACTTGCTGAGTATTTGCAGTATTCATTCGTGATACTTAGCACAAAGGAAGATGGTTGTTGTTGGAGGACAATTATCTCAGTGCTAGAACTTTCTCAGGGTAAACTGTGTTGTTAGAGATCAATAATCTCAGTCCCAGATATTTACCAATCACCTTTTTGCTCAGCATTTCCCAATATTTTTGGTTTTCAGCTGCTTTAGGATTAAGATTTGACAGCCCAGTCCCAATCTGCTTTGTCCTGTGAGCTTGTTTTAGACCATTTATGGATCACTGCAAAAGCTATGTCTTGTCCTTTTAAAGTGAAGGAAGGGCCAATGTTAGCCTGTGTATACAAATTAGAGGAACACAGACAGCCCATTCGGACTTTCATATTTCTCAGCTTTTGACATTTCTGTACCAGCAACAGGGACTTATTAGACTACCCACAGTTGATGCAGAGTCAGATTTGGTATCCTGTCCCCTCATTGCCTCAGTGACACTTTGTGAATGTGGCATTCTCTGGGCAGTGTAGCCTGTGTATTTATCCTCTATTTATAGTCAACACAAACAAGCTCACACCATTTCACTGGAATAAGAAATCACCTCCACTTCTGAGTGACAGGTAAATCTAGGACAGCAGAGGGGCTGTCAGCGACAGGTATAAGAATGACCTCAGGCATTAGTAGCTGTGTATTCCTGCTTCCCTGCAGTGGAGGATCGAGGAAATGGCAGGGAGTGTCATGCTGAACAGTAATTTCCTGTGGTCAAACACTTCTCTGCAAAGGGACAGAGCGGTATCCGAAACTGGAAAAACAATCATTGGGATCTATCTCCTGGCTCTAGGTGGGTGAACTTTGTCTAAAGTTAGCACAATGTGTTGATTGATATTCTGTTAGGACATATGGCATTAAAATAGAGCAACTGCTGTAAAATTCAAATTGAAGCTCATTTCACTGACAAAGCATCAGAGACAGAAGGAGACAGCAGTTGAATTGAACTTAGGAGCAAGATGTCCCTGTGAGGATGAAATTATTAAGGTATTAGTCACATTTAAAGTTTTAATGGAAATGGACAGGGACTAGTACCTGAAGTTAAAAATATCCATTATCAAATGTAGCTTTTATTCTGTCGTGAATTTTGCAAAGACGGAGTTGCATTAATTTACAGCCAGACATCAGTCCCCTGAAACATTTCATATTTGCATTTTGATTGATTGATTCTTTGAGAATTTCTTTTTTAGATGCTGCTGTTAGCAGCAATATTTCCAATAATGTGCTTAGGATTTATTTATTGTGTTTTGTGGGACTTTTGCAAGAAAACTGGCAGTGGACCGGATTTATACCTGGGAGAAGTTGAGTCTTCTGTGGACTGTGTTCGTTTGAAGCCAGAATCGATGAAGAAATTCTGATTTTGAATCTCAGCTACCTGATTCCAGTGAAATGCGTTGTGTCACTTCAGTTTGGCAACCTTTAAAACAGTATCTTTGTGAGCTTCAGAGACTAAAAATCAACCAGGTTCATATACACACAAAAGAAATCTTATGTGTGATTGTCAGATCAATTCAGACTGAGCTGGGAACCATGCAGTTTAAAAGACCAAAGGTAGAAAGTAACTAAGAACGCCACCTTCTGCAACTGTCCCTCCTAATCACTCATCATCTGACTTAGAATGGTATCAACTATATCACTGTGTCAAAATGCTGTACAGCTCTAATGGGAGCGCTACATTACATGGCCTGCATCTATAAGAAAGGGGATTGTAAAGAGTAATTAGGGACAGGCAATAAATACTAGCCTTGTCAGAGATGCTCCAATTCTATAAACTAATTTTCAAAACTCCGACAGTCTTCAATGTGAAAGTCACATATAATGTAAAGAATGATCATTTGCAAGAAGGTTTGGAAACAAGCTGGAAAATATTTTAAAATGCTGTCATTAGTGACCATGTATTTAATTCTCATGTAATTTTTTTTTAAATTGAAGTCATCAGGTGGACAAGCTCGGAGGAATTACTGTGTCAGACACTATAAGAAAGCTTAACTAATTTATATAATTGAAGCTGAAGGATTCAGAGTGACTTATTGCTTCTTAGAAACTGTAATCAAATTCACCAAGGCAATTTGTACTGAAGTTATCTAGAGTTTGATTTTTAAAAGTATGCTTTTAAAGTATTGCTCGTTTTGTTTCTATAGAAAGAATACAGAATTTTATAGGACTATTCAATGTCTTTTTAAAATAAAATTGGTGTTGCTCATTATTTACAACCATACAAGATATTAATGTAGTTGGTCATTCCCAAATTAAATATTTAAATCTGCTTCAATATGAACGTTAATTATTTCTAATCACCATGGTCCTGAAAGACATACCTGCCAAGCTGGACCTGTAGCAACTAGTGAGAGAACGAGTGTTATGACCCAAGCTGATATTATTATTTAACCAGGATGAAATCTGGCTTGTTAAATCATACTTTTTAAAAAACAATTATCTAGTATATTGGCCTATCATTCAAACATAAACACACAAAGTTGCAGATTTGTTTTAACAGTAAAACAGAAGTTTATTATATAAGAAAAATGAAAATAAAATTGAACAAACCAAGTTATTTGAATATAGTACAATTTAAAAGATGTTGAAACATATGACAAAAAAAATTCCATCTATCCTCATACCATTACTTTAGTACTCAAGTGACGGAGAGACCTTTTTTCTATCATATCTATAGGTTTGATTTAATGTTTCTTTCAAGTTCCAATCATAAAGGTTTGACAGCCTTTCCCTTGATTGCACACAAGTAATCGTTTGAGATCATTCTCTCTAGAAACATCCTGGGAGAGATGAAGTCTTGTGCAGCAGACATTTAGTGTTTGCTGTTTTTGAATAAAAGGTAATGTTAGCCAAAACCAAAACTCCAGATATGCAGGAAATACCTTGATCCCCAACTGCCTTCACCGTCATTGCCTTTGACATTGTGTATCCTAATTTAGGACTGCTGCTCAGGACTTCTGCTCCAAAACTAGCCTCACCCCCGATCAAGCTCTTTAAACAGTTGCTTTGGTAGTACAGAAGGGAGACAGAAGCAAACTCAGTGTTAAGCATATTACCTTAAGTTGTAATGCTGAGACAGATGTTGGAATTGTGTAATTGGGTCTCAGGCAGAAGTCTCAAAAGTTGTTGAATAGCACTGTGCAGTTAGGACTCAAGGAAGCCCTCTGAGCTAATTAGTGGAGCTGAACGAGCTTAAAACTCAGAAAGAAGTCTAGGGAAGGACTAATTTGGTGAAGCTGACTACCTCTGAAAAGCTGGAGTTGTGCCTGTAAGTAGGCGCTGGAGTCCATTTTCCATAAGCAAGGGGAGTGTAGACGCAGCAAAGGAAGTGAAATACCAGAAAATGAATAGTCATTGAAACAGTTAATGACCGACTGGTTTCTGAGGGAGTTCCAAAGCTTGGTCTTCGAAATAGAAGGACTGCAATGGCTTGCAAATTTTTAATGAAATGTGAGGACCCACAGTGTCACTACAGTCTGAGGGGATGCTGAGAAATCCATGTGAAGTGTCTGGATCATGTTTGTTCTTTAATATATTCTGTGGGGTGTTTAACCACAGTTTCTGTGTTAGCTGTATTTACCTCAGGTTAATTCTGAATGTTAGGTTTTAAATATTTTTATATACTGTAGATTGTACTATTGTCAGAACGCTGTGTGTTAAAGTCTATTGGTATTTATCCAAACTCTTGGAATCTTGTGATTTTCATCTCTTAGTCAGCTTAAACTTAGCCAATTTTTTAGAACAATTCATCTCGTCCCAAATCAGATCTCTAACTGAAACCTGGTGATCTGGTCCAGGATAAACAAGCCAACTATGCATGATCAGTTCTCAATCATCAGCAAAGTGGTGGCAGGAGCCATCTACAATGCTATCAAGTGACAGTACACAGCAACAACCTGTTCGCTGGTGCTAAGTTTGAGTTCTGCAAGGGTCACTTGGCTAATGACTACATTACAGTTATTATCAAAACATGGACAGAAGAGCTGAATTCCAGAGGTGAGTGAGATGAGAGTATGTATCTTTAATATCATGGCAACATTTGATCAAGTTTGGCATCAAGAAGTCCTCTTTAACAAAATTGAATCAATGGAAATCATGGGGTAAATTATTCACTGTTTCAAGTCATCCCTAGCATAAAATATGATGGTTGTTAAGCTCAGTTGTTTCAGCCCGTGACGTCACTGAAGCAGATCCTAAGGGTGATATCCTAGACACAAACATGTTCAGTTGCTTCATTAATTTCTTAGGTTAGAAATGGGGGAATGTTTGCTAATGTTTATTCCGTTTCAACACCAATCACAATTCCTCAGGTACTGAGGATATATCGGCATGCAGCAAGACTTGAACAACAATCACATTTGAGTTGATAAGTGGCAAGTAAAGTCAATGGCACACAAATGCAAGGTGTTAACCTCTCCAGTGAACGATATCTAATCATGTTCCCTTGATGTTCAATAGCATTACCATTTGTTTAGTCCAGCAGTATGACATCATAAGATAATATGGAAGAGGAGCCAAAATAAACCATCTGGCTATCAATATTGTTGCACTGTTCAAGAAGTTAATGGTGGGGATACTGTTAACTAGAAAGATCAGCCATATGAATACTGTGGCTACGACAGTGGGTCAAAGGCTGTGAGAAGTGACTCACCTCCTGTCTCCCTAAAGCCTCCATTTACAAGCCCCAAGTCAGGAATGTGGTGGAATGGTCTCTACTTGCCTTAATGGGTACAGCTCCAACAATACTGAAAATGGAAACCATTCAGAACAAAGTAATCCACTTATTAGGCACTGTATTCACCATCTTAAAAACATTCAGTCCATCCATCCACAGTAGCTGCATCAAGAAGCTGTGAGCCCTTCAATGTACATCATGCTGAGTCTTGCAGTCAATCAATGTCTGAGCAGAGAGAAGATAGAGCCATTTATACTTGTGTAACATGGCAGATCACTCCTTTTCTTCAGGCACTGCTCTTGGGAGTGCTGGTGAGGTCATCCTTCCTTCAACAGCATTAAACTCATGAACACTACCACCTTGAAGAGTAAGAGTGTAGGAAGCACTGAACCGCCACCTGTAAGTTCCCCTCCACATTCCTAACTTGGAACTATATTGCTGTTCCTTCGCTGTCACTGGATCAAAATCCTGGTGTTCCCTCCCTAGCAGTGCTTATACCAAATAGATGGCAGTGATTCAAGAACTGATTTGCCACAACCTTCTAATGAACCATTGGGATGGGAAATACATGATGGGCTTACCTGCAGCACAGAAGTCCCTTGGAAAAGTAATAACCTCCATGGTGTTTATTTTGGTCATTAAGTTCAGAGAGGAGGTCACAATGCATGTAAAGTCTGAACAGGAAGAATAGGGATAGGGACCTCCAGACAGAATAGTGGAAGGCAGTAGCACAGGACACCTCAATGGTTGTTCCCCCCTCTAACAGATATACCATTTTAGATACTGTTGGGGAAAGTACCTCTCAGGGGACAGCAGTGGAAGCAAAACCAATGGCACCACAGGTGGCTCTGCTACAAAAGAGTGAAAGAAGAAGAGAGGCAGGACTGTAATGATAGGGGATTCAACAATATGGGGGACAAGCAGATGTTTGTCGGCCACAAAAGAGACTCCAGGTTGGTATGTTGTCTCCATGGTGCTGTGGGGGAGGGTTTAAACTAGAATAGAAGAGGATGGGAATCTGAGCAGAGAGACAGAGGAGGGTGAAACAAACAGAAACAAAAGACAAAAAGGTAAGGAGCTAAATTGGAAGGCAGTAAAAAACACAAAAAGAAACAAATGGGGCCATAGTGCAAAACAAAACCAAGATGACTAATAAGGTTAAAAGACAAGTGTAAAGTTTGTTTTATTGCACAGATCCTCTACAATAAGATAGATGAATTATAAGCACGCAGATATAGCTGTTCATAATGTTGTTGTAATTGCAGAGACATGACTGCAGGATGACTAAAGATAGGAACTAACTATGCAGGGAATTCATTATTCAGGAAAGACAAACAAAAGGAAAAGAGGTGGAGTAGTATTGTTAGTAAAGGAAGAAAATAAAGGCAATCATGAGGAACAATATTGGTTCATAAGATCATGATAAGGAATGTATGGGTGAGATAAGAAACGCCCAAAGTTCAGAAAATGTTGGGTGTTATCTATGGGCCCTCCAAACAATAGTGGAGATGTAAGGAAATGCATTAAGCAAGAAATCAAAGATACATGTAATAAGTGTACAACTGTAATCACGGGAGACTTTAATTTCCATATAAATTGGACAAACCAAATTGACAATGGTATTGAGGAGGGGATTTCCTGGAGGATGTACATGATGGTTGTTTAGACCAATATTGAGGAGCTAACTGGAGAGCAAACTATTCTAGATTGAGTAGGGTGCATTAAGAAATGATTAATTAACAATCTTGTTGTGCTGGGACCCTTGGGAAACAGTGGCAATAATATGATAGAATTCTTCATTAAGATGGACAGTGAAATAGTCGAACCTAAAAGAAGGGCACTGAATCAAAATAGAAGGAAATATACAGGTATGACGCATAAGTTGGTAAAGAAGAATTGGGGGAACCTATTAAAGGGATTGGATAGACAATGGTTCATATTTAAAGAAGGTGTGCCATGAGTTACAACAATTATTCATTCCTGTCTGGTGCAAAAGTGAAAGAAAAAAAGTGGTTCATCCATGGCTGACAAAAGAAATTAGAGACAATATTTGATCTAAAAAGGAGACTTGCAAAATTCCTAGAAGACGTTTCAAGCCTGAGGATTGGAACCATTTTAGAATTCAGCAAAAAGGATTGATCAAGAGTGGAAAAATAGAATACAAGAGTAAAATTGCAAGGGAGATAGAAACTAACCATAAAAGTTTCTATAAATATGTGTAGAGAAAAAAAAAGATAAATACAGTTCCCTTACAGTCAGAAGCCAAAGAAATTATAATGGGATGCAAAGAAATTGCAGGGTAATTGAAAAACCTTGCTTCAGAAACAAAACCAGAAATTGTTGAAGTGTCTGCAGCCATTTCAACACACCAACATCTCTGTCTCAAGCTTGATGCAGTCCTCCAGTGAAGCTCAGTGCAAGCTGAAAAAATAACATCTCATTTTCCACTTGGGAACCCTGCAGCCTTCTGGACTCAATATTGAGTTCAATAACTTTAGGGCTTGAGCTTTCCAATATCCTTATACCAACCCCACGCTTCAGGCCTTGTTAACACATAGTCAACTATTACACACAACTCTTTATTAGCCACTAACAGTCAACATTATTAGCTACCTACTCTTCCAGCCAGATTGTGATATACTGCTTTGTCTGTCCAACTGTTCTCCTTATCCTTTGGTCTCTATCTCTATCTATCCTTTGCTCCTTACCCCTCCCCCACCTTATCATCTGCATATAAATTGACATTTTTCTGAGCTACCATCAGTTCTGAGGAAGGGTCACCAGATTCGGAACATTAACTGATTTCTCCCCACAGATGCTGCCAGACCTGCTGAGTTTTTCCAGCAATGTCTGCTTTTGTACAAATGTTATTTCTCTCTTCAAAAGAGATGGCACAAGTAACTACCCAGAAATGTTAGGGAACCAAAGGTCTACTGAGAGGGCAGAAATGAAGCAAATCAGTATTGGTAAAAAAAACAGTCCTTGGGAAATTAATGGTGTTAAAGGCTGACAAATCCCCAGGGCCTGACATGCCAGAGTACATTGGGAAGTGGCTCTGGAAATATTGCATGCTTTGACTGTCATCTTCCACAATTCTATAGCTCCTACAGATTGGAGGGTGGTAAATGTAATCCCACTATTTAAAAAGGGAGGGAGAGAAAGGACAGAGAATTACAGACCAGAATCCTACTTCAGAAGTGGGGAAAGTGCTAAAGTCTATTATAAAAGACAAGATAATGGAACACTTGGAAAGCAGTAACAGGACTGACAAAACCAGTATGGACTTATGAAATCATGCTTAAGAAATCTGCTGGAGTTTTTTGAGGACTTAACTAGCAGAATAGATAAATGAAGAGGTGTATTTGGATGTTTAGAAGGTTTTTCTTTAGGTTCCTTATAACAGCTTAGTGCTGTTTGTTGAGAGGTAAACATTTATCAAGTCACTGGGGAGAAATCATGTGCAAAATCATGCGGTGGGATCTATTGCACTTCAGTGGCAGGTGAGGCCTCTGTTCAATGTCTCATTTGAAAGAAAGAATCTTCAAAGAGAAAAACCAGGAAAGATAAAAGTACATCCTGAATTCAGCAGGCCTCGACACCCACAAGACACTGGGGGAATTATACAGGACTTCTTCATCTAGCTGCCTAGAACACCACTTCACTCCCTGTTCATGTATCTCGTTGTTTCTTATACCATCTGGTTTTCTCTTCCACCACTCTGAAAGCGAATTCAGAATGCTAAACTTTCAGACAGGTAGTGAGCCCTTTCTGAGAGGACATGATGCGTGAGAAATGGTGAGATTTACATATAAATGACATGTACATATATATGTACTCACTAAGCATTTTGAAATGATTAGCTCAAAGGTATTATTAATAAATCAAACACCAACAAATTTTCATAGATCATTTTGATCTTTTATTGTATTTATTCCAGCCATAATATGGCTTTTCTAAAATAAAATTGAGATATATTTCACTAACCTTTTGCCAATATGCCCACAACTTACAACTACTGTGAATTATGCATCGACGATTAATGTATGCAAAAGCCGACAGGTGTAATCCAAAGATGCTAAAAGAAACATTGTGATGAAGCAGAAATAGCTTTGCCTCCTTAAAACCAAACTTGAAGCATTTTGGAATGATCCCCGTAAAGACCAATAACTTTTAAAAATATATTTGAGTTTCCAGTGATTGACTGAAAGGTTTCACAACAAGATTTTAAGTTTTAAGACCTTACTATGACAAATGGTTTAAAAGAAACATTGTCTATACACCACTTAATGGGCAAATTCCACTCTAAACCACAGGCAACAATCCCCCAATTAAGTTTTCAACATGACCAACTATCCAGTCTCATGGTAATGCATTACACTGTCCCTCAAATAGACACTCCATTCTGTAGGAAACAGGCCAAAGCTATTTTCAGCTCTAGTGATTTGTTTCCTTTCCCCTGGTCCAGTTAGGTAACTTCTAATCCCAAAACTGACTTTCACTGTGCAGGTTGCACTGACAAATCTGGACGAACCATCCAGTTCCCTTTAAATCCTCACAAATCTTCACAATCCTTCAATCTGAGGATGAGCCCCCAAGCATGTCCCCATACAGGACAATAAGGTCAGTGTTTTATATTCCTCAGTTATATGCCTGATTGCCTGCATCTCCTGCTGTCTGCCTCCTGTGACTTATCTGTGTTTATCAGTTTCAGTCATATTCATAAGAATTTGACTTTTTTCTGATAACGGAAATGAAAAATTCAGGTTTTCAGTGGCATTGCATGTTCATAGATACATTTTTCATAGAATTCATACAATGTGGAACCAGGTCATTTTACTCATCGAGTCCATATTATTTCTGAAAAGAAATCACTGAGGCAGAACTTGCTGTTTAAATAATGAGGAGGTAAATAGCCCCCACTGTTATTTATCCACAAAAAGCACATTAATATAAGACAAAGGCTAGCTATATGATTAAACACAAGTTTCAGAGTATTGCTATCTCTCTTCAGCTCTCTCTCTCAGCCATCTGATGTCATGCCATCTGACGTCATGCTATCATTGCATTATGATCCTTCAGGTTCCTGCTGTCAATTGCTCAACATTTAATTGCAGATTACTCAACATTTCCACCCAAATCTTTGTTTCCATTCTTTATGTTATCTACTCATCTATCCTCAAAGTCTTGAAGATTTCAGGGAAAGTCTGTGTTGGGTGGACGACTGTTTTTGAACTCCTTCAGATTTCTTACTGAGGTTGGTGTTTTTTTTAAATCTCCCTTCTTTCAGATTCCTTATGTATATAAAGAACATTCATGGTTCCTGTGTCTTCTTCAAAGCTGAAGTAGTACAGCTATACTTGTAATGGTCCTTAAGGATACTAAGGCTTTTACATTTCTACTTACTATACATTGTGATGCTTCTTTCTAACACCTGGAAGATTTTAGTTGTGCCACTCAACATTAGTGTTATGAAAATGACATCTTTCTGTCTGCCTAACAAAACACATTGAAGGCATCAAGTTTTTTTATTTGGCAGATATGAACTAAACTCATATAGGAAGTTAAATCTCATCTATTTCAGTGTAAGTACCATTTACAATGAGATGAGGCTGGCACTAAATTAATTATTACAAATGTAGAGTTGCATATCTTCAGATTTTAATTGCTGTTTTGATTTTTAAAAGGTTAACTTTTTAAATAAAGCATTATTTATAATGTTCCTTTCTATCCTTTTATATTTCTCTTAATCAAATATTTTTTTCCTTCTGTTTTTTTTTCTGTATCTTAATATACATTGAATTTCAAATTTACGCTTTTTCTTAGTCTTGGCACAGTTAATTCTTCAGTTCAGATCTGATTAGCTAAGGAGATGGACCAGTGCTTGATTTGTTCATTTTGATTCGACATGCCCTGTTTCTCTTGCTGTGAGATCAGCTTATATTTTCAACAACTTGCAACACAACATTCTTTAACCAATAAGTTCTGATGTCATTAGATGCCCTACCAAAGTAAATTATGGCCAAAAGACTCATTATTTATTGCAAAACTGCCTAAAATCATTTAAGATTCTTATTTTCACTGAAAATGCATTGTTAGGGTATTCAAGTTAAAGAAAAGGATTACTTAATTTAATGTTTAGTCTTTCTAGACATTCAAAAGTACCTTCCAAACCCATGTCCTCTACTACCTGGAGGGACAAGGGCCAACAAATGAAGAGAAACAGCACTGTTGCAAGTTTTCCTCAAAATCACTCCACTGCTGCTGGGACAAAAACCTAGAGCTCTTTTCCACATGATATTGTAGATGTGCTGACACATGAATTCCACAGTTCAAGAAAGAAGCACACTCACAACTATCTTCTCAAAAGCAATTAGGGATGGACAACGAAGGTTATGCTCATGAATTTCACATTTCAGAAACAAAAAAAAGCAGGGGCTTAAATGGAGCTGCAATTGATGTCATGGCTCTCAACTAGGATCCATGATCCAAGCTATTTTCCAGGGATGTTTGAAAATACATCAAGCTGCTGATAAGATTGGTCTTCCAGTGCCAAATAGTCTGCCAACACTTTCTGTTATGTCTCAAGGGCAGTTAGGGATGGGTAATACCTTTTGGCAATGCAATCAATGCTCATATCCCAGGAATGAATAAAAATAACATGAAAAGTAATCAGATTGGAAGAATTCTAGAACACATGAAAATTTATTGCAGCATGAGCCAAAAATGCCTTCATGAGAGGAAGATCAAAAGAAGGGGACAGAAAATGCGCAAAATATTTAGGAGTGCCAGCACGTACGTATGATTTAATAATGATCTAACTAATACTTCCTTCCAACACTTGGAAGATTTTAGTTACTAAACAGTTTACATAGAGAATGTTTATGTACATTGAAAGATCACTTTACTATGGGTAGAAAATTCTGTGCAGCTGATTCCAGAAAGGGTTAGTAATCAACACTGCTGCTTTCCCTGAAAAGCACATTTTTGAAAAGTATTTTTGTGGTACTTATGTTTACCTAAGAATAATCTCCACTCGGAGTTGGGCTGAACTTTTGGCATCTGCAAGGAAGTTTCAACTTCAATCTTATCACACTCCTGGAATTCGTCCATACTTGGTAGGCTATGGTTATATATGAGAAAGAGCTTCTTGTACTCCAGCAATTCAAGCCAACAGATATTCAAACAAATAAAAAGTCTACTTAAAACAAGTACAAGTACAGAAGCCGCCTTCATTCGGCATACATCTCCTGTTTGTATTTTTTCTAATTTGAGCTTGTGTGTCTTTTTCACACAAAAGAATACGCTTATTGTCGGCAGAAAGTTCACTCTTACTCACACGCTTCAGTTTCAGAGAATTGAAGAATGCGATCAGTACCCAAGGCACTTTGACAGACTTAACAATCTCTGTAACAACAGAATATGCTGTAGTGCATTTCCAAAGCTGTGAATTAAATTAGACTAAAGAATGGAATCTCTAAAAATAAGTATATGAAAAAATTATGGTCAAGAAGGTCTACTTAAGCTATCCATTCTTTCCTTACAGGCCAATTTAAATACCATCACAAACTTCATTCCACACCATTTCATCTCTTTTAATTCTGTACAAATGTATCTCAGTCGCAAATCACAAATGATCAAAATTCCACATTCTCATTTTTCATTATTTAACTCTGGCTGCTGTTCTTTGTGAAGTCCTTCCCTTTATCACCGTTCCAGCAGTAATGTAGAAGAGTGTGGTGCTGGAAAGGCACAGCTGGTCAGGCAGCATCTGAGGAGCAGGAGAGTCCAGGTTTCAGGTATCTGCCCTTCATCAGGAGGGCTTATGCCTGAAACGTGTTGGGTAGACAACTCTCCTTGAACCTCTTCAAATTTGTTTCTGAGGTTGATAGTTTTGTACGTCAGCCTTCTACTGCTGGTATATTTCATAGCTTTCAAATTCCTTAAGTATTTAATGAATGTTCATGGTTCATGTGTCTTCATCAAAATTAATGTAGTACAGTCATATTGTTATGGTCCTTAAGAATACTAGGGCTCTTCATTTTTTACTGATTGTACCTTGTGAAGTGTCCACCAGGTATGTTCTTAATTTTTGTGTTTTCTCAGCAAATACTCCTCCAGCTGTTAGTCCCAGATCCATATACCTGTCCTTGCTGAAGAACTGACAACTTTCTTGCTCAGTGACCATGGCAAAGCTCTTTGCTTGTTTCTCGCTTTAGATTTCTTTACATCATGTCATTCTGTCATACCCTTCCATGGTAATATGAGCTGTAAATGTTTTTAACAGTTATGGAAGTTGTGTTTGCGGTCTTCTCCCCATTAATAATTCCACTAGAGGTAACCCATTTCACAGTGGCAATGAACTGTGACTCACTTGAGCTAAATCAGTATCATTGTTCTTCACCAGGAGTTCTTATTTGGTTCTGACACCTTTCACTTTCCGGCTAACATTCTAACAGATGAGAGTCTTAACAAGCAATCCAGGTATTTTTCAATATATAATTTCAGTTGCATCACACTGTAAACTTTTGCTATAAATTTTGTGTCTTACAATCTTATACTCCACAACCACCTGATGAACGAGCAGTGCTCCAGAAGCTAGTGCTTCCAATTAAACCTGTTGCACTATAACTTGATGATGTGTGATTTTTAACTTTGTACATCCAGAACCGTTCACTGCTTCACTTGCGAACAGTAAAGTGAACTCGTTGCATGAATCAATCCATAGTTGGCAAATTCAATAAATTGTGCATTTGTGCAAGTATTCACATAGCTGAAGAATAGTCGCACTATACTTGAAATATTAAATCTGTTTCTCTCTCCACAGATGCTAATAGACTTGCTGAGTTTCTCCACCACTTCCCACATTTGCAATATTTTGATTTTGTACTACTTGTCAGGAATACAGGTTTGTTTGAATGATTTTTATTACTATGTCTGTTATTATACTGAGACAATTTGTCACAATCCAAAATTCAGTACTATTGGTTATGAGGATATGGCCTTTCTCCTTAAACCAAGGAAGTCCTTTTCTCTTGATAGTCTTGATGGAAATGTCAACATCAATAAGGTTCTGCAGTTTGTTACAATGTTTTCAATGGATTAAGTCATTCCTGACCATAAACTAGCTGTTTGGTCTTGTTCAGCATTTTGATATTTTTATATGATCTTAATGCAATATTTAGGTAAATATTGTCTCAGAGGGCTATAGGGTGGCTTTCTCATTAGAGAGAGAGAGATATCTCATGGTAGTTTAAGCTGAAGGTCACCACACCTCAGGCGAGCACTGAGATTGAGAAGGTAAGACCTTTGTTCTAACCTCAGCGAGTATGTCAATCGAGCCTGCATTGTTGACACCACTGTCTTGCAAACCATTGCTCTCTAAGAGACCAGTCCAAGCAGTTCCCTCTGGAACTATGGTGACTTTACCTTTACCTTATAATGCAATATTTGGAGTAAAAGTTTGTAGTGTTTAGGTATCACCAAATTTTCATTCATTCATAAATCGTCAATGAGCATGAAACGTTTTTGTTGTTCGAAGTATTGTCTCAATTTAGTGTTACTAGGGATGTATGCCTGCCATTCTCCCTGACAATGCTATATTCTTTGATATGCTATGTTTTTGTTCTCCCTGAAAGTTGACTGCTACCTCTGCTCTCAACTCCAAACCTTGTTGCTCAGCTTCATCAACAAACATTCTGGGCTGGTATTCTCAGGCTGTCTCATAAACTGTACTGCCTTGTGAGCATTAAGTCCTCATTTGACTGTAAAGAATCCAGCAATGCATCATCCATCACACTAACAACTATATGCTAACATCCCCCTCAAATTGTCATCTACACAATTGCCTGTTAATCAGGAGGGATTAATGACCTCCTTTACTCTCTGGCTCCAAATGTAAAATCTATCCCATTCAATGATTACATTTTTTGGACACTGAAGTATATATATCAAAGGCCTTCAGGACTTGATGTAAGAAGATGAAATCTCATCCATCCTTGTCTGGTCAACACATCATACACAATGGCATTCAGTGGGCAAAGCAGAATACTAATCTGATACATTGGTCTTTTCATGCAGCCCTGAGGCCGTTTGTTACTTGGCAAAGTCCTGTCATCGGCAGGTACACCTGTCACAGGCTTTCCTGCCTCTCTAACTAGCCTAGACGTGGTAGCGTTGTTTCCATTCCCTGAATTGATGTTTGGTGTGTTGCTCTGCCTCTGAACAACCCTACTCCTAGGATGCATTGCCACTAAGAGTTTTTCTGTTTCTCCCTCCCATTGAGCTACTGTACTGGTTTTGCACCATTGCAGTTTTTTTTTCTTTTAGTTCTGGTTACTTTTAGATCCTTCTCTGTAACACTTTAGTTCCACACAATACCACCATGTTTCGCAATCCACATTTCACTTTTATGGATGTCATATGTTAGGGTTAATCTTTCTCTGCACCTTCTCTGTAGCTTTAACACTATATTTAGGATTATGTTCTATTACCATGATGTACTTATGTCAGATATGATTTGTCTAGCTAGTACACAAAACAATACTTTTCATTATATCTCAGTCCATGTGACAATAACAAATCACATCTAATGAAATAAATCAAATCAACAAAGCTCAATACCATCCAGGACAAAGCAGCCCACTTGATCGGCACCCCATTCATCACCTTCAAATCTATTCCCTCCATCATGGACAGATAGTACCAGGAGTGTGTGCCATCTACAAGATGAACTGCAGCAACTCACTAAGAATCCTTTGCTAGGTTCTTATAAAGACAAAAACTTCTAAACACCTAGAAGGATAGGGACAACAGATGCTTGGAAACACTACCAACTGTAAGTTTGCTTCCAAGCCGCACTATTCTAGAACTACATTTGGAATGCCCTCCCTCACAGTGCGGTGGGCATGCATAAATCACACGGACTAGAAAGGCTCAAAAAGGTAGTTCAACATATCTTCTCAAGATACATTAGTGATGACCAGCAAATGCTGGCATGGCCAGCAATGCACACATCCCATGAAAGGATAGCTTACCTTTTGATTTGTCACCTATTGATTACTTTAACACAGCTCTTCATTCTAATTGTATATTTATTTTGAGTTAATAAGTCAGTCTGTTTAACATTGTTGGTGTGGTGACTTCCAGAAGCAATAAGTGGAACAAAATCAAGGATCACTAAGGTAAATGTGTGTTAATTCAATAAAGTTAACATGAATTTGGCAAATCATGTTTAATTATTTCATTGGAGACATAGGTCAGTTGATGGTTGACAGCACACAGTATCCTAAGCTTTATTAACATGGGGCATAGCATACCAGAGAGGAGGTCTAATTGTGTGGTAGTGGCATTCCTGTCTTTGAGTCAGAAACTCTGGGTTTCAGTTTAATTCCAGAACTTGGAAGGTGTTTTCATAATGTAATCAAACTGTACATCTGTTTGATATGCCTATAGCAGGAAATAAGAGTGGGAGAACCACTTGATCAGCCAATTGTGATTACCGCATGAAAAGCTAGCAATGTAAATAAATATAAGCATAATCTTGTCAGTCTCATAAGCCAATAGGTGTGAAAAGAGAAAGCAAGAGCAATAAGGTTATATTAAACTTGTATGAAATACTGATTTAGCCTCAACTGGAATGTTGTGTTCTGTCCTGCGCACCTTAGAAAAGATGTAAAGCCATCAGAGATGAAGGTAGAAATGATTCACAGGATTATACTCAGCAATAAGTAACTTCAGTTATGTAGATAGATTGAAGATATTGAGTTTATTCATTTTAGAGAAAAAATGATTGAGAGGAGATTTGATAAAAATATTCAATATCCTAAGGGGTCAGGACATTTATAGAAAACTGCTAGAATTTAGGATGAGAGACACAAATTTCAGACTGTTGGCAAAAATAAACAATGGAGACATGAAGTGAAACCTTTTCACCCTGAATGTGGATAAGATCTGGAATGAACTGACTGGGAGCATGATGGAAACAAATGATGTTGAGACATTCAAGAATAAAATTGGATTATTATCTGAAAAGGAGGAATTTGCAGGATTATGCAGAGAAAGTGAGGGTAGAACTGGGTAAATTTCTCATCCAGAGAGCCAGTGCAAACATGATGGGCTGAGTGGCCTTCTGCTGTGCTGTAATATTTCTATGAGCCTTGATTTCCATCATGAAATTATATATTTATAGTGAGAGATACTGGGAAGAGATTACCGATCTTGTAATTCATAGAGTTTTCAATTGATATAAAATGTGGAAACAGAACCTGACCAATCAACTTACCATTGAATAATAATGCACAGCACCAGGCCATTTGACCCATCATACCTGTGACAGCTAATTGAAAGTGTTATCAAAATAAACTCCATCCCGTGCTCTCTTCATAGCCCGGTAAACTCTCCCCCTTCGATTGGTTATCCAATATCATTTTGAAAGTCATTTAATCGGCTTTCACTGTCCTTTCAGGCAGTATATACTACATCACTTTTTTCCCCCTCTATGTTACTTCTGGTTCTTTTGGCAATTATCTTAAACCTCTGTTGCCAATATTTATGCTACTGGAAACAATTTCTCCCATCAACATCCTTCATGATTTTTAACATCTTAGCCAAATCTTACATATATCTTCAGTGCTATACGGAAAACAACCTGTTTCTCCAGCTGCCCCAGTTCGCCGAAGTCCTGAATCCCATTCTAATAAATCTCTCACTACCTCTGAGGCTTTCACATCCTTCCTGAAAGTGAGATGCCCAGACTGGAAAGCATCTACTTCAACTGCTCCCTAATATGATTTATGAAGATTTCACACATTTTTAACTTAAACCAGTACTAAACTGTAGCCTTTAACTTCTTAATCCTTATCAGAAGCATTCATTATTTGTGCATTATATGTAGTCAGTATTTTTTCAAAGGGCAGCCTTGCTGCTGTTGTGAAGAATAATAGCAAAGAGCCTCTGGATGATTAGCTATTTAAGAGTTGAGAACAGTGTGATTATACTGCGACAAAATAAGTGAAAATGATTTTATCCATGATATTAACATGTAATTTATCGTAGGCTACTACATAATATTATGTTTTCAGTGTATCTGTGAATTATGACATTTTATTTTAGTCATAGGAAACGTATTTGACAGCTTGATAATTAGGTATCTGGCCTTATGTTTAATATCCAATATCAGATGTTATTTGAACTCCATCTTGCTCATTTGGCACGATTTCATCGCTAAGATCAATTTGTTACAGAAAAGTAAAGGTCCCACAAACTCCATTAAAAAGGGTCATCTTCTTCCAGCAAATGCACATATTTCTAGAGTTGTTGAAATGTGGAGCTCAGAATATGTCGCCTTCTGAAGTAAGGCCATGGTTCACAACTTTAGAAGTATTATGGTGGTACAGTCAAAATAACACACCAAATTTATTTTCTTTGTGAAAGCAAATTGAGATCATTTAGAATGCCATCACATGGTGCTTTATGGTAGTATCTCTACTAAAGGAAAAGTGGTTGTTTTCAATTTGTTATTTTATAAAACTTTGTAATATAAATTGCTATTCTTACTTTGTTTTGTGAATCTAGGCTTATTTCATCATTATTAAATTCAAACTCATAACTTTAATTTCAGCAGTTAGATGCTAGTGTAAAGAAATCCCACAGAAGCAAAAATATGTTGAAATAACAAAGTGCAGTTCAAGTTGACTGGTCTTCAGTGCACAGTTAATTGCTTTTAAACTATAATTGTCAAGCTGACTCTTAGTCACTTGAAACCCCCTTAATGAAAATGGTAGATACTTGAAACAATTGTGCATTTGAATTACTGAATTAAGCAAAGTAGGGCAAAATTAAGTATGATAAAACAAAAACACTGAGGTCAGGAAGAGCAACTACACATGGAAGTGATATTGCTTTGGTATATATGATATATATACCTGATATATATTTAGTATATATCTTTAATACATAAGGTATTCATGATTGCCCTTTGGTATATGTGATTGTCCAACTATAGCTGAAGCTACAATGCGAAGGTTCTTTCACACATAGTAGCCTGATACCAAACTCTTAGCTTTTTGTCATGTGTGGTCAACAGCAAAGGTGAACCATCCTATTATTTTAAGGAAACATACTGATATAGATTATATTTTAAAATGTGAAAAGTGAAATAATCTGAGTGTTGCATCTACTTTCTCTCCTTTACTGTATTATCAAGCCCAGTGTCCTTCCACCAACATCCTTTTGGTGGAAAATTAGTTGCAAACAAGTTTTCAGGTTTAACTGGGGCATGCTGTACAAATATATTTAAGTCGAAGAGGTTGTAAAATACGACATGATTATGATTAAAACTGAACAAATACATTGACTGAAGGTCAATGGTGTTATTTATAAATGTTTGTGTTTACTTTTAAACTTCATGAATTAGTTTGTAGATTATTGCTGTTTATTTTTGAAGTGTTGGCTCCAAAATAATTCTGTAATTTTCCCATCACTCTTGCAGAAAAAGTTGAGAAGAAAATCTCAATCTGTAAAAGATTTAGAGAAACCTCGGACCATTCATGTAAACAGTTTGTACTTAAGACACCATTTTTCTTTTCTCTTGAATGAATCATCTTCTGCAAATATTAAATTAAACAAATTCTTAAAAAATATAAATTTGGCAATAAGTGCATAATTTAATAAGATGCTAGAACAATTTATTTTGGACATATTGACGCACTACAATATTCTGTATCCAGCTGCAGCTGTCATTCTAATAGTTTTGGCACTGTTTATGGAGTGAACTGACTACCATAAAATTCCAAATTCTCTTTATAAATGAAAAATGACAACTTAGTTCGGAAAGTAATTATATCTGACATACAAAATGTATTTTGAAATTTCGGCTTCTTTCTCGTTTGGAAAAATAATGCATTAGATCATCGACTTAAATAGAAATATTTAACTACTCCTTGGTTTCCTCTCAGGCTGGTTGTCCTGGATTGGGAATGGAATTGTCATCTCCATCATGTACAATCGAAGACTGGCACTTGAACCTCAAGATTATCTGACATTCAATCTTGCAATATCAGATGCCAGCATTTCAATTTTTGGATACTCACGGGGCATAATTGAAATATTCAATATTTTCCAAGACGATAAGTTTATCATCACATCTATTTGGACTTGTGAAGTGAGTTAATAATTTAAATTCTTAGAGTTAAATTATAAATGTGCTGTGAACTGTATTTCTTTATATCCACATTGCAATTATGTATAGTATTCACACAATTACAAGAAAACAGAGAAGTTGACCCAGGTTTTGAGGTCAGTGTTGTTGATCTTGAAAAAGCATCCTGCAAAGACTTAGCAAGCTCTTGAATGTCAATCTCCTTTATTTTGGCATGGCTTTGAGTCTGGCACTTTCTATTGGAGTTCTGTGGAGTTCTGAAGATATGAAGTCATCAAGCAATCTGAAGAGGCATTCAGGTTAAGGAATTCCCAGATAGTAAACCAAGAAATACAAGGCTCAGATTAGAACTGAAGCATAATTACTTGACAGAAAGCAAACTAAAGTCTGGAACATGCATATGAGATTAGTAAAAACTTACTAGTTTTAAAAAATATGCACGTTCCTCTGAGGAACTAAGACTTCACATACATAAAATGGGTTTTTCAGAACCTGAGAAGTGATTTGTTGATAATTATGAATTAGTACACAGTTAAGCTCCAGTTGCACCTGATTGAACAAAATTCAACATTTTCATTGGTCATTATGGTGAAAACAATGTATAAAAAGTTGAAACAAAGACCTTGTCCATTTTTGCAGGGTAAAATTGTTGATAATCAACACATATGCTTCCAAATATGAAAATGGTGTGCACAATGCATGAATCGAGAATTTAAAGTCTGTTCTAATTGGCAGCTAGTACTAATGATACAATAAAGGTTGATTACAAAGATTCTTGCTATATCAGGAAGACTTTGGTTTGACAAGAGCTAAAACCTGAGCAACGTTTAGATTTTGTGATAGAAATTGCAATCTTTTTGCCGATAACAACTCCATAAATAACATATACATGCACATTGGTTTGGAAAATGGAACATTAACAGTGGTGATAAACCTAGGTGTTTTACAAACCTACTTTGAAATGCAATAAGAAAGTACATCTCTTTTACATCAAACTTGTTTTTGCATCAGTACAATTCTACAGGAATTGTCTGATTTGTTAAATATAGCCTGTAGTCATATTGAAAAAGTATCGATGTAACTTTGCAAAGCAATTTTAAACCGTTTGTGCTGGCATAGATCTTCCATCATGGAAAGCAACCTTGAATAAAGTATTTATTTGTGAAACTGAGTTAGTGTTTTGGCATTTGTCAAACTGCTACTCTGGGATTTAGTGGTTGCAAAGTTTCCTGGAAATGTTTAGCTTGTGTGTTGTGGACTGACAAGTTTCTGTGTCCTTTAGGTGGATGGGATTTTGACCCTGCTGTTTGGTCTGAGCAGTATTAACACTTTGACAGCCATTAGCATCATCAGATACATCAAAGGCTGCAAACCGCATCAAGGTAAATCCTTCAGTGCCTCCACTAAACAGCATTACCTAGTCTAATATTAACAGTTAAATATCCATAGTAGCACCTAGAATCATCAGAATAGCGTGATATATACGAGAGCTACTTCTGATAATCTTTACTCGCAGAAGTAGTGTGAATTCTAGTTGGTAGTACATTAAATTATTTTAAATAGCATATCAAATTGAAACAGAGAATTTCAAAGAAATTTTCTATGATGAACAAGAACATTTGGTGACATTTTAAAATCAGCAAATTCAAAGTAGCAATATTATCTAACAACATAATCTTGCTCCAGGATATTGAACTGCTTGCCAAAGTATTGCTACAGCAGATGCAGACATCTGGGCGGCACAGTGGCACAGTGGTTAGCACTGCTGCCTCACAGCGCCAGAGACCACCTCAGGCATCTGTCTGTGTGGAGTTTGCACATTCTCCCCGTGTCTGTGTGGGTTTTCTCCGAGTGCTCCGGTTTCCTCCCACAGTCCAAAAATGTGCAGGCTAGGTTAATTGGCCATGCTAAATTGCCCATAGTGTTAGGTGAAGGAGTAAATGTAGGGGAATGGTTCTGGGTGGGTTGCTCTTCGGAGGGTCGGTGTGGACTTGTTGGGCTAAAGGGCCTGTTTCCACACTGTAAGTAATCTAATCTGACAGGAAATTGTTTTCGGTCTCTCTACAGTTTACAGGGTTAACAAATCTAATGTTATACTGGCCTTGTCTATTGTGTGGCTGGCAGCTCTTTTCTGGTCTGCGACACCTCTTCTAGGATGGGGCAGTTACGCAGGTGAGAACAGTGGGGGTGCAATGTTATGCTATGTTAAGATAACGTGATGCTTGTTCACAGTACAACTATTTGCATTTGTACCCCATTGGAATTTATTCTTGAAAAGATAGTGCTCACATGCACAGGCAATTTTTGTGTACATAGTTTTGTTCGTGTTTTTCTTTCTTATTGTGAAAAGGCAATTATGTTGTTGATGTATCAACATCCTGAAATTCTTTACCTAAAACCATGTGAATCTTTTTGTACAGTATAGCATGTTAGGAACAAAGGACTTCAGAGCAAGAATAGGCTGTTTGGCATTATGAGCCTGCTCTGCCACTCAGCATCATCATGACTGATCTGACTGTGATCTCAATTCCACTTTTCCATTTGCCCCTCTAATCTTTAACAGCTTTGTTGATCAGAAATCTAGGTAGAGTCATAGAGACATCCAGCATAGAAACAGACCCTTTAGTCCAACTCATCCATGCTGACCAGATATCCTAACCTAATCTAGTCCCAATTGCCAGCACTTGGCCCACATCCCTCTAAACCGTTCCTAGTCATATACCCATCCGGATGCCTTTTAAATGCTGTAAGACCATAAGACATAGGAGTGGAAGTAAGGCCATTCGGCCCATCGAGTCCACTCCACCATTCAATCATGGCTGATGCGCATTTCAGCTCCACTTACCAGCGTTCTCCCCGTAGCCCTTAATTCCTCGAGACAACAAGAATCTATCAATCTCGGCCTTGAAGACATTTAGCGTCCTGGCTTCCACTGCACTCCGTGGCAATGAATTCCACAGGCCCACCACTCTCTGGCTGAAGAAATGTCTCCGCATTTCTGTTCTGAAATGACCCCCTCTAATTCTAAGGCTGTGTCCACGGGTCCTAGTCTCCTCGTTTAACTGAAACAATTTCCTAGCATCCACCTTTTCCAAGCCATGTATTATTTTGTACGTCTCTATTAAGTCTCCCCTTAATCTTCTAAACTCCAACGAATACAATCCCAGTATCCTCAGCCGTTCCTCATATGTTAGACCTGTCATTCCAGGGATCATCCGTGTGAATCTCCGCTGGACACGTTCCAGTGCCAGTATGTCCTTCCTGAGGTGTGGGGACCAAAACTGGACACAGTACTCCAAATGGGGCCTAACCAGAGCTTTATAAAGTCTTAGTAGTACATCTCTGCTTTTATATTCCAACCCTCTTGAGATAAGAGACAACATTGCATTCGCTTTCTTAATCACGGACTCAACCTGCATGTTTACCTTTAGAGAATCCTCGACTAGCACTCCCAGATCCCTTTGTGCTTTGGCTTTATTAATTTTCTCACCATTTAGAAAGTAGTCTATGCTTTTATTCTTTTTGCCAAAGTGCAAGACCTCGCACTTGCTCACGTTAAATTCCATCAGCCATTTCCTGGACCACTCTCCCAACCTGTCGAGATCCTTCTGTAGCCTCCCCAATTCCTCAGTACTACCTGCCTGTCCACCTAACTTCGTATCATCGGCAAACTTCGCTAGAATGCCCCCGGTTCCCTCATCCAAATCATTAATATATAATGCGAACAGCTGTGGCCCCAGCACCGAACCCTGCGGGACACCGCTCGTCACCGGCTGCCATTCTGAAAAAGAACCTTTTATCCCAACTCTCTGCCTTCTGTTAGACAGCCAATCCTCAATCCATCCCAGCAGCTCACCTCAAACACCATGGGCCCTCACCTTGCTCAGCAGCCTCCCGTGTGGCACCTTATCAAAGGCCTTTTGAAAGTCTAGATAGACCACATCCACTGGGTTTCCCTGGTCTAACTTACTTGTTACCTCTTCAAAAAATTCCAACAGGTTTGTCAGGCATGAATTGTAATAGCCTCCATCACTTCCTCTAGCAGCTCATTCTATACATACCTCACCCGCTATGTGAAAAAGTTGTCCCTTAGGTCCCTTTTATATCTTTCCCCTCTCACCCTAAACCTATGCCCTCTTGTTCTGGACTCCCCCACCCCAGGGATAAGAACTTGTCTATTTACCCTATTCATACCACACAGAATTTTATAAACTTCTTTAAAGTCATCCCTCAGCCTACAACACTCCAGGGAAAATGGCCCCAGTTTATTCAGCTCCTCCAACCCTGGCAACATCCTTGTAAATCTTTTCTGAACCCTTTCAAGTTTCACAACATCCTTCCTACTGCAGGGAGACCAGAATTGCACACAATATTCCAAAAGTGGCCTAATCACTGAATTGCTTCAGTTGCCTGCTATACTTCCTACCCATATTCAGCTCCATTCACTTCAATGGTACCAAATATCCAGCTGATGGTGAAACAGTCAGCTGAAGGGATACATAGTTTCTGTTCTTTTACCCAAGACAACTTCTAACCAAATGAGTTTTAGAAATTAATTGCAAATACAAGTTAGGAAAAAGATAAAACTGAAAGTTCCAGAGTTTTATTTTATAAAGACATACCTTTAACTGCTGGGATGGATAGAAGCATTTCAGGAAACAATATGAATGACAAAATTAAAGTCTTCTTTTACTTCTTACACTTACATTTGAATCTAAACCAATAAGGGTAAAATGCTGAGCTCTTATTTTCTCTGCTATAAAGATTGAGTTCCATGAAGTCAGCCTGATTATGGTTCCCATTTGATGTGTCAACTGTACCAACTTTCCAACAATTCAGTATTAACTAAGAGATTTGCTCTGAGGGAGCCCTAAGGAAGCCCATTTTCCAGCATGGCATGATAACTTGACCAGTGGTACTGATTACCTGGAGAGTGATTGGAATGTAGTTCTCACACTCCCAGGCTATAATTGAAATGAATAGCATGGATACGTTTAAGTTGAAACTTGATAACACATAAAGGTGAAGAGTATAGAAAGAGATGTTGTGCTAATGAAAAATATTAATGTGGATCTTGAACAGTGGGCTGAATCTTTTGAGCCAAATTGATTATTTCTGTGCCATAAATATTATATAATGTCACAGTATGGAGTGGTTTGCTGATATCTGTGACACACCTCACTGAATTCTGCTCTATTTCAATATTTAACTCATTTTGCAGCTAATACTGAGAAAAGACATATATATTTTGGGAAGTTCTTTCCTGTCAGAGGAGCAAACTGACACCCAAGAGGATTCTGTAAAGAAGTATATTAAATACAATTAATAGCACAAATTTTAATTGGTCAACTTATTTTTCAAGAGTATTTTCAATCAATTATGAGAAGGATTAGTCTCTTTTTCCTTTGTTTATCTTACTCTTCTGTGAAGTGCTTTCCATATTAACAGCACTATATCAAATGCAGGTTGTTATTGTTACAATGACCCCTATGTTCTGCAAATTCATTATTGTGTAGGATATGGCCACTCAAATAATGTGCTCTAGAAGATAAGTATTTGTGGCATCTGTGTGTCTTCACAGTTCTACGCTGTGCCACAAAACATGACACTCAAATAGGAATTTTACTATATTATAATTTCTGATCTATAGTCAATCTGGTTTATCCCCGGGATATATTTAAACAATTATATGATCTGGAATTGGCTTAGGAGTAATTTGACGCAGTAAAGAAAAAAGAAGTTCCGCTTCCCAGCACTGGTATTCTTTGCCAAAAGATTTTAATAAAACCTCACAAAAAGACAGACATTAAATACCACCCCACCAGGAAATGAATAATGGAGCAAAGTAATTTCCCATTCATGTAAATACATTAGCAATAGGAGTTGGAGCATGTCCTTCAGTCCTGTTCCACCATTCAGCGTGATGTTGGCCAATCTTCTACCTTAACTCCACCTTCACTCACTATTCCCTTGATTCCAGATTTCGACAAAGCTATCAATCTCTGTCTTGAATATATTCCCTATCCTTACAACTTTCACATGGCCCATAGGACTTTCGTTACCCAAAATTCGACTGTCCAAAAATCAAAATGATCTGAAAAACAGATATTTTACTCTTAAGAGCTCAGAGTGCCAGAAATATCATTCAACCATTTGTTTATCTGTCCATTCACACATTCATAATCACCCCATACATACATCTATTCAGAAAACCAACAGTTTCAACAAGCTCCTGCAATCATTAGAATTTTTGATAATTGGAGCAAAAATATGGGTTTTCACATGGGCCCTAAAGTTTTACAACTTTGATGTAATAAGTTCAAATATATAGCTAGTTATATTGTTAGAAGGGAGGTCCAATATCCTTTTTCTGACAGGCAGTGTGGTATTCTAATTTACAAGCTCTGGTTTGAGTGCATTGTACTGTTTAAGATCTATCTTCGCCTACTCTCCAGGCACAACGTTGTCTGTTCCACTGGCAAGATCATCCAAAATCCAGGAAAATCCAGAATCCAGTGTGGGCTCAGTCCTGGGGCTGCCAGATTTTGGATGTGAACCATTAAGTAACTTGTTGTAAATTAAAGTTATTTTTTGATAGTAACTTCAAATGTAGAAAGAAACAGATTTTGTGTTGCATAATTACATCAGAAAGGGAATTCTGTGCTTCAATTTTTAATGTAAAATTAAATTATTAAAAAGGAAAATAAATATTACAATTGACTATGATGACAGACTCAAAGTGGCCTTAGTACTGTGTCATTAGTATTGGTGTAGTGGCACGTCATAAGACCAGGAATCTTGAGACTCAGGTTAATGCCCTGGCAACATGAGTTACAGCCCCACCATGGTAGCTGGTGAGATTTAAATTCAAATAATAAAATAAATCAGGAATTGAAAGGCAACCTTGGGTAATGATGACAATGAAACTAGTTTCAATTGTTAAAAATTAATGTCCTATAGGAAAGGATACTACTACTATCCCTACGTGGTCTGATCTACGTGAGATGCACAGAAATCTGATTGACTCTTAACTGTTCTCTGAAATAACCTGACAAGGCAATATGTTTCAAGGACAGTTGGGGAGGGACAGCAAAATTTAGTCTTGCCAACTACACCCTTAAACCATCAAAGATTGATGAAAGAAAATCCATGTATTTAGAATGCATATGAAGAAATGCTATGTTTTCAACCATTTTCTTTTATTTTGTTCTATTTTGCTATTTTTCTTTTTTCCACTTTGTTTCTTTACATTTTGTCTTTTTTTCTCCATGAACAAAATTCCATAACCACTGGTTTCCAGAAGAAGCTACACTGCCATAGAGCCACTTGGAGAATTACATTTACACTGTTGTTCCTTAGACCTTCACAACCTTTTCGGTATAGCATCTTATTTGGAGTGACAGTACAGAATAATCGCCATAAACTCAAATTCAATTACTATTCATAGAATCCCTATAGTGTGGAAAGAGGCCATTTGGCCCAACAAGTCCACACTGACCCTCTGAACAGTAACCCACCCAGACCCAATTCCCCTACTACTCTACATTTACCCCTAACTAATGCACCTAACCTAGACATCCCTGAATACTATGGGCAATTTAGCATGGGCAATTCACCTAACCTGTACATCTTTGGATTGTAGGAGGAAACCCATGCAGACACAGGGAGAACATGCAAACTCCACACACATTCTTTTCTCTTGAGCTTGATTTTGACTTCTGAGATTATCCTCTGCTACAAACTGGCATTGTGCACCAAACTTGTTGTTAACTCCAAACTTTTATCTGATTCTGCGTTAATGACAACTGCAAACCTGTGGTGGGCTGACAGTTTGGGACAATTGGATGATGTTACCTGAATAACACTGTTGTGTTGCCTGGTTTATTCAGCTGGACAAGTAGGAACAGTTGGCACTTAAAGAAAATGAAAACGAAAAATAAGTGCATGCTCACAGGATGAAGTGTTGGTGATGCAATTACTGCTATGTAACTGATAATCTAAAGCCGCCGGGGTTGGACAAAACTGTTTTGTTGTCAGCCGTAAAGTACCTTCAACTTGAGACAAGCACTTCATTTCTCATTTCTGCTTTCAGTTTATTGTAGCATCCAAAACAACATTTCCCACTTGACCATTGACTGAGGCCAACTTCTATTTTATTTTGGCACACTGATCATAAATCTGCAATGATTACGAGCCAGATTAATGTAGTAAAAACACAAAAGAAAGACTTGGAGTTACATACCACAACCTCCAAAAGCAATTTTAAAGTGTCACTCTTTCAATGTGGAAAAGATCAATGTTTGTAATTTGTTTGCAACTTTTATAATGCTTCCATCATCAAAAAAGAATGCTGTTTTTTCCCGTACATTTAAGTAAAGTTGTAAGAGCCAGTTTGATGGTTTTATACTTCATCAGAAAACACATGATTGGAAATTGTAGGCATGCAGCTTGAGATGTTCTATAGAAAAAGTGAGAAATTTGAGAGCTTGCATACCTAACATTTCCTGAAATATGTTAACCCTAAACTCTCTGCTGTCAGTTCTAGATTAATCGACGTTTCAGGCATAAGCCCTTCTTCAGGATGCCCAAAACATCGATTCTCCTGTTCCCTGGATGCTGCCTGACCTGCGCTTTTCCAGCAACACATTTTCAGCTCTGATCTCCAGCATCTGCAGACCTCACTTTCTCCCCAGTTCTAGATTAAACCTTATTAATAATATTGATGACGGCATTTTGGAACCATTGAATCATTAAAAAATAACAGTACAAAAGGAGGCCATTTAGCCCATTGCTCCAGCTGAATACACTAGCCATTTATTCTAATCCCATTTTCCCACACCCAGTCTATAACTTTACAGGTTGCAACACTTCAAGCACAGATCCATATTCTTTCCAAAGGAATTGAAGGTTTCTGCCTAAATCACCAAAGTGGGCTGCACATCCAGATAATCACAGTTCTCTGGTGAAAAGGTTTTTCCTCATACCACTTCTAATCCTTCCGAAAATTAACTTATATCTATGGCCCTAGTAATTTACCTCTCTAGTAAAGGAAATGGGTCCATCCTATCCACTCAACTCAAGCCCCCTGTTATTTGTACAACTCAATTAAGTCACTCCTCCACTTCTCTGCTCTCTAGCGACTCTAGTTTATCCAATTTTTATGGCATCTACAAATTTCCCAATCATGCCCCCACATCTAAGACTAAATTGTTAATATATACCATAAACAGCAAGAAACCCAGCACCAACAAGAGCACCACTGGATACCGCTTTCAATTTGCAAAAGCATCTGTCAACCATTATCATTTGTTTCTTGTCACTGAACTCATTACATTCCTCCATATCTCATGGGCTTTAATTTTTCTGTCCAGTCTGCCTTGTAGCAGCTTGTCCCATGCCTTACTAAAACCCATATAGACAATATCCACTACACTGCCCTCATCAGTCCTCCTTATTACTTCCTCAGAAATTAAGTTCACTTCGTGAGACATGATATTTCTTAACAAAATTATGCCTATCATCCCAGGTTAATCCTTGCCTATCCAAATAACGGATAAGATTGGGCAGTGCCTCTTAGTATTGATCATAGTAATTTGCCCATCACTGAGTCCATTTGACCAGCCCATCATTTTTTTGGTCTACACTTTGCTTCCTTTTTAAATAATGATACAACATTTGCTGCCCTTAATCCCTCTATTGGCCTGTTCTAGTGAGAGCATGTCGACAACTTTCATAGTCCACTTTGGAAACCAGTAAGAATATTACAAGTATGTATATGAATTTGGTGTGTTAATTAATAGGTTATGATAGAGACAGAATTTGACAAATTCATGAGATAGAGTCATAGACTCCTACAGCATGGAGACAGGCTCTTCAACCAAAATGTCCATCCACGCTAACTCAATTTCCCTGCACTTGGCTCAAATCCTTCCAAACCTTTCCTATCTAAATTGTATTGTCCAAATGTCTTTTAAATGTTGTTAATGTACCCCCCTCAACCCCTTCAGTTGGCAGCTCATTCCATGTACGTACCACCCTCTGTGTAAGAAAGTTGCCTCTCAGATTCCCATTTATTCTTTCCCCTCTAATCTTAAAACAATGCCCTCTTCTCTTGAATTCCCCAATTCCCTGGGAAAAAGACTAAGTGAATTCACCCTAAACATGCCTGTCATAATCTTATACATTTCTATAAGATCCCCCTTCAATCTGCTATGCTCTAAAGGAAAAAGTCCTAGCTTGTCCTACCTCTTCCTATAACTCAGTCCCTTGATTCCTATCAACATCCTTATAAATATCTTCTGCACTCTTTCCAGTTTAATAATATTCTTCCAATAGCAAGGTGAACAAAACTGAACACAATATATTCAGTTCTGCGATAACACGTTTTTAGACTGTTATTTGCAGAATGCGAACCATCCTGACCTGTATTGGCTATAACTCAATTTTTGGTTCCATTACTTTAGATAGCGCAGCTATTGCACAATTCTCTTATAATGCAAGATTGCACAAGAATGTGATTATCGTGTTATATCAAAACTGACTGTACTCCAAGTGCGGCCTCACCAATGTCCTGTACAACTGCAATATTACTTCCCAAATTCTTTATCCAATGCCTTAACTGATGAAGGCCACTGTGCCAAAAGCCTTCTTCACTGCCCTATCTACCTGTGACTCCACTTTCAGAGAACCATGAAGCTGAACTCCAAGGTCCCTCTGTTCCACTACACTCCTTAAAGCCCTACCATTCACCATGAAACTCTTATCTTGATTTTACTTTCCAAAGTGCAAGACCTCACACTTATCTATATTAAACTCCATTTGCCAATCCTTAGCCCACGTCCCTATCTGATCAAGGTTCTGCTGCAATTTCTGATAACCTTCCACACTGACCACGATACCACCTATTTAAGTGCCATCTGCAAACTTACTAACATTCGCATCCAAATCATTGATATGGATAACAAACAGCAATGGTCCCAGCACTGACCCCTGAGGTACACCACTAGTCACAGGCCTCCAGTCCAACAAGCATCCTTCCACTATTATCCTCTGCTTCCTGCCATCAAGCCAATTGTGTATCCAATTTGCCAGCTCTCCATGGATTCCATGCAACCTGACCTTCCAGAGCAGCCTACCATGAGAAACCTTATCAAAGGCCTTAATGAAATCCATATACATCACACCTACTGCCCTGCCCTCATCAACCTTCCTGGTCACTTCATCAAAAAACTCTAACATATTTCTGAGGCATGATCTCCCACTCACAAAGCCATGCTGAATATTCCTAAATCAAATCCTGTCTTTCCAAATGCATGTATATCTTATCCCTCAGAATCTTCTCAAGTAAATTACCTACCACAGATATCCTTTTTCTTTGCAGTCCTCCTTGAATAAGGCCACAACATTTGCTACCTCCAGTCTTCTAGGACCTCACCCTTGGCTAACAATGATGCAAATATATCCACCAGGGCTCCTGCAATTTATTCTTGCAGGGTTCTTGGTTATATCTGGTCAGGACTAGGAGATTATCCACTTTCATAGATTCTAATACATCCAAGATCTCTCTACTATGATATGGACTGTCCCTAAGATATCACCACTCACTTCCCCAAGTTCCCAAATCTTTATTTCTTCCTCCACAGAAAACATAGAAGAGAAATATTCATTGAGGACCTCACCTATCCCCTGTGGTTCCACAAGTACTTGTCAACTTTGGTCCTTGAGGGCCCCTATTCTCTATCTCTAGTTAATCTTTGTCCTTTAATATACTTCAAGAGTCTCTTTGGATTCACCATAATCTTCTCAGCCAAAGGTACCTTGTGCCCCCTTGTCACCCTCCTGATTTCCTTCTTCAGTATTCCTTCGATGCTTCCATGGGTTCCATTGATCCCAGCTCCCTGTACCTGAGCCATGCTTCCTTCTTTTTTCTGATCAAATCCTCAATATCTCTTGTCATCCAGGGTTCTCTACTGCTACCAACCTTGCCCTTCACCCTCACAGGAACATATAGACCTTGAACATTAGCTATCTCACTTTTAAAGGCCTCTGATTTGCCAGATGTCCCTTTACCTGCAAACAAACTACTGCAATCAACCCCTGCAAGCTCCAATCTGATTCGCCTTGCCCCAGTTTAGAACTTGAACCTGTGAATTAGTTTTGTCCCTCTCCATATCTATTTTAAATATCCCCCACTGTCACCTCAGACAATGGCCTTGCCCAGTCTCCCAAGAGTAGATTGAGATTTGCCACTTCCCAAGTAAGCCCCTCTCCATACTGCTTGAGGAAACTTTCCTGAATACACTTAATAAATTTCACCCCTTCTAAGCCCATAATGCTATGGCAGTCCCAGTCAATGTTAGGAAAATTAAAATTCCCTACAACAACACTATTGCTCCTGCAAGTCTCCCCAGTCTCCCTGCATATTTGTTCCTCTAATTCCCATTGACTATTTGGGGGCCTATAATATATCAACACCCTCTTCTTATTTCTTAGGTCCACCCACAAAGCCTTCAATTATTTCATCTCTGATTACTGCTGTGATACTCGCCTTAATCAAAAATGCAACTCCCCCTCCTCTCTTTCCACCACCTCTATCCCACCTAAAGCACCTGTACCTTGGTACATTAAGCTGCCAGTCCTGTCCCTCCCTCAGCCGTTTTTCTGTAGTGGCTAAAATATCCCAGTCCCAAGTACCTATCCACACCCTGAGTTCAACAGCCTTCTGTTAGCCCTCTTGCATTGAAATAAATGCAATTTAATACAAAGGCTTTCCTTGCTCCCTGTCATATTCCAGTCTGACCTGTCTCTTCAACTTGTTATTTCTGACGACTGTATCTCCATCGAGCCTTGCACTTGCCTCCCTGCTGCTGAGGATGTTGCCCCTCCCTGCCAATCTAGCTTAATCCCTCTTGTAACACCAGCAAATCTGCCTGCCAGGATATTGGTCCCCTTCCAGTTCAAGTGCAACCCATTCCTCTTAAACAGGTGACCTCTGCCCCAGAAAACATCCCAATGATCTAAAAATCTGAATCCCGCCGCCCACACTGATTCTTTAGCCACACTTTCATCTCCCATTTCCTCCTGTTCTTACCCTCATTAGCACATGGCACTGGACGTAATCTGGCAGTTACCACCATCGAGGTCCTGGTTTTCAACATTTTTCCCAGCTCTCTATAGTCCATCTGAGGGACCTCATCCCTGTTTCAACTGATGTCATTTGTGCCAATGCGCACAATGTCTTCTGGCTGCTCACCCTCCTCATTGGGAATGTTCTGCAGCCGTTCTGAGGGACATCCTGGACCCTGGCTACTGGAAAGCAACACACCATCTGGATTCCTGTTTGCTGCCACAGAATCTCCTGTCTGTCCCCCTAACTACTGAGTCTCCTCACTAAGGTCCTGTTTACCTTTACTCTTTCCCGCTGTTCCCCAGAGTCAGTCGTAGTACCACAACCTGGCTACTGCTACTTTCCCCGAGCAATCACCCTCCCAACAGAATATCAAAACAGAATACTTGTTTTCAAAGGGAAGAGCCATAGGGGATTCCTGTACTCTCTGCCTACTCCCTTTACCTTTCCTGGTGGTCACCCAGCTACTCTCTGCCTGCACCTTAGGTGTGACCATCTCACTAAAACTCTCATCTGTGAAACGCTCAGCATTTTGGATGATCCTGAGGGCATCCAGCTCTAGCTTCAGCTTCCTAACACAGTGTCCCAGGAGCTGCAGGGGGAAAGAAGTTTTTCAGCATTACAGATTAAAGCACTGGAAATGCAAAACTGAGCAATTGCACTTTCCCTTCCAGAGCAAGGCTGTAATGACTGCTTGTGTTCATAGTTCCATTGCAGAATGGTGTCTTGGATTCTGGAATGAAAAAGATTGGGACTAAAATCTAAAAAATATGCAGAAGCGCAAAGTAATTTTTGTGCTGGAAATGCATAGCCTACACATGATTTTGAAACACTATAAATGTGTTGCTTATGAAAAATCAAAACATCAAATCCCTCTTTATCCTATTTGATCTTCATAATATTGGCATCTCTTTGCATGGAACCCATTTCTGCATCTTTCAGCCTGCTGTTCTGTTGTTTTTTCTTTGTCTCTGTGTCTGCTTCTGTGGCTTTATATTCTTTTGGTTGTGAGATATTGGGTAGTTTGACTAGGAACGAAGGTGTTTGTTTAGGGGAATAAGTCACATTTCATGGGGGTCCTGAAAGCAATCTGAAGTGGGTGAAATCTGAAGCTTTAAAATGTGAAATAAAAATCAAATGATGACCACAAAACCATTGTTCATTATCATAAAACCTCATCTTGTTCACTAATATCCTTTAGAAAAGAAAATTGCCATCCTTACCTGGTCTGGCCTACAGAGACAAAGAAAGACCAACAGACCCACAGCATTGTGGTTGATTCTTAACAGCCCCCAGGGCAATTGGGGATGGGCAATGATAGCTGGCTTAGCCAGTGCTGCACACATCCCGTGAATGAATTTTTAAAAAGTGACTCCAGACCAAAGCAATGTGGTCAACTCTTAACTGTCCCTGAAATAGCCAAAACAGCCAATCGGTTCATTCACAACAAATACTGGCCTGGCCAGAGACACCCACATCCAGTATGAGAATAAGTCTTAAAATCTCCCTTCATTTCAATGCAATAGCTCACTCTGCTTTAAACGTGTCCCAATACCCCCTTGACCACCCCAATCTGTCCAGTGAGGTGAAAATAAGCATCCTTCCTATTGTACATAATAGAGTGAAATAATCTGTTTTAAAATTGTTATTTTGGCTGTTTTAGCAATTAATATACCTCTGAAATGTAAGTAGGTCCACTCATTTTCCTTATTAGATATATAGAGAACCATTGAATAGTTTCAGCACAGAAAGAATCCTTCCAGCCGATTGTGCCTTTGTAACTATTGTAGAAAGAAAATCTTACACCCATATTTTTGAATTAATTGATAAGTACCAATAACTCAAAATTCCATGATGTTTAAGAGTTAATTGCTTGCATAAAGTATTTTTTCAGTATCTGAGTTTTGATAAAAATTATTTGTGAATGAGAAAAAAAATCACTAATATTTCTGATTAATAACTTGCAATAGGTATTATGAATGTTCATTTGATCTATTACAGATCGCTTGTATGGCACATGTGAGATCGATTGGATACAGGCAGCAGTCTCTATTACCTACAAATCCTATGTTATCAGTATATTTCTCTGCTGTTTCTTCTTCCCTGTTTCAGTCATGATTTTCTCATATGTGTCCATAATAAAAATGATTAGATCCAGTCACAAATGTGTCAGAAGAGGAGAGATCAGTGAACACCAGCGTCATATTGAACGAGAAGTGACACGGGTAAGAGTTGTCATGAAGACAAATTAATAGAGAAGAATGTGTACATAGGATAAGAGATAAATTTAAATGTCACACACACCAGGTTAAAGTCCAACAGTGTATTTGGAAGTAATAGCTTTCGGAGCGCTTTGTCCATCCCAGTCCAACACCGGCAACTCCACATCTAGGGTAAGAGTTAAACAAGGTAAGCAGCAAAGAGGTTGATAATGACGGGTTAATATTAAAATGACTTGGATAAGAAAAGAATGCAAGAAGATCAGAACATTCATGCAAGAACATAGGTACAGGAGCAACAATTAGCTATTGAGCTCCTCAAGCCTGCTCCATCTTTCGATAATATCATGGCTGATCTGGTTGTTATCTTAAACTTACTTTCCTATCTGCTACTCATAACTTTTGACTTCTTTGCAGTTCAAAAGGTTGTCTAATACAATATTTAATATATTCAATGTGGTAGAGAATTCCAAACTTGTGAGAGATGAAATTCCCCCTCGGCTCCATCTTAAATGAAGCCTTATTTGAAATTGTGACTCCTACTTCTAGATTTTCTCATGAAGGAAAAACATCCACTCAGTGTTTGAACTGTTAAATCCCTCCGGAATTAACCTAATTAACTTTCTCCGACTGCTACCAGTGCAAATGCAACTGTGAGATGAGAGTGGAATTTATGTAACAAATAATATTTGGAATTCCAAACAAAAGTTAATTTCTAGTGATGTTAAAAGTAATGGAAACAAAGTAAATCCTCAAATAAGAATGTTTAGGAAAAGAGTTGGGTTTGAAATCTTAGCTGATTTTATTTGTTTGCCCTACCCAAAGGGATTAAAGCCGATTATAAATACCTTGATTGCCATACTGAAATCAGCATTACTGCTGGTTCATACCTGTATCACCCAATTACTCAGCGAACATGCAGATTTTTTTTTTCAAACCAACTGCTGATACATGTCATGCTACACCGCTAGAGGAGGTGAAACTTGTACCCAGGTCTTCTAAGTTAAAGGTAGAGACACTATTACTGTGCCACACAGCACCTCTCAGTGAATTGGTATGATGAGTAGCTGAATGGTATTGATCAGAATGGTTTCTGATTTGATGAATTATCTGTTTTAAGATCAACAGCCAGGATTGTCTTGTGGTTGCTGCTACAGGCCTTCAGGTTTTTGATTCAGTAATGCTCCCTCCTTCCTGTAACTCAGCACCAATTACAATCATACCGTCATATTATTGGGTTACTGATTTTCTTGATCTGTGTTAAAGACCTAGACTTGGGGATCTGGTAGCAATTTCAAAATTTGTTAATGACATGAAACTTGAAAATATTGTGATCTGTGAACTGATATAGACCTGAATAAGACATAGACTTCAACAGACGCATGGGAATTAAATTTAATGTAGAGAAGTATGAAGCAATATGCTTTGGAAGGAAGAACAGACTGTTCCATGTGGGTAGGGGAGGGGGTGGATGTTGGAGATGTGCGTGTGTGTTTAAGGAAGTCATTGAGGTAGATAGGCTGTTGTGTTTTATAAAGAGAGACAGAATCCAGAAAGTATGGTGAAACTTTATAAAACACTAGGCTTATCCTCACCTGGACTATTATGTCAAATTCTGGGGACCACATCTTAAAGGATAGAAATAGCACTCAAAATGCACAGGAGTGATCGGCAACTTTATTCCCAAAACCCCTAAAGTACCCAGGAAAGGTCACTCTAGGCACCCAATCAGTGCAAAGTGAGATAGACAAACTCTATAAGGAACTGCTCTTCCAATTACACATTATGTCTCGCACATGCTTTTCCAATCACAAGGTGTTTCTCTTCCACGTTGAGCTAATGTGGGAGAGAACATGCAACTTCATGCAAGGGAAAGGTTTTACATTAAATATCTTTCACATTAGAACAGCCTCTACCAATTAATTCAATTAGAGCCCAGTTAACTGGAAAGCATAACATGATGTTTGAATTTATGCCACTAATTGTGGGCGGCACGGTGGCACAGTGGTTAGCACTGTTGCCTCACAGTGCCAGAGACCCGGGTTCAATTCCCGCCTCAGGTGACTGACTGTGTGGAGTTTGCACGTTCTCCCCGTGTTTGCGTGGGTTTCCTCCGCGTGCTCCGGTTTCCTCCCACAATCCAAAAAATGTGCAGGTTAGGCAAATTGGCCATGCTAAATTGCCCGTAGTATTAGGTGAAGGGGTAAATGTAGGGGAATGGGTCTGGGTGGGTTACGCTTCGGTGGGTCGGTGTGGACTTGTTGGGCCGAAGGGCCTGTTTCCACACTGTAAGTAATCTAATCTAATCTAATATCATCAATTTTATTTATCATTCAAATATTATATACAACAAACCAACTGTGACTTACATAGTAAATTACAGTTCAAATTTGATAATGTTAATCTAAATGAATTAAGTGATCCACGCTACAGCATCAAAATTTACAAATTGAAATAGCAATACAATACAAGTCTTTGTTTTTGCCTGCTATTATAGCAGCTGGTGTGCTTTATTTTACAGGTGTCTTTTGTTATCTGTACAGCCTTTATTCTGGCTTGGTCCCCCTATGCAGTCATTTCCATGTGGTCAGCCTGTGGTTACAGTGCACCAGCTATCACCAGTGTCCTCGCCTGTCTCATCGCCAAATCTGCCAGCTTCTACAACCCCATCATTTATTTTGGCATGAGCCCCAAGTTCCGCAAGGAGGTGGAAGCTCTCTTCCATTGCCGGCAAGAAAAGAATAATGAAAGCTTTGTGAAACCTGAGAACCAGTCCAATGTGAGGAGCAAACTGGTAATTAGAAATCAGGCTGACAAGTACCAGAAATCTCTTCCTACAGCTAACATCCCGGAATGGAATGCAGACTTGGACAATACTACACCCATCATAACTGTATCCTCTAATTTAGAAAAGAAACAGGCACCAGGACAGGAAGGTGAATCAGAACACCTTTAATTCTGGGTAATTGCCAGTCCCAGCTTGATTTTATAACCAGTGTACAATTATTTATTTGTATGCCGATTTATGGTTTATTAAAGCATTCTTGTTTAATATTAATATTGGTTTTCAATTCTGTGTCTGCGTAATAAACTTCATTTTGGATAATGTGACTAATTATTGGTAATAGTTGAAATCAGTTCTTTTGATCATCAAAAACTTTAATATAGCAAAAGTCAAAACCCTTTACTTCTATGGCTATTTCATATTTAAGAGAAAGCACAAAGACTGTTAACTTTAGAATTTTGTTTGTCACTTAATCACTGCTTTTCAGAAAGTGGTGTATTGTGAAAAATGCGTAGAATATTGTTTATTTTTGTTAGTTTTAGTATGGCTTTTGAAAAGCAAATTTCTTCTCAGTAGCGTACTTGATGTTGTATTTGTCCAGCTTATTATGCTTTAATTTTATTTAGAAAAACCTTTTTACAAATGTAGTACTGATATGGCTTTCAATTGGATTACCGCACTCATTCAAACAATGTACTCAGACTATATCATGAAAATAAAACAATGTTAAATACAATATTTATCAGTATTTTCATGTTTAAGGTGTTTATGAAAGTATACATCCCAATTGTGTTAATACTTTACTGTGGAGGACTGGAGGTAGGGATAGGAATTCTAAATATAAACAATATCTTGTATATAAGAAATAATCAATTATTCAGTTGAAGAAAATTAAACATATTCTGGGAAAAATTAATTTTTCAATAGAATTTGTGGCCTTCTTAAATTTTATCAAAACAATCTCAATATTTCTTCTTCAGAAAGCATCACTTGAAAACTTAAGGGGGAAGTTTTTTGTTCAAACAGGAACCATTCTATATATAAAATTTTTTTAAAAAATAGCAACCTTCATCTTTCAATCCATTTTTGCTCACAAACATTTTGTTTGGGGTGTTGGCAGGGATGCACTATAAAAGGGATTCCCTCGAGCAAACAGGATCAATATGACATATTGTTCAGAGCAACCACTCCCACCAGCTAAATCAAATACCAGCTATTTATATGTAGCTTTTAATGTACCATGATGCTCAAAGCTGATGTTAACTTAGAGTTCTCCCCTACTCATAGCTGTGATCTGATATGATTGTATTTTCACAATAAAGTTAAAAAACATACAACACCAGGTTATTGTCCAACAGGTTGATTTGGAAGCACTAGCTTTCGGAGCGCTGCTCCTTCATCAGGTTTAGTGTCACAATAAAGTATTGTCAGTAATTGAAATAATCTCTTTCGTTCATTCCGAACATTGGTTTATTTTGTCTAACTTTATTTCTATGAAATGCCTTAAGGCTATTGTTCTGATTTTTAAACATGTTGCGTAAATACAGGTTGACAGGTTTAATCCTGACTGGCCAATGCACTAACTGCATATTATTGGACTGAATGGAAATATTAATGTAATGGGAGTGATTTGCTTGCTATGGCAACTTAATTTGTTAACTTGTTAAATTTCTAAACTAAATCCATTACCATTTTTCATCAAGAGGTTGGAATGTGAGACATCTGACAGTGCCTTCACAATACAGGGTCAGGATTGACGTCCAGCGAACTGAGGAAGTTACCCTGATCTGACATGTTCTGTCTGTGATTTTAATTTGGGTGATGTTCATATTGGGTAATTTTTCGGTCCTTGTGATTTCAGTTTGGGTGACTTTTCACTTCAGGCGATTTTTCAGATTAGGTGATTTTCAGTTCTGGTGATTTCAGTCCAGGGGTGATTTCCAATTCTTATGACTTCAGATAATTGTCTGTTCAGGTGATTTTCAGTTCGGGTGGTGATAACTGCTCAGTCATTTTCCCACATCCCGCATGATTTTCTCGGATTCTGGCTGCTTTCCTGGGAACCGCTGGTTATCTGTTAGTGAAGATTTCCCACCACCCTCACACACTACTTTACATAGTGTTGCCACTCGGTTTGTCCCCTTCATATTTGTAAAACCTAATTGTCGTCGGTGAGAGGAGTGATGAAAAACTCAGTCATTTGTAAGAAGTGCCCAACTGGAACGCGTCGGCGTGACGCAACCAGGAGTATTTAGGTGAATTGGGGAAGTTTGGGTTAAGCCTGAGTTTTGAGCCGGACACTGAATCCGAGAACTCAGAGATCCGAGAGCTCAGGGAGAAGGTCAGTGTGGGGCAACTGCAGACTGAGCGTGGAAACTTTCTACACAGGTATTTACTGGAGAGTGCTGCTTTCAGCGAATTCTGACTTATTGCTAACAAAAAGACCCGATTGAATTGTATCTTGCTATTCCGCGTGGACTCTGAATAAAGGACAGGATGGGGGGACATAGATCCAACAGTAAACGCTGCTGATTGTAACAAAACAAATCTGCAACAGTTGCTGTGAGTGATCATTAGATAGTAACCAAGCAACACTGGGACAGGGATTAAAATCTCTGCTGTGAAATGCGGACCTTTCTCACTGCTTTCATTTATCAATTGTCTAAAATGCCTAGAAGGTTACCTGAGTTTTTATTTTATTCTCCGGTGGTATCTGTTAAAATAAGAGTAAAAATAAACATTAGGTCCCATTCTGCTGGGACAGTGTAAGAAATTTCATCCGTTACCTTGCGAGCGTGTGAACTCCTATTGCGATAGTAAAATGTCTTGTTGAAGTTTTTTTTTGCTCAGACATTATCCTGTAGATTTGTTGCCTTGTTTCGGGCATGTTTGGCTAGCGGTGATGGATGCTTTGTATTTGACTGTAGCTTTGGGACTGAGAGACAGTGGGACGCTGTTACAATGTCTGTCTTCAGCACGGCCATCCTTTCTCTCGGTAAGTACCTTCTGTCAGTCTGGGCAAACAGTTGCAGTTCGGTCAGTCTAGGAACTGGCGGTTCAACCCCGTCCATTTAAGGGGAGCCTCTAAACTCTCCCTAATCCTGCCTGCAGACACCGGGAGACATGCGACAGGTTAGGGTATGCTGTATTTGAGGTCCGGAGTTCAGATATTACCCGAGTACAACCGTGTCCGGGATGGAGAGAGTTGCCGAGCTATCCAGGCCCGCCCTATCTACTGTGTCTGGACTGTATGTCAAAGGGATGAAGCGACAGATGAAGAGAATAGGAGCGTCTCGGAGCCAGGAAAACCTGCAGCTGCAAATATCTTCAGGACAGCAATATACCTAAAACAAAGAATTGACACGACTCTCACAAAATGCAGTGTTCTGAAGTTTGGTGCAGGTTAAATCTAGAGTTATTTAATTCAAGTTACCACACCTCCAGTTGTTAGCACTAAACCTCAATTTGCGCTCTCGCAAAAAAAAACTGTTTATCACCCATTTGTTTTACTGGAAAATGACCATATGTTTGATTAAATGCTTTACACAAGTTATCTGTTCTCATTCCTCTGACAGCTGTGACTGATTCTTGTATTTCTCTTTGAAAGTAATACTCTGGAATTACAAGATATTATTCATTTTGATGTGTGCAGGGATCTTAATATTCACTTCACCAGCAAACGGGGCCCAAGAATCAGGTACGCTTTCTAAAATACAGTGACTCATCTGCATTATCTTTATCGACATATTCCATATGAAAGATTTCTGAAGCAATTTACTAGATATCATTTTTTTTGTTGGGCACAATATTGTGTTCTTACAGAGACCTCCCATACCAGATGTACACTTTCCTCAGTTACCTTATGTAATGTAAATGTATATTTATTAAGTATCCTTAATCAATGCGACAGGGACAATTGATGCCACCTTGTAAAACAGTTATCGTTTTGTGTCAATATGTTGAGATTTGAGTTTTTAATTGCTGAAGAGATATCTATCAGTCATGGTCCTGTGATATTTATTACAAATTGTGTATCTATGTTTTATTTTTCAAGTGCCCATGTCAATCAACTGTACCACCAGAGGTGCTTACTATAAGGAGAATCAGGTGGATGTGCTGTGCCCACCACATTGCGATTACACCCAGCTATCGGTCTGGGGATCTGGAGTATATGCCTCAGTCTCCAGTATCTGCGCAGCTGCAGTTCACAGGTGAGATCCTTAAATGAAACTAATTCTTAAAGAAACATGAATGAGACCTCAAAACGAATACCCATGAATGAAACCCAAATGAGCAATGCATTTTCACAAGCAGTGTGTCATGTGGATAGCCAAGTTTTAGTCCCTCAGTAGGCTGACTTACATATATGAAATTTTGAGGAGACACAGGACAGGACAGAGTGTATATGATATTGAGGAACAATGAAACTGATTGTCTTTTTCTGTATAATCATATTTTCTGTTGCTTATCTGTACAAACTTTATCTTCAAAATCAATGCACGAAGTAGATGGGTTTCTAAAGCAGCCCTCAACTTAAGGATGAAAGTGAAAGAGATTTAGGTTAAACATACCCAATTAGTGCAAAGCAAATAAATGTTGATCTGTGCAATCAGAACAGTCGAATGGTAGTGGAAAGGGTACCGTACATTGTTTAATATATTGAATACTGCATCCTCAGCTGGCTACCAAGAGATAAGGAAACTAAGTGAAGAAAGGGGCTAAACAGTTTAGTCCTGATGTTATGTATCTAATTATTAGGAAGAGAGATATCTCAGAAGTGATCTTGTAGAGATATAAATAGTAAATATAGGAAAGTTTTTTAAATCAAAGATGGGAGTTGGACAAGAAAAAAAAGATTCAAACTACAGAAAGGAAACTTCATGATTGATATCCGAAAGTTCTACATGAAGAGAGCAATCGATGATGAGAATAGATTTTCAGGCAGATGGCAGTGTTAAAAGCATGAGTCTCATCAAAGAGACAAACACAGTAAGAACAGAGGGGCTGTATGGTTTTTCTGGACGAATAGGTATAGTGGGCTGAATGACCTTAATTATTTGAAATTACCCTGAATTCCTGTGGGTTTTGTTTTATTTCAGTGCCCTTACAGCTGTGCAACAAATTCAAGTTGGGCAAGTGTGACAGTTATTTGTTATTTGTTCATATGCTCTGGTTATTACAGACAGGGCCAGCATTTATTGCCCTTTCTTCAATTACTCATGAGAAGGTGGTGATGAGCTAATTTTATGCATGGCTCCAGTCCTTGCGATTTGGATGTACTTACAATGCTGTTGGGAAGGGAATTCCAGACTTTTGGTCCCCTGAATAGCAATATCGTTCCAAAGCACAATGGTGTTTGTTGCCCTTGTAAGGAATGACCACTGTCAGCTGAACCTTCGGAACAACCAGCAGGGATACATGATTCAAGAATGGTAAACTCATAATATCACTTTCCCTCTTTCTGTAATCCCAAAGTTAAAAGCAAATTTATTGCTTTATTTCCAATTTTCACACAGAGGGTTGCAAACCTGTAGAATTCTTTATCACAGAGGGCTGTTGAGGCTGAGTGACTAAGCCTGAGATTGACAACATTTTAATCAGTAAGGGAGTCAAGGGTTATGGGGAAAAGGCAGGAAAGTGGAGTTGAGAATTATCCCATCAGCCATAATCTGATTAAATGGCTGAGCAGATTCAGTGGGTTGAATGGCCTACTTGTGCTCTTGTATCTAATGATCTTACATCCATCATTCACATTCTTGCTGACATACTGCTTTCGAACATGAGCCAGGAAGTTCTGAAAATATGGACAAGAATATTTCAAAGCAGACTGTGCAATTCAATTTGAATAGTTATGTGGTCCGGAGTTATGCAATTTATTGCAGGATAGGATTGGTTGCCAGATAACTTGTCGCCACTCATATTCCGCATCCACCTCCTCCCACCCTGTCCATCACATTATTCTTTTGGCAATCACAGGCCAAAATAGAGTTAATGTTCGAAATTCATCAAATATGTTGCGGTATTTTGAATAACCTTGTGAAAGGGTGTCTCTTTATTTCAGTATGGCAATGCATAAGCTGAAAACTGACAAAATCTTTTGTATAGGATGAGAACATTATTTCCCCAAACCATAGAGCAGTGTAAGAAAAAAATTCCAATTTAACTATCATTTTGTAACAATTTTAGTACTAACAACTTGAATGCTTATTATCATTTCCTTGCATCATCCTGTTTGGGAGTGTCCCACTTGTGTTTCACTGACTCCAGACAATATCTTAGGTAATCAGGAAACGAAACGCCATAATATAGCCTAGTTAGGGTGGCATAGGGGCTTAGTGGTTAGCAATACTGCCTCACTGTGCTGGGTGCTGGGTTCAATTCCAGCCTCAGGCGGCTGTCTGCATGGAGTTTGCACATTCTCCCCGTGTCTGCGTGGGTCCCTTCCAGGTGCTCCGGTTTCCTCCCACAATCCAAAGGTGTGTAGGTTAGCTGAATTTGCCATGCCAAATTGCCCATAGTGTTCATGTATGTGTAGGTTAGGTGCATTAAATGTCGAATAATAGGGGAATGGGTCTGGGTGGGATAGGAGAATCGACGTTTCGGGCATTAGCCCTTCTTCGTCGATTCTCCTGTTCCCTAGATGCTGCCTGACCTGCTGCCCTTCTCCAGCAACACATTTCCATCTCTGATCTCCAGCATCTGCAGACCTCATTTTCTCTTCTGGGTGGGATACTCTTAGGAGGATTGGTGTGGACTTGCTGGGCCGAAGGGCCTGTTTTCACACTGTAGGGATTCTATGTTTACATCATGAGGGCTGTCAATTGAACTGGTTAGGAGAAAATAAGCCAACATTCCAAAGCTTGAGCGAAATCATCCCACATTCCCTGAAGGATAATTCATCAGTGCTTCTTTTCAAGCATATCTTCAAACACACAGTTTTTCTTTGGAGGATAGTGTGGAAGCGATGGAATGATTCCCGGGTTAATTATCAGCCCATTTAACTGTGTCATGAATGCTACTTATTACTATTACATCCAGTCAGTAACATTAGAAGAATTTGTCCTGCGAATGTGCTCCAGGGGTTAAACATCTAGACAGGAGGCAGTGGATTGTTTTGTGTATCAAATTGTGTTGAATCTTGAATTAGTTTCATTGCAACAGATTTATACAGTTGTGTTTTGAAGGGTTATACCTCTCTATTGTCTTTCTGTAAACTAAATCTGCTATTCATTGTGAACTGTAATGTGATTCCCTCATAATTATTCTATTCCAGTAATTTCAATTGATATGTTTAAAAGACAAAGGAGATAAAGGAAAAATGTAAGACTCACTAATATGTGTCTCTCTGTGTAATATCTGTCTGCAGCTGATTACTTTTTGCTGGTAACCACAAACTGCTTGCATTAAACTAGTTAATTCACTGAAGTGTTGATACAAGCATAGGTTGTTTTTGGCATTGAAGCAGTTTTGTGCAAATAGGCATATTCCAGGTTTTCTGAATTCAAAGGAAACTGAGATGTTTCATTTTAAATAGAAATTAGTTTAGTTGCAGCACAGAATCTTTTCTTACATTATAGTGACACAGATTGGCTACTTGATTATCAACATCTTAATAATTCCAGAGCCACTTTACAAAACTAAAAACATGGGGGAAAGAGAAAAAAAAGTTCAATATTGTATGATTATTTCTGGCAATATATTGTAAAGGAATGCAACAAATATGAAAACACTGGACATGTACGGCAGAATCTTATTAGAAGGCACTATCAAATTTAGGAATATAATAAGATAACTAGCTGTTTAACTTGATCAAGTTCATTCCTGCCTGATTTCAGAGTTAAATAAATCTTGCAGTATGTTTGCGCCTGTCCTTGAATAGCATTCACACTAAACACTTGCATCGGGGGAGACTTGCCAGTTCTCAGCCACACCACTGAATAGAGTACTGTAAGGAAGCAGAGTGCTCCACTTCAGGTAGGATAATTAAGCATAAGGCGCGTGTTGTCTTGCAGATGTTTGCATTTTATCAGTTGACTGCAGGCTACCCTCATCCAAAGAGTGAAATCAGGCATAAATTACATGGAATTAAAATCAGATGCAAATGGTATTGATTGTTGAATAAGAGGGTCCTGAATTTACTTGAACTACCATAACCCATCAATGATGGTAAGAAACTTCCTGTTTGGCATTTTCCATTTCTGAAGAAAACTAGAGCTTTGCAGCAATTTTTGAAATAAATCTTCTTGCAAAGATCTCTGACTCTACCTAAATGCTTCACGAATTCTGCAAAAGATTGAATTGCCAACTGCCATATTGAGCCACACAGTTGTTACTGCCATTGACTCAATCTAAACCAGTAGGTTTTACTGGTCACTCTCCTCCAGTGACAGTCAGAAAAGCTCCTTATCTGGCTATTATTTGACCACTTCAGGGCCTCAGTTGGTTGCCTGGCACCTACCCTACAGCTCGTACATTACATGAAGGATCAGGTGATGGGCTCAACATTCTAAGTCATCCAACCATTTTTATACATTCCCAATCTCCCTGCTCCCTCGTAGAGCAAATGTAAAATTCCAGTGATGGAACCATACAGCACAGAATGAGGCTGGTGGAAAGGCTCTGACAATATGTTTGTCTGTTTGAGACTGAGCTGAGAAATGAAACTGTAATGTTACCTTGTTTTTCACAGCAAATAAATGAATAGATCATATTCCTCCTTTCAAATAGATTTTACCAGGATCTATAGCTGCTTTTAACTAATATTAGTGCAGTATAGTTTGAGGTAAGTGTCCACATATTCAGATGTAGCTTTAAAGAATTTGGCTGATCAGATCATTCAGCAAACGTTTGGAACATTGATAGCAATCAGAACGCAATTAATTTAGCTGTTTAATATGAACCAAAATTTGCAGTTCAGGAACATTGTCCAGTTCAATCCCACCCTTTACAAACCAACACTAAAAAGTGTTTCCACCTCTCTGCTTTCATACAAATATTGAACTTATCAAAGCAACTTATGGTGTAAATCACATTACCATTGTAAATGTGCTGGAATTATTTTTTTGTCAGGAAATGTTTACTGTGATTGTGTCCATGAAAAAATAATCAACATTTTCTCATGTACAGTGAACTTTTTATTAAGATTAGCATTAAAGAGTTAAAGGAGGATATAGTGTATTATTTTGATGTACTGAAGTGGATTTTCTAAATTGTGAGAGTCATTATGATCCAACTTAATTTACACCATTTCATCAGATACATTTCTCCATTTTGAAGTTAATTCGGAATATCTGTGTGGCATTTTGCATGTTATGAGAAGTGTAGGTGAAATAATAATGTTGCACGGGCTCTATTCCAAAGATACTCTCAGGACTTGGTTGCAAATACCACCATCAGACTGTGAAATTTGATTTTTTTAAAAAGATTGGAATGAAAGTCTAATAATGACTATAAAAGCATTGTTTGTTGTCATAAAAACCCATCTGGTTCCTTTAGTAAAGGAATTCTGTTTTATTCTGCATAATTACGTATGACTTCAGACCTACAGCAATGTGCTGACTCTTTAATGCCCAACAGCTTGACATAGTCATACTCAAAATCAGTACTTTCCATATATCACCATCCTGGGATAAGACATGTCCCAGCAGGGGTACAGTTGGAAGTTGCCCCGGGAGTCCTTAACATTGACTTTGTACAACATCCAGTCTCATGCCACTTGGTCAAACAAGGGCAAGGATCTCCTGTTGATTATCATGTACTTCACTCTCACCCCAACTCAGCTTATGAATTAATATTCTTCCATGCACTGGTAAAGGCACAGAATATACTCAGGGTTGGCAACTTCAATGTCCACCATCAACAGTAGCTCAGCAGCACTGATACTGACCAAGTTGGTTGTTATAGCAACCAACTGTATCTGAGGTAGGAAATGAAAGAACCAAAAGAGATTGGACCTCATCCTCAGCAAACATTTGCCGCAGATAAGTCTGTCCTTGACAATATCAGTTGAATGACTACTACTCATCCTTAATAAAGACAAAGTCCCATCCTCACATTTCTAATACCATCCATCATGTGTGGCACCACCAGCATACTAAATGGGATACATTTCAAACAGATTTAGTGACTCAAAACTGGGCTTTGATAAGGCACTGTGTGCCATCTTGAGTAGCAGAATTATACTCCCAACACAATCTTCAATTTCATGGTCTAGAATATTCCCCATTCTACCATTACCATCAATCCAAGAGGCAAACCCTGGTTCAATGAAGAATGCAGGAGGGTATGCCAGAAGCAGCAATAGGAATACCTGATCTGATGTGTCAACCTATTGAAACTACAATGCATGACTGTTTAAATGTCAAACAGCAGAAGCACTAAGTGACAGAGTTAAACGATTCCACAACCAGTGGATCAGATCTAAGTTCTGCAGTCCTGTCACATCCAGTCATGAATGGAAATTACTGGTGGCAGAGTCTCCACAAATACCACATCCACAATAATATGAGAGTTCAGCATATCAGTGCAACAGCATTTACAACTATCTTCAGGCAGACTGTTGAGTGGACGATCAAACACGGCTTTCTTTGGAGGTCCTCGACATCACTGATGCCATTCTTCAATCAGCTTGTTCCACCACACAATCTCAGGAAATAGCTGGAAACACTGAATATTGTGAACCTTGACAATATTCCCACAATAGAAAGGTAGACTTGCGCTCTAGAACATGCTGTGCCCCTACCCTGGCAGCTCCATTGCATCAATGGCATCTACCCAGAAATAACCAAAATTGCTCGGGTACATCCTGCATAAAAACAAAACATTACAAATCAAACCCAGAAAATTAGTCTACTTTAAATCAACATGGAAGGTGTTGCAAGAGTGTTCTCAACTATCATTTGTATAGCAATGCCCTGCTCACTGACTCTCAGTTTGGATCTGCCAAGGTCACTCAGCTCCTGACTCATTACAGCCTTGGTTCAAAAATGGACAAAACAGCTGAACTCCAGAGGGGAAGTGAAAGTAACTGCCCTTGACATTAAAGTCACATTGATCAAGTACAACATCAAAGAACCCTAGCAAAACTGGAGTAATTAGAAATCAGGGAGAAACTCTCTGCAGGTACAAAGATGGATAGCCATTGTTGTTGGAGGTTATCTCAACTCCCAGACAGAAAAATGTAAGAGCTAGGAGCAGGAGTAGTCAATTCAGCCCCTCAGGTCTTCTCCACCATTCAGTATGGTCATGGTTAATCTCACCTTGGCCTTAACTCTACTTTCCTGCTGCTCTCCATAACCTTTCAACCTTTTATTATTAAACGTCTATCTCCTCTTTAAATTTACTCAGTGTCCCAACATCCACCACACTCTGGGCTACTGAATTCCATAGATTCCATTGATGAGAGAAGCAATTACTTCTTATCTCTGTTTTAAATCTACTGCCCCTTGTCCTAAATCCAAGTCCTCTTGTACTAGATTGTCCCATTCTGTCTATATCTATTTTGTCAATCAATTTAATATTTTATATATCTTGATTAGATCTCCTCTCACTCTTTAAACTGCAAAGAAAATAGCCTAAGCTGCTCCATCTGTCTTTATAAGACAAATTCATCATCTCTGGAATCAATCTAATGAGCCTCCTCTGAATTGCCTCCAATGCAAGTTCATCCTTCCTCAAGTAAAGGCACCAAAACTATATGCAATACTCCATGTGCAATCTCACTACTACCTTATCCAGTTGTAGCAACACTTTCCTACTTTTACACTCTATTCCATTAGCAATAAATGCCAAACTTCCATTTGCCTTCCTTATTCCCTGCTATTCCTGCATTCTATCTCTCTACAACTCATACATACATTCATCGGGACATCTCTACATGAGTTCCTCAGGGTAATGTCAGTCCAACCATCTTCAGCTGCTTCATCAATTACCTTCATTCAATACTAGGATCTGAAGTGGGGATGTTCACTGATGATTACACAATGTTCAGCAGATTCAAGACACAAGTGTGATAGAATACTCACCTGTCTGCATAAAGATGATTATTTCCTAACAGCAATTTCCTAACAGCAATTGTAGGTGTACCGAAACCAAATGAACTGCAGCAGTTCAAGAAGGCAGCTTACTTCTATCTTCTCAAGGGGAACTAGAGATGGACAGCCATTCAGTGACGTCCACATCCTCTGAGTGAATTAAAATAAACCTTGATAGCAGAGGTTGTAGAGGATCTGTGTATGTCAAATTGCAGCCTTAAGGGTTTTCAGCGCTCCTTGCACTCATTAACAGCTGAATTACCACAGCATCTCCTGAGATATAGAGTACAGAAACTATCCAGCTATTGGTTTGTCATTTAACGAAATCAAAACATTCCTGTGCCTTTGAACGATATCGTTTAATATGTGAACAAGGTCTGATCTCAGTCCAAAGTGTTGCTGAACCTATAACCCCTACATGGGATCCTTCTTACAGTATGAGCAAGTTGTAGGCCCAGTGTTACTTGATCTGCCCTGCAATGTTTCTGCTTCTGTCATACCTGCTTATTGTCTTGCAGTATCACATTAGATGTTAGTGCCTGGAAAAGGGAGTGAAGTTGGGTTCATAGCCTTTACAAAATCAGCAGTTGACATGGGGTGAAGCCACCCTAGAGGAGTGTAGAGCAATAGTTGAGTAGAGCTGTTTGAAAATCATCATTCTTTAGGGTGTAGGTTTGCTCGCTGAGCTGTAGGTTTGATATCCAGACGTTTCATTACCTGGCTAGGTAACATCATCAGTGGCAACCTCCAAGTGAAGCGAAGCTGTTGTCTCCTGCTTTCTATTTACATGTTTGTCCTGGATGGGGTTACTGGGGTTTGTGGTGATGTCATTTCCTGTTCATTTTCTGAGAGGTTGATAGATGGTATCTAGATCTGTGTGTTTGTTTATGGCATTGTGGTTGGAGTGCCAGGCCTCTAGGAATTCTCTGGCATGTCTTTGCTTAGCCTGTTCCAGGATAGATGTGTTGTCCAGGTCGAAATGGTGTTCTTTTTTTCCTCTGTGTGTAGGGCTATGAGGGAGAGAGGGTTGTGTCTTTTTGTGGCTAGCTGGTGTTCATGTATCCTAGTGGCTAACTTTCTTCCTGTTTGTCCTACGTAGTGTTTGTGGCAGTCCTTGCATGGAATGTTGTAGACGACGTTGATTTTGTCCAAGGGATGTACTGGTCTTTTAACCAGGTAATGAAACCAGGTAATTAACCAGGTAATAATGAAGCAGGAGATCAAAACTACAGCTCAGCGAGCAAACCTACACCCTAAACCTCAACCTGAGCTACAAACCTTCAAAACCTTGCATCATCATTCTTTCTCAGGAGGAATTTTACAGGCTATACATTTCTCTCTGCTGCTTGGTGAGCTTGTAACATGGTCAAATTCAAAGGAAGCCACAAAGGATTAGGAACAGACAGTGGTAAATTGTATCCCATAATTTAAGACGACTACTTCCAGAATTCCTTGTGTAGAAATTGTGGCTTTCAACAAAGTTATCACAGACCTCTTCAGATCCATGAACTGCTGAGGTGAATCGGTTCAGCTTTGCTGTCAGTACACCTACAATACTGACAGGGAGAGAAATCCAGGACTTTGACTCAGTTATGCTGAAGGAACAGCAACATATTTCTTCTTCAGGACAGTGAGTGCCTTGGAGAGGAACTTGCAGGTGATGATGTTCCCATGTATCAACTGCCCTTGTCCTTCAGGATGGAAGTGGTCATGGGTTTGAAAGGTGATATTTGGGGAGCTTTGGTGAATTTTTGCGGTACATCTAGTACACACTGCATTGGTATTAAAAGGAGTGAATGTCTGTGGATGACAAGCCAATTAAATAGGCTACATTAGCCTGGATGATGTCAAGCTTCTTGAGTGTTATTAAAGCTTACACTCATCCAGGCAAGTGAAGAATATTCCATCATACTCCTCCTTGTGTCTTGTAGATAGTAAGCTTTGGTGAATCAGGAGGTGGATTACTCACGATTGGATTTGTACTCTGATTGGATCTTATATTGACAGTATTTATAAAACTAATGCAGCTCATCAATGGTAATCCCTAGAATGTTAATAGTTAATTGTAATGTTGCCTGATGGATTCAAACTGGCAATAGATATATTTAGGAAATGATGTTAGAAAGTTAATTATGTAAAGAGTAAAACCTTTGCCATTGTTTTAGAGACTTTTGTACCAAAATGGGATAACTGTGGAATTTCCAAGGTGGAAGAAATTAAATTAGTCTGAAAGACTTTGCTAGTTCATGTCCCATAAACAATCTTTGACTATAAGGTGATGAAAGGGAATTGTCCCTGCTTTTCCCACAGAGATTGGTGAAAAGCACTTCCAATCATTTTGTTGCATCCCAACGGAGAATGGATCTGTTGTCTGCTGGCCTCTCTTCCCCTATACGCTGCAACTCAAATTGGTTTTATTAATGCATTCAGTCACTGTCTTGGACATCCTGAAAAGCATCATGTCAGTGAATATCTGCCATTCTTAAAATCTTTCTGCAGCTTTAAGGCTCAGAAACAGAAAGAAAGAAAGATTTGCATTAATGTATTATGACCCTCAGATAAGTGTGAGGTCTTGCATTTTGGGAAGTCAAATCAAGGTAGGAGTTTCATGGTGAATGGTAGGGCCTTAAGGAATGTAATGGAATAGAGGGACCTGGGAGTTCAGGTGCATGGTTCTCTGAAAGTGGAGTCACAGGTAGATTAGGCAGCGAAGAAGGCTATTGGCACACTGGCCTCCATCAGTCAGGGCATTGAATATAGAAGTTGAGAAGTTGTGTTGCAAGTATACAGGACTTGGTGAGGCCACAATTGGAGTATTGTGTTCAATTTTGGTAACCTTGCTATAGGAAGGATGTTATTAAACTGGAGAGAGTGCAGAGGAAATTTACAAGGCTGTTACCAGGACTCAAGGGTCTGAGTTATAGGGAGAGGTTGGACAAGCTAGACTTTTTTTCTTTCGTGCATATGAGATTGAAGGGGAATCTTGTAGAAGTCTATAAGATTATGAGAGGCATGGAGAGGGGAATGCACTCAGTCTTTTTCCCAGGGTTGGGGAATTGAGGATTAGAGGGCATCAGTTTAAGGTTGGAGGGGAAAGAATAAAAGGGAAGCTGAGGGGTAATTTTTTTTTTACACAGTGTGTGATATGCATGTTTAATGAACTGCCATGGAAGTGGTTGAGGTGAGTACATTAACAGCATCTAAAAGGCATTTGGACAATACATGGATAGGAAGTCATTAGGAGGATATGGGCCAAGTGCAGGGAAATGAGATTGGTGTGGCTGGACATTTTGTTCAGCATGGACAAGTTTGGGCCAAAGGGCCTGTCTCTGTGCTATAGGACTCTACGACTCTGATTCAGATGTCTCAAAGAGCCTTGCAGTTAATCATTTTGTTGATGTACAAAATGATGTGGACAATTTGTGCTTAGCATGCTCTCACAAACATCAGTGTGATCATTACTAGATAATCCGCTTTTTGTGATTTTGGTTATTGGATAAATATTAGCCAAGCCATGAGGGATATTACACTTGCTGTTCTTCAAAATGGTGCTATGGGACCTTATATATTCACTCAAGCAAGCACATGGATCTCAAGTTTAAAGTCTCATCCAAGAGATGGCACCTTTCACAATGCATTGTTCACTCATGACTGCATCAGACTAACCATTGGTGAAGACTGTTTTTACTCTCTCATATGACTTAAGTATTGCTGCCTTGGCCAACATTTGTTGCCCATTCCTTACTAGCCTTGGGAAGATGGTGGTGAGCCACCTCTTGGAACCACTATAGTCCATGAGGTGCCAATTCAAACAGTTAGCTCACTTTTATTCTTTCTGATGCAGATTGCATATAAACCTCATGCTATCTGCTCATTAACATGTTGGAAGCAACCAACTATAGTTAAATGTACTATAGGATGTACTTGAACATGCAGTGCAAATTTGTGAGAGTATAACATCATATAAAGTTCGCCTGTGTTATTTAACACCAGACAGTACTATTTAAAGGAGAGGTGAATTTTAACTGAGCTGATTCCTGAAGTGGTTTGGAATGAGTGTCCACATAGGCAAATTGTTGAAAAAATGGGATAAAAGGACATTGATGTTTATTTGTACATCAAGGTTCTTGAACATAGCACTAGAATCCTTGGTATAAAATATGGGCAGGAAGGGTCACCTATTCAAAGGGAATCAAGAGATCTTCCAGACAGATATATGAAAGTAATGGGAGCAGTTAGCCTTTGCAGTCAATGCTAATATTGCTTTGAGGACCAAGATGCAGTGACACAAAAAGTCTAATGGTCTCTTACTAGTGCCCAGGGTGAGTAAATGCATCTTCAAATGCCAGATCCAAATGAATGAAGTACTAACTTCACATACTGCTCAGTACACCACACTCCTAACATTCACCACCGACAATTTCTATCAGCGATGGTTCAGATTTAAACTTTATAGCCAGACCTCAGCATCACACATCTAGCACAATTGCAAGCCTCACACCCACATGTCTCAGCTTCAAACATATTGACAACTGCGTAGTGCAGAGGATAATGTGGTACATAACTGAAGGCAACAGTGTCTAAACAGCTGGGGATGGGAAGGGTGCAGTTTTAAATGCTGACTGTATGCCTTACACCTGTAAACCAGCATGCGTACAGCTCTGCACCCTATACTATGGGGAAATTTGCTGTAAAAGTGAATCTATATACATGTTACACTTTGGATCAAAAGGGAGAAATGTATTCTTTCTCTTCACATGCAGCTTTCCTGCACAACAGTGTGTGGTGCAGTGTGAGAAGTTGGACATATTCTCTGCTCTATAATGTCATAATATTATAAGATATGGGAACAGGAAAAGACCATTTCTATCATGGATTCTATTCTGCCATTCAGTTTAGTCTGCCCCATAAGTCTTCATTCACATAAATCAAAAATCTGTCTTAATTAACTTTGAGCATATTCAATTATCCAGTCTCCAATGCTGTCAGTAGGAGAGAATGCCAAACTAACTACTCCTTGAGAGAAGAAATTACATCTCATCTCATCCTTCATGGGAGCCTTCTTATCTTTAAAGTGTTCCCACAGTTCTAGATTCCTTTCTGAAAGGAAACATCCTTGTCCTATGTACTCTCTCAAGCCCACACAAGATCCTATATGTCTTATCCTGCAGATGCTGGAAATCTGAAACAAAACAGAAATTGTTGGAGCAAGTCTTGTATCATCTATGGAGAGAAATGAGAGTTAATGTTTCGGCTCCAGTAGTCTAGATGCTTCAGATGAAGGGTCATTGGAACGTTATGTTGAACAGAATTTCCCTACTTTTATACTCACCTCTTTCAATAAAGACCAACATACCATCTCTCTTCCAAATCACTTGATGTACCAACATACTAACATGTTGTGATTCAAATATAATGACACCCAGATCCCACTAAACCACAGAATTCTGCTGTTTCTCTACATAAAAATAAAATTCTGCTTTCTATATCTTCCTACCAAAGTGGAGAACCTCACATTTTCCCACATTATACTCCATCTATCAAACTTTTGCTCACTCAATTAACCTCTTTGCATTTCCTCACAATTTATTCTTCCCTTTTTTCTTCAGCACATTTAGTTACAATTTAGTTGGTCTCTTCGATCAAATTATTAATACAGATGGTTAACAGTTGAGATCGCAATGCTAATTCCCACAGCATTCCACCAGTTACAATTCATCAATTTTACAATTGATTCAGATTCTCTGTATCCCATTAGCCAGTCCTCTATCCAAGCTATTTATCACCCTTACACCGTGTTCTCTTATCTTGTGATCTTTACGTGACACTTTGTTGAATTATCTACTGGGTTTCTTCAATCTACTATGCTTTTTATATGGGCAAAAGTGAGGACTGCAGATGCTGGAGATTAGAGTCAAGAGTGTGGTGCTGGAAAAGCACAGCAGGTCAGGCAGCATCCTAGGAGCAGGAAAATTTACATTTCATGCAAAAGCCGCTTTTTATCTGCTGACAGATCTTTGGTGAGTTTGTTAAATAGGACATCCCTTTCACAAAATCGTGATGATTTTGCCTGATTGCAATTATGATTTCATAAATGTTTTGCTCCTACCTCCTTAATAATGGATTCTAGAATTTTCCAGTAATAGATATTAGACTAACTGGCCTTGAGTTTCTTACTTTCTGTCTCTCTTTTTCTATAAATAATGATGTTGCATTTGCAACTTTCCAATCTGCTGGGACCTTTTCATAATCAACGGAAATTTCAAAAATTATACCCAAGCATCTGTATCTCTGTGGTCACTTCCATTCAAACCCTAAGATGCAGACCATGAGGCCAGAGCACTTGTCACCCTTTTATTAGATTGTGTGATTCTGGTACTTTGTTTTTAGTGATTGCGACTGTTTTCAGATTTAAAATCCATTTCTCCCCTAACCCCTCTTTTTCTGATATTCTTGGGATGCTTTTCTTATGTCGTCTACTCTGGCAAAGAATCAGCACTCATTGCTGTTACTCCTTTTCTTCTAGAAGTGGAAATATACAAGTCTTTATACATGATCTTGTCTGTTTTTTGCCAGTTTTTCTCATGTTCCAGTATCTCTCTTTATCTTTTAGTCATTCGTTGCTGGTTTCCCAATCTTCTGGGCTATTACTAGTCCTTGCAACAACATGCATCTTTTCTTTCAATTTAATATCATCCTTAACTTTCTCAAGTTACCCATGAAAGATGCATTCTTCTCATAGAGTCTTACTTTCTCAATGTAAATTGGAGGATGGTCCAATCCACTAGTGACTTCTTTGAGATTTCTTGACTCTGTTCAAACTAATTCTATTTCATAATCCTCCAGACCAAAATCATTTCTCAGTACTTTATTGATCATATTTTTCATAAAATAAGCTACCCCTTTTCTTTCTCTTCATGTCTTACTGAAACGACAAACACCCTCAGACATGCAGGTATTAGAACTGGTCTATTTGGAAATATGCCTGAAAAGGTTATCATATATTTAGAATCACAGGGTTATTACAGTGCAGAGGGAGATAATTTGTCCCTCTGTGCCTGCATTGGTTCTATTATCAAATATCAATTTCCTGCCTTTTCCTCATATCCCGGCACACTACCTTTATCTAAATCATCATCTAATACCCTCCCAAATGGTGTCAATTGAACGTTCTTCCACCACCTTTCCAGGCACAACTTGCTTAGTGAAGAGCTTTTCTCATCACCCTTCCTTTGTTTGCACGTCACTTTCAGTCTAAGCGCTCTCATTCTTTTTATTTTTATCAACAAATTCAGTTGTTTCTATTTGTGTTATCAATGCATTCATCTTGTGAATGCTGTGCACATTCGTATAAAGAGCTTTTCATCCAGCATTTTTACCATTCTTCCCCACAAAACTTTGTTTCCTGGTGTTTTCTTATGTTGGTGCGCTCTATCCACTCCATCATGCGTGCATGACTATTACTCACATCATTACACTGCAGTATTGAATTGTCCTATCCCTTTCTCTATCCAATTCCAACTTGCCAGTCTGGAAGGGTCCTGTTATAAAGGAGTTTATGGCCAATGTCACCTTTACATCATCAGTCTGCTCTGGGGCTGTAGGTCTGTCTGTAATTTCAATGAGCTCCTCACCATCAAAACTGAAATGTAACACCTGTAGACTGAAATAGAGCTGAAGAGTCAGTACAGTTCTAAAGGAAACCATTGTGTCCATAATGCTTCTCTGTAGAACAATCCAGTCAGTCCTCTTCTCCTTTTCTATGGCATAATCTATTTTCATCAAGTGTCTATTGAACATCCTTCTGAGCTCATTAATCATCTCTGCTTCCTGAACAGGCATTATTTCCAGGTTATTCCCACTCAATGCATGAAAAGATTGTCCACACCTTTCCCTCTAGCTTTTCCCAAAATCTTAGATCTATGTCCTCTAATCCTTGTAATAGCAATTAATGGGAACAGCTTTATTTTTGTCTAACCTATCTAACCCCATCACAGTCTTGTACACCTCTCTCAGACCTTTCCTTAACTTTGTTTGCATCAAGCTAAAGAGCCCCAGCTTCTCCAAATTAGCCTTGCATCTAAATGCCCTCATTCCTGGAACAATTATGGCACATTGCTGAACACCTTCTCAATGGCCTTCACATGATGGAACCTATTGAGAATCCATTACCTCCTCCTTGCTCCTCAAGCAGCTCATACTCTTCCACTTATCCTTCTCAGCATGCTGCAGACGAGAGGGTTGGAAACTGTACCCACCTGGACATGTAGCGTGAGTTGAGCCCTTTAATTGCCTTAATTGAAAATTAAAGCCATCAGGACTTGCCACACCAAAAAAAAAGTCCCTGCAAAAAAAAGTTAAGAACTGGCTGTGTAATGTACAAGGATATAAAGTATTTAGAAAAGTTAGAGAAAGAGAAAAGGGAAATGCGGTGGCAGCATGATGAGGGACAGAGAAACACATCAGGCTACAATAACCTGTGTCCAGGGCTCAAAGGAAGCTCCTGTGTGCTTGGGTTGTGTACAGTGCTGCAGTGCTTGGGTTAGGAACAGAGCTTCTGTTGTGTTTGAAATGGGCGGGGTGGGTGGGGTATGCACGGTTACTGTGGTTAGGTCAGAGAGTAGGGCTGCAGTGCTTGGATCAGGAGGCAGGACTACTGGGGCCAGGATCAGCACTGGGGCCAGTGATTGCTGTTCTCAAGTCCTGGGTGGCAGTACTGATTAAGGAGTACTTTGTGGTGTCAAATAGGGCAGATGTCCTAGAGTGGGCAAGGACAGAAACCATTTGATTAAAGTTGTGAAGCAACAATGGTATTATCATACTTTTAGGCATATCCAGTACAATATATTGTTGGGTATGTGCCTGCATATTATACTGGTGTGATTGAGAAACATTATGCAGAGTCACTGCCACCAGTTCTTCTTGTTGTTATTAGTTTTCAACAAAAGAGAGGCTTGGCCTTATTACAGAGTCACAAAGATGTAAAGTACAGAAACACATCCTTAGCTCAAACCCCTCCATGCTGACCAGATATCCTAAATTAATCTAGTCCCATTTTCCAGCATTTGGCCCACATCCCTCTCAACCCTCCCTAATCATATACCCAGCCAGATGCCTTTTAAATGCTGTAATTGTACCAGCCTCTACCACCTCCTCTCGCAGCTCATTCCAAACATACATGCATGAAAATGTTGCTCCCCTTTTAAATCTTTGCCCTCTCACTTTAAACTTATGCCTGCTAATTTTATACTCTCCCACCCCGGAGAAAAGAGTTTGTCGATTCATCCTATCCATGCCCCTCATGATTTTGTAAACCTCTATAAGTTCACCCCTCAGCCTCCAACGCTCCAGGCAATGTTTATTACCTATCCTTAACTGCCCACAATGTTGTGGGTCTGGAGTCACACGTAGGTCAGACCAGGTGAGGATGGCAGTTTCCTTTCCTAAAGAGAAACCAGCTGAATTTTCCCAAAAATCCACTATGATTAATATATAATTTCTCTTATGAGAGATCAGGTGCATCTGAAGAATTAGTTCACATTACTGTTAGCAACATTGACTTAGCAGCGCCAGAGACCCGGGTTCGTTTCCCGCCTCAGGCGACTGACTGTGTGGAGTTTGCACATTCTCCCCGTGTCTGCGTGGGTTTCCTCCGGGTGCTCCGGTTTCCTCCCACACTCCAAAGATGTGCAAGTCAGGTGAATTGGCCATGCTAAATTGCCCGTAGTGTTAGGTAAAAGGGGTAAATGTAGGGGTATGGGTGGGTTACGCTTCGGCGGGTCGGTGTGGACTTGTTGGGCCGAAGGGCCTGTTTCCACACTGTAAGTAATCTAGTCTAATCTAAAAAGCACTAGAGCAAGTAGTACAATGCACTAGTTAAGTCCTTGTACAAATAGTCTCATATTCTGATGGAAGGAGCTGATCTTGGGTTGTCAGTTAACCATTTTAGGAACTAATTGTCAATACACAATAAGCCTCTGAGAATGGTGTTTAGTTTGTTGAGCACTAGTACTGGTACTGGGAGAGAAGGGAACTGCTCTAGAGGTGTAGGCTTCACTTGAACTGTGCTGGGACCAATGGCCTAGTGAATGGAATAACCAGAGCTGTAGAGTGGGCTTTAAAATAATTAGAGGGGGGAGGATGTGGGAGAGGGAAATATAGATTTACAAAACATGAAGATATGGCAGCATTACAGAGCAACTATTTGGATAACAGAGTTTCCAACATAAAGTGATAAATAGGATGTAGCAGAGGAAAATGATAAAAAAGGCAAAATTAATGGCTCTTGAATGCACATAGTATTTGAAACAAAGTAAACCAATTAACCATTCACGTACCACCCTCAGCATTAAAATGTTGCCCCCCTTTTAAATCTTACCCTTCTCACTTTAAACCCATGCCCTTTACTTTTGGACTCACCCACCATTAACTATACAATTACAGGTTAATAGGTATGACCTTATTGCTGTTACAAAGACATGGTCATAAGGAGGTCAAAGCTGGGAACTAAATATTCAGGGATATGTGACTTTTCAAAAGGACATGCAGAGATGAAAGAGTGATGGGATAGCATTGTTAGTGCTGGATGGAATTAGTATGATAGCAAGGAATCATGTTGGACCAGTAGATTGAGAATCCATATGGGTGGAGATAAGACATGAAAAAGGAATTTGGATTAGTGGTGCTGGAAGAGCACAGCAGTTCAGGCAGCATCAGAGGAGCAGTAAAATCGACGTTTCGGGCAAAAGCCCTTCATCAGGAATACAGGCAGAGAGCCTGAAGCGTGGAGAGATAAGTGAGAGGAGGGTGGGGAGAAAGTAGCATAGAGTACAATAGGTGAGTGGGGGAGGGGATGAAGGTTATAGGTCGGGGGGGGAGGGTGGAGTGGATAGGTGGAAAAGAAGATAGGCAGGTAGGACAAGTCATGGGGACAGTGCTGAGCTGGAAGTTTGGAACTGGGGTGAGGTGGGGAAGGGGAAATGAGGAAACTGTTGAAGTCCACATTTATGCCCTGGGGTTGAAGTGTTCCGAGGCGGAAGATGAGGCGTTCTTCCTCCAGGCGTGTGGTGGTGAGGGAGCGGCGGTGAAGGAGGCCCAGGACCTCCATGTCCTTGGCAGAGTGGGAGGGGGAGTTGAAATGTTGGGCCACAGGGCGGTGTGGTTGATTGGTGCGGGTGTCCCGGAGATGTTCCCTAAAGCGCTCTGCTAGGAGGTGTCCAGTCTCCCCAATGTAGAGACCGCATCGGGAGCAACAGATACAATAAATGATATTGGTGGATGTGCAGGTAAAACTTTGATGGATGTGGAAGGCTCCTTTAGGACCTTGGATGGAGGTGAAGGAGGAGGTGTGGGCACAGGATTTGCAATTCCTGCGGTGGCAGGGGAAGGTGCCAGGATGGGAGGGTGGGTTGTAGGGGAACGTGGACCTGACCAGGTAGTCACGGAGGGGAACGGTCTTTGCGGAAGGCGGAAAGGGGTGGTGAGTGAAATATATCCCTGGTGGTGGGGTCTGTTTGGAGGTGGCGGAAATGTCGGCGGATGATTTGGTTTATGCAAAGGTTGGTAGGGTGGAAGGTGAGCACCAGGGGCGTTCTGTCCTTGTTGCGGTTAGAGGGGTGGGGTCTGAGAGCAGAGGTGCGGGATGTGGACAAGATGTGTTGGAGGGCATCTTTAACCATGTGGGAAGGGAAATTGCGGTCTCTAAAGAAGGAGGCCATCTGGTGTGTTCTGTGGTGGAACTGGTCCTCCTGGGAGCAGATACAGCGGAGGCTGAGGACTTGGGAATAAGGGATGGCATTTTTCCAGTAGTTAGCATGGGAAGAGGTGTAATCTGTGGGAGCTGTGGGAGTTGGTGGGTTTGTAAAAAATGTCGGTGTCAAGTCGGTCGTCGTTAATGGAGATGGAGAGATCCAGGAAGGGGAGGGAGGTGTCAGAGATGGTCCAGGTAAATTTAAGGTCAGGGTGGAATGTGTTGGTGAAGTTGATGAATTGCTCAACCTCCTTGCGGGGGCACGAGGTGGCGCCAATGCAGTCATCAATGTCGCGGAGGAAGAGGTGGGGAATGGTGCAGGTGTAATTACGGAAGATCGACTGTTCTATGTAGCTAACAAAGAGACAGGCATAGCTGGGACCCATACGGGTGCCCATGGCTACCCCTTTGGTCTGGAAGAAGTGGGAGGATTCGAAGGAGAAATTGTTAAGGGTGAGGACCAGTTCGGCCAAATGAATGAGAGTGTCGGTGGAAGGGCACAGTTGGGGACGTTGGGAGAGGAAGAAACGGAGGGCTTGGAGGCCCTGGTCATGGTGGATGGAGGTGTAGAAGGATTGGATATCCATGGTGAAGATGAGGTGTTGGGGGCCAGGGAAACGGAAGTCTTCGAGGAGGTGGAGGGCGTGGGTGGTGTCTCGAACTTATGTGCGGAGTTCCTGGACTGGGAGGAATAGGACAGTGTCGAGGTAGGTAGAAATGAGTTCAGTGGGGCAGGAGCATACTGAGACAATGGGTCGGCCAGGGTGGTCAGGCTTGTGGATCTTGGAAAGGAGGTAGAACCGGGCAGTGCGAGGTTCCCAGACTATGAGGTTGGAAGCTGTGGGTGGGAGATCTCCTGAGGTGATGAGGTTCTGTATGGTCTGGGAGATGATGGTTTGGTGATGGGGGTGGGGTCATGATCGAGGGGGCAGTAGGAAGAGGTGTCCTTGAGTTGGCATTTGGCTTCAGCGGTGTAGAGGTCAGTGCGCCAGACTACCACTGCGCCCCCTTTATCTGCTGGCTTGATGGTGAGGTCGGGATTGGAGCAGAGGGATTGGAGGGCTGTGCGTTGTGAGGATAAGAGGTTGGAGTGGGGGTAGACAGGTTGAGGTGATTAATTTCCCGGCGGCAGTTGGAGATGAAGAGGTCGAGGGCGGGTAATAGGCCCGCACGGGGTGTCCAGGTGGATGCAGTGTGTTGGAGGTGGGTGAAGGGGTCCTCGGAAGTTGGGCGGGAGTCCTGATTGTGAAAGTAAGCTTGGAGGCGGAGGCAGTGGAAGAAGTGTTCGACGTTACGACGTATATTAAATTCATTGATGTGTGGACGGAGGGGGATGAAGGTGAGTCCTTTGCTGAGGACTGATCGGTCGTCCTCAGTGAGGGGGCGGTGTGGAGGGATGGTGAAAATTCGGCAAGGCTGGGAGTTGGGATGTGGTGTGGGCGTGGAGCTGGGATGGGGGCGGGGCCATAACTGGAGTGGGTGTGATGGTGGGGGGCATGGAGGTGGAGTCATGAGCAGGGATAGTGTTCCCCTCAGGGTTCTGGGGGGCGGGGATGGTGACAGTGGGATCTGTGGGGGGGGTGAAAAAGGAAGAAGATACTGAGAGAAGTAGTCTATAGGCCCTCTAACAGTAGCTGTATGGTGGGACAAAGAGATCAGGAGGTAATGAGGGCATATAACAAAGGGGGAGGTGATGATTTAGTGGTATTATTGCTAGACTGTTAATCCAGAAACTCAACTAATGTTCTGGGGACCTGGGTTCAAATCCTGCCATGGCAGGCAGTGAAGTTTAAATTCAATAAAACACATCTGGAATTTAGAATGATACTATGAAACCATTGTCAATTGTTGGAAAAACCATCTGATTCACTAATATCCTTCAGGGAAGGAGACATGGTTACAGGAGATCAAAACTGGGAACTAAATATTTGGGGGTATGTGACTTTTCAAAAAGATATACAGGAAAGAAAGAATAGTTGGGGAGCACTTGGTAGTGCTGGATAGAATGAGCATAAAAGCTTCTTTTGACACCCAATGCTGGATTAACTGCTGTCCTTCAGTTTGCTTTTGGGAAGACCTGAGCCACTGGCTTTGATACCTACTGCAAAATATGTTCTCTAGCACCTGATTCTGCTTCTTTCCCTGACTAAATCTCAAATTTGGCTCTGCAGTGATCTTCTAACCCATCACCAACACCTTACATTCCTACCCGTACATCATCGCCTGACTCCATCTTGCCTGTTTGTTTGATATTGAAACTCTTGTGTGTGCTTTCATTGCTTCTAGACATGAATAATACAATGCGCTCTAGGCCAGCATCTCACATTTGACCCTCCGTAAACTTGAGGCTTTCTCTGGTGTCAGTGTCTTTACTCACAATAACTCCCTCTCCCTTTGTTCACTGACCTATACTGGATCTCAATGAAACAATGCTTCAATTCAAAACTTCACATTCTTATTTTCAAAATCTTGGTCTTAACACACTATCTCCCCCCGTCTCTGTAATCTCCTCCAGCCCCACGTCCCTTTGAGATACGGGCACAACTTCTGACCTCTTCAGCATCTCTGGTTTTAACTGTTCCACCATTGATGACTTGTGCATTAACTTTTCTGAATGTCAGATCTGAAATTCCCTCCCTAAATCTCTCCTACCCCATTTCTGTCTGTGAAGAACAGTGGTACCTAAACTAAACATCACCTCCTCCACTGGTGTCACAGAAACAGCACTTGGGGTCTTCTGCACTGAAACAGCGATGGCAGCTGTGGAGGGGAAATTTTGACGGGACAGACCAGGACTCACTGCCAGACAGCAGAGGAGCACTCGGTGAGCACAAAGCAGCCTTTAACCTTTGAAGCACTTTGAGTAGTGGGTGTTATGTGGGCCCGGGATATTTGTGCCATTGACTTGATGCAGGCACTCACAGCAGGATAACTCAGCACAGCAAACAGAAACATGGCATCATGCAGCTGACACCACAGCTTCAGTAACGGCTTCAAATTTTCTCCTGTTCCTGTTCAACTTGGCCGATTACACAGGGGTCTCCTCATCCTAACCCTAACCTGTGGCTGCTGACCCTGCTTTGAAGGCCATTGCAAATTAGACTGGAAGTGGGGGTGGCAGAGGGAGAGATGTTGGATGAGGTGCTGAGTTCTGTGCATTGTAGGAAAGTAGGGCTGAGTGCAATGGGCAGAATTTTATCAGTGCCATGCTCTTCCTGACACTAAAACTGAAATAATATGTCATTTGTACTGTCTTTCATAAGACCATAAGACATAGGAGCAGAAGTTAGGCCATTCAGCCCATCGAGTCTGCTTCACCATTCTGATGAGTTTCTCAATTCTATTCTCCTGCTTTCTCCCCGGAACCTTTGATCCCCTTTCCTGTTTGACACAAGTATACAATTACATTTTAAAGCGCTGCTGGCAATTTGTGCAACTCAGCAGCTCCTTGGTGCCACCCACTGTCAGCTAACAATGCTGCAGTTACGGGCAGGCTCTTACGGAGCTTTCTGTTCAGCACAGAGGCTGTGTTTCACTGCCAGGATTCTGCAAGCGAAACTTCCCATCAGGAGCTGTCATGTCAGATCATCAACAGAGAACAGCCCCATGATTCAGCACTGACTCCTTGAAGGTTCTCTTCCAGTGTATCAGGCAGGGAGCACTCTTTCCTGCAGATGGCATTAGAAAACCCATCTTCCACAGAAATGGCAAAGCTGGTGAATGTTATATATCTCTGTGTCCAATTTTGATTTATAACACAATGGGGCTTTTTATTATGTTAAAGGTAAATTTGATGTCTGCCACAGCTGTGGTGGTAATGATCTTTCTGAAATGGGACTTAAACCCACAGCCTCTGACACAGACCCAAGTCCTAAACAATGAGCATAAGAATCTCAATTGACACTTCAGTGCAGAGCTGAGGCCGCTCCACTGTCAATAGAGATGTTAAACCAATATCACATTTGGTGGATATAAAAGGCATTATTGTGAAAAGATCAAGGGAGTTATCACTGGCTGGTGTAGAGCCCCACATTAAAATCATCGCACAGATTACCTGGCTGCTCTCACATTATTGTTTGTAGGATCTTGCTGTGATTGAAATAGTGACCGTGTTTCCCACATTGCACACATGACTACACTTTGAGAGTACTGCATTAGCTGTAGAAGACTTGGAGCTGTCTGGTGATTGTGAAAGGTGCTGTCAAAATGCAAGTGCTTTTCTTTTATTAAAATACAAGTTGCTGTTGCTGTTATAGCTGAGGTTCGAGAAAAAGGAGCCATACATTTCAGATTAAATGTGAGTGGTATAAAACTGATTCAGGGAAAGGCTGGGATCATACCAGGGCCTGAGCGATGTTCTCTCTGGTGAGATGTGTGCTAGAAGCAGATGAGAAACATGCACATCTTCACATCGAGGTCACCTTGCTCCATCTTTGCGCTTTTTACAAGCGATGTGGCGAATTTCTCACTAAACAATAATGAGTTGCCAACGGAAGGGATTATTGCTTGTTAAAAGCCTTGTCGATAGCACAACTCATCTCATTAATATTCAACTTCATATCAAACCAAAGGCATCAGACAGCGAGAGCATTTGACATGGGAAAACAGAGCAGCTAACCGGAGAATTCAGCTCACCGCCTACTCCATGCTGTGTGGAACCAAACAGAATCTCAGGGCATGATTCACAGGCATCAGTCTGTATATGACCGTTGACATCCAGCATCTGCCAACCCCTCACAGCCATAATGGCACCACTCTGTTCTACTTCAGGCTGTTTAGGAAGCAAGACCTGCATTGGAGGGTGTACCAGCTACTCACATTGACAGGCTGCGCAGGGATACTTTGCACACAAAGACATGCACCCAGTTCGCACACTGGAACGGGTTGTATCTCAGGGCTGTTTGCTTGCTCTCTTAGTCTTTCCACACTTAGTTCCTAACTGTTTGCTGGCACAATCCCTGTCTTGCCATGTCATGCCAATTAGAGCAGTCACATAACCAGGCCTTACCTTGCTGCGTAGCAATCCTCAGCAAAAGGAACGAGGATTTTGTGGTACAGCAGTGTGCTACAGCAATCTCACAGTTGCATTATGTGCCAGCTACTTCCACAACAAACACATGGCCAGGGCAGCAAGCAGGCACCAATGAATCCGAGGCTTTGGGGAATGATCCTCACTGAAGTCCATGGAGGCACCCATCTGTCATTGGGACCTGGCAGAATAGGTCAAGGGCAGCCTCTCATAACAGTCCAGGAGCTGGCCACATTGAGACATCTGGACAGAGTGCTCTCAGGCAGAGGGTTTGTGCTCTGGGAGTGGATCATGGTCAGTCCTGTAGTTCCATGTTTACCAGTTCAGGGGTTTATGGCGAATGTGGTCGAGATATATACAGCCTCCAGTCAGGGGTCTCAACCAGGGAGATTGCTCATAGGAGTGAGCCACAGTCATTCATCAGCTCCACCCGCAGAAATGAAGGGGGAGTGAGGAAGGGTGGTCGTTGTTGGATAATGAGACTTGACAAGTTAGTCATCAAATCCGATGCCTGACCTGCTGTGCTTCTCCAGCACCATGCTCTTGACTCTGACCTTCAGCATCTGCAGTCCTCACAATCCCGACAGTGTGGAAGCAGGCAATTCAGCCCATCGACTCTGCACTAACCCTCCAAAGACCATGTAACCCTGCATTTCCCATGGCCAATCCACCTAGCCTGCACATCCCTGGACACTATGGACAATTTAGCATGGCCAATCCAGCTCATCTGGATACCTTTGGACAGTGGGAGGAAACTGGAGCACCAGGCAGAAATCCATGCAGTCACGGGGAGAATGTGCAAACTCCACACAGATAATCACCCAAAGGGGGAAATTGAACCTGGGGCCCTGGCGCTGCGAGGCAGTAGTGGTAACCACTGAGCCATTGTACTGCCTAGTTGTTGAAGCTGAGAACTGCAGGCTGGGGGAGGTGGTTTGAGCAGCTGTAAAAGGGCAACAGCATCTGCAAATGGTGGGTGCATGATAAAGCTTTGATGGGAATGGGGTCATGAAGGAAGGAAGGTCTTCAAACTGGGATGGGGTAGCATATGACCAGCCCTGGCTACCAGGAAGGTGATGTGGATATTGGGGGGGCTCAGCAACACATGAATATGGAGGCTGCAACCCTCCAGTGAGAAGCACTCACTGTCACCTTCCATCATACTGCAACTTGAAAATGTGCAACAGAGAAGAAAATGGCTGTGAGTACACTCGGAGTGGGCAAGGTCAGTGACTCAACCTGGGAGGGAAGAGGCTGCTGAACCCACTAAGGATTTTTTTTTTAAAGAAAAGAACATTACAACAGACCCACAAACTGTTAGGATACAGCTCTGCATGGTCCCTAATTCCTGGTCATCTTAGTCCATTGGCCCCTGGTTTGTAGCTCCCTGCTCCAGATTTCACTGACCAACTCATTCACAACAAATGTTTTAGATACAGAGGATGCAACAGGACAGGGATTTGAGTGTACAAGGACAATAGGCATCAACAGCACCCATTGACTGTGAGGTGCCTTGTTCCTCTTGCTTCCAGATGGCAAAAGAGGAAGTGCTGGAAAAGCTAAAAGGTCTAAAAATTGATACATGTCCTGGCCCCATTGGGCTACTTCTGAGGGAGGTGGCTAAGGAAATAGCGGAGGCATTGGTTGTGATATTTCAAAAGTCACTAGAGTCATGGAAAGGCCTAAATGATTGGAAAATCACTGTTGTAAGCCCTTTGTTCAAGAAAGAATCAAGACAAAAGATGAAAAATTATAGGCTGATTAGCCTAACCTCAGTTGTTGGTAAAAATCTAGAATCCATCGTTAAGGATGAGATTTCTATATTCTTGGAAGTGCAGGGTCAGATTAGAACAAGTCATCATGAATTTAGGAAGGGGAGGTCTTGCCTGACAAGCCTGTTAGAATTCTTTGAAGAGGTAACAAGTCGGTTAGACCAGGGAAACCCAGTGCATGTCATCTACCTAAACTTCCAAAAGGCCTTTGATAAGGTGCCACACGAGAGGCTGCTGAGTAAGGGGAGGGTCCCTGGTGTTTGAGGTGAGCTACTGGCATGAATTGAGAATTGGCTGTCTGTCAGAAGGCAGAGAGTTCGGATAAAAGGTTCTTTTTTGGAATGGCAGCCGGTGACAAGTGGTGTCCCATAGGGTTCAGCTGTTCACTATATATTAATGATCTGGATGAAGAGACTGGGGGCATTCTGGCGAAGGTCGTCGATGATACAAGTTAGGTGGACAGGCAGGTAGTACCAAGGAGGTGGGGAGATTGCAGAAAGATTTAGACTGTTTAGGAGAGTGGTCCAGGAAATGGCTGATGAAATTCAACATGAGGAAATGCGAGGTCTTGCACTTTGGAAAAAAGAATACAGGCATGGATTATTTTCTAAACGGTTAGAAAATTCATAAAGCCAAAATACAAAGGGATCTGGGAGTGCTAGCCCAGGATTCTAATAAGGTTAACTTGCAGGTTGAGTCAGTGATTAAGAAAGCAAATGTAATGTTGTCATTTATCTCAAGAGGGTTGGAATATAAAAGCAGCGGTGTGCTTCTGAGACTTTATAAAACTCTAGTTAGGCCCCATTTAGAATATTGTGTTCAATTTTGGGCCCCACACCTCAGGAAGGACATACTGGCACTGGAGCGTGTCCAGCAGAGATTCTCATGGATGATCCCTGGAATGGTAGGCCTAACATACGATGAACGACTGAGGATCCTGGGATTGTATTCATTAGAGTTTAGAAGGTTGAGGGGAGATCTAATAGAAACCTATAAGATAATGCATGGCTTAGAAATGGTGGACACTGGGAAATTGTATCTGTGAGGCGGGGAGACTAGGACCTGTGGGCACATACTTAGAATTAGAGGGGGTCAATTTAGAATGAAAATGAGATATTTCTTCAGCCAAAGAGTGGTGGGCCTGTGGAATTCATTGCCCCAGAGCACAGTGGAGGCCAGGACATTAAATGTCTTCAAGGCAAATTTTGATAAATTCTTGATCTCGCAAGGAATTAAGGGCTACAGGAAGCGTGCAGCTAGGTGGAGCTGAAATGTCCTTCAGCCATGATTAAATGGCAGAATGGACTTGATGGGCCAAATGGCCTTGCTTCCACTCCTATGTCTTATGATCTTATGACTGTCAGCACAGACCTCCATCCATGAAACCCTGTCTGTGACCAACCATGAAGTGATGTCTGATGCTGTGACCAAGACATTTGGATTTACTCAGAGAGACTAATAACCAGGCATAAAGTTAAATCTATGATATACAAAAGTGCAAATGTCAACTAAAATCTGATGTTGCTCTTGCTATCAAAGTGCCCTCAATAGGTTTCACCCATCTATCCGTCCCATTACATATACTCCCTGGTTCTGCAGCTGGGATGGAGGGGCCTTGCTGATCCTGAGCTGGTGAGGGCCGTGCTGACCCTGAGCTGGTGGGGGTCGCACTGACCCTGAGCTGGTGGGGTCGCAAAGACCATCTTCCAGATGCATCCTCTGAGGCCTTGGTACAACCACCCTCAGGGATTGAGGTGGCTTCTGGGGCAGCCAGACATTTCTCTGCAGAGGCCATTGTGATATTGGAGGTACCTGCAGAATATAAGAGTGAAAGTGTCATGGCCAATGGTTAGAAATTGTGTGAAATGAATGATGCTGACAGTGGAGTTACTTTGAAAGTTGAAGTGGATTGAGGAATGGTACTAACTCAGTTGGCAGGACATGGATATCTCAGCACCTCGGGAGGAGCAGTCGTTGTCCTTCTCTATAAGGGTTCAGATTCTAGTAGGAAGGGAGGAACCTAATGTTGGGCACCCCTCGATGTGTTGTCTCACTGAACAAGAAGGATCTGAGGAAGGGCCACTGGACCTGAAACATTAACTCTACTTCTCTCCACAGATGCTGGCAGACCTGCTGAGATTTTCCAGCAGTTTCTGTTTTTTGTTTCCGATTTTCAGCATCTGCAGTTCTTTGTTTTTTTTGTGTGTGGCCTCGCTGTGCCCTGTTATGGGTAACTGGCCAATGAGAGAAAGGAGGGATTGAGTGAGATGAGCATGGGCAGGAGAATTGTTATGCTTTGGCGGAGGTGGGCGGGCTGAGTGACGGTGTGAGAAGGCAGCACAGAGACTACACAGGCTAGTGGTGTGGGAGATTGAGGAGGGTGAGAGGAGGTGTGGGAAGGTGTAGCAGACACATGTGAGAATGGAAAGCACGTGCCTTTGTGGGGGGGTGGATATAGAAGCAGTGAGTGTGAGGTAGTAGAAGAAACAGTGCAGCATTCACTCTAGTGGGGCAGAGATAGTCATTTGACCTTCTTACGGTATTGCTGGGCATTCCTCCAAATTCTCATGATGGCACTGACCTGGGTGGTGAGCTTGGACTAGGCTGGCAGGGTCCAGTGGCATGTCCACCTCTGGCAGTTCCCTAGGAAGAACACAACCCTCCTTTGCCCCACCCCCACACCCCGGACCTCCCAGGTTCCTGCTGGAGAATCACAACACCAGCATCCCCTTCTTAGACATCTTAACAAAAAATCTCTGAGTGAGCAGGATAACTTCATCTTGCAGTATCCTTTTAAAGATGGCACAAGCACAAAGGATGTCAGTCTCTCAGCGGATTTATGTTAAGTGGTGAGTTGTTCCAGCAATGGTGTGTTAAGACAGGGCCAGAATCAGATATAATGGATGCCTTGGAGTGGGGTAGGTAGTTAATGAGGCATTTAGTAAAATACAGCAAGAGAATTCACTAGGTCTCGCCACAAAATTCATTTAGTGATTCACCACTGAGGCAGTAATCATGCCAATATTCAAGATTAGGGTGGAAAATGGAACAGATTGGGTATATGTGATTAAAACATTTATCTCGCATGCAAGATTTCTCCTGACATGACCGAACTGGAAGAATGAACAATTGCAGTATTGTAACTTTTATTTGTTCCTGTGCATGACATATTTCGCTATTAACATCATATCTCCATTTACTTCTGTGAATTGAACACTATGGATTTTGGAAAATGAAAAACATGACAGAAAGTTTCAAAATCTAAATCAATCAGCAATTTCAAATATTTCTCCTTATTGTGGAGTTACCCTTTTTTATTTAATTGGGACCTCTAAAAATAATAGCCATCTCATTTTTATCATGAGCAATGGGGTTTCTGTAAAACTGTTTGCTAAGCTTGGGATTTCCATATTGTAACCATGTAAGGAGTAATGCTTTGGTAATACAACACATTCAAATGTTTTTTTTCTGAAAGCTAAATACTAATTATTAGATACTGTCAATGACATGTTCCAAACTAATATTTGGATGCTATTTCAATTCATGACATTGTAACTAAATTAATAAAATTGTGTATCTATATAGTCTCAAGGTGCCTAACAGGTTACGAATTACTTAGTCACTTTTGTAAATGACAGCTAACCTACACTTACAGGGACTTCTTCCTAATTGAAGGGCTAAAGATTTAATTTTCTCCAGCTGCATTGTTTTTTCTTGTGGTTTCTTCCAGTGGTGTGATTAACACTCTGGGAGGAGGAGTTCGTCTTCAGAAACTACGAGGACAGAAAAATTATCAATCCTCTACTGCGAATGGGATAAATTCGTTGCCACTTACTCGATGGATGAGCTCCTTTTCAATCTCCAGTGAGCAGCCCTTTAATATCCTCAAAACATTCAAATTGTAAATAAACAAATGAGGGTGAAAATTTAATTACTAAAACACAAGTTGTGGAAATGTGAACAGAGTAAATGTTTCCTTTCTCTATAATTAACTGCCTGCTAATTAAACTATACATTTTTATTGCTGAAAATGTGTTGCTGGAAAAGCGCAGCAGCACATTTTCAGCTCTGATCTTCAGCATCTGCAGACCTCACTTTCTCCTATACATTTGTATTGCAAATTTTCTGAAAACACAATTTTATTAACATTCATTAAATGTGGGGAAAAGATGAATTAATTAGAAATGGCTTATGTACTCTGGCAAAATGTAAACTCCAGAGGTAAGTTTTGAAAAGTTGAACAATGCGCTATCACCAGACTGCTCAGCAATAGCTATCTGTAGGTTTGATTAAAGTCTTGTGGAATATGTTAGCATTATGTCAGCAGTCATAAAGGCTGCAGTTAAAAGGACCTGGGAATGCAAATTTAAAGTCTGGAAAGAGATGCAGAGAAATGTTATAAAGAACATTTCTATGCAGTGAGTGGCAATAACCCCTGGAATTTGCTACCCATGAGAATGATTTCAAAACAAAGCTAGATGGACATTGAGGAAGATTAACCTGCACAGGAAAGGCTGTTGATTCGGAGAGTGGGACTGTCTAGATTGCTCTGACGAAAGTAAGAATGGGATCCATAGGTCAATTAGCCTACTGTTATTCATTCTATTACTCTTAATTTGCTTGAAATCTTAACTTTAATGTCTTCTGCAGAAATTGGAAGGAAAGCGCTCGAAGTATCTGGACCACCAAAAGCAACAATTATCCCAATGGCTGGTTTGTATTGTTCAGCGGGAAATCACATCATACTGTATGTTGCCGAAATAGATTGAAATTCAATGCATTAAATCTGAACGCCAATTTCATTTTACAAGATATAAATCAATTTTGTTTAATTTTCCAAGTATATTTGGTTTTTAATTCCTATTTTGAGTGGATAAAAAACCCCAAACCTAATATCAACTTGCCTAATATCGTGTTTCTTTTAATATTTGATTACTTCATCTTAATCATCATAAGTAGTATTACATCACCAGTTGCAGACTGTCAATTAAATGATTGGTAATATTTCGAGAAAGAAGACGAGGTGTTTTCTGCAAAATGATTAATCTGAGTCTTTGTAGCTTGAATTTTAACTTTTCCTAAATGGTGGTTATAGTAAGATGAGACTTCTTGAACATTATCAGATTTTCTTCAAGGTAATGATATACAGGGGATTGTAAGAGAAGGCATTCTCTGGAACCTTACAGATTCAGGATCCAGTTCCGTTTGACCTGACTTCATGATACAGCTTGTTATGCTCAACAGCCAGTAACTCTTCATTCTACATACCCCACCCACTGCACCTCCACAACATATAATGTTATGGGCCAAACCAAACCCCCTCAAAATATATGAAGAAGGTAGCCTAGACCATAACATCTTCTTATTTTAAAGACAAGTGCCAAGTGTGGTGTTCCAAATGCAATTCGATTGGTTAAACTAACAGTTTTGAAGCAAGACACACTTAATTCCTACACTACAGTTAAAATGCAACAAAAGAAATTGGAATAATAACTCAACTGGAAAACATAACAGAATACTAGATTGACTACTAAACTGTAACTGTTCCAATATAATGACATTCCATAAACACACTCTTGGCAAAGGCAAATGCAGTAAAATAAATTGTCTCATATGCAATTCTCCAGTCCAGGAAAAAAAAATCAAGAGAAAACTTTTGAGAGAAATTGTAATAGGGAGCAACATACTGAAGCTACCAAACTCACCTATCAGAAGCTCCTGTATGATATTGCAGGCTGGATGTCAAAAAGCTTCATTTGCCCACACATTTCAAAACCACTTTTTAAAGATTATCCTCATTCAAAAGGTCACATGTCATTCACATGGACATGATTTACAATGCTAGTCTTCTGTAAACTTAAGCAAAGATTTCTGTTCTTTCTGAAACAAAAGATTTTCGCTCATTAATTGGAGAAGCAAGATTTCCTCAGTGGTTTCCACAGTGATTTTGGAACTTTGAATATTGCTGCAAAAGAAGACCTTTCCTACGTCAATGTATCCCTTTTTTTTCAGTTGTATGAGAATACTATCTGTCTCTGACAAGGAGATTTGAAAAGCTTCTGTAATTTTTTTCATTCTCCGAGGCATGATTGTATTGTGAGACTGCTGGGCATTTAAATCAGCAATCTCTTTGAGGCAGTTATGTTTAACCTGATTAAACTTCTTATGCACATGTTCCACAGTTATTCTTAGATTAAAAGTATAGTTAACCTTTACTCCACAGTGATTGTTACAGTCTTTTTCCTGATCATTTTACAAATGTAAACATCTAGTCAATATCTTCAGAAGCAGATAGTCCTATCTATAACTGGAATCTTGCATCTTTATTATCTGTCACAATTGAGTTAGCCTACTCTAGATTTAACAGTTAACTTAAAATCAAAATTGGATAAACTGCAAACACAGGTGGTGATGAGAAAATATATAGAATGCCTATAACATTCTCCTGTCATCTGAAGTGATGGAAAATACTACATTGCCAGACCAGAATGTCGGGCAAAACTATTGCCTGGAATTGTTTACAGGTAGGAATATGAAGCGAAAAGGTAAAATTCAAGGTTGATGCTTCAAGTAACACATTTGAACTTTTCAAAACCTCTCTTGGTAAACCGTTATGATAAGTACAAGTTTCATTTCTTGGGATTGTTGTTCCATGTCCCTTCACAGAAAGGTGTTTGGGATTCAGTTATGTTGAAGTGATTTTTAAAAGCAAGGCAGGTTTATGCAGATTTAAAGAGAAACTGGGGTCTGCAGTCCTTCTGGGTGTGTTCTGAAATCAGCTGAATCAGCTTGTGGAATTGACAACTGGTATTATGAGGAACACTTCCTTCTCCTTTTAAGTGAGGAACTATTTTACATTCAGGCTTTTTTTTAAATAAGGGAAATAGTGCATACAATTAAAGGTGACTGAGAAGACTCCTATTGTTGCCTGTGAAGCACTTCAGTTAATCACAGATCAGAAATAATTACTGCACGCAATGCAGTGTTCTTGTATAATTGTATTTGTCTAGAGGTGCAGAAAGCTTGCTTGAGCAGAAACAATCAATTCAGAATTATTGCCAGAGTACAAAAACATAGTGGTTGCTGCAAACAAATAGCTTATCTGTAGTTTCTAAATTTATGAATTTAGTTTCAATAATCCAATAAAAATGGAAAAAATCTAATTATATTGATCTGAAAAGATTGGCAATATCTGTACCGTTTTCATGACCAACTATCAAAATGAAATATGTGAAAGACATAACCACATTTACCATTATTTCCGTACAAATATTTTAACTAATAGCAATTTGAGCTTTAAGAACACTTTTCTATTGCTTTGATTTTGAATGAATATTGTCCTGCCTTGGACACTAACCACTGTAATATCTTAATCAGCTGTTCTACCGGAGTGTATCTCTCCTGCTACCACACTAGTACAGGAAGGGGGTCTGTGGCATTGCATTATTGATATGTACCTAGAGCAGGAAGTTAGCACCCATTCTGCTATGGCCTTGACTCACACAGCACTAACAAGAGAGACTCCGAGATGTCACAGACCAAAACCATGTTGCATTAGATTCCTGCCTCTTTCCCACACGTTCTCTTACACAGTATTAACATCTGCACAGTTATAGGTAAAAAGGTTCAACAAATGGAACTGTTCCAGCATGGAATTTGTCTTCCTTTTGGCCTTTACTCCGGTTTCCAAGGATTTAATTATTTCAACTCAGAAACCTTTAGACATTCTGAGACCTGGACCCCTTGCTCCCAGAAATTATCTGTTCAGCAGCAGCACTCTGTTGTGTTGTAGTGATGTGGTCCTGAAACAGTCAAATTCTGCAACTCTGTATTTTGGCTTTAAACACAGCCATCACATAACATAGTGCCTTCAGAATCATTTTTTTGTGATCAATCTGCTTCACCCACCAGTGAACTGGAGTAAATTACAATTGAAATTGGTATACTTGAGTTAGAATAATGATAGTGTTATCAGACCTCTTTGCATTTTACCTTAGAGAGCCTTCAGATTTAAGAAACATTCACTAAGGTATCCATGAATTACCTGAACAGTCAGATTGGGGAAAGTAACCAAACATGGATGAGGGAAAACTCAAGAAGGTCCAACCCAACTGATGACCATCTGTAAAGATCTCAGTGTCTTAAGATTTTTGCTTAGCTTTTGACATCTCAGATAAAATTTCCACTCCAGGAACAAGCAATGTTTCAAAGCTGTGCAGATTTATGAATTACATAAGAAAGGAATACCCCACAATTAGATCTATCTTTCACAAATTGGAGATACGCCATTCCCCTGCAAAACTTGTGAATAGAGCAAACACTTTAGTTCAATCAACCCAGAACCACAATTGCTTTTGCAACTGTATCTCAACATCCTGCCTATTTCTAAAATTTTACTCCAGCAGTGAAACTTCACACATATGACTTCTATACTTTTCCACACAAAATCCTCTCAGCTGGGTAAGAAAACGCTGCTTCTATCTCAGGTCAGACCAGAAGTTGCCCACTTATCTTTCCACGAATTCTCCACCTGGATGTTTGAGGCAAGAGTCTTCACAACAGAAGCACTCCAGCAAACCATGCAGACAGTAGTCCCAGAAACCACATCCCCATCCCCAACCCAAACCCTCACTTTTCTGTAGTATAACATGTTGAAAAGTTATAAAGCCACCTTAAGAGCTAATGAAAAAAGATGTGTGCAAGGTAAGTGAGGAGGTAGGGTGGCAAATGGGTGAAGGGTTCGGTCTCTAAGCGGGTGGGAGGGGGTTTTCAGTGACAGGTAAGTGGGTGAGAGAATAGGGTGGGTCCATTCGGGTGTTTGATGAGGGTGGGCAGTTGGACTGAGTGCCTATGTTGTGGGGTGGGGAAAAGAGAAACAGCTGGCCAGAAAGGCCAGGAAGGTAAGTGGAATGGAGTGGAGATGTGGAGTAGGTCCGTCAGAGTAATGGGGTGGGAGGTGGTGGTGGTTTTATAGTTACCTAGAACAGATTTAATGCCTCTGACTTTACCAGGCTAAGGACATCTGCAAGATCTTGGCACACATCTTTCAGGGTACATTCACTGTCCAACTATTAAGAAGATCAGGCTAATGTCCTTGTTTGACATTTCATCCCTTATATATGTGGAACACAAAATTCCTTCCAAAGATTTCAGCATCAAATTTCTAATTACAGGCATTATGTCATTGAATATGTTCTTCCAATATAATGCTTTCTGTACCCAGAAAATATAGGTGAACTGCACAAGACATCAGACTTCATTACAATTGTTTCAGTTTGCACTCTGTTTCGAAGTATATACACTTCAAGGGGCACTGCTTTTCAAAAGGAATTTCACTCATGGTAAAACCATTTAGTCTCAGAATTAGTTACTTAATTCGAGATTGCATGATCATCTGCATCCATTTCTTTTATTTTGAGACCATATGATAACGCAATTGTCTGTCAAAGTCTAATTACTGATACAGAGAAAGACAAAGTGGATTAGAGGGGGGGTTCAGAGAGGATCAGTTTGAGGTGTGCTTCTGAACAATGTTCATATAATTGAAAATGCAAAGGATTCAGCTCTCATTGCTCTTCCTTATTGTATAGTTCTGATATTTTTAACAAGCTTTCTGAAAAATGCTCCATTTTCTTACAAACAACCTTCTCCCCTTCTCCTTAGTTTTAATAATGCAATGTCATAGACTGTTTGTGCACAGATCAAAATAAAATGCATAAAAAAAATTGTGAACTAATATTTTTCATTATTTAAATACTGTAGCAAAACCAACCAAGAAAAAAGCTGCAAAATCGGGAAAAAAGAATTCAAAAGTGAACAAGGGTAAGGGTTCTTCCATGTTATGATGAAAATTTATCAAATATTATTATTTGGAATTGTGGACTCTATGGTATGGTTAAATAGGTTTTTGGTTTCCAGTGCTTGTGAAGGTCTGATCTTTTTTTATTTAAGAAAGGGTCAGAAAGTCATTTGGAACAGTGATCTAATTATTGCCCTTCCAAGAATTCATGTGATATAATTGAAATGACTCAACAAACTACTGGTGAGATAATTGCTGCTTTTTGTTGGCTTCTATTTTTTGACCACAAAAGGGAAGGCCAGGGACCAAAGTAGATTAAGTTTCAAAGAAAATGTCTGTAACATCAGAAGGGCAATTTAGTTTATTGAAGTCTTCATACAAATACAGTTGGGAGGAAGTTTTAAGCTGCTTTTAGCAGCCTCAAAATAGTCCTAGTCAGAGATCATTCTGCATGTCTCAGGATAGACAGAGAGAATCACACGTTGGTGAGTTACATGAGGGAACATGCAGAAAAGTACTCAACGGAAATATTTACAGCCACGTCAGTTAAATATGAAACTTTAAAGTGAAGTTAGAAGTGATACTTGAAAGGAGTCGAATGTAAAAGGTATAGCTGGAAAAAGGGCTACATCTTCCTTGATGCTGTTCACAAGATTTTTCCAAATCATCTTATATATATATATATATAGCATTTTTTTCTCTTGTGTAATAAGTTAATGTTCTTTTGTTAAAAGTGCACTGATAGTCTTGTGTGAATATGTTAAAAGACATGGCCACCACAATAACCAAATTTCAGAAATAAATCTTAAAGTTTATCAAACTAGGTTTCATGATGAAGTCTGACTTGTCCAATGTTACCAGCTGGGATCACAATAAAACTGGGAGTTTTTCAGGATAGACATCCATTGACTGTAAGAGAGATCTGTGATTCTCTAAAGTAGGTGGAGATACTGGACATTAGGAAAGAAACAAGAGTTGTGATATATATTATATTACAGATTGGAATTTTGACATGGTAGAAATTATGAATACTTTTCTGGATGTACAAGTCTTAACAATGGACTATTTGAAATTTTTGACTAATGCTTTATTGAGTGCATTAGTGGATAAATTGGAGGTAGAAATAAAAGCAGGATGTGTCAATATCGAGTTGCTTAAAATGATTGCCAAGTACTTAGAATTAAAAGGATGGAAAGCTGAAATGATAGCTAGGAAGATAAAACACACGTAGAGTGTCTCAGTATGTCCAGCCATGAATAAGGATAGCAGATGGTCAGAAGCAACCTGCAGACTATGAAGCTGTTAAAAGAACAATACTTACTGCTCACCAGTTTGTCTTTGAAGTTTAGCAATTAAAATTTAGGACTACATCAAAATAACCTGAATTTGCAAGGGAAAAACAAATGTATGGGATCAGTGAAGTTTGAGAAAAGTTTTGAGAGTATGAGAGAAATCATAAGTATGGAAAAATTCTATAATAATATTCCAGCAACATCCAAGGAATTTGAGCATTACATGTCAAAAATCCAAGAAGCAGCAGTTCTGGCAGATACTGACATACTTCGCTCAGTTACAGGTGGGTAGATGGTCAACTGGGAAGCAGTCAAGAAATTTGAGAAACAGAAAATGGAAGAATGGCAAAGCTAATCATTTTAGGAAACAAATGGTGGGATGCCGAAAAAATAAAGGACGAAAACTAGAACCATACAAAGTGATACAATGAAATTAGTATGCTTTCATGTAATAAGGCTAGACATACTAAAACTAATTACTTGAAATTAAGTGGGAGATCCAATTCCTTGAATAGGAATACCTAAGAAATCCTTAGAGAGCAGTGCAAGATTGTAAAACTGTAGTAGTGATATCATTGGAACAAGTTTCCTCAGAACCTACTGGAAATGGAGAATTATGGGCGGCACGGTGGTACAGTGGTTAGCACTGCTGCCTCACAGCGCCAGAGACCTGGGTTCAATTCCCGCCTCAGGTGACTGTGTGGAATTTTCACATTCTCCCCGTGTCTGCGTGAGTTTCCTCCGGATGCTCCGGTTTCCTCCCACAGTCCAAAAATGTGCAGGTTAGGTGAATTGACCATGCTAAATTGCCCGTAGTGTTAAGGACAGGGGTAAATGTAGGGGAATGGGTCTGGGTGGGTTGCTCTTCGGCGGATCGGAGTGGACTTGCTGGGCCAAAGGGCCTGTTTCCACACTGTAAGTAATCTAAACAAAAATCTAAATCCAGATAGTCGAGCAATTCCTTCCTCATTTATTGATAAAGACTACTGGAGGTTCTGAGTGAGAGATATTTCCTTTTTCTAAATAAAAATATCAATCAATAAAGTTATTGGGAGACACTGGAGCAAGTCAGTCTAATGAAGGAAAATAACATTAATTGGTTGCATCATCTCCCATTACATAGAGTGACTTGATAAATGGAGAATTAAATAGATTGAAAAGAATGAGTGAGGAGAGCACCCTGTGACAGACAGTCTACATCACTGAGAGGAGTGGACAGGGTGAGAACACTCCCAGATAAACACACTGACCAGGAGTGGACTTGAGTCAAATTGAAGATATAAGCAAAAATAAGATTTTTCTAGTCCATAATTAAGTTGGAGTAAGGGTAAAATAAAAGAAAGGGAAAACCCGGGCAGATACAATAAAAAAAACCTAAAGGGTTCCTTTAAATATACAAAGAGCATGAGATCAACTCGGTAAAGAGTTGGACCCATTAGGAATCATTGAGGTCATCTGAATGCACACCTGGAAATGTAGACATAATCCATAATGCATACTTTGCATCAATCTTCACAATGGTAAAGAACAATGCAGGTATAGGCATCAGAGTGGAGGACTGTAAAATACAGGAGAAAAAAACATAGAGAAAGAGTGGGGAGGGAGGGTGGTGCACTAGCAGACTTGTCAGTCCTAAAAGTCGGTGAATCTGTAGGCCCAGATGAGATGTATCCCTGGAATTGAGAGAGCAAGGGAGGAAGCACCAGGCACCCAGTTTCTGAAACTGGAAATCTGTTTCCAGTGGAGTTCTGCCAGGCTGTGTTGGTGTCCTTGCAGTTTGTTGTGTACATTAATGCGATTTAAACTTAAATATTGGGGGTATAATCAAGGAGTTTGCAGATGATATGAAAAATTGTAGCATGGTAAATTTCAAGGAGCTAGACAGAAACTGCAGGAGGATATCAACAGATTGGTCAGTCGGGCCATGTAATAGCAAATCGAAATGAACCTGCAATAGTGTGAGATAATGCACTTGATGAGGTTTAACAAGGTAAGGAATCATACTGCAAATGTGTTGAAGATCAGAAGATCCACAGATCCTTGAAGGTAACAGGGCAGATCAGTAAAGTGGTTAAGAATTCATGTGGAATAGTGGCCAAGGCATAGAAAAATAAGAATAAGGAGTTTATGTTGGAACTGTATAAAATATTGGTTATTCCATGACTACAGTATTGTGTACAGTTCTGATCATCACAATATAGGAAGGATCTGATCGCACCAGAGAGTGCAGAGGAGATTTACCAGGATGCTACATGGACTGGAAGGTCTGGACTTTGAGGAAAGGTTGGATAGGCTGGCGTTATTTTCTTTAGAGTAACAAAGTTAGACAGAGAACTTCACAGAGGTGTGTAAAACTATGAGAAGCCTAGATAAGGCGGGGGGGGGGGGGGGGGGGGGCACGGGGGCGGGGGGGCGTAGGTGCTTACGGAGGCACTCATAATAGAAGGGCCAATAAACCGGGAAGATAGATTTAAGGTAAGAAGTATAAGGCAAAGAGGAGAGTTGAAAACAAGGCTTTTTTTCACTCATTGTGGGAATCACTGCCTGAAATGATTTCTGAGTCAGAAAACTCTTAATATTGAATATTTAAGCAGTATTTAGATATTCACTGGTGTTGCAATAGTTTCAATGGGTGAAAAGCTGGAAATGGGATGTGTATTCAGATTTTTGTTGACCAGTATGGATATGATGGGCAGCATAGCCTCTTTCTGTGCTGTAAACATCTGTGAGTCTAAGTTGTGGTTGAAGTCATGGAAGAAATCTCTACAGAAGGAATTTTATCATAGGGAATGGCTTGGCTGGATCAAAAATGTTGACTTAATTGTGGGAGAGTAAAAATCATTAGAAGTGAAAGAAAGTGAGATGCTATAGGAGAAACATTCTGGATTGATTCCAGACTGTGTTTTGTCTAGATCTCACGTTCAAATAATTGAACAGGAAGAGAAGAAGACTATGAATAAGGGAGATGATTTGGAAATTCAGGAAATTCAAAAATTGCTATTTTTGAATACTTAAGTAAAAAAAGATGAAAAGCAAGAGGCTGACATGTTTAGAATATCTGCCTTAATTTAAATGTAGTAGTTACAGCTGGAAATGAGAGACCTTTATCTAACAGCCTACCCTGAAACTGAATCAAATCAATACCTAGGTGTTATTATTTAAATGAAAAGGTGTTAAATGAGGAAAGGGAGTCTACCTCAAGAACCAGATAATAAGGAATGGATAGTAGACTTGTTTGAGTTTCCTAACAAATTTTTAGGAGTGGCTCCCAAAATTCCAGTGACACGTCACTTAGATATTAGAAAACACAGACTAATTTTTTTTATTGACCAGGATTACATAAAGATGGAATTAAATTTTGCCAAAAATACCATACATATTAGATCATGAGCACAGAAAGTGGTGGATGAAGGTACAGTTACAACATTTAAAAGATATTTGGATAAGTTCATGTATAGGAAACATTTGGAGGGATATGGGCCAAGTGCAGGCAGGTGGAACTAGTTTAGTTTTGGAACAAGGTTGGCATTGACTAGTTAGACCAACGGCTCTGTTTCCATGCTGTACAAATCTATGACTCTATGAGGAAACCACAACTATCAATTAAACCTGTACTTTCAATTCCGATAGCAGCTTTAAAACAAAACTATTTAACTTGGTCTTGGCATCAAAAGCCAGAAATGGAAATCAGTGCTCTTTTAACGGTTATAGATGTTTCAAAAAAATTTCCTGAGACAGTGCCTTTGGGGAAAATTACGGCAAAAGTGGTAAGCAAAGAGTTTAGTTCAGTTTTTGTTTACAAGGTATGGATTACACAAAGAAATAAAATCAGACAAAACTCCAAATTTTATGCCACAAAAACAACTAATCAATTTTGTAATGATTGGGATAAAGGAATTTCCTTGTTACTGTTTGACTTTAGAGATATCTTGAATGCATCCGCAAGATCAAATTCTTTTGAACTCATGTTTGGAAATATGGTGAGAGACCTCCTTAATTAATTAAAAAAAAGTTTATAAACCAAAGCTCAGAGACTGCAGTTTTGACCTTTGTGCCACGTTTCTGAGAGAAACTGATCAAAGCGTGTGAGTTGGCCAAACAATGTTTTTTAAATGTTCAACAAGCAATGAAAACTAAATCAAATAGAGATGTCATAGATCAGAACCTTGTCACTGGAGAATAGGTGTTAGTACTGACATCTGTCACTGGGGAACCATTAAAAACAAGGTTCACTGGATCTTAGTGAATCAAAATAATCTCAATGATATGAATTATTTAATGAGTACTCTGGACTGGAGGAAAAATCAGTGTGACATGTTAATATGTTAAGTAAGACTGATGGGGAGATGGACTGGGAAGAATTGTACTTAAGGTGGTGAAAGGAACAGGGAGTGAAATAAAAATATTATAACAATTGGAAAATGAATCAGAAATTGAAAATTCAAAAGCCAAACTTTTGGTAATCAAATTGAATATTACAAGAGGTGCTTAAAATATTAAATGGAATACTATGCCATTTCCCAGAAAACAAAAACTATAATAGATTCATAAATCAATTTTGTAAATAGGCCAGGAGAAAATGACTTTGGCTGTACTTAATGTTAATGTAGGGAATGTGTTTCCCCTAAAACAACACCCTCACAGAATCAACCCACACAAGTTAGTTTGAGTGAGAAAAGAGATTACATTTGTGATTGATGATGGTGTTACTTAATTGGGTAATTGTAGCTGAGGCTCAGCTGTTGGAGCCAAATCCAGATGGATCACAATGAATGTATATCGATTATTGCAAAGTTAACACACTGCCAAAAGCAATTCATATCCAATTCCACAATTAAAGGATTGTATTGAGAGGATTGGGCAAGCTCAGTTGGTTACAAAAATATTTGTTTAAAGGATATTGGTAAGCTCCATTGACTGTGACAGCCAAAGAAATATCAGTTTTTGTATCAGATGGATTTTAGCGAAGTTGTGTTGTTTGGAATAAAAATACATCAGCAATTTTTCAATGATTTCAATGATTAACCAACAAGGTCATCAAAGGATTACGCCACTGTGTTTTGTATATGGACAACGTGGTTCCATTCAGCTAAATTTTGAAAGAACCTTTATAACACTTGAACAATTTGTCTCTTTTTAATATCCAGCAGTGCTCTTACATACAACTGAACACTTTTTCCCATCACTAAATCACCTGTGGTACTATTTTACTTATGAACCACCACCAGTAAGTCACTCATGTTCTCTAATTGATCAATTTAGAGACAAAGCCCATTAGTGCAAAGTAGACCACCAAAGGTGTGAGTGATACAGGGAGAGGGGGAAGGAGCTAAATCAAATTGAACTTGGAAGGGAAGATAAAGCACTTTATCCTCTGCAGTACCCACCTCTTTCTCTAAAGACATCAGCAGTTTTTTTTAACAGTTACAATGAGTCAGTTTGGTCATAAATCTAGTTAAAAGTAGATTTGCCAAAGCAAAAGTGACTTATTTGGACCACACTGTGTGGACAAGGCTGAATATCACCCAAAGAAGAAAATCAAGGGGTAAGTATTTGAGTTTATCCCTTCCCTAAACCAAAATGTGAAATTCTGCAATATATTGGCATAAGTGGATTTGATCAGATTTTTTTATATTCTGAATTTCAGCACTGTTGTGGTTCCTTTGATAATTTTGTTCAAGAAAGGCAATGGCTTGAGTGGCCAAAAGAATGAAAGAGAGCTTTCGACAACTTGAAAACTATATTGACCATTGCATCAGTTTTAGCAGCTCTTAATTATGATAAGGTTTATGCTGAGTTTGGATATCACTAACACTGGTGTGGTGCAGTGTTAGTACAAAAGGATGAGCTGGGAATCGAACTGCTAGTCAATTATTTTTCACACAGACTACATGCATTAACAAAAATATTTGACAGTGGAGAAAGAGACTTTGAGCCTGGTGTGGGCTGTACAACATTTCAAGGTCTAGATATCCAATACCTCAGCAGAAACATACTTATAGAAACGGTAGTCCTTTAACAACATTTCCTTAATATAACCACATACTTAGTAATGTCCTGCAATACCAATGATTTTTAATGTTATAGCTGACAGTTTGTCAGTAATAAATGTGAATGTTGTGATCAAAATGGATTTGTTTAGAATATGATTATGATGAAAATCCTCATGTTTAATGTAAATATGTTATTACTGTTAACATAAAATAGAAATAGTGATGAGGAAATATTGATAGGAAATGAAATTGCTTCCTAAAGATACTTTTTTTTGGTGGGGGAGTAGCTGAAACTTGTGACCCAAGTTTATAATCTATCATTATTTGAGAACTTGGATCTAGCATAATGTTTAATGAGTTTTATGTTTTCAGGGTTGTGAAGGACTTTTTTTTTAAAAGAAAATAATTTGGAATAGTGGGCACAAGACAGCTTTTCCAAGAATTCATGTGACTTAAGCTAAGCAATTCAACAGATGAGAGTGAGATAATTTATACTTATAGTTGACTTGAGTCTTAATGACCAGAAAAGGAATACTAGGGAACAAAAGTTGAGTTCAGAAAGGTTCATGCAAGCAAAAGGACAGATTAGTTTGAGGAGGTATTTAGGCCAGCAGAGATGAAAATAAATCTTTAGCAGCCTCAACGTTGTCCAAGTAGGTTACACTGTCCATATATCTCCGGGAGGCTGAAAGAGAATGTCATCTTGTGAATGTGCAAAAAACTGAAGGAATTGGTTGCTATTGCCTTAGTTAACTAAAACAAAATTAAGGTGAAGACAGAAGTGATACTTCACTGGGGTTGAGTGGCTGTAAGTGTGTTGTTTGGAAAAAAAGGGGCTGCCTCTTATTTCTTTGGGATAATAACTCATTTACCTTTGTTAAAAGTACATTGGCAGCCTCATATAAATATATTTATGACTAGGGACAGGTGGAAAACAGGAAGCCTTCAGAAATGAGGTGAGAGTCCAGAGAAAGTATATTCTTCTTAGGGTGAGATGAAAGGCTGGTAGACATAGGGAATACTGGATGACTAAAGAAATTGAGGGTTTGGTTAAGAAAAAGAAGGAAGCATATGTCAGGTATAGACAAGGAGGATCAAATGAATCATTAGAAGAGTATAAGGGCAGTCGGAGTATACTCAAGACAGAAATCAAGAGGGTAAAAAGGGGACATGAGATAGCTTTGGCAAATGGAGTTAAGGAGAATCCAAAGGATTTTTACAAAGACATTAAGGACAAAAGGGTAACTAGGGAGAAAATAGGGCCCCTCAAAGATCAGCAATGTGGCCTTTGTGTGGAGTCGCAGGAGAGGGGGGAATTACTAAACTAGTATTTTGCATCAGTGTTTACTGTGGGAAAGGACATGGAAGATATACAATATAGGGAAATAGATGGTGACATCTTGAAAAATGTTCATATTACAGAGGAGGAAGTGCTGTATGTCTTGAAATGCATAAAAGTGGATAAATCCACAGGACCTGATCAGGTGTACCCTAGAACTCTGTGGGAAGCTAGAGAAGTGATTGCTGGGCCTCTTACTGAGACATTTGTATCATTGATAGTCACAGGTGAGGTGGCGGAAGACTGGAGGTTGGCTAATGTGGTGCCACTGTTTAAGAAAGGTGGTAAGGACAAACCAGGGAACTATAGACCTGTTAGCTTGATGTCGGTGGTGGGCAAGGTTTTGGAGGGAATCCTGAGGGACAGGATATACATGTATTTGGAAAGGCAAGGACTAATTAGGGATAGTCAACATGGCTTTGTGCGTGGGAAATCATGTCTCACAAACTTGATTGTGTTTTTTGAAGAAGTAACAAAGAGGCTTGATGAAGGCAGAGTGGTAGATATGATCTATATGGACTTCAGCAAGGCGTTCGACAAGGTTCCCCATGGAAGACGAGTTAGCAAGGTTAGATCTCAAGGAATACAGGGAGAACTAGCCATTTGGATACAAAACTTGCTCAAAGGTAGAAGACAGAGGGTGGCGGTGGAGGGTTATTTTTCAGACTGGAGGCCTGTGACCAATGGAGTGCCACAAGGATCAGTGCTGGGTCCACTACTTTTCATCATGTATATAAATGATTTGGATGTGAGCATAAGATGTATAGTTAGTAAGTTTGCAGATGACACCAAAATTGGAGGTGTAGTGGACAGCGAAGAAGGTTACCTCAGATTATAACGGGATCTTGATCAGATGGGCCACTGGGCTGAGAAGTGGCAGATGGAATTTAATTTAGATAAATGTGAGGTGCAGCATTTTGGGAAAGCAAATCTTAACCGGACTTATACACTTAATGGTAAGGTCCTTGGGAGTGTTGCTGAACAAAGAGACCTTGGAGTGCAGGTTCATAGCTCCTTGAAAGTGGAGTTGCAGGTAGATAGGATAGTGAAGAAGACATTTGGTATACGTTCCTTTATTAGTCAGAATATTGAGTACAGGAGTTGGGAGGTCCTGTTGTGGCCGTACAGAACATTGGTTAGGCCACTGTTGGAATATTACTTACAATTCTGGTCTCCTTCCTATTGGAAAGATGTTGTGAAACTTGAAAGGGTTCAGAAAAGATTTACAAGGATGTTGCCAGGCTTGGAGGATTTGAGAGGTTGAATAGGGTTGGACTGTTTTCCTTGGAGCATCGGAGACTGAGGGGTGACCTTATAGAGGTTTATAAAATCATGAGGGGCATGGATAGGATAAATAGACAAAGTCTTTTCCCTGGGGTTGGATGAGTCCAGAACTAGAGAGCATAGGTTTAGGGTGAGAGGAGAAAGATCTAAAAGAGACCTAAGGGGCAATCTTTTCATTCAGAGGGTGGTGCATGTATGGAATGAGCTGAAAAAGGAAGTGGTGGAGGCTAGTACAATTGCAAGGTATCTGGATGGGAATATGAATAGGAAGGGTTTGGAGATTTATGGGCAAGGTGCTGGCAGGTGGGACTAGATTGGGTTGGGATATCTGTTTGGCATGCACTAGTTGGGCCGAAGGGTCTATGACAGTAACTGACTTGCACTAATAGACTTTACAGTCTGTCAAGCTAGGATTCACACTGGAATCTGATTTGTCCAATATTGCCATTTACTTAGATCAATACAACATCTAATTGCTTGTCTGAGTTGCGTTTGTTCAATGAAAAGTAATTCTTCAATCCACAGAATGCAAAGCTGACATTGCCTTCTTGCTTGATGGGAGCTGGAATCTTGGTAAACGCAGATTTGACCTTCAGAAAAATTTTGTCATTAGAGTCACCAACATGCTTGGTATTGGACCACAAGGACCACTTGTTGGCATTGTACAAGTAAGGTAAACAGAAGTGAGAGATGATCATGTAAATTTCTTTCTAAATATTTGTATAAGTCAGACTTGAGTACCATTTGCATCCATTCATATTGGTATTTCAGTTGCATTTTATGTATTAATTATGCAGTGAGAATCCTAAAACTGAGTTCAACTTGAAAAATTTCACTAATTCAAAAGACGTGGCCTCTGCAATCAAAAATGTGACTTACAGAGGAGGTAGCACCAATGTTGGTGAGTGACATGGTCTCATTACAATATCCTGATTAACATTATTCTCAATTCCACATTTTCACTCTGCTTTCCAACACTTGATCAAGATGTTAACTTGAAACTGCAAATTATTCTCGAAAAATAGGGAAGTGACCTCGTAACTACAGAATATTTCTTCATCCTACCCCTTTTGCTTTTGGAGTTGCAATAGTAACATTGATTGAGATTTGGTTCACAGACAGAAAGCAAAGTTATGAGGAGGATGCAAGAAAGCTTCAACTGGACTCAGACAGGCTGAGTGAATAGGCATGAACGTGACAGATGGGATATAATGGAAATCAAAGTAAGGTTATCCACATTGGTAGAATAAAATGGAAGTTTTTTTAAAAAATGATGGAAACTAGGAAGTGTTGGTGTCCAAATAAATTTGGATATCGTCGTTCTTGAGTCACTAATAGCTAGCAGACAGGTGCAACAATCAGTAAATTAGGATAAGGGTATGTTAGCTTCATTGCAAAAGGATTTGTGTGCAGAAGTAAAACTGTCTGACTGCAATTCGATGGTGAGACTGTAACAGGTGTGTTGTGAATAGTTTTGATCTGCTTTTCTACAGAAGGATATATTTGCCAAATACTGTATGCAATCGAGGTTCAGCAGCCTAATCCCTCAAATGACAGGATTATTTTATGAGGAGAGATTGAGAAAACCAGGCCTGCAATTTCTACAGCACCAAAGAGTAAGAGGTGATCCAACTGAAACTTACAAGATTCTCATTGGGTGTGATATGGTAGGTGTAGATAGGATGTTTCCACTAGTTGGTGAGTGTAGAACTAGAGGACTCAGTTACAGAATAAAGGTTAGGCTATTTAAGTCTGAAATAAGGGTTTTCATCCTTCAGAGTGTGGCGAATCTTCTAAATTTTCTAGCCAGAGGGCTGTGGGATCTCCATCATTCAGGACAAAAATTAATCCATCTTCAGAGACTAATGACACCATGGATGTAGTCATAGCACAAGAAGATGGCATTGAGATAGGTGATCAACCATGATCTGATCATAAGGAATAGTTCTAATCTGAACTATTCTGAGCTTGCTGTCTTAACTTTCTGAACTGAGAATTGGATCTTGGCATGCAATATAAACGGCTATGCATTGTCTATATGTTACAGTGGAATGAAATTCTGATTTGTTCCACCACTTGCCACAGCCCTGAGGGCACTGAAAATCAAGTTCCACTATTCCGAAGGCCATCAATAATGTGAAATAGGACCTGTTTAATCAGTAGGTTGTCTAATGATTGGTTGTGACCACTATCTCAGATAAATGAAATTCAGTCTACAAATAAGAAAACAAAAACTTATTTATTATAATAAACACCTGCAGCAGGTGCAAAATAGATTATTAATATGCAAACATAAAGTACACACTCTATAAATCCAAACACACATTCATTTATTCACAATTAGGACAGACAAGGCAAACAGATTTTCAGAGATATTGTGGGGATATCAGCAAAAAGGAACAAAGTCTATGGATGAAGAGTACAAACAAGGGAAAATGAGGTCACTTTTTTACAGTTCCTTTGAGGTCTTGATGATGATATCATGTTGTTGACAACTATGGCAATTCTCAGTTCAGTAGCTGGTCAATTGGACTTAGGCTTGAAGAAAAAGTTTCTTTCTTTACATTGTTTATGAGTGTTACTTCTTCCTCTGTCTCTCTCTCTCTGTCTCTCTCTCTCTCTCTGTCTCTCTCTCTCTGTCTCTCTCTCTCTGTCTCTCTCTCTGTCTCTTTCTCTCTCTCCCTCTCTCTGTGGAAGAGAGTGGGTGACAGAAAGAGAAATCAATCTTACATGCTTTCAGGCTTATGGAGATCTTGGTCCAAATGAGTCCTCTCCTCTCTGTGATAAACTGGTCCTTACAACTAACCCACAAGCTGCTGCTGGGTGATTATATCTTCTTGAACTCAAAAGCTAGTTGTCTAACAAAAGTATCAATTCTTAAATAAAAATTACAGGACCTTGTGTAATCAATAAGTGATCATGCAGTTCCACTTTTCCTTCAAATTATAATTTTAAAAAAACAACTGGTTAATTGCCCACAAAAAGCAATTCAAAAATCCTTCTTCCAGTTTATAATTCAAATAATATATATGTAGTCCTTCCATACTATACAACTCTAATACTGCATTTAAAAAATGCTTTTAAGCAAAGCATTTTTAACAGCAATCTGGAAAATTCTCCAGTGGCCACCTACTTTTTCTTTAGTTATACTAACTGGTTCAATAATCTGCAATTATTGGTGGTAATTGCAGGCTGAATGGTAAATTACTAACAACTCTTAATGACTTCTTGCAGGGCAAGGATGTCCTCACTGTTGGAAATTATAACACATATTCAGTGACAGACTTATTCATAGCTTCTATTTCTAGATTATCAGCATTGCTGGTGTTACAGCAAAGCAGTGAGGAGCAATTGGAGAATCTCCAAAATTCTCTCATTGCAAGGTAGAAAGCTTAGCTTTCAGATTCATCCCAATGGGAAACAGTTTGGTGCTATACCAAGGGACTTTATATGATTGGTCTGAAATTCATCTGTTACAAACAAAGAATTTGAAAACATAGTAAAATATAACAGTCACTGAGCTAAACTTTCCAAGAGACTTCTTTATAATTTCATGTTGAAATGTAACTTTAAATCTTCCGTATGGTTTGTCCCTAACTAACTTTCAACATGATTGCAAAATATCCAGCATATTTTAATTTTCTGTTAATTTTTTTTAAATTTGCACTTTCCAATTTCTCATCATTGAGATAATAAACTTTTTTTTTATTATTCTTTCTGCCTAAATTGACAATTTCACATTTGCCTACCCTACTCCATTTTCCAGGCCTTTGCCTAATCACTTAGCCCATCTATATTGCTTTGTAAGCTCCAGAGCTTTTCTTTACAACTCATTTGTTACTTACCTTTGTGTCATCAGTAAATTTAGCAAGCATACCTTCAACTCCTCCATCCAAATTATTTCTATAAATCGTAAAGAGTGGAAGGCATTGAATTTCTATGGCACACCACTTATGACATCCTGCCAGCCTGAAGACATCCATTTATTCCTAATCTCAGCTTCCTATCACAAACCGATATTTCATCCATGTCAAATGTTACCATGTTTTGGACTCCCCTAATCTGAAGAAAAGACCTTGGCTATTCACCCTATCCATGATTTTATAAACCTCTATAAGGTTACCCCTCAGTCTCTGACGCTCCAGGGAAAACAGCCACAGCCTATTCAGCTTCTCCCAGAGATCAAACCCTCCAACCTTGGCAACATCTCTGTAAATCCTTTCTGAACATTTTCAAATTTCAAAACATCTTTCGTCTAGCAGTGAGACAAGAACTGAATGCACAAAACTGAATGCACTGTACAGCTGCAAAATGAACTACCATCTGCTATACTCAATACACTGACCAATAAAGGCAAGCATACCAAACTCCTCCTTCACCACCATGTCTACCTGCAACTCTATTTTCAAAGAACTATGAACCTACATCCCAAGGTCTCTTTGTTCGGCATGACCTTACTATTAAGTGTAATAAGTTCTGCCCTATTTGCCTTATTAAAATGCAGCACCTCACATTTATCTAAATTAAACTCCGTACTTCTTCAAAGAACTCCAATAAATTTGTTAAACATGATTTCCCATTCATAAAACCATGATGGCTCTACCTGATTACCATTAACTTATCCAAGTGTCTTGTTATATTTTGAATTATCTCAATTTTAATAATAACTCGATCTTTTACTCCATGAAAGATGTTAAGTTAACTGGTCTTTTGGTTCCTACTTTCTGTCTCCCTCTCTCCCTTTTTGAATAAAGAAGTTACATTAGTTAATTCCCAATCTAATGGAATCTGGTTAGGCATCAAACACCGGAAGATTTTGAGGCAAAGGTGTATTTTTTTTAAATAACACTGAGCAGAAGAAACAGAAGAGAGAAAACCATTGGAAGACACCTGGCTGGTAGGATGAGTTTCAGATAATTCCAATTAGGAACTGTTCACTTGTGTAGAAAGGTCTCGTTCTGTGCTGTTAAGCTTCTATACAAAATTTTTTTGAACTCACCATTTTTTCCAATTTTGAAGCTTTATGAAAAGTGTATTTTAACTATAGTTATGTATAATTTTAAATGTATTTACATGATAATACAGGTTCTGGCTTTGTAACAATTATAGAGAAATATGATCATGAACATTGAGGAAATGATATAAATCAAGGAATGTGTTGATTAAAAGAAATCAAGCTTTAAAAATCTCTCAGATAAAAACACTTAAACAAAAAACAAAGTTCCAAGAATCTCAGAGAGATGTAATGGCACTTACAATGGAGGCAGTGTGGAGATTCTGTTCAAGATTAAAAAGATATTACAGCCAGAATGTCAATAGATGGACAAATAAAGGTGCAGCCAAACATGTGTGTCATACGAGCAAGCACCCATTTATTATATATTTCTATTTCTCAGGTTAGTGTAGCGATAGTAGGCCATCCTTTTATGAAGAATACTAGTAGGCCACTTGATTTCTACAAATATTTAGCCTCTTTCAATGCTATTTTCTGGTGGTAGCTATATAACCTCACTGACTGAATTTAATTCCACATCTCGCAATTATGAGATTGTGAACTCTCCACCTCTAAGTTGTTGATCTGGCAGTATAACCATTAGCCTACCTTGATTAAGAAATTGTCTTCAAACATTTGAATGACCTTGATTATCCTACAGAGCACAATTTATCTGTTCTGAAGGAAGCTGATGACTGCCGAGTAGTTTCTTTTGAAAAAGAACGTCAAGTTTTGATATTGTGACAACAGATGTATTGACAAACCCTTGCAATATACTGATGCAGAAAATTTATCATCTAAAGCTGAAATAGAAACATTTAGCCTAAAGAAAATGAGCTGCTTTTGCCAGCATCAACTTGCAATTTATTCTTAAAGTATGAACATTTCAAAGCTAAAATTTCAAAGTTGGGATTAATAAATGGTACATGTTTAGTGTAATGTTGGCTGACACCCATCCCAAGTGGCAAGTGAAATTGGTGAAGTGGGATTTTAAGTATGGGCCTAATGATGTAAAAACAATAGTTCTTCAATTTCTTTCCCCATTTCCTACTCCTAACTGGTTTTCTTCCTTTTTTCAACAAAGTTTCAGATATTTTAAGACCTGTTGATGAATTCATCTGTCTCAGAGATACTCCTTAAATCATAAATGTTGTCCTTTATTCTAATTAATTTTGTTTCTCATTTAATGCTCAGGTATCATTTCCTGTAGGTTATATTAATTCTACTTTCCAAGTAATAATAATAATTGAGAGGGATGTACTGGCACATCTAATGAAGACTCTTATGCACACCATCGAGAGTGTGGTGCTGGAAAAGCACAGCAGGTCAGGCAGCATCCGAGGAGCAGGAGAATTGACGCTTTGGGAACAAGCCCTTCAATTCCTGATGAAGGGCTTATGCCCGAAACATCGATTCTCCTGCTCAGCGGATGCTGCCTGACCGGCTGTGCTTTTCCAGCATTACACTCTCAACTCTAATCTCCAGCATGTACAATCCTTACTTTCTCATGCCCACCAGTATAAAATGGTTTAGCTATAAGTATTATTTCAAAAAAGCACACAGTTCTCAAATTAAATGACGCTGTCTGAGGCACTGTTGGGGTAGCAAGGGACTGGATGGTATGTCAAAGCTCTTAACAGATGTCCAAAGAAGACAGAAGACGTGGTTAGCATTGCTTTTATGCTCATTGATGTTCTAATATGTACATGCCCTGGAAGACTCAGAAGAAACAGAAATAAATCTCAAAAGAGTTCCTGCACTGACTAAAACTCCCATGCAATAATTAATTTTTTTGTCACAGAAGGGTATGTGAAAATTAAATTCCTCCATGTTCCTGCATATATTCTCTCAGGTTTATTCATAATGTTGATTTTATACACTAGGTAAAGCTCTAATTCACACAACGGAAAGCTTTTTCACTCCTGAAAAGGGTACGCGATCTGGGTACCCAAAAGTCATAGTTGTTGTGGTGGATGGATGGCCCTCAGATGAAATTGAAAGAGCAGCAAATCTGGCCAGAGAATCTGGCATGAACGTTTTCATTGTCTCAGTTGCAAAAGCGCTCCCAGAAGAGCAAAAGATGGTCCCAGACCCCAACTACATGGAAAAGGTAAGGTCATTGCACCAGCTATTATCAATAGAACGTAAAAACATAGAAAATGAGGCCTGGAATTAGTTTTCAGTCTATAAAGTTTATTCCGTTAGTCAATAAGATCATGGCTGATTGGAAGTGGCCTTAATTCCACTTCCTTAACCTCCATTACCCTAGACCATCTTGTCAATCAAAGTTCTGCCAAACACAAGTTTGAATACATTCAATCATTTCCAAATATTGATGATTCTCTCAAAGAGGACATACCTTATTTTCAAATTAAATGGGAGACTCCTTATTTTTAAACTGTATCTCCTGGTTCTAGATTCTCTCTTAGCATCCACCTTGTTAAGCCCCTCGGAATCTTAAATGTTGCAATAAGATCATTTCCTATTCTTCTAAACTCCAGTAAGTACAACAAATTTCGTTTTCACCTGCATCTTATAAGCCAGCATTCTTGATAAACCAGCAAAAACTATTTACCTGAAATACCAGATTTTTTACATTGATTATGTGCACCTCTTGGATTATCCTAAATACTTGATCAACCAGCACACTCCTGGTCCCATAGGTATTGGTTACTAAAAGATTTGCTGTATCTGTCCAACCTCTCCTTTCCTCTTTAGACAACCTCTCCAATCCAGTAATCAGCTTAGTATATTATCTATGATTTGCTTCGATTTCAAATATGTCGTTGAGTAAGGTGCCACAAACTGCACACACTGCTGTAGATGTGATCTCACCAATTCCCTGCACAATTGTACCAAAACTTACTTTTATGCTTCATCTCTCTTGCAATAAAAACCAACATTTAATTTGCCTTTTTAATAATATGCTGTACTTAAACACTAACGTTTTGTGCTGCGTATACAAGGATACCCAGATCCTTCCCTACAACAACATTCTGTGGTCCTTCCTGTTCAAAAATTCAGACTTTTTCCATTCTACCTGCCAAATTGAACAAACTCACATGTTCCCACATTAGACTCTGTCTGCCAAAGGTTTATTGATTCACTTACCTCTATCACCTTGCAGAATCTTTGTATTTACCTTGCAATTTGGTTTCCTATCTAGCTTTGTACATCAACAAATTTGGCTTCATCGCAGTTTGACCCTTCATCCGTTTCATTAATATTAATCATAAATAGTTGAGGCCACATCACTGATTCCTGAGGGAACTGGTTAAGATTTGCCAACCCAAAATGATCCATTTATCCTCTGTTTCTGGTAGTTAGCCAGTCCTGTATCCATGATAACATATAACCCCAACATTAAATGCTCAAAGCTTGTATAGTAATCTGTTTCATTGTGCCTTTTAGAATTTTTTTTTGCTAACTGGATCAGCATTTATTGTTTGGAACTAGCTGCCCTTGAGAAGATGGTGGTGAGCTGCTTTCTTGGCCTGCTGCAGACAACGTGCTGTAGGCCGACCCATGATGTTGTTAGGGAGTGAATTCCAGGATTTTGATTCTGTGACATTGAAGGAACAGTGATATATTTCCAAGTCAGGATGGTGAGTGTCTTGGAGGAGAAGTGCAGTTGATGGTGTTTGCATCTACCTGCTGTCCTTATCCTTCAAGATGGAAATGTTCATGAGTTTGGAAAGTGCTAAAGAGCTTTAGTGAATGCAAATATATAACATACCGATTCAATTCTTTGCATCCTCAAAGATCTCCAACAAATTTGTCAAACACAAACATATAAATTAGAAACAGGTTTCGACCATTCAACCCTTTGAACCTGCTGTGCCATTGGAAAAGGTCATGGCTGAATGTGGTATGGCCCTCCATACCCTTTGACTCCCTTATTAGTTAAGAATCTTCATACCTTAAAAATATTCAATGACTATATTTACTATTCTTTAGATAAAGAGTTCCACAGACTCACTCTATATGGAAAATAAATCTTCCTTATTACCATCTTAAATAAGAACCCACTTTTCATTTTGACTCTGTTGCAGAGTTCTCGGTTCTTCTGCAAGGGGGAAATGTCCTTTTGGTATCCACCCTGTCAAGTATACTCTGGATCTTATGGGTTTCAATAAGATTGCTTTCCATTATTTTAAACCAAGGTGGATATAGACCCAAGATAATCCCATCATCATGGGAATCAACTGAGTGAACCTTCTCTGAATTGCTTCTATAGCAGCTATGTCCTTCCTCAAATAAAGTGACTAAAACTGTACATTGTACTCACAACATACATTGTGCAACTGGAGAATAAATTTTCTACTTCTATATTATATTCCTCTTGCAATAAACAACATTGCAATTATTTTATGAATCATTCTGCACACAAACTTCATATGATTCATCTGTTAAGAATGCTCTGTACCTCAGAATTCCATAATCTGTTTAAATAATATACCGCTTTTCTGTGTTGTTTGCCGAAGTGGACAAGTTCATTTTCTCACAGTTAACTTAACCTATCTATATTAATTTGAAAATTCTTTGCAATTTACTTCCTACTTTCTTGTGTCATTAGCAACCATATAATCCTTTCATCAAAGTCTTTGGTAAATTTTTGAGGCCCCTGCACTGATCCCTATGGCATTCCACTTGTTACATTTTGGAAACATGGCAACAGCACATTATGCCTACTTGCTGTTTCCTGTTCGTTAACCAATCCCCTAACATGCTGATATATTACTACATGCACGACGAGTTCTTATTTTGTAAACCATCTTTAATATGGCATCATGGTGGATAACTCCTGGAAAACTAATTACACAATTTCCTTAAGTTCTCATATATTCATGTTACTTGTTATTTCCTCAAATAATTCTAAAAATTAGATGATTATGTGATATCCCTTTCACAAAACCACACAAATACTGGATGATTGCTTTCAGATTTTCTAAATGCCTTCTTTAGTAACTTCATAGTCATTTTCAGCACTTTTCATATGTGGAGCCAACTGCCGCAAAGTGTCCTGCTGTCCCCCTTCTTTCTTGAATACAGAGAGAGACTGAGAACTTTCCAATCTGATGGGATCCTTTGAAAATCTAGAGAATTTTGGAAAATTAAAGCTAGTGCATCTATTATCTTAGCAGCCACTTCTTAAATCCTGGGACAAAGCTTTTAACTCTATTAATTTTCTCAGTACACTTTCCTTGGTGATTCTAATCATTTTAATCTTTTTCAGCTCATAACTCAATTATGTCTGGGATGTTATTTGTATCCCCTATAATAAAACCAAATCCAAAACCGCATCCAATTAATTCTCCATTTCTTATTAATAATTCAACAGACTTTTCTAGAAGATCAAACACATTTTACTTACTCTTTTCCTTTTTAAATACCCACAGAAGCTTTTACCATTTTGAAGGTAGCTTTCTCTTGGAATGTAATTTCTCCCTATTTAATGTCCCTTCGTTTTTTGCTGCTTTTTATATTGAGCAATTTTCTGACCTAGCATCATAGAATCCCTACAATGTGGAAGCAGACATTTGGCTGATCAAGTCCACACTGACCCTCCAAAGAACATCCCACCCAAAAACCCCCATCCCCGCCCTATCTCTGTAACCCTGCATTTCCCATGGCTAATCCACCCAGCCTCCACAATCTTGGACACTACAGGGCAATTTAGCATAATCAATCCACCTAACCAACCCACCAATTTAACATAGCCGATCCACCAAAGGAAATTAGAGCACATGGAGGAAACCCGGGGAATATGTGCAAACTCCTCTCAGACAGTCGCCTGAGGCTGGAATCAAATACGGTTCCCTGTGCCATGAGGCAGCAGTGCTAACCACTGAGCTATTGTGCCGGCCCATGCCATTATGCTTTTTTGTACAATTTGATAGTGTTTTTAACTTCCATTTTTTAGCCTGGAATGTCCCTTTCTCAACGGGCTTTCTCACAGAATATATCTTTGCTGCATGTAATACCTTCAGACATGACTGTCACTGCATTGTGTTGACCTATTCTGTAACCTAATTTTCCAATTCACATCAGCCAGGCCTGCCTTTATATGATCGTAATTGTCTTTATGTTTAAATATACTAATCTTATACCCATTTCTCTCTCTCTCAACTGAATGCAAAACTCAATCATGACTGCTATCGTGAGGCATATTTACCCTGCGGTCATTAGCCCTATCTTATTGCACATTATCAGATCTACAACAGCCTGCTCTCTGGCTCTTGAACATGCTGCATTCATCTTCCAGACTATCTTTGCCAATCTGATTCACCCAATATATATGCAAATTATAATTACCATGATTATCGCCATATCTTTCTCACAAGCCTCCCTTATTTCTTCTTGCATATCCCCTCCAACGAAGTTCTTTCACAAAACCACAACAACACTGATAGTATTGTGATTTTCTACATGTCCAGCTACTAATTCTTTATTAATGGATATCAGCATTAGTCTATCTAGCCATTAGTTTCCTGCTTTCTGTCTCTCTTTCTTGAGTAAAGGTGTCATACTTGCAACTTCACAAACTACGAGGACTTTTCCAGAATTCAAGAAATTTTGGAAAATTACAACTGATGCATCCAATATATCTGCAGCCATTTCTTTTAAGACATTAGGATGCAGACAATCAGGTTGAGGTGACTTATCATCCTCAAATCTCATCAGCAATCCTATTAAGTTTTTCTCATGTAAAACTCATTGTTCTAAATTCCTCCCCTCTTTGCCTCATCATTTTCAACTGTACTTCAGGTGCTTTTTGCATCCTCTACAGTGAAGGTGGATACAAAATATTTTTTCAGAACCTTTGACATTTGTTTGATCGCTATTATTAATATTCCAATCTCACTGAAGGGACCAATGCCTACTTTAGCTATACTTACTTTTACTATATTTTTCGAAGCTTTCAGTGTCTGTTTTTATACTTCTTGCTGAGTTTTTCTTTGATTGCAATTTCTCAACTTATTTTTGCTGTTGTACTTTGCTGGTTTTAAAGACATCATTAATGGTCTGACCAATCTTTGTAGCATTGTAGGCCTTTTCTTTCAATTCAATTAGCATCTTTAAATTCCTTAATGGCCATGGATAATACACCCTTGTGGTCGTCTTCTTTCTTGAATGAAATACACTCTAAAAGTTATGAAATATTTCCCAAATGCCTGTCACTGTATCTCCACCATCTTACTTTTAACCTATTGTTCCAGTCCACTTTAGGCAAGTCTACTTTAATACCCTTGTATTTGAAGATAGTAGTTGCAAGCACATATTTTTCATGCTCAAACTGAATGTGAAATTCTATATTATGATCACTCATGCCTAAAGTACATTACCAGATCCAAAATAACTTGCACCCCAACAGCTTCCAGGATTCATTGTTAAAAACAGTCTTGAATGCACACTACAAACTCAATCTCTAAGCAACTTTGATTTGTCCAATCAATTTGAAGATTAAAGTCATCCTACTGCATAATTACCTTTCTTGAGCCTGCAAACTACTCCCATCTGTGATTTATTCCTTTTGCTATTTCTTATCTCCAACCAAATTAATTTGATACCTTGATCTTCGGAACCAATTTTTGTTTTTTACAATTGAACTAACCTTATCATTTATTATCAGAGATAGCCTAGTTCCTTTGCCCTTCCAAAACATTAAACATCTTTAAATATTCAGGTCTGAGCACTGGCCACACTGCAATCATCTCTCTGTAATTGCTAGCAGACTACATCCTACAGCCTTTCAATGCAACAAATTAAATAATGCAACCAATTCTATATTTATAGCAATAAAATAAAACATCTGCATTCCACATCAACTGACATTTCAATAGCTCCCCTCAGCACTTTGTCATGTGCATGCGTTGCCTAAAAAGCTTTGCTTTTTGCCCTCATTTTCTCATAATTTTATTTTAGTCCTTTTAATAGTTGTAACAAATATTGTTCAATTTATGCATTTCTTAGAGGTTTCTGAGCACATATTATAAAATTCACAAATTTGCTACATTTTACATATTTCAGAAAGCAACAGATTCACTGAAATATATATCTGCTAGATACACACTTCAGGAGAACCAGAAGCAGAAAGCCTGGATACAGTATATAATTTGGAGAAATTATAATGGTTTACCACAAATTCAATCACTTTTCATTGGTGAAGCTTCACGTTGTGGATAAATGTGCAGCACAATTTGGGAGTGAAATTGTTGGGCTGAATTCTGGTTTGTAGCCGAAGAACAATATCACAGTGCTTCATTGACAATAACAATTACACCAATAACAAGCAACCTTTAAAAGGTTCAATCATCTAGTATTATTTCATGCAACATTTTATTTTTAAGTATTTTACAATCAGCAAAAAGTAACATTAGCAATTAATATTGGTTTCTTTAATACTATTACAAATTTCACCTGCATTTAGACATTTGCTAATTCCACTTATTGGTATCAAATGTGCACTTTAACTTCATATTACTCAAAAATGTCTCCAAACCAAGAGCAAATGTGGCAGCAATTACTTGCCATCACCAATTGTATTGCTTAAGATTTACTTTGCATCTTTTTCTTTTCTTTCACAGATTGTTTGCAAAAACAATGGACTGTTTTCCTATTCTATTCAAAACTGGTTTGGCATGTATAAGTTTATAAAACCTTTAGCACAAAGACTGTGTTCCTACAGCCAGATGACATGCAGTAGAACTTGTTACAATTCAATAAACCTTGGCTTTCTTATCGATGGATCCAGCAGTGTTGGGGACAGCAACTTTCGCATTGTTCTGAACTTCATCTCAGAAATTGTGAAATCCTTTGACATTCATCAGATTGGTGCAAGAGTTGGTGCTGTACAGTTCACATACAATCAAAGAACTGAATTTGATTTTGGTCAACATTTAACAAAGGATTCAGTGCAAAATGCTATCAAGAATATCCCTTACTGGAGTGGTGGCACAGCCACTGGGGAAGCAATTACTTACACCTCAAAGAATTTGTTTGGAAAATTGAAGAACAGCAACCTGAATGTGCTGATCATCATCACTGATGGCCAATCTTATGATGATGTTGAGGTTCCAGCAACAGTGGCACATCAATCAGGTAACGTTTGCTTGGATGATAAAAACATTTATCTGCTAAGTTAGTGCAAATTTGGGAATTCTTTTCACAATAACTTTAATATATTTAATATATAAAGTATTTAATATATAAAAATAAGATACAGTTTACACTTCACACTTTTGGGGCTTCTGATACCACATCGTTCCTCAGTTGAGAAACAAAGCAGCATTCCCAGAAATCTACATAGGCTGGTGTAACTAGTCAGAAAAGAGGAGCTTAGATTTAATTATCAGCAAGTTTCTCTCCTTATTACATGAATGACTTCTGTTTGTGTCTGTAATAGCAAGGATAATCATTTAAAATTTACATAAGTAAGAGTAACTACAGCCATACATACAAAGTTATTTTACAAGCACCATGTTGTAAAATATTTAGGCCGAACAATGACTGATAAAATCATGAAGTGGTGTACATCTACAGGTTTATTTTCTTTACAAAAGCTACAGCATATTCTAAAAAAAGAGACTTTCAATAAGGATGCATTCAGCCAAAATGTAAGCTTAGCTACAGTTAATACAAATGGACTATAAAGTCCAAATGACATTTAGATTGTATAGTGTTGAATGAAAAGATACAAGCTTTTCTAGTGGTGAGATATTTGCATTGAAAAAGCACGATGGAAGAAAACTATCTTTAACAACTCTAAAGTGGAATAATTGTCCGTGGTCTTTAAAATTTGCTTAAAAGGATCTACTGAGTCAGCAGCACTGTCTGCAGTAAAAGATATTTCCTTTATCTTTTCAAATTAGAATCCTAAAATTGAGGAATTAAACTGGCACTGACTTGGACATCAGAACCGTAGCCTAGAAAGTTTATGCACAATGACCTAGTATAGTATTGGGTTGGTTTTCAACACTGAAACTTTTGTCATAGGAGTTCAAGATTTTCTATATTTTGTTTCAGGTACAGTCATATTTTCAGTTGGAATTTCGTGGGCAATGGAACAGGAACTCAAAGCAATGGCTTCAGAACCCAAAGATGCACATACTTTCTTTGTGAGAGATTTCCCAATGGTCAACAAGCTTGTGCCTGATATCCTTAAAGGCATCTGCAAAGATTATTCCGCAGTAGCAAACTGATCCAACAGCTACCATGTACCTTGATATTCAAAGGCAGTGGACTGATTCTTGTCAACAATACTAACAAACATGCTAGTGCAATATTTTGTAGAAATATAGGCCTGGATATTAATATCTGGTACTGCATGTGCTATTTCTCCTACTTCACAAATTATTCACAATAAAATCAGGAATATTAAGGTTTAATTTACATGAGAACATGCAAGAAGAAATGCCTTTATAATCAGAGCTTGTGTTGTGATAGACAATGTACTGCATGTTTGAGACAAATGATGGTACTGTTTCAGTGAGAAAGTGTTAAAAAATGTGTTGTCATTTGATTTCAGTTACAAGTAACTTCAGTTAAAGGTTCTGAACATAAAATGACCGGTTTAAAATGTATTTAATGTGTCCTTATTGTCTGAATGTTGTCTAAGCCAATTTACAGTTTGAAATAAATATCAGTCCATTAAATTTGAATGAGCAACCAAGTGGGTATTTGTGTTTACAATCGCTCAATTTCTAGAGAATTTAGTTTCCAAAAATTCAAATCCTGAAGAAAATCATCAGCTTGAAGTAGGAACCAATTCCCAGTATTGGAAATCACCTTGAAACTTGTTACCTTTTTAGAACATACTACATTCTTACTCTGTAGAGTGTCTTCAAAAATGAATTTAAGGTAGTGTAGTTTATTATATTTCTTAGGTACGATAAAGTTTGTGCATTTTTTGGAAGTACTTTTTAATTACAAATGCACAAGCAACAAATTACTCACAATCTCTCGGAATTGATTGCTCAAATTATCACAAAATAATGTTTGTAGATTAAATATTTAATTTCTCATGTTTTCTTTCTTGTAGATAAAACATTAACTTCAACATTTGGCCTGTTCATAACATGGCTGCCAAATTACCAGAAACAGGAAAATTGCATTTTAAGGCAATATGGATTTATTTTTCTATTCTGTTTCTTTAGTTTTGATTAAACAGGTCATTATTGGATCTTGTCAGAGAATTAAAATCACTAAACAAAAGAAAAAAGAACTCTGGATGCTGTAAATCAGAAACAAAAACAGAAATTGCTTGAAAAGACTCAGCAGGTCTGGCAGCATCAGTGGAGAGAAATCAGAGTTAACATTCCAGTGACCCTTCTTCAGAATTAAAATCATTAATTATCTCAGAAGGGATGATAATTCCTTGCAGCCTAACTAACAGTTTCCTAGAACTTAAAACTTCCAGTATTACTAGGGTACAGTAAAGTGAATTCTGAGGTGAATCAACTTGCTTCCAGATTCTGAGGACAGAAACAATGCAAGTAAAAACTCAGCATTCTGAACTGCGTTAAGTACATAGTATCAGACTATGAACAGCAGAAGGTTCCATCCTAAGTATGTACTGAACTAATTGACTGGAGTCTGTATCTCTTGAATAGGAAGTGAATCATGCGTGGATCATGGTTACAAATCAAATTGATCTCATTTGTTTTGCCCTTTATGTTTAAGTGGTTGTTTTGCCCTTTATGTTTAAGTGGCTTTTGATCATTGCTAACAATCTCACAATAAAAAAAAGACACCACTTAGCCAAAGTGTAGGCACATTGGTCGAATGCATGCAGGAAGACATTTCAGGAGATGAAGAAAATAAGACAGACACATATACGTGATCCTTGCTTCTTTGTATAATCATTCCAGAAAATCAAGTTTGACATATTCTGTTCAAAACAAGGCCAGCTTCTATTTGGTAATTAAAATAACTTCATGAAGGCCAGTATCCCAACACCAAGTTACCCCTTATTTACACATGCCTAGCCCATGACACCAATTCAACTCAGAGCCAGCTCCGAGAGTGAGCAGAACCCTGACACCCCACTTATATCTGTCAAGACTCCCTGATTGGGGCTGTTAACCTGGTCCAATCAGGAAGCTTAAATTTTATAAGGTCCACCTTGCTGACCTCATTCCAATTACAACAGTAATGTTTGACAAGAGCATATTTTTCAGCAAACATCTTACTTTGCTATTATAATAGATGTTCAAACAACAGCAGAGTAAATAGAAACCAAGAAAAACTGAAGCTAACTGAAAAGTGTTAACAATGGCAGTAAAAAACAGGCTTGTGACTGGTACTAAATGTCAATGACTACAATATAGATCTGAGTATCAGGAAAGAATCAAGTTATATTAAAAAATGTATTTGCTATTTACATAACAAATATATATTTATATAGTATTTATATTGATAAATTATTAAAATGTACATATTAAAAAATAGCTTATGTATTCTACTTAAAATGATTTGGACATGGGGGTGAGTGGACACACAAATGCATGTCAGATGCATTATAATATGGATAAATGTGAAGTTATCCACTTTGGCAGCAAAAACAGGATGACAGAGTATTATGAATAGCGATGGATTTGAAAATGGGGAGTTGCATCAAGATCTGGTCATCCTTCAATGCTAGTCACTGAAAGTAAGCATGCATTGGTGAAAAACACAAATGGTATGTTGGCCTTCATAGTGGAAGGATTCAAACACAGGAGCAGCATTGTCTTGCTGTAATTATACAATACCTTGATGAGACCACATCTGGAGTAGTGTGCGCAGTTTTGGTTTCCTTGTCTGAGGAACAATGTTCTAGCTATGGAGGCAGTACTCAAAGGTTTACAGACAGATTCCTGGATAGCAGGGATAATATACAAAGAGAAATTGGATTGGTTAGGACTGTATTCACTGGACTTAAGAAGAATAAGGGTGGCAGTCTCATTGAAATTTATAAAATTCTAAGAGCTAGACAGGGTAAGTGCAGGAAGGATGTTCCCAATGACAGGAGAATCCAGTAGCAGACATGGGGTAGGCCATTTAGGACTGAAATGAGGAGAGTAGTGAGCCTGTGGAATTCTTTGCAGTTGAGGCCAAAATATTAAATGTTTTCAAGAAGTTGACATAGTTCTTAGGGTTAAAGCAGTAACAAGGCATGGGGAGAAAAGAGAAACAGGGTATGAGTTGGATGCTCAGCCATGATCATATTGAATGGCAGAGCAGGCTTGAATGCATGAATGGTCTACTCCTGCTCATAAGTTCTGTTTCTAAAGTAAAATAGATGCTGAAATTCTAAAATAAAAGCAATAAGTGCTGGAAATATTCAGTCGGTTTGGTCACATCTATACAGAAAGAGAGATCAAGGATGGGATTTTCCAGTCCCAGACGAGGCAAGTAGAAAGGTGGGTATGTGAACTTAATTGGGCGAGGCAAATTTTTAACATACTTGCCACTGCAATGAACGTTAGGGATTACGTTCTCCAACCACAAAAGATGGGCTGGCTTTAGCAATGTTGAGATGTTTATATACATGCATTAAAAGCCCAACTTCTGGAATTAATTATCCTTCCCAAACAATTTCCTCTCAATGAACAAACTCAATAGTTTAGATATCCAAACACACATAGCAGCATCTATCTGACAATTTGTACTTCTTCCTAGACTTCTGCATAATCATTTGGTTATTGCCTATAGAGAAACAGCTTTAAAAGCTGAGGGTGACTTTGTGCAATGCTGGGAGTTCAGCATGAAGCTTAACTTTTTTCTAAAGATCTAATTTTTTTCTATTTCACACTTGCCTATAATCTACTGCTTATATTTTAAAATTTCACCCTGACTTAAGCAAGGAAATACAATCTCTGTATATGTGAGCAGCTGAAGTTAATTAGGAATTAAAGTAACCATCTTAACCAGGAAAACGCTAGCCAAAAATAAAAATGCAGAAGTACAGAAGCAATGTTAAGAGTTTATATAGATATTTAATGAAGAAATGTTAACAAAATGAGTATCGCTCCTATAGAAATTTAGTGTGTGTCACTAATAGTAGAAAATAAAGACAGGGATGACAAATTGAACAAGTATTTTGTAATCGTCTTCACTTTAGTGGATACGAATAATCATCCAAATAAAGTTGTAAACCAGGAAATGGAATTTAAGAAAATTACAATTGGCAGGGAAGTAGTACTCAACAAATTGATGCTAAACTATTAAGTCCTTGGGTGCTGATGGATTTCATCCTACAGTCTTAAGAAGAAGTGGATAGTGAGTCTTTTTGTGTTGATTTCAATTTTCCAACATCTCTAGATTTGGGGCATTTTCATTACAGAAGAAAAAACTCAGTGTAATTCGTATATTGAAAAAGCAACGGAAACAGAAAGCAAAAAACTGCAGGAGATGTAAGTGTCAGTGAACTGTGGCAAATATTCTAGGTTAGTTCCAGCAAAAGTGAGTGAATCTCCAAAATTCTGGAAAATAAGGGATTTCTTAGAGATGGAGTTAAGGGTGCTGGTGAAAGAGAAGTAAAACAGAGTTCAAACCATATATAGTTTTAAAGTGTCAAGTTGACAATGCTTAGTTTGTTCAATTTTTCTTGAGAATATATAATGTTCTTTTGTTGAAATATACAAAAGCTTGCAGGTTAGTTTTGTTGATTAATGGGCATTGAGATTTCTCCCTTGAAACTTTTATATTTTTCTAGATGTAGGTTTTCTCACTGAGCTAGGAGGTTTGTTTTCAGACGTTTCTTCACCATATAAGGTAATATCATTAGTGAGCCTCCAGATGAAGCACTGGTGGTATGGCCTGTTTTTTATTTATGTGTTTTGGTTTCCTTGGTGATGACATTTACTGTTCTTTTTCTCAGGAGATGCTAAATGGGATCCAAGTCAATATGTTTCTTGATAAGAGTTCCAGTTGGAATACCATGTTTCTAGGAATTCTCATGTCTCTCTCTGTTTGGCTTGTCCTAGGATGAATGTGTTGTCCCAGTGGAAATGGTGTCCTTCCTCATCTGTATGTAAAGATACTAGTGAAGGTGGGTCATGTCTTTTTGTGGCTAGTTGATGTTCATGTATCCTGGTGGCTAGTTTTCTGCCTGTTTGTCCAATGTAGTGTTTGTTACAGTTCTTGCAAGGTATTTTGTAAATTAGATTAGTTTTGCTTGTTGCCTGTATAGGGTCTTTCAAGTTCATTAGCTGCTGTTTTAATGTGTTGGTGGGTTTGTGGGCTACCATGATGCCAAGGGGTCTGAGTAGCCTGGCAGTGATTTCTGGTATGTCTTTGATGTAGGGGAGAGTGGCTAGGATTTCTGGTTGTGTTTTGTCTGCTTGTTTGGGTTTGTTGCTGAGAAATCAGTAGACTGTATTCATTGGGTACCCGTTCTTTTTGAATACACTGTATAGGTGATTTTTCTCTGCTCTTTATAGCTCCTCTGTGCTGCAGTGCATGGTGGCTCATTGAAATAATGTTCTAATGCAGCTTGGTCTGTGGATCCATCTTGGGTGGTGGCAGCGGTGGACCAACAATCAATTCGGAGTTGCATCCGAGGTGGTGAGGGACACGTGCAGTGTGACCGTCTCTAGCATGGAGGCAGTGGACACAGGAGCAGCAGAGGTGCACGTTGCCAGAGACCTAGGGACCATGTGGGATGGCAGCAAATGGAGGATCAGAGAGGGTGACGTCTGCGGAGAGGAAAAGTTGAATTGATGAATCTCTTTCAGTAACATCAATTTATTCAGTAATCCAAGAGGGCAAGTTTGGCAACATTGCACATTTCACTGTACCTAGGTTCAAGTGACAAATATTAAATAAATCAAATAATAAATCAATTTATATAAATGACTTGAATGAAGTTACTGAGAGACAAATTAAATTTGATGATGAGACAAAGATATGTAGCAAACTAAGTTAGAAGAGGTCGTAAAGAGGCTACAAAGGCATACAGATAGATTAAGTGAGTAGTCAAAAATCTGTCAAATGTGGCATAATTGTTCATTTTAGGAGGAATAATAAAAAAAAATATGTAAATGTTGATACAGTGCAGATTTCCAAAATACAGAGAAAACTGGGGGTCCTAGTGCAACAGTCGCAAAAGGTCAGTATGAAGGTACACCAATAATTAGGAAAGCTAATATTCTTTATTGTATGGCCAAGTGAATACAAAAATGGGGTGGTTACATCTCTGTTGTACAGAGCATTGATGAGACCATATCTAGAGCATTGTGTACAAGAATTGGTCCCCTTATTTAAGGAAGAAAGGAAACAATTCAGAGAAGTTTTAGTCTAGTAAACAAGGAAATGGGCAGGTCTAATGAGGAAAGGCTAGCCAGGTTATGTTTGTATCTGTTGGAGTTTAGAAAGGCAAGAGATTACTTAATTGAAAAAGGAGATCTTGAGCAGTCTTGACAGGGTAAAAGGAAAAATGATGTTTTCTCTTGTGTGTGAATCGAGAACTTGACATTGCTAACTGAAGACAGAAATTAGGAGAATTTTGAAATAATGTGGTAAATCATAACGATGAAAGCAAAAATTTTACTTATAACGTAAATTACATACAAAGAACATTTGCCCACAAACATTCAACAAGTAGCACGTGAACCCAAATTCATTGTCCAAAAACTGGAATAACCAGACCATATAAAAAAAAAACAAAATAGATTACTTCTACCCTTTGATTGTTCTTTAAGTAAGTTTGGCATAGGCATACAATAATCAACACGCAAGAAAGATATTTCAACGCAATAGGCCTGAACATAATTCAGTGTTTCTAATGAAGAGTCAGAGCTGAAACAACCTCAATGTTATTGAAATACTTACGGCATGTCAGTTCTTTTAGATTTCCAGAATTTAACCAATTAATTATTTCTCACAACATTTATTTCATGTGCAGTTAGCTTCTTCTAACAAGGGATTTGTGCTTTGTCGAAAAAATAAGAGAGTAGGGGGAATCCAAGATGGCGGCGTCCTGTTAGGATCGTATTTGCTGGGCTCTGTGCTACAATACCGACCCAATAGAGCTTCAATCAGTCCTGTACACTTTACTGTGAGTAAAAACATGGTAAAGGAACTAGAAACCCGAAAAAATCAACTTACCTTTGTCCTTGCAGCTGGAGAATGCCAAAAAAAAGGAGGAAGCTCGCCCACGGCTGAGGCCACCACCCAGTCCATTGAAGCTGAAGGCTCGCTTACTCACCTTGTTGAGGAGTTGACTGAATCTCACAAGGTCCTGGGGAAGCAGATCGGGGAAAACAATTGAAGAGAAGCTGACTCCTGTATCCACTATGCTGCAGGACCTGGAAAAAAGGACCGGTGAACTCAAGTCCGGGCTGCAGGGGTAGAGGCACAGATTGACTCTTCCAAGAACCGGAATGAAGACCTGGAAACACAGGTCCATGGTCTGTTGGATCTGGTAGACAATCTTGAAAACAGTAGCAGAAGAAAGAACCTGGCATCCCAGAGGGATGGAAGGTGAGTGACCGATGGACTTCTTTGAGAAGTGGCTCCTGGAATTCCTTGGTTTGGAAGCTACGAAAGGAAGGATAACAATTGTGAGAGCCCACCGGATTGTGGCATGAAAGCCAGGTGTGGATCAGCGCCCACACCCTGTCCTGGTAAGGTTCCATCATTATAAAGACAAACAGAGGGTCATGGAAGCCTCTACAGCCCAGGGGAGTGACCCGAGGGCATTGATATGTGGCGGCTCCAGTGTCATTTTTCTCAAGACTTCTCAGTGGCAGTGGTCAGGAAAAAGAGGTTCTACTATGGCGTCAAGACTAGATTGAAGAGCTTAGGATCTAATATTTACGAAGATATCCAGCAGTGCTTCTGATTAATCATAATGGATCCATACATTTGTTTGACACGCCAGGGAAAGTGAAGAATTTTGTGGACACATTGACTGAAGTCGAACAGCTGAATAGGCGTAGAGGACAGAGCTGTTTGGGTTTGTTCTTGTTTAACAGGGACTCCATGGGATTTTCTGGTAATAAGTTGCATGAAATGATGTCCGGGATGGTTAGAGAATTTATCTTTAATCTCTAGGTTATGTTAAGGGATGGGTGACATATTTATTTTTAGTTTACTTGTCTATAGTACTAACCTCGCTCTTGGTGTTTGTTTTTTCTCTACGGGATGGTTGATGTATGTGGCGTGACCCTAGCTGGTAGGAGTTGAGAGGGCAGTAGGGATGGTTAGTCGGTTTGTAGGACGTGTAGGTACCCTCTTTGAATGAGGGGGTAAATCCCTCCAATCAGTGCCTTTGGTGATATTTTGTTTTTCTATTTCTACTATATATAGCTTTTGTAAATTTTGCTGCTTTGTTGGCTGTAGTTATTTTAGTCTGTGTAGTTTTTGGGTTTTGTGGATTCTTTTCCATTAAAGTTCAGTGATTTGGGTTCTTCCTCTCTGGAGTCTAAATGGTGCTATAGAAGGGTATGGCTAAGGATGTGTTTAAGTGGTGCACCTGAAATATTAAGGGGAGTCATTCGCTTGTCAAGAGGAAGGTACTTCCCAACCTTAAAAGGGAGAGGGTGCATGTTGCCTTATTACAAGTGAAGATCTGGACCCTGTGGGAGGAGGGGGGTGTCTCTCTGTTCCACAATCGGTCAATAAACACTAGCAATTCAGTCTGGCTTTGTAAGATTTCACACCTTAATTACAGCTAGGCGCAGGTTGTCCAGCAACACAAAGGTTAAACACTTCTGTATCCCTAGAAGGGACTGCACATATGGCTTAAGACAAAGACATTTTTATCCACTTTTTTGAGAAGTACAGGGCATCATTCCAGAGCACATTCAGACAATTACCAATCAATTTTAATAAAATGACTTCATTGACAGCAACTTAGCCCCATGATATTTCCTGGGAACCAACCTTACTTTCCACATTCAAGCACCCCTATCTCGCAAAACTATTCCTTGCACCTGCACTTGCAAGGTCAGTTAGGATGGCTAGTAATGTCTGATCTAGTCTAGTTATTTCTATGCTATAAGGGAGGCATTGTTTGCTAATCTTTATTGAGGCACATTATGATTAGTTCAGGAATGCAGCTTTTAGCAGCTTTAAGCAGAATTGTCAATTTGTAGCCTAGAAGCCATTTTGTTATGTTATTTGCATTAAGAAGCCACTTTATTGCTGCCGATGTTAGTAAGAGCATGTATTAAATGGTTGTTTCTGACTACAACAAGTTACTTCAGACTGTATTCAGATTTCAGATCCTCATCTCCCCCTTTGGTCATTCCATGACCACACCATAGGATGTGAGGGCATAGATTAAATCAGTCCAATCAAATGGACACCAGAGACTGCCATACTTCCTCCTACTTTGGGGAGGAAGCAGGAGTAGGCAATCGCACCTCCTCATCTTCATCTGAATGGGGAAGAAGCATTTTCTGGGGAGAACCGATTATGTCAACAGAAGCCATTAGCTTAGCAATAACGCACTTAACAATAGCAATACCAACAAAGAGACAAACTAAAACAATACCAATATACATAGTCAGATTTATCAACCAGTTGTACCATGAGCCAAAGCCTCAATCTCCCCATCCCGCGCCTTCTGTGATTTGACTGATGAAGATGCAAATGTTATCTCCATACCTAGTAATATTCTCAATGCATTTACCTTTAACTATGACGCAGACCCCATCCTCTTTTGCAAGTAGGTAGTCGAGGTTTTGTTGGGAAAATAAGTATAATTCTGAAAGCATGTCCTTAATTCCTGCTGAGGCCGAGACCATCTCATTGTCCAAGACGGTGAGACCGCGAATGAAATAATTTTGATTTAGATGGCTAATAATTCCTGCATATCCTCCTAAGGAAAAATTACTAAGAAATGCGTACCCCACATATTGACCTTTAGTGGTGCCCAAAGCCTTAGCATCCTTCCAATGCACGCAGAATTCATGTGAAACTGAACGTTTGGTAGGGAAACCCCAATCCCATTCCCAGGTAATTGGACAGGGAACAGTAGTTGGGAAAAGTGTCCCTACAGCTACAGCACGGGGAGTACTTATTTCAAGAACGAGGACGTTAGTTGCTTTGCCTTGGATGAAAATATAGTAACCAGGTTTAGTATAGATAATGGATGTGGCTTCTCAATAATAAGCAGGTCCGTCTTTGTGACTTCCCTGAACATATGGGTAGTCCATGGCCACAAAGTATGGTTATCTTGCGCGCTTAGGGTGAAAGCTGCTCAATAAAAAGAGGTGGGTCTTTCTGTAGGAGATGCGGTTATTGTTCCAGAATGGTTCCTTCCATCTCTCAATTGGGAAAATGGAGGTCCCCTTAGGGGTCTCACAGTGGAGGTGGGTGCCGTTGTCCATTCCACAAAGGGCCTGAATACCAGCAATAACAGAGAAACACTCCTCCAACAGGCAGTTGCATGAGATACGAGGCCCCACAGCAGAGCAGTAGCGGTTGGTACATCTGATGGAATGGTCTTGGTCACACACACATCATTGCACCCCCATCCCTTACCATTGTAACAATTTGGATAGGCTACCGCAAACTTATTAGAGGAAATCCATAAGCAACGAGCAGGTGGGGATAAGTAAAAGTCAAAAGAAACATTATGTCCGCTAAATGCCTTAGAAGCATTCCTTCGTTGGGATACAGGACGGGGAAAGGAGTCAGAGTCTTTTGCTGACGTAATGGCGTAACAGACCACTTCATCCCGGCCGAATATTTTATTATGACTCTGAAGAAACAGGTAGTTAGTGAAACATAACATTCCCTCTTTTTCTCATGTATGAGTGTACAGTTTCATATCAATTTGTCACTAAGAACATTTTAGGCAGATAATGGATGGGTGGGATAAAAAAAGATGGAATTCAAGAAGGTTCTCTTCATTGATTACCAAGTAACAAGCTGAAACATTGATAACTTCATTGTTTTGTTTTATAATTAATAGATTCAACACAGAAGTTTTGAAATAACATATTTTCATGCAACTCACCGGTGTCTACCTGCGATGCCAACATCACGAAAGGCTGAGAAGTTTCAATATCATAAATGACTGTGCTGCCACTATTAAAGGAACTAAAATGTGCACAGGATCAGCACCTACAAAGTCAACTGATGTAGGGATTCAATTTTCCCCTTCTACATTGTATTAACCATAGGATGTTAATTTTGTAATGATTTATCACAACTTAATGTTGAACTGAAACTTCAATTGTCATTGAAGGAAGGGAATTGATATAAAGTAAAGCTACGACTGGCACACCATAATCATCAATGAAACACAGCAGTCTTAAAATTAAGTGGAAACAAACGAGGCTGAAACAAAAATTAAATCTGCTAGTATCATTTTTGAAAACAATGCTGTTGGTTTGGGATGTTTTGGATCTAACTTTATACTTCCAGTTTTACAAAATTTAACTAAATTAAATAAGGTTCATGCAATTTCTCCACTCAATGAGCAAACATTAAAGTCTGAAGTGATTTTCCTCAGTGTTGAGTTTAGATTATAACTAAAATTGAGCAGAGACCTGCTGTCATCCTGAGAAAGAATGATTCTGCACCTGAAGACCAGGTTTAGTGCTACTGCTTTACTTTCTTCAGTCAATTCTTTCATTAGTACAACACATAGGGGTGAGAGGGTGAAAATGATCTTTGGCTGTAGCGTGAAATTATGGGGAATTTGAGAGGAAGTTTATACTAATGTCAAATGGTGCAGAATTGAATGAGAAGACTTTTTTTTTCAAAAGATTATAATGTTGTCTTCCTCCATACTAAACTGATTTGAAATTAAATAAGTTTGGCTTTCATGTAAGCATAAAAGTGATTAGTTAGAAATTGACAGTAGGGCAGTCATGGCCTGTAAGAAGAACAGGGGTTAATATTTCATTTCATAATCACTGATGGATCCTTAACCTTAAAATAAATCATGTTAAATTCCCAAAATGCAAATCAAATTCAAAACAGCCCTGGATCTCGAGTTCCAGGGATCAAAACACAAACATTCAACAAGCAAATGTGCATCCAAACTGAATCTGAAAGGGTTAAACTTACTGCAGCCTGCAGGGAATCAGCGCTGATTCTCTCTCTCTCTCGCACACACACATTCCAGAAGTCAAAGTTAGGGAGTTTTACCTTCATAAATATTGGCTGTGGCATATAGCTGCTTAACCAAGTGTGCTGGAATTGTATCACTGGCCAGCTCTCTTTTTTTAACATGACAAAAGCAGCAACCACCCTCTATATTTCATAAACAAAGTAAAAACACCAAAACACACAGAACAAAAGACAAAGCAGCAAATCTCTGTTCCGCGATTGGTCAATAAACACGAGCAATTCGGTCTGGTTCAGCAAGATTTCACGCTTTTATTAAGGCGGGGCACAGGTTATCCAGCAACACAGAGATTAAACACTTCCGTGTCTCTAGGAGAAACTGCGCACATGGCTTAAAACAAACACATTTTTATGAGAGAAGTGCAGGTCATCATTCCAGAGCACATTCAAGACAATTACTAATCAATTTTAATAAAATGACTTCATTGACAGCAACTTAGCCCCATGATATTTCCTGGGAACCAACCTTACTTTCCACATTCAAGCACCCCTATCTCGCAAAACTATTCCTTGCACCTGCACTTGCAAGGTCAGTTAGGGATGGCTAGTAATGTCTGATCTAGTCTAGTTATTTCTATGCTATAAGGGAGGCATTGTTTGCTAATCTTTATTGAGGCACATTATGGTTAGTTCAGGAATGCAGCTTTTGGCAGCTTTAAGCAGAATTGTCAATTTGTAGCCTAGAAGCCATTTTGTTATGTTATTTGCATTAAGAAGCCACTTTATTGCTGCCTATGTTAGTAAGAGCATGTATTAAATGGTTGTTTCTGACTACAACTAGTTACTTCAGAGTGTATTCAGATTTCAGATCCTCAAAGGAACATATTTGGATGATGCAGAGCATTTGAAGCTGCAACAGAATGGGTATGATCAGGCTTATTTTTCATCTTTCAATACGAGGAGTAGAGGGATGGCCATTTTAGTTAGAAAGAATCACCCATTTAAGTTATTACAGTGCACTAAAGACACACACAGGAGATTTGCAATCCTTAAAGATTTGCAATACATGGGGGAAGAATATGGGATCTTAAATGTTTACAGTCCCTCAGCCCACCCCCTTAAATTCTTGACAGATGCATTTTTTGACTGGTTAACTTTGCATCTCAACATATTATCGTAGGAGGGGATTTCACTTATCTCATAGACCCTATGGTGGACAGATTGCCCAAAGTCCCACCGATATCTGCTTTGCGAACGAAGCAATTAAGGGATTTATGTGCTGAATTGGGGTAGGTAGATGTTGAAGGCACATTCACCTTACTGGCAGGGGCTTCACATTCTTTGCAAACCGACATAAATGCCACACCAAGACTGATCTTTTTCTGACTCCCGCAGCACATCTGGGCTCAGTGACGTCATGTACAATTGGCAATATCAATATTTCCAATCATGCCCCAGTGTATTTAATGGGTAAGAGTAAGGATACTGCGGTAGGCTTGAAGCACTGGAGACTGGACCCCTTCATCCTCAAGGATAGCAAGTTTTTTGAATTCTTTTCTACTGCGTTCAGGGCTTTTTTAGATATTAATTCCGGCTCGGCCAGTAGCCCATCCATTCTTTGGGAAACAGCTAAATCCTATGCTAGGGAGTTGGTTATTTCCTATTCAGCCAGTAAGAAATGGCAGATGGGTGAGCAGCAACACTTTCTCGAGATGCAACGAAAAAAACTGAAAAGGCATACTTTGACAGGCCCTCGCTGGTTAAACTGCAGAGGATCACAGCGCTTCAGTCTACACTGAATTTTATGCTCACACGGACAACCAAGAGGAAGCTTACATTTGCAAGTCAAAGGCTGTTTGAGCATGGGGATAAGCCAGGCAAGTAGTTAGCACACCGTGCTAGTAAAAGGAGTGTCCTCCAAGCCATTACCTCAATCAGAGAGGACACTGGAAATGTAACCTGTGATTCTAAAAGGATTAATGTAGCATTTTGGAAATTTTACTCAGAACTTTACCAATCTGAAAGCTGTGAGAGTGGGCGGGGTAAGATGGAGTCTTTTTTAAGAATTTGGACCTTCCGGAAGTGACCACTGAACAAGACTCTCTCCTCAATGCCCTGTTGTCAGAGCAAGAGGTACAGGAAGCTGTCAGGCAGCTCCAGAATGGAAAGGTGCCGGGTCCTGACCTGCTCCCCGATGAGTTCTATAAGGAATTTATAAGTATGTTGTCAGGGTCGATGCTTAGTATGTTTACTGACTCTCGTAGGTGTGGCCTCCTCTCACCATCTCTAAGTGAACATCTCTCTCATTCCTAAAAAAACAGAAGGCCCCAGAGGACTGTGCTTCCTATAGGGCCCATTTCACTCCCGAATGTCGACTTCAAAATCCTTTTTAAGACTCTGGCATTAAGGCTAGTATTGCCCTCCATCATTAAGGAGGACCAGACGGGGTTCATTAAAGGTCGCAGATCGATGGATAATGTCAGAAGATTACTTAACATGTTCCAAGTATGTCAACAGTGATCAGTACATGGATTGGTGATCTCCTTTGATGCGGAAAAGGAATTTGACAGGGTCAAGTGGCCATATCATTTTTAAATCTTTAGAACAGTTTGGCCTGGGCAAGACCTTCACCAGGTGGGTGCAGGTTTTGAATAGTGATCCTCTTGCCACAGTCCTCACCAATGGTGTATGGTCAAGCAATTTTAATATTTGTAGGGGCAGTCACCAGTGCTTTTCACATTCGTGATCATATCGCTGGCGGAGGCAATATGTAGGGATTCCAATATAACCACTCCAGAAGTGGGGATGTAGTCACATAAGATCGCACTGCATGTGGATGGCATTCTTGTCTTCTTACCAAACCCAACAGTCTCAGTGCCACACCTGATAAAATGCATCAATTTATTTGTGGCTTCTCAGGTTATAAGATCAATTTTGAGAAATCAGAGGCCATGCCCATGGGTGGTCTCCAGAGAGTGCCTGACCCTGAGAGCAGACCTCGGTTCCCCTTTAAGATGGTCGCAGGAGGGTTTTCTCTATCTAGGTATATTTACTACTCCTGTTTTCGATTGGCTATTTTCAAGACAATTTGCCCATTTATTTGACAGAATCAAGCAGGACATTCGTAGATGGGACGTGCTTCCGATCTCTTGGTTAGGTCGGACAGCCCTCATTAAAATGAACATTTTATCCAGCCTGTTACATCCTCTGCGAATGCTTCCTCCACTTTTTATGATGCAAGTGTTTAGAAGACTGAACAGCTGGTTCAGTTCTTTTATCTGGTATCACAAGCGACCCCTAATTAAATTGACTAAATTGCAGTTACCTTACTGAGTGGGCCTCCCAGATATCAAAAACTATCAATTGAGCTCAGATACATGAATTCAAACAGCAGAGATTGTAACTGTGCAGGTTCACTGCTGTGTCAGCTAGCAGTGTGGGTTTCTTTCTCTCTCTTGCTCTAACATGTGTTGCCTATTGTCTGTCCTTCTCCAAATATTGCCAAAAGATCATTTTTGACACCCATAGTTGGTATGCTGGGCTTTCAGCCAGGGATGATTGACTTGGGGTTTAAACTATGTGCAGCAAGGGCTGCGTCTTGCCTGGGTGATTAATTTGAAGGGGACATATTGATGTCTTTTGACCAGTTGGCTCAGAAATATGAATTGAAAAGGTGTTGCTGGAAAAGCGCAGCAGGTCAGGCAGCATCCAGGGAACAGGAGAATCGACGTTTCGGGCATAAGCCCTTCTTCAGGAATCCAGCATCTGCAGACCTCATTTTCTCCTCAGAAATATGAACTACCCAGTAGGGACCTCTTTCATTTCTTTCAAATCAATAATTTCATACAAAAAGAAACCACACTTCTAACTGATTCTTATAGGTCCGAAATGGAGAAGAGGGTGCCGAGTGTACATTATCTGTTAGCAACGCTTATCATCTATTGGGAGAGGGTCCCTCGGACAAGACCGAATGGCTCTGTAAAATAGGAGAGAAGGAGCTGGACATTGAGATCTCTTCTGAAATATGGGAGGATATCTGGGAAGTTGCAAGAAGGATCTCGATTTGTAACAGGACCTCCACCATGCAATTGAAGATTTTTCACACGGTCCATTTGGCCCCACACCGCCTCACTAAATTTAAAGTGGGAGCATCTCCAAAGTGTCCTATAGTGAGCAGGGTCACACTTACTCATTGTCTTTGATCCTGCCACAGACTGTACTGGAGCACTGTGGTAGGTGAAATAGAAAAGGCCTTGGGGACAGAGGTGGAGATTGACCCTGTATCTCTTCTTCTTGGCTTTGTTAACTCACTTTCATTCGATGCATACAAAACAAAGGCTTTTCAGTATCCTTTTTTTGTGCAAGAAAGAGCAAGGGGCCTAACAGGGAAGGCAGATGAACTCAGGGCATGGTTAGGAACACGGGACTGGGATATCATAGCAATTACAGAAACATGGCTCAGGGATGGGCAGGACTGGCAGCTTAATGTTCCAGGATACAAATGCTACAGCAAGGATAGAAAGGGAGGCAAGAGAGGAGGGAGAGTGGCATTTTTGATAAGGGATAGCATTACAGCTGTGCTGAGGGAGGATATTCCTGGAAATACATCCAGGGAAGTTGTTTGGGTGGAACTGAGAAATAAGAAAAGGCTAATCACCTTATTGGGATTGTATTATAGACCCCCCCCCAATCGTCAGAGGGAAATTGAGAAACAAACTTGTAAGGAGATCTCAACTATCTGTAAGAATAATAGAGTAGTTATGGTAGGGGATTTTAACTTTCCAAGCATCAACTGGGACTGCCATAGTGTTAAAGGTTGAGATGGAGAGGAATTTCTTAAGTGTGTACAAGACAATTTTCTGATTCAGTATGTGGATGTACCTACTAGAGAAGGTGCAAAACTTGACCTACTCTTGGGAAATAAGGCAGGGCAGGTGACTGAGGTGTCAGTGGGGGAGCACTTTAGGGCCAGCGACCATAATTCTATTCGTTTTAAAATAGTGATGGAAAAGGATAGACCAGATCTAAAAGTTGAAGTTCTAAATTGGAGAAAGGCCAATTTTGACAGTATTAGGCAAGAACTTTCAAAAGCTGATTGGAGGCAGATGTTCGCAGGTAAAGGTACGGCTGGAAAATGGGAAGCCTACAGAAATGAGATAACAAGAATCCAGAGAAAGTATATTCCTGTCAGGGTGAAAGGGAAGGCTGGTATGTATAGGGAATGCTGGATGACTTAAGAAATTGAGGGTTTGGTTAAGAAAAAGAAGGAAGCATACGTCAGGTAGAGACAGGATTGATCGAGTGAATCCTTAGAAGAATATAAAGAAAGTAGGAGTATACATAAGAGGGAAATCAGGAGGGCAAAACAGGGACATGAGATAGCTTTGGCAAATAGAATGAAGGAGAATCCAAAGGGTTTTTACAAACATATTAAGGACAAAATGGTAACTAGGGAGAGAAGAGGGCCCCTCAAAGATCAGCAAGGTGGCCTTTGTGTGGAGCGACAGAAAATGGGGGAGATACTAAATGAATATTTTGCATCAGTACTTACTGTGGAAAAGGATATGGAAGATATAGACTGTAGGGAAATAGATGGTGACATCTTGCAAAATGTCCAGGTTACAGAGGAAGAAGTGCTGGATGTCTTGAAACGGTTAAAGATGGATAAATCCCCAGGACCTGATCAGGTGTACCCGAGAACTCTGTGGGAAGCTAGAGAAGTGATTCCTGGGCCTCTTGCTGAGATATTTGTATCATCGATAGTCACAGGTGAGGTGCCGGAAGACTGGAGGTTAGCAAACATGGTGCCACTGTTTAAGGCGGGCGATAAAGACAAGCCAGGAAACTATAGGCCGGTGAGCCTGACCTCGGTGGTGGGCAAGTTGTTGGAGGGAATCCTGAGGGACAGGATGTACATGCATTTAGAAAGGCAAGGACTGATTAGGGATAGTCAACATGGCTTTGTGCATGGGAAATCATGTCGCACAAACTTGATTGAGTTTTTTGAAGTAACAAAGAAGATTGATGAGGGCAGAGCAGTAGATGTGATCTATATGGACTTCAGTAAGGCAAGATTAGATCTCAAGGAATACAGGGAGAACTAGCCATTTGGATACAGAACTGGCTCAAAGGTAAAAGACAGAGGGAGGTGGTAGAAAGTTGTTTTTCAGATTGGAGGCCTGTGACCAGTGGAGTGCCACAAGGATCAGTGCTGGGCCCTCTACTTTTTGTCATTTACATAAATGATTTGGATGCAAGCATAGAAGTTACAGTTAGTAAGTTTGCAGATGACACCAAAATTGGAGGTGTAGTGGACAGCGAAGAGGGTTAACTCAGATTACAACAGGATCTGGACCAGATGGGCCAATGGGCTGAGAAGTGGCAGATGGAGTTTCATTTAGATAAATACGAGGTGCTGCATTTTGGGAAAGCAAATCTTAGCAGGACTTATACACTTCATGGTAAGGTCCTCGGGAATGTTGCTGAACAGATACCTTGGAGTGCAAGTTCATAGCTCCTTGAAAGTGGAGTCGCAGGTGGATAGGATAGCGAAGGTGGCGTTTGGTATGCTTTCCTTTATTGGTCAGAGTATTGAGTACAGAAGTTGGGAGGTCATGTTGTGGCTGTACAGGACATTGGTTAGGACACTGTTGGAATATTACGTACAATTCTGGTCTCGTTCCTATCGGAAAGATGTTGTGAAACCTGAATGGGTTCAGAAAAGACTTACAAGGATGTTGCCAGGATTGGAGGATCTGAGCTACAGGGAGAGGCTAAACAGGCTGGGGCTATTTTCCCTGGAGCGTCGGAGACTGAGGGGTGACCTTATACAGGTTTACAAAATTATGAGGGGCATGGATAGGATAAACAGACAAAGTCTTTTCCCTGGGGTCAGAGAGTCCAGAACTAGAGGGCATAGGTTTAGGGTGAGAGAGAAAAGATATAAAAGAGACCTGAGGTGCAACCTTTTCATGCAGAGGGTGGTACATGTATGGAATGAGCTGCCAGCGGATGTGGTGGAGGCTGGTACAATTGCAACATTTAAGAGGCATTTGGATGGGTATATGAACAGGAAGCGTTTGGAGGGATATGGGCTGGGTGCTGGCAGGTGGGACTAGATTGAGTTGGGATATCTGGTCGTCATGGACAGGTTGGACCGAAGGATCTGTTTCCATGCTGTACATTTCTATGACTCTATTCTACTGGAGTGGGTGTTGGAAAATGCCCCAGGGCTGGCAGGCCGGAGTAAGCTGGTCAAGCAGCACATCCCTTGGTCTTTCTTAAGATAATGGTGCACTATAAAACTGAGAATTTCTATAAGACATGGCGGCCCTTTTTGGACTATCTGGGTACAGAATTGTCCCTATACTAACAAGAACCTTTATATAGCCATGGCAGTTCTGTGTAATGAATCTCGTATCCAGCCAGGAGAAATTATGAACATATGAATAGGTATAAATTTATGCACTCGATCTTAGAGAGCTATTGCTTTGTTTTATTGAGTTGGGTTATGGTTGTTATTATTATTATTGTTAAGATTTTCCTTTTTTTAAAGCTTAATTATTTATTTATGTAATTAATGGGTTGTTTTTTTTTAACATTAGTTTGATTTGTTTGGTTTTGTATTTACTGTAATATTCAAATGAAAAAATTCCTTTTTTAAATAAAAATATATTTTAAATAAAAATGAGAACAACTTATAAACTAGCATTGAAAATATCTAGTTCATGATTCATGTTTTAAGAACATAACTACCAATTTTAGGGATTAAAGAATTAACTGCAGATTAATGACAGTATCTGCTGGAGAAACAGAAAAGGAACCCTGACGTAAATATAATTTATCAACCTGAAGTTAATTACAGTTAAAATCTAACATACAGTTATCTCCAAGGTCAGCATTAAAAGCATAAACACTGACAATATGGTCTGGACTGCTAAGTACAGATTGGGTACTTATTTTTAGCTTATTTTTTGAAGCCAATATCCAGCAACTCTGGGAAAGAGGGTAGTAAACCCCTGAAACTTTTTGAGAGATATAAATTGATTCACAAAGTGGCACTGGAAAAGCACAAGTCAGGCTGCATTCAAGGAGGATAAGCCCTTCATCTTGAGCCCTCACTTTCTCCATATAAATTGCTGACATGGATAGTGAAATCAATGAGTTATACTGAAGGCAAAGTAATTGACTTGCATTTTTGACTGAATCATTCCAAAACATTCATGCTGCCACTGATAGTGAGAGTCTTGGTTAGATTTGATTCACCAGCATGTGTTCATTTATATAAGCAGTCAGTTTAGATTGGGAATGGACAGATAAAGTTGCAGCTTTGCTTTGGTGAAGACTCTCTCTGAATTGACAGTCAATAGGTGGCAATAATCACTAAGAGCAGCATTAAAAGCACAGAAATTAATAAATAAAAAAACTGCAAGAACTGTGGATGCTGTAAATCAGAAATAAGAACAAAAGTTGCTGGAAAAGCCCAGCAGATCTGGCAGCATCTAGTGTCTCAGAAAATATTGATAGGATGATAGGATCGAGGGAGGGGGTAAGGAGTAAACAATAGATGGGAATGGACCCCAAAGAAACAGAAGACCAATTGGACAAAAAAAGTGGATGGGAAACAGGCTAGGAGAGTGAATAGCTGTTAATGGAGACGGTTAGTGGCTAACAATAGGTCATGTGTAACAGCAGACTATGTGATAACAATGGCTGGTGCGTGGGGTTGGGAGCTCTGACAAGGGAGAGTTCATACCCTAAAATTACTGAACTTGTTATTGAGTCTGTAGGACTGCAGAGTCCCTAAGTGGAAAATGAAGAGTTGTTCTTCCATCTTGCACTGAACTTCACTGGAACACCATAGCAAGCCTGAGACAGATATGCTGGTGAGGGAACAGGGTAGTGTGCTAAAGTGGCAGGCAGCTGGAAGCTCAGGGTCTTTTTTTGCAGGCAGAATGTAGATGTCCTGCAAAGGAGTCACCAAATCTTTATTTCCCGAATGAAGAGACTACATTGTGAGCAACAAATGCAATCGACTAGATTGCACGAAGTGCAGGTAATATGCTGCTTCACCTGGAAAGTATGTTTGGGCCCTTGGATACTGAGGAGGTAAATGCGCAGGTGTCACACCTTCAGCGGTTGCAGAGGCAGGTGCCACAGGGCTGTGGGGGAGGGAGCAGTGGGGTGTGTTGGGAGTGAAGGAAGAATGGATCAGAATGTTCTGGAGGAAATGTTCCCTGGGCAAGGTGGGCAAAGGAGGGGAGGGGAATGTGTCTGGTGGTGACATATCACTGGAGATGGCCAAAATGGCAGCTGATGATCTTATAGATGTGGATGCTGGTGGGATGGTAGGTAATGACAAGGGGAATCCGTTGCTCCCGATGTGGTTTCCTTTACATTGGGGAGACTGGATGCCTCCTTGCAGAGCACTTCAGGGATCATCTCCAGGACACCCACACCAATCAACTCCACCGCCCGTGGCCAAACATTTTAACTCCCCCTCCCACTCTTCTGAGGACATGCAGTTCCTGGGCCTCCTCCACCGCCACTCTCTCACCACCCGACGCCTGGAGGAAGAACGCCTCATTTTCCACCTCGAAGCACTTCAATCCCTGGGCATTAATGTTGATTTCACCAGTTTCCTCATTTCCTTTCCTCCCACCTTACTCTAGTTCCAATCTGCCAGCACAGCAATGTTCTCATGGCCTGTCCTACCTGCCAATCTCCCTTCCCACCTATCCGCTCCACTCTCCCCTCTGACCTACTACCCCCATTCACCTAATTGTACTCTTTGCTACTTTCTCCCCAGCACCCCCCATTTATTTCTCCACTCTGGAGGCCCCCTGCCTCTATTCCTGATGAAGTGTCGATTTTCCTGCTCCTCGGATGCTGTCTGACCTGCTGTGCTTTTCCAGCACCACTCTGATCTAACCTCTGCTTTCCAGCATCTGCAGTCCACGCATTTGCCTGAGGACAAGGGGAACCCTATCACTATGTGGGAGTGTGGGTTCGACCTGGTAGACAGCCTTGTCAAGAACCGTGCTGGTGAATCCTCAATCGAGCTGAAAATGTGTTAATGGAAAAGCGCAGCAGGTCAGGCAGCATCCAAGGAGCAGGAGAATCGACGTTCCAGGCATGAGCCCTTCTTCAGGAAGGCCCGATCGAGGAAAAGGTGAACGTTTTGGAGGCTCCCTTGTCGAACTTGGCCTCATCAGAACATATGTGACGAGTCGGAAGAACTGGGAGAACGAAATGGAGTCTTTACAGGAAACAGAAAATACTAAACTCTGTTCACTGCATGAACACAGGTGGGACTCTGTTCGGATTTTGAGAGAAAAGCAGCTAAAAGATTTGCCTGAATTTGCAGCTTGTGGAGAAAATCCATAATGGTTTTCAGAGCTATATGATAGAAAGAAGTCAACAGAATTAGCTGCAGAGCTATGGGGAAGCAGTTGGATTTCTGACTGCAAACTGATGAAAGAGTTGAGGCATCCAAGTAGCCTGTAAAAGCTTGAAAGATACCATAACCAAAGAAGGAAAGGCCCTCACAGAGTTTGTAACCAAACTAATAGCTGGAGTATTAACGAGAAAGAAATTTCAGCAAGCTGTGTCAAATCTTTTGGGTTAGTCCCTGTAAAGGTGAGTGAATCTCCAAGATTTTGTAAAATAAGGGATCTTTCAGGGGTGGAGCTAGGGATGCTAGTGGAAGAGAATTAAAACTGGATTCAAACTATCAATAATTTTGATGATAAACTGTTTACTATATATCTTGAAAAAATGAAATATACTTTCATAGTCATACAGCATGGAAACAGACTCTTTAGTCCAACTTGTCCATGCTGGCCAGACGTCCCAATCTGACCTAGTCCTATTTGCCAGCAATTAGTCCATATCCCTCTAAACCCTTTCTATTCATATACCCATCCAGATGCCTTTTAAATGCTGTAAATGTACCAGCCTCCACCATTTCCTCTGGCGGCTCGTTCCATACATGCAAAACACATGTGAAAAAGTTGCCCCCCAAGTCTTTTTTTTAAATCTTTCCCCTCTCACCTTACACATATACAGATAATGGTATAAACAAGAGGCATAAGTCCTGCCCTAGTTTGCCTTACCAAAATGCAACACCTCATTTATCTAAATTAAACTCCATCTGCCATTTCTTGTTGAAGAATGTGAAATCGCGTGGCTTGCTTCTGTTGGTTAATTGATGGACCTTGTTTAGATCTTAGATCTTTAAATTTTATTGTCACGTGTACTTGAGTACAGGAATACAGGAGTACAGTGAATAGTGTACAAAGTCGCCATTTTGCAGCGCCATCTTAGTCTCAAAAGACACGATTAAAAACAAAGGCAATAATAAACGAAGCAGTTAAAAATAAAATCCAGATCATTCCAATGTCTCCGCCATGAGTTCTCTCCGCCAGAAAACAGAACAACATATCCATCCCACAGTCTGAGAGCACTCAGATGCCTAGAGTCCCCGTATGCTGCCACAGCCGGAATGCCACCGTCACCAAGTACCTGGGCCCAGACATGTCCTTGAGTCTCACTGCTACTGAAAGTGTTGCCATTTGTCAGTGCCACCTTGCCATCATTGATGTCGCTGCCATGTGCCTGTACTGGGACGAACTCAGCAATGTAGCCGCCGCTGAAGCTGCCAGAACTGGGCCTACCAGTGAAGCAGCTGGTACCTTGTTCTGGCTTGCATTGCTGTCACTGCCTCCTCCTAGGATCGCCATTTCAGCAAAGGAACTGTTATTCCTGAGAATATTTTCTTTTTAGAATTACTATACCTTTCTAAAGACTAAAATTCTGTTTCTGCAGTTATTTCTGTTAGCTCATTCAACATTCAATTATATCCTCTATTCAGGGACTCACTAACCAATGAAATAGTTTGCCCTATTTACCTTACCACGAAACTGTATGATTTTCAGCATCTCTAATCACCCTACTTCTAATAAAAGGTACTATCTTCACCCTGGCATAATCTGTGTCAATCTCTTCTGCACCTTATCCATAGACTTGCAGTCTTCACTGAGTAAAAGTAAAATTGAAATCAAGCAGTAACAAGAATTTAAATAATTATTTACAAAGGCTTGGCATTACTTTTTTACTTTGGCACTATAATAAAACAGAGAATTCCTTACACAACATCTTTAGTAGCTTTATCAATGTGCCCCTTATGAATTTTAACATTTCTTTGCTTTTAAATTTAAATTCCTTTTAAATTTGAATCATTAAGTGTTTACATCATTTTTTTGACTTATTCTTCCTCTAAAAATTTTCATCTCTATTTCTGTGGATTAAATTTTATCTGATGTTCACCAGCTAAATCTACTAACCTGTAAGGAGTTAAAAATCTCACAACCGTCCAACAGGTTTAATTGGAAGCACACTAGCTTTCGGAGCACCACTCCTTGTGAATCACCTGATGAAGGAGCGACGCTCCAAAAGCTGTTGTGCTTCCAATTAAACCTGTTGGACTATAACCTGGTATTGTGTGATTTTTAACTTTGTACACCCCCGTCCAACACCGGCATCTCCAAATCATAACCTGTAAGGAAGTTATTTTCACAGTAAGTTACACACCTGATATTTTAATAATGACTCCTTACCAAAGATTAGATCGTTCATTCATATTTGAAAAATACATATTGCGTGCTTACATTCTTCGAAACAAAAACCAGAAGGGTTTTGGAAATTTGTGCAAGGATTTTAGATGACAAATTCAAAATGCTATGGCTCAAATGTATATTTTAAATTTAGATTAAATGAATGTTATACTTTATACTTCCAACAATTATGTAGAAAATGCCATTTTACTAAAGGACAATGCAGTTATACCCCAAAGGCTTTAAAAAAATACAAATCCCTTTTCTAAATAGATAAATGATAAAACGATGGACATAACTTCAATGTAAATCTTATTTTACATATTTTGAACTATTAAGGATATTTTGGCTTCCACAAAACAAAACATTTTTGAAGCTATACAACTCAAGTAATATAACAAACGCTAGCTTACAGGTACACCATTTAATATTTATTATATGCATTTTATATACATTACTTTTAAACAGCTGTAATTAGCTATGTGGTACAATATTAAAAATTTACTTAATCATGTATTGTAAAACAAAACCTTACAAAACTCATCAGAACTTGCAAACTCATCAGAAATCTGTGGAAGACTAGAAAAAATACTTTATTGTATTAATCATGCATTACACAAACAAATTGTTTAGTTACACCATTAACTGAAGCACTTTGTAAAGCTGGGATAGCTAGACCAAACACAGCAGATTTCTGAATCTTGATTTGGCTATTTCAATATTCTATATTTAATCCAAAATAAAACCTTTTCACTCCAGAATTCACACAAATTTTTCAGTTACACAGGATTAGGGTGAAGCCCCTAAAGCAAGTAATCTGACAGGAAATCCTGGGCTGTAATATAAACAGTGTTCCATTTTAAACCTATATTGAGAGCGCTCTAGTCTTTTGTAAAAGTCCCATGCTAGACAAAGATATACAGGACTCAATAACACACACAAAACATGAGGGATATAAAGACCAACAGAAAAATGAAATAAATAACAGTAGGCCAATAGCATTAAGATGGTTAACCCTTGATAAATAAACTTGTAAATACAGTAAGATGTACAAAATATCACATAGTGATAGGATGCTGCAATTTTTTTTAAAAGAGTTAATTGCGGGTATTAAACCCCCTGTGTTTCATCGCAACACATTTACAGTTTTCAATGATTACACTTAACAGCTTTTATAGTGATGTTAAAATAGCATCCATATGGAAGGATTTACTGAGGATTTTAATTTGGGCAAGGGAAGAATGTAGTTACATAATAGTGGGTCAGTGAGGATGGTTTGATTGGGTTGTAACCAAATCAAACATTTCAGTATTAACCCTATTTGAAACATTATTCTGACAGGAAAATTATACAAAAGACTTATAAAAACTAGACATCCTGTCAAAAGTTCTGTAAAACAAAGGTTAAAATATATTTAATTTTTTTAATGCTTAAAGTCGACTAAAAGTATGTTGATGTTGGAAAATCAATAAAAGGAATTGAAGATGACATTCAATGGTTTAGTTGTAAGTTCACTGCCCACCATTGCACCACAATCCCAACCATAAGGCAGGACACAAGAGTCCAAAGTATTTACTGTTGTAAGAGTAACTTCCACATAACGTTGAAAACATCTACATTACAGTAAAGTAGATCAGTTCAAATCCAGTCAAGGCTACAAATACTGGTGTTTTATTTTAGATACAGTAATTACAGTTAAATGGTTTTGCCTGACGTTATTCAAGGATTTGGTGATACTTGGCCACAAGACACCTGCCTATGATCATCTATCAGGAAGAGCATTGCCCAGGCAGAACAGAGTAGTACTTAGTGTTACATAATAACCAGGTTACTAATGGCAGTGAAGCAATTCCTGTTCATTTCCAGCTCACCTGCTATGATGGGGCAAAAATATTTTAGCAATTGTTACACAAATACTTTGGCTAGGGCATCAGCTCCTGCACTAGCAATGTATGCTTTTGATGGATGGAAAGCTACGTCATAAATAGATTCATCACATTTTTTCCGATGAGCAGTAATTTCTTGAACACATGTCTTGCTATCCAGGTTCCACAGACGTATAGAACAGTCATGACCTGATACAATTTAAAAAAGGGTCAGGTTAATATTTCAATTATAAAGCAACATTAATGTCAATTACTGATAATATTAATCTAATTTTCTAGTCATCTACTTTAAAATTTCTCCCCAAGTCAAACATTCCAGTAACTCATTATTACTTAATTGAACATTAATTGTAAATTAAATAGTTTTTGAAACTGTGGATTTGTTGAATCTTTTGCTAAGTTATTCATTCTGTCTTAAAAGTTGTCTAGATAGAGCAAACAAAAATACAACCAGCTGAAGATCAATTTATTACAAACATTTAATTAAAGAAAGCAGCTACATACTTCCAGACATCAAGTAGATTCCATTAGGATCTACTGCCAGACTAGTAACAGCATCCAGGTGAGCGACCATAGCATGGATCAATTTACCTAAATTACAAAATTATTTATAGTTAAGCCAGGTGATCCTGTAACTTTACAATAATATTGTTCACAGTTTTCAATAACTTGGTATTACTTACCCGTTTTATTATCAAAAAACTTAATATGTCTATCTTCATGAGCCGTGATGGTCACAGGCAATGTGGGATGGCTGACAACTCTATTAATCTGATTGGCTAAAGGAGAAGCTGTGTACACAAAGTATGGAAAAAGCTGATGAAAATCATATTAGTCAGCAAACATTCACACTAAAACTGTGCAACAATTATTTAGCCATTTCAGGAATTTGCTGATTAAAAGTTTGATGGAATGGAAATAGCACAACTTAACAATAATTAAACGATCATAGCTCTGAAAATTAAGTGCCAATGCTCAGGCGCTAAGTACTGAAATTTCCTTTGAAACCTGAACTGCTTCTTTCCTTCCTTCTAATCCATTACGAGGTTCTTTCAAACCTTTTGTATTTTGATAATTTGTATTAAGATCTCCTACGTGATTCCGTATCACATTTTGGTTGATGACGATTCTGAGAAGGGCTTTGAAATGTTAAATTAAATGAGCTTCCTGCTGCTCATATCCACAGGGACTAGCATTTCTTCATCTATAGGAGACAGGGTGACTGACGTGATATATTATATGTCACCATATGTATTTTTTATAGGTATTGACAATTAGGTTGTCTGTTATGTGAGACATATACAATGAACAACACTGAGGTGGTGATAAAACGGATGCACAAGTTGAATTATTGAAAAAAAATGAATGAGTAATGAACAAATTTTTAAAGTGTATAGATATCAACACAATTATTACTATAGATGTGAAAAAAGTTTGACAAACTAAACAAGTTCAACTGAATCTATGAATCATAACTATCTTTTTACATTGGAACTAGCCATGCTAAATTGCCCATAGTCAGGGTTAAATATAGGGTAGGGGAATGGGTCTGGATGGGTTATTCTTCGGAGGGTCGGTGTGAACTTGTTGGGCCGATGAGCCTGTTACCATACTATAGGTAATCTAAAATAAAGCTAAGTTTCAGTAGCAGCCTAGAGGTTAACAAATTCTGCCCCCCACCCACCTTGAGGAACTGAATACTATTTAAATTAAGGAAGAATATAGAAAACTGCAGCAAACAGAGATTTGGGAGTCATTTTGCCTGATGTAGAAAAATCCAGCACACAAGTTCAGAAAGCAATGTTGAAGGTAAATGGAATGTTGCCCTTTATTTTGTAAAGAATGGAGCATATAAATAGGGTAGTGTTGCCCAAAAAATACAAGGCACTAGTCAGACCACAGCTAAAACACGGGCCAGTTTTGATCCTCTTGTCTCAGGAAAAATACACTGACATTGGAGACAATCCAGAGAAAATTCATCAGGTTGAACCTGAGAATGGAGGGATTGTTTTATGAGGAGGTAGGTTGAGTAGCTTGGTCCAGTATTCACTCAAGTTCAGAAGAATGACTTGGTTGAAACACATTGGGAGCTCTACAGGATAGATGCTCAGAGATTGCTTTCTTCAATGGGAGAATCCAGGACCAGAAGGCAGAATAAGGAGTTGTCCATTTAAGACAGCAGTGAGAAAGAATTTCTGCACGGGCTGGAAAGGCTGGGTCATTAAAAATCTCTGTCTCTCAGCCTGGAATATATTTATTCAATAAAGTTATGGGAAAAAGCAGGAAGGTGGGGTTGAGGATTATCACATCAGCTACGATCTCATTGAATGGCAGAGCAGAATTGTTGCCTTGAACGGTCTACTTCTGCGTCTTATGAATTGCTACTCTCACTATCATTACTATCTTTTCACGTCTGTCAGTGATAATCTCTGTATTCTAAATTGGGAGTAGCAATAGGGTAAAGGCAGTGGATAGTGAATGAAACACACTAATACAAGGAAGCAGTAAACTATCTTGCCCAGAAGATTGCAAGGTCTTCCTGCCTCTCTCCACTCCTCCCAGAAGCAGTACTGGCTTAGATTCAGGCCATCTACCTTGTTTTTTGTTCAGGGACCAGTATATGACGCAGAATCTAAATTTACATGCTAGGAAAAGGACTGAAGGAGTAACAATACTGATAATTATCTGTTCATTTAAAATATGCTTGTTTGTCTTTAACTCCTATGGACAGATGCAAATCTAGCTTTTGAATTTGCAAAGAACAACAAAGTACATCAATTTGTTTCACAACTTGAACACACTGTTTTTCTTTTGCATAACCAAATAAAAATTTTGATCGACTGACATTAGAGAAATAACAATCAGGTGGCCAACTTTGTGAAATAACACACACACAAAGGAAACAAAAATAGCAGCGTTCCCACACCAACCCTCCGAAGAGTAACCCACCCAGACCCAGACATTTACCCCTGACGAAGCCACATAACACTATGGGCAATTTAGCATGGCCAATTCACCGGACCTGCACATCTTTGGATTGTGGGAGGAAACCGGAGCACCCGAAGGAAACCCACGTAGACACGGGGAGAATGTGCAAACTCCAAACAGACAGTTGCCAGAGGTAGGAATTGAACCCGGGTCTCTGGTGCTGTGAGGCAGCAGTGCTAACCATTGCGCCACAGTGCTGCCCCGCATGTTGAAATGTGAAGTCAACCCAAGCTCTGATTTTATTTCAATTTATAAAACACAGGCAAACCACAGTAAAAAAACATAGCAAGAAGGCAGAGTTCACATGAATAAATAAGACAATGAACCAGTCAGGAGAAGAACTGATATGATGAATGAACAAATCTTCATGTATGAGTATACAGTTTCATAGCAATTTGTCACTAAGAACATTTTAGGCAGGTAATGGATGGGTGGGTTAAAAAAAGATGGAATTCAAGAAGATTCTCTTCATGGATTATCAAGTAGCAAGCTGAAACATTGATAACTTCACTATTTTGTTTTGTAATAAATAGATTTAACACAAATTTTTAAACAATATTTTCATACAACTCACCGGCGTCTACCTGCGATGCCAACATCACTAAAGGCTGAGAAGTTTCAATATCATAAATGACTGTGTTGCCACTATTAAAGGAACCCAAAATGTGCGCAGGATCAGCACCTACAAAGTCAACTGATGTAGGGATTCCATTTTCTGAAATGTTAGTTAAAGCACAGTAATCACATATTTGATAATCTTTAGAAATATTAACTGTACAAACTGCATAAAACTGCCATTGGCTTAGCAGTAAATAGACAATTTAGATTTTTAAAGCAGCGAGTTTACAGTGGAGCAGATAGTATAATGTATTAATGACATTAAGGCTACTCAGGCATATTTGAATAAATGAAGTTTTATTCCACATCTAATCTTTCTCTACCTGACAAGAAAGTGCTTGAAACATGCCTCTTATAAGCACAAACTTCAGATGAAGCAAATCTAACCGGAATACATTCAAATTTGCCTGCAGAACATCAGGTTTTCTAACATTATTTACACATTACACAATACATTGCAGAATCTTATGCCACAAATATACCACTTGTTAATTCTAAGAAATGGGAGGAGGGATGCTGATATACCACTATGAAGCACAATAGAAAGGGGGCCAAATGCACAAATGCCATGGTCCTTTCTTGTTCCAAGTATAAATTATAACAAATAAATATTCCACTGCTACTACAGTAGCTCGTGACAAATCTGCAATGATAACAAGATATCCTTTCCAGACAAATCCTTAGTAATTATTCTATAATTTCAACTATAATTTTTAAAGTTCTTTAGGAAAAAAATAGCTTCTGCACAGGGCAGGAACACGGATTGTGTTTACAATGCGTTACTTTAAATAGGAACCAGTTACCAGTGGCTTATGGTTCATTCTCATTTACTAAGGAGCAATATGGTTGCATCTTTAATCCTCACTTACGCTTTGCACAGGATTTACAGAATGAATTTAACTTTGAGTTTAATCCTCACATTGTTCTTCTCATAAACCAGAATCCAAGCTTACTAGCCTTTTCACAACTGAACCAACCTCAGCAAAATGTTGAAATAAAACCCTGTATTTTGCTATTTCGAAAGACAGAAAGAGGCATTACTATAAAAAAAATCTGTTAAATTCAATAACATCGCTATACTTACCCCCGTCTACATTGTAAGTACTAAGGCAAGGTGACTTCTCAGTTGGGTTCCATAACCGAATAGTGCCATCTGCTGAACAAGACAGCAACCGGTTCTTTATTCCACTAAATGAAAGACCCCATACTGCATTTGTGTGTGCCACCAATGTATTTGATAGGACACTTGGATCTGTAGATAAATATGAAACAAATAGTCAATTTTGAGGTGCTCCTGGTTCTTTAACATTTCCTCATACATCATGTATTCTACTATTTGCAATACAGTCTCCAGATGAATTACAAGGGAAAATCGCAAAGTAGAAGCTAAGTTAGTTTCCGACAAAAATACATTATACTAATTTACCATTTCAGTAGTGGCGCATAACTAATTCAGAAAGCACTTGACAGTATAGTATGGTCTACAATGATTTAATGCATATTCTCTCTTTTGATCATGCTGCAGCATATGGTGGGTCCTTATGATTCAATCAGCTGATTTGATTATCAGTGCTAACTTAGTACATTATAAGGGCAATATTGGAATTCTTTTACAAAAGGTAATTGATATGGGTGCACATCTTGGGCCTTATGCCTGATCTTCTGGACTCTGGATCAACAAAGTTAGGTCATAAGGCCCAAGGTAAGTGCCGGGCCATCACAGAAGTCTCACTGCAATGACTCTGGGCATTTTCAGTTAAGTTTGAGCTTTCAATGAACAATTCTCCTGCTCATCAGTACACTAAAAAAGGTCTTTGACTTTTGGAGACTTCAGACATTTTTGAATTACTTATCTGAACTATCTAGAAAGTAGCAGGCAGAAACTCCTGATTCAAATCAAAGTACCTATAGATACTCCCTACCCAATCTTTCTAGGTTCCACCACCTGACATCCCCATCTATCACCACTAACCTTACAAGACTTTGCATCTCAAACCCACCTCCCTATCCCATCTTTAAACACATTAACCACGATAAAAGATTGTTTAAATGATTTGTCTGTTGAACACTTAGGAGACCACAGTAGCTACTGCCATCGAAAGGAAAGGCATTATATGTACGAAGAAGTTAGGTTTGGAAATGCAGAGCTGTGTCAGGGTGGAGAAAGGTAGGAACAGAGTGGCAATTTGACAGTGATTGTCATTCTGCTCCCATCTTTCTACACCTTGACACAGCTCTGCATTTCCAATCTAGCTTCTTCGTACATGTAATACCTTTAATATGGCACTAGCTACTATGGTCTCCTAAGTGTTCAACACACTGAAATCATTTGATCAGCTTTTCACTGTGGTGAATATGTCTCTAAATGGGCAGTATTTATTAAAGGCTACCAAAATAAATTAATTAACAAACTAATTTTCAACCAGATGACATGATTAATGGAAACAAAAAGTAACTGTTTTTAAATTTTACATTTTCAGGTTGGCAACTGTAGCAGTGCGTCTCAGGGATCAGTGCTGGGGTTACAATTACTTACATTAATGATATATTAATGATTTGGATGAGGAAAATGAATGCACTGTAACCAAGTCTGCGGATGGCACAGGTCTGCAGAAGAAATTACAGATTAAGCTAGTGGGCAAAAAGTTGGCAAATGGAATATAAAGTGTGAAATGTGAAGTTAAGCACTTTGGTAGGAAGAATAGAGGAGCTAAATATCATTTAAATGGAGAAAGACTATATAAAGCTATATGTCAGAGGGATTTTAAAGTTCTCATCCAGGAATCACAAAAAAGCTAGCACCAAAGTTCAAAAGGTAACTGAGAAGTGTTATGAGGATGTGGGTGTACTGTGCCTTTAAGAGAGTTAAAAGCTAGCAAAACTAACTAGCAAAACTAGTGTTCTCAACAAGATACAATGTAACATGTGGTCCAGCTATTGGGGTAGCTAGGGTAGCTGGTTGCTGGGAGACAAAAACAAATTTGAATTAAGCCAGTCAGTTTAAATTATACCCCAAAAAATACCAAATTGCAATCAAGTTTGAATTTAGTATATTGACAATCTTAAAAGCCAACAACACAACCTGATGCTTTGGAGGGATAGGACCGGGGAAAATTGAACAGTTAGGAGGAGAACTGCCAAGCTACCAGCACGTAGAGACTGTCCGAAAAATAGCTCTCTTAAAGGTACCTTGCTCGATCAGTGACCTGTGAAACAGAAATCCCCAAGAAGAAAAGACGACAGAGGAAGAGAAGATTTGATGTCTGGCTGGTTTTGAAAATTTGAATTTTTGGCAAATCTTAATCGGGGTGGGGGGAGGTTTATTGGACTAGTATTATAGAAGGGAAAGGTAAAAGATAGGTGAGAGGAAGAGGTTGTAAATAGTTATTAGTTAATTATTCTCTGTCATACTTTAAGAAATGAAGTTGTTAACTTTTACTTTAAATAGTTCTCGGCCTCTTGAATTTGCAGGAGATAAATCTTTTCTGTGTGGCTGGTTTAAATTAAGCAGGAGGGCTTAAGTTGTGTTGTAACAGAAGGCAATGGAACGTTGGCCTTTATTTCAAAAGTAATGCAGTATAAAAGCGGGGTGGATTTTGCTAAAGCAATATAAGACCACAACTGGAATACTGTAAACTGTTCTGGGCCCCTTACCTAAGGTGATATATACTGGCACTGGAGCTAGTCGAGAGAAAGTTCCCAAGGATGATACCAGGTTTGGAAGAACTGTCTTATGAGAAGTTTAATAGATTGGGGCTGTATTCATTGAATATAGAAGAACGAGAGGCAACCTTACTGATACATAAAAGATTCTTAGAGGTGACAGCGTAATGCTGGACAAGCACAGCAGGTCAGGCAGCATCCAAGAAGGAGGAGAATTGATATTTTAGGCATACACCCTTCATCAGGAATGTCTCATTCAGAAACGTCTCATGCCTATGAAGGGCTTATGCCTGAGACTTTGATTCTCCTGCTCCTGGGATGCTGCCTGACCTGCTGTGCTTTTCCAGCACTACACTCTCGACTCTGATCTCCAGCATCTGCAGTCCTCACTTCCTCCAAGATTCTTCGAGGATTTGACAAGGTAAATGTGGAAAAGTTGTTTCCTCTAGTGGGAGAGTCTAAGATCAAAGGGCAAGCATTCAGGAGAAGGTCAGAGTCGAAGAGGAATTTCTTTTCTTAAAGGGTTGTGGATTTGTGAAATTCTTTACCAAAGAGGGCTGACTCAATAACTATACCTAAGGCGGAGAGATTTTAAATCGGTAAGGGACTCAAAGTTTAAGGGGAAAAGGCAAGAAAGTGGAGTTGAAGATTTTCAGATCAGCCATGACCTCACTTAACAGAAGATTATGCTCGATGGGCTGAACAGCCTACTTCTGCTCCTATGTCTTATGGACAGTTGAAACTTTATTGCTGGAACAGCACAGCAGGTCAGGCAGCATCCAGGGAACAGGAGATTCGACGTTTCGGGCACAGGCCCTTCTTCATTCCTGAAGAAGGGCCTGTGCCCGAAACGTCGAATCTCCTGTTCCCTGGATGCTGCCTGACCTGCTGTGCTGTTCCAGCAATAAAGTTTCAACTTTGATCTCCAGCATCTGCAGACCTCACTTTCTCCTGTCTTATGGACAGCTTGAGTATACATGGGCCTTAGCTTATGATGGAGGAACATTATACACCAGGACAAATTCACAAAATTAGGTATGAAAGGTATAAAGACAAACATGGATCAATTGTTATTTTACTGAATGAGTAATTTTTGAGGGCCCTGACTTATGATCTAAAGCCATAAGTACACATTCAAAATGGGAAATTTGAATTCAGTTATTTAAATACATTTGGAATATACCATTAGCATCAGTAATCGTGACCATGCCGTAAAAACTCATCTGGCTAATTAATATCTGAAGGGAAGAGAATCTCCCATACTCATTTATTCTAGTCTGGATGTGACTTCAGATTCCTAGTAATGTAGCTGACTCTTCAACTGTTCCCTGAAATTGCCTATAAAGGTATTCAGTTTTTAGCAACATAGCTCACAACCACGATCATCTTAATTGAAATTAGGAATACTCAGTTAAAAACTGACTTTGTCAGCAATGCTTACATCTTATCCTATGAAGGAATTCATTTACAAAATGAAGACCCAATTTCTTGTAAGGTCTTACTCTTTGGGTATAATTTGGAATAAAAGCTTAATGACCCTTAATATTCTTCTATTGAATGTTGACTTTACCCACAGAATAAGGAAGGAAATTAATGAATAATTAACATACACTGGAGTGTATCAAGGAATATCCATGACAGTGCATAAATAAATGCTAGATTCAAATTATTATGAAAGCACTTACAATGTTTAAAATCAAAGTACTGAAATTAAAGATTTTAAATCTTCAAAAGAATCATTTGTGGAATTTGAAACAAAAACTGTTTAAAGACTGCCTACTGAAAAAGTGAAGAATAAGCAGTATTTTCATTTAGTACATACCATATGTATCATATGGATCAACATTGGGACTTGGCATGTTCCAGCATCGTATTGTAGCATCAATTCCACCACTGAAACACTGCTCACCATTAGAACTAATTGTCAAAGACAGTACAGGTCCACTAGAAACAAAAGAAAACAGTGAAACAAATATGAACTATATCAAATTTATGAAGTGAACATTACTAGAAGCAACTGCTGACTCGACAATTATTATTGAACTACTCAAATTATACATGATATAGATAATCTGTCTCATTAGAATGGTTAAATTATAAAGAAATATTTAGATCTGCAAAATTTTTTGTTAAATTACAAAGCAATGACATTTTTTTCTATTTTTCTGCATAGTTTTAAATGGATTGCATTGTGTGTTGGTGGATATTTTATAGTAAAATAATCTATTAGAAAACTGATGTTACTTACATATGGGCTCTGAATGTATAAATTGGTTCCACATCTAATGAGGTACTCCTGAAAGAACAGATTTGTAATAGCCAAATATTATTCAGTTTTGTTGCTACAATTAAAACACGGTAAAACAAAAACAGAAAGTGCTGGAGAAACTCAGCAGGTTTGGCTGAATCTGTGGAGAGAAAAGCTGAGTAAATGTCAGAACTGAAAATAGCTGGGAAAGTGTGGCATTTTTGTTATTCATGGAGTGGGGGACTGAATCAAGGATATGGAGACAGAAAAAAAGGGTAAGCAAAGATTACTTGTGATAGGCTGCGATCATGATCAGTGCTAGGTAGGGTGCTAATAAGAAGAGTAAGTGTTAGAAAATGGGTTGGTTGTGCTGGGTGCAACCCATAAAAGACAAGAAGAGGGGAAGAGTGAACAAACAAAGGTGTTCATGTTCTGAAATTGTTAATCTTCATGTTGAGTCCTTAAGGCTGAGGAACCCAGACAGGTGACGTGTTGTTCCTTCAAATTACAGTGAGCCCTGCAGGAGGCCCAAGACAAGAATTTTAGCAATGGGAACACAGAGGTTTGTTGAAGTGGTAGGCAATTGGAAGCTCAGGGTCATGCTTTTACGGACAGAGCACAGATGTTCGGCAAAGCTGTCATCTAGTCTGTGTTTCATCTCCCCAATGTAGAGTAGACCACGTGAGCAGTGAATATAGTCGACTAGATTGGCAGTGTGGACAAAAGAAGGTACTTTTTAGAGATTAAGCAACTAAAAATAACCCTGAATTTCCAGTTGCCTGCCACTTCAATGAACCGTGCTCCAACATTTGTGTTTCAAGCCTGCTGCAGTGCTCTATCGATCTCAAGAGATGGAAATGTGTTGCTGGAAAAGCGCAGCAGGTCAGGCAGCATCTAGGGAACAGGAGAATCGACGTTTCGGGCATTAGCCCTTCTTCAGGAATCTCTATCGATCTCAACACAAGCTGGAGGAACAAGACCTCCCTCACACCTCAGTATCTTGCAACCTTAAGGACTCGATTGAGTTTAACAATTTAAGAATGTGAACACCTTCTTCTATGTTCATTACCCTTCCCCAAAACATCTATTTACTGTTTTTATGGGTTGCAAGCACATCAACCCGTTTTCAACCACTTACGCTTCTTGATAGAACCGTCCCTAGATCTCTACCTCTTGGCTTATAACCACTCATCTCATTATGTGTCAAACCCTTTTTTTCTCTCTCTGGGCCAGTCTCCATCTACCTCTATTCACACCCCAATTGTCATCACCATCAATGCTATCCTTTCCTAGCTGTTATCAGTTCTGACAAGGGGTCACTGGACTCAAAAGATTAACTTGTTTCTCTTTCTAAAATTCAGCCAGACCTGTTGAGTTCCTCCAACATTTTTTGTCTTCGTTTCAGATTTCCACCATCAGAAGTTTTTATTTTACATTAAGTATGTAGTTGTTTTCCACACTTATCTTCTAGCTGCTTAATATAGATATCAAACTATGGAGAATTGCTGTATATAATTCCCAAGGCAGCTGAGATCACAGGAGAAACAATCTTCAACATTGCTATAAAATTATATGAATTGCAAAAAAACGTAACAGAACATATTATAGAATCTCTGAAATTTCAAATATCTTACTTTTATGACAAAACAGAAAAAGGCAAAATATTCAATAAATCTAAGCATAACACCATAAAGAAAGATTTCTTTATGCACAATGAATAAAAACTTAACTCATTAATAAGGAAAGTTTTCAATTTTGCCAAAATGACATACTGAGCAAGCCTTATTTCAATGTAGCAAGAACAATACATGATACGAATGATATACACGGCTCAACATTATTTTTTCACCTATGCATTTTGGAAAGATATACAGTTGGTCAATTGAGTCAGCAATAAAATGGCACATGAACTACAAAGTAGAAACTTGTACACCTTGGTAGAAATAAACAAGAAAGCTTTTATTTAAATGCAGTGAGACCGCAGAATATTGTAAGGTGAATGGAATATAAATTAACAGGGGAGGTATTTTATTGAAACATAAGACTAGTGGTATAGTGAATGATGAGAGGATACTTTCTCTTATTAGAGAAACTAGAATTGGTTATCATTTAAAAATAAGGGGTTGCCCATTTAAGAAAGAGAAGAGGAGAAACGCTTGCTCAGAAGTTTGTTAACACTCTACCCCAGAGAACAGTGAATAGAGGTTAATTGAATTATTTTAAGTTTGAGTTAGATAGAATTTTGATTAATAAAGGATCGTGTATAGACTGGAAAATAGAATTTAGGTCACAATCAAATCAGCTCTACTCTTATCAAATGATAATGGAGGCTTGAGGAATAAAATAACCTACTCCGGCAGGGTAGAATTCAATACGATAGAGGGATTTGGGTCTCTTTATACATCAAACAAAAGTTAGCATGCAGATGCAGCTATTAATTAGGAAGACAAATAGAGTATTAGCATGTATTGCAAGAGGGCTAGTGAAGAAAGCAGGGAAGTCATGCTGCTACAGTCCAGGTTATCGGTGAGACCTCACTTAGAATACGGTGTACTGATTTGGATCCGTTGTTTAAGTGGAATTATAATGACATTAGTAGCACTTCAGAGAAGGTTCACTAGGCTCAGTCCTGTGAGCAAAGATTACGCAGCTTGAGTCTGTACTCATTTGAGATGAGAAGAATGATAGGTGACTTTATTGAATCGTAACATTCTGATGGGCCTTGATAAGGTAGATGATGGAATGATTTTTAGTGGAGAAATCTAAGACTGGGGACATAGTCCCAAAATAAGCAATCGCCTATTTAAGACAAAGGAATGCTCTTTCTCAAAGAGTTTGTAACAATTTGGAACTCTATTTCCTGGAGACCATATGAACACACAAATTAGGAACAGGAACAGGCTAATCAGTCACTCAAGCCTGCTCAACAATTCAAAAAGATCATGCTGATTTCAGTATGGCCTCAACTCCACATTTTTGTGTATCCCCTGATAAGCTTTAGAGTCCCTTGTTAGTAAAGAACCTATCTATACCTTAAAAATATTCATTGATGCTGCCTCCATTTCTCTCTGGGGAAGAGTTCCAAAGCCTCTCAATTATCAAGGATGACCCATTACTTTTAACTGTCTCCTCTACTTCCAGTCTCTCTCACAAGGGCAAACATTCTCTTCTAACACTAAAGAGACTCAACCTGTCCACAATTTCCATGCTAGAGAAACACCACCAGCTCCCAAACCTCCTGCTCCCCTCTCCCATCTCATATTCCTCTCTGAGCTACTTCTAATCCATTTACATCCTTTCTTGAACAAGGAGACCAGATCTACATACTGTATTCCAGCTGTGGTTCAGTCAACACCCTATATAACTGTAGCAAAGCATCTATTTCTATATTCCATTCCACTTGCAATAAATGGTATTTGCCCTCCTAATTACTTGCTGTATCTGCATACCTGCTTTTTGTGTACTTAGCCACAGATCCCTGTACTCCTGAGTTTTTCAATCTCTCTCCATTAAATAAGGTGTAGTTTTTCTATTCTTCCTGCCAAAGTGGACATTACATTTTCTTGCATTATACTCCATTTGCCATTTCTTTTTCCTTTACTCACTTAACCTATCTACATCCTTTTGCAGGATCCTCACAACCTCTTCACAATTTCTTCTTTACCTAACTGTGCCAACAGCAAATTTAGCATTTAGTTTAGCATTAACTATGCATTTGGTTCTTTCATCTAGTTTATCCCTATGGCACCCTGCTTATTACAGCCTACTAACTCAAAAATAACCAATTTATGTTCACCATTTTCTGTTACGTAACCAACCCTCGACAGACTCTATAATGCAATCCTGAGAGCTCTTATTCTGCACAATAAACTTTGAAGTGACACCCTGTCAAAGGCATTCTGGAAACTAAGTATGCAATTCCAAAGGGCTTCCGTTATCTACATTACGTATTACTTCTGCAAAAGACTTCAAAGAGTTAATCAAACATCAATTTCCTTTCATAAAACAATGGCACCAGGCAAAGTCAGCATGGAGATTTTCTAAGTGTCCCACTATAATCCTCCTTAATAAAAGGCCAAAAGACCATAAGACATAGGAGCATAAATGTGGCCATCGAGCCTGCTCCACCATTCAATTATGGCTGATAGGTTTCTCAATCCCATTCTCTCACTTTCACACTGTAACCCTTAATCTCGTTGACAATCAAGAATCCATCACCATCTTAAATATACTCAATGACCTGGCCTCCACAGCCTTCTGTGACAGTGAATTCCATAGATTCACCATTCTCTGGCTGAAGAAGTTTTCCTTATCTCCATCCTAAAAGGCCTTCGCTCTACTCGAAGGCTGTGCCCTCGAGTTCTAGTCTCTCCTACCAATGGAAACATCTTCCTGACATCCACTCTCTCCAGGCCATTCAATATTCTCTATGTTTCAATTAGATCCCCCTTTATCCTTCTAAACTCCAAGTATAGACCGACCCAGTCCTCAAATGTTCCTCATATATTAAACTTTCCATTCCTGGAAGCATTCTCGTGAACCTCCTCTGAACACGCTCCAGGGCCAGTACATCCTTCCCTGAAATATGGGGTCCAAAACTGCACACAATACTCTAAATGTGGTCTGACCGCAGCATTACAGAGCATCAGAAATTCATCCCTTCTTTTATATTCAAATCCTCTAAAAATAAATGCCAATTTTGCATTCAATTTCCTAACTACTGACTCAACCTGCAAGTTTACCTTGAGAGAATCCTGGACGAGAACTCACAATCCATCTGCACTTCAGACTTGTGAATTTTCTCCCCATTTAGAAAATAGTCTATGCTTCTATTCTTCTTATCAAAGTGCATGACATCACACTTTCCCACGTTGTACTCCATCTGCCAAATCTTTGCCCACTCTCCTAACCTGTCCAAATCCTTCTACAAACTCCCTACCTCAACACTACCTATCTTTGTATCATCTGCAAACTTAGCCAGAATGCCCTCAATTCCTGAGAAATAGATTCCTGTATTTTCACAAGAATGTATGTTTGCATGTCTGTAGTTTTCTACTTTCTGTCTCCTTCCTTTTTTGATTAAAATGAGTTATACTCCAGAATCCAGGGAGTTTTAGAAAATCAATAGTAATCACTTAATGAAGAAGCCCATCATGATCAAGGGGTATATCAACTTTTATTTCTAATCATTTTCTCTGCACACCTTCCCTATCAATGCGATGGTTTTAAGCACCTCCTTTCCTTTCACAGTAATTTCTAGGATGTTATTTGCATCATCCACACAGGAGGTGAGTGCAAAATATCTGATGACATCCCCTGCTACTTCTTTACTTTCCATTACCAAGTTCCCAGACTCTTACTCGAGAGGACCAGCATTCATTTCTTTTTTAAAACTCATACTGTGTTTTTATTTTTATAGCCAACTTTTACTGAAACTCCAACTTCTTTCTCCTTATTAATCTTTTACTCTTTGTTTCTTTTATATTCTGCTATTTCTTTCTATTTGATACTATCTTTAAATTCCTTGGTTAGCCACAGACAATTCATCTATGGCTAACCCATCAGTGGTGTCTGAATCATTGAATACAAAGTCAAAAAGAAACGAAACGGAATTTACCACCTGTCATCAACCTTCCAACAAAAATGCCACTGCAAACCCTATAGGCTCTGCAAATTCCTCCTTACCAACATCTGGTGATTGTGCCAAAATTGGGAGTGTTGTCTCACATTCAAGTAACAGCCTGACAAGTCATACTCTTGGAATTATACTTGATAGATAATATCCTCAACATCAAAATCCTTGGGTACGTGATGACCCATTGGCAGACACGTGACTGCATACAGTAGGTGGGAATTGCTCTGCAAGTCCTCAACATTAACTTCAATCCCCACGAATTCTCCTGGCATCAGGTCAAACGTAGGCAAATGAAATATCCCACACTGCATCACTCCTCTATGTTGAGCACCAACTGGAAGAAGGACAAAGGATGGCAAGGGCACAAAATATACTCTGGGCAGGGAACTTCAATGTCCATCATGAAGTGTGGTTCTGTAGCACCACGATCAGAGCTAGCTGACTGTTGAGTAACATGACAGTTCGACTGGGCCCGTGGCAGGTGCTGAAAGAATCAAGAGGGTAAAAAGAACTCCCAACAGACCTCATCCCCACTACTGAACCTCTTGCAGATATAGCTGTCCATGACAAAACTGGTAGTAGTGACGCTATGGTCCTTGCAGAGACAAAAACCTGTCTTTGCATCCAGTTTATCATCAATCATTTCATGCGGTACGTTCATGTTGCTAAATGGGACAAATGTCAAACAGGTCTAGCAGTTTCAAACAGATCTATGGGTATCCATAAGGCACTGTGGACTATCAGTAGAATTGTATTCAACCATAAACTCTGACCTCAGCCACACCCCACTGTATCATCAACATACGGTTCAACTCTGGCTCAAAGACGACTGCAGGTGGGCATGCATGGTGAAGCACCAGGCATACCTAAAAATGAGGTAAACCTGGCAAAGCTACAATACCAATTGGAAAAAAAGCATACAATAGACAGAGATCTAAGCTCTGGTGCCCTATCAGTTGTGAATGGCAATGGACAATGAAACAACTAACCACAGAAAGGTCCACAAAAATCTCAATCCTCAGCACATCAGCATAAGTGGCTCATGTATTTGCAACCACCTTCAGCCAGAAGTGTTGAGTGGATGTTCTGTCTTGACCCCCAGCTTCATTGGTGCTAATCTTCAGTCAATTTGATTCACTTCACGAGATATTAATAAACAGCTGAAAGCAACAGATATTACAAAGCTTATGGGTCCTGACAACATTCTAGCAATGGTACTGAAGACATACTTTAGAACTAACCCAACTCTGGTCAAGGTGTTCCAGGATAATTATAACACCGACATCTGGCCACAGATAAATATGCCCAAGTATATACTGCCCACAAAAAGCAAAACAAATTCAACCCAACTAAGTACCAGCAAAAAAGGCTACTCTCAATATCAAGGCAATCGAAGGTGAAATTGGCTATCAGGTAGCCCTTGTACAACAATAACCTGCTCACTGATGCTCAGTTGGGTTTGATCAGGGCCATGTAGCTCCAGAGCTCATTACAGCATGGTCCAAACATGGATAAAAGAGATGAACTCCAGGAGGAAAGAGTGACTACCCTTGAGAAAAAAAGGAACATTTGACACATTATGATATCCAGGAGTTCCAGTAAAATAGAAGTCAATGGGAATTAGGGGATTCAACTAGCTGGGGTCATACCTAGAAAATGAGTATATTATTAGAGGTTCAATCATTCAGTCCCAGGTCACCCATGCAGTAGTTCTCTAGGGTAGTGTTGATGTTTTGCTTCAAAAACCTTCCTTAAATTAGAAGTCAAAAGTGAAGATATCCCCTGATATGTTCCATACCATTTAAGAATCCCAATATACTGAAGTAATTATGCCCATATATAACAATCAGGCTGATAACTAGCAAGCAATATTTATACCACTCAAAATAAAATAAAGAACTGTAGATGTTGGAGATCTGAAACTAAAACAGAAATTGCCAGCGAAACTCAGTAGATCGCCACACCTGTGGGAAGAGAGCAGAGTTAAAGTTTTGAGCCCAGTGACTGATGAAGAGTCACCAGACTTAAAACATTCACTTTGCTTTATTCCCACAGAATGTGCAAGACTTGCTGAGTTTTGCCAGCAATTTGTTTTAGATACACACCACTCAAATGGCATTACTATCTCGGAATTCAATTATTGATATGGAGCAGGGTGCACGATTACTATTGGTCACGCAACTGAATTGGATTAGATATATACTGTGGCTACAAGAGCAGGTCAGAGCTTAGGAACTCTGTAGAAATTAACGCATCACCTGACTTCCTGAAGTCTGCCCACCATCTGCAAGGCACAAGCAAGGAGCATGATTGGAATACTCTCCACTTGTCTGGATGAATGCAGCTATAACAAAACCAAAGTAGCTCAACACCATTCAGAAAAAAGCAGCATCCTTGATTGGTGCTCCATCTACTGCTTTAAACATTCACTTCTTTACCAGTAACAGACTGGCAGCAATGGACACCATCTACAAGATGCAAAGTTGCAAACCATCAAAGCTCCTTTGAGAGTATCTTCCAAACTTGCTACCTATACAATCTGGAAAGACAAAGGCGACAAATATAGGGGCACAGCACAAACTGTACTTTTGTCTCTAAGCCATACAACATCCTGACTTGAAGTTTTATCTATTCCTTCACAGTTGCTGGATCAAAATCCTGGAACTCTCTATCACCACTGTGGTTGTTTCAGCACGACATGAACTGTATAACGTGGCTCAATACTACCTTAAGGGTAGTCAAGTTTGAGCAATAAATAAGCTGGTCTAGTCAACAACACTCATTCCATGAAAGAATTGATGAATGAGAACGATTTTCAAAGTTAACAGAAACTTTGATAAACCTGGGAATCAAGGATTATTGGGGCAGGCAGTAACAAGGAGTTAAGGCTACATAACTGGCTCAAAGGTAGAAGACAGAGGGTGGTGGTGGAGGGTTGTTTTTCAAACTGGAGGCCTGTGACCAGTGGAGTGCCACAAGGATCGGTGCTGGACCCTCTACTTTGTGTCATTTACATAAATGATTTGGATGCGAACATAAGAGGTACAGTTAGTAAGTTTGCAGATGACACCAAAATTGGAGGTGTAGTGGACAGCGAAGAGGGTTACCTCAGATTACAACAGGATCTGGACCAGATGGGCTAATGGGCTGAGAAGTGGCAGATGGAGTTTCATTTAGATAAATACGAGATGCTGCATTTTGGGAAAGCAAATCTTAGCAGGACTTATACACTTCATGGTAAGGTCCTCGGGAGTGTTGCTGAACAGAGACTTTGGAGTGCAGGTTCATAGCTCCTTGAAAGTGGAGTCGCCGGTAGATAGGATAGTGAAGGCGGAATTTGGTATGCTTTCCTTTATTGGTCAGAGTATTGAGTACAGAAGTTGGGAGGTCATGTTGCGGCTGTATAGGACATTGGTTAGGCCACTGTTGAAATATTGCTTGCAATTCTGGTCTCCTTCCTATCGGAAAGATGTTGTGAAACTTGAAAGGGTTCAGAAAATATTTACAAGGATGTTGCCAGGATTGGTGGATCTGAGCTGCAGGGAGAGGCTGAACAGGCTGGGGCTGTTTTCCCTGGAGCATCGGAGGGTGACCTTCTAGAGGTTTACAAAATTATGAGGGGCATGGACAGAATAAATAGACAAAGTCTTTTCCCTGGGGTTGGGGAGTCCAGAACTAGAGGGCATAGGTTTAGGGGGGAAATATATCAAGAGACCTCAGGGGCAACTTTTTCACGCAGGGGGTGGTACGTGTATGGAATGAGCTGCCAGAGGATGTGGTGGAGGCTGGTAAAATTGCAACATTTAAGAGGCATTTGGATGGGTATATGAATAAGAAGGGTTTGGAGGGATATGGGCCGGGTGCTGGCAGCTGGGACTAGATTGGGTTGGGATATCTGGTCGGCATGGATGGGTTGGACCGAAGGGTCTGTTTCCATGCTGTACATTTCTATGACTCTATAACATTATCGAACGGGAAAGCAGGCTTAATGAACATAATGGCCTCCTAGGCCAAAGAGTATGTTTTAATAGTGCCTCAAAGTGGAACAGAAGATAATGAGGCAGTGTGATTTGGGAAAGAAATTTCACAGCTAAAGGCTATGTAGTTGAAGGCATTTCCACCAACGGAGCAGCAATTAAACAGCTGACTGACAATATCTTCTCTTGCTCATGCAAGTTTACTGCAAATGATTTCCTCACCTCAGGTGCATACTCCTCCCTTTCCAAACTACTGCCACCAATGACTCCATGAAAGATCTGCTTTTCCCCTTCCACAACTACCAATCCCATTTTCAACCCCTATTTCCTCTTCACAATCCTTGAATCCTTGTTTTCTCCTAGATCTGTTCTCAGCTTTCTAACAATTTCATTTGAACTTTTATTAGGTTTTCACCTATGTCACAATGTTAAAACAAGTTTAACTTAATTCATAAATGGCATTTAACGTGTTTGAGACCTGAGCGAGCAACCCTTCCTTGTTCTCACCAACACTCTGGAGCTTTTGATGCCTGTCATCTACATCACTCTCAATCAACATCGCTTTTGTTGTCCAGTCCGAGGAGACTGACCTTGTTTTTGTAACTTACCTCACCATAACAGGTACAGTCTCGCCAGTGATGGCTTCTCAACTTTGAACTGTTACCTCCAGAATCTTACAAGGATTTACCTTTGATCGTAATCACCTCATCAACATGTTGCTTTGATGATAACATGAACTTCTGTGCATACAATGACATCCAACTCAATTTCTTCGTCATCTTCTATAACCGTCAATGCTTTAGATTTCTGCTTTGGTTCTGTTCACCGAGCTGGAAGTTTTTGTTGCAACAAAAACTTCCAGCTCGGCGAACAGAACCACAGCAACAAGCACCTGAGCTACAAATCTTCTCACAAACTTTGAGTTTTAGTTTTCTGATAGTAGTCTTTGATGAGCTATAACTTCCTCCAGTTAAACATTGTGAAGAGCACAGCCATTGTATTCAAACCATCAGCTCCATCCTCATCTCAGGGACAGTTGTAGGTTAAAGCAGAATATTTGCAATCTCACTATACCATTTAACCGGAGTTGAACCTCTCACCCCATATCCTCTCCATTTCAAGGACTGATTACTTCCACCTCCTGAACATTGTCTGCTCTGCTCTTACCGCAGCCCGTGTGTCAATGAAACTCATTTCTATGTCTTTGTCATTTCCAGATTCAAATATTCCTACACTCTCCCGGTCAGCATCTATGGGCATGTTCTTTGTTTCCTGCTGTTTCTAAATGATTGAGATTTGCACTGCCAGCCACTCGAAGGAATGAAACTGGAAGTGGGAGGAAAAAATTCTCGAATGGTAGATTAATGCAAAAATTACAGCAAAACCCTGCATAGCAACATAAACTGGTGCTTGAATGCAATGAAATATTACTGCTGTAATTTATGCAATAATGCTAGTGTTATGAAGGTGTAAGGGGCACTGTACCTTTAAGAGTGTTGAAGGACTTAGCAAGAAGAGAGTGCTGGAGAATTCACAATGTAATATTTGGTCCAGCAGCTAGTAGTACTTGGGTTGCTATGAGACAAAAACAAATTCAAATTCAGCCAGTTTAAATTTTGCCCCAAGATACTACATTCCAAAATGAAACGATCTGATGCTTGATTGGTATAAATATTAAACAAATTGAACAGTTGGAGGAGTACTGTCAAGCCACCAACGTATGCAGAATGCCTGCAGAATAGCTTTCTTAAAAGGTACCTTAATCTATCAACGACCTGTGAAACAAAAATCCTAAGACTACAGAGGAAGATACAAACTGAAGATTCGACAGCGGCTGGTTTTGAAATTTGAATTTTTTGGTAAATCTTAATTGGGGGTTTTATCAGACCAACAGTCGAGAATGGGAAGTAAAAGATAGGTTAGAGAAAGGAGTTGTAAATAGTTGTTAGTTAATTCTCTGATAGACTTTCAAAAAAAAACTTGTTAATTTTTATTTTAAATAGTGACCTTCCAGATAGTTCTTGGTCTCTTGAGTTTTAACAGATTACAGCACAAGTTAAATCATTTCTGAGCTGTTTAAATTAGTGGGGGGTGGGGGTTTACCTCGTGTCATAACACTAGCATTGTCAAGAGGGGATTGGGCCCTATGCCTAATTTTGACAGCAAAGCCCTCTTCTCTCACTATACAATTGATTTTTCACTGCTCACCTTTATCTCAACAGCTGGAAGTAAAGCATTCTAACATATCATTCTCCTTGCACATTCCACAGGAAATAGGCTAGATCATTTTGTAGTTATAAAACTATTGCATCAGAGCCGAAGGCATGAGATATTTTGGGAACTGGGAGCAACTGAGGTAAAACATACACAAAGGTAGAAGAGGTTGAAGAAAAAAGAAGGATGAAAGGATTGGAGAGTGAGCTCAAATAAGAGTATGACTCTTTGCAATGGCCTTAAGATTCATAAGAAAATAAGCAGGCAGATACACTAACAATTCACAAGGCACACAGCATATTAGATTGTTCCCTTTGGGACTGGAGTACAAAACTAAGTCTTGCGATAACTGTATAGAGCTTGGATGAGACCACACCGGAAGTATTATGCATTGCTCTGGTGTGTATATCGTATGTTGCTTTGGAGGTAGGATAGAGAAGATTTGCAAGATTCATTCCTGGAATAAAAGAGGCTGTCCTACAATGATATGAAGACTAAATTAGGCCTACATCTTCTTGAGATTAGAAGAGTGAGAGGTGATCCAATTAAAATATAGAATATCCTGAAGGAAGTCTAACTTGGCTGGGGATCTAGAACACGTGCACTGTCTCAGAATAAGGGGTCGATCATGTAGGATTAAAATAAGGATAAATCTCTTCATTCATAGGTTTATGAACCTTTGGAATTCTTTGCCCAGAACATTGCGGCTTCTTCTTACCAACCGGTAAGTGGCTTAAAGAAAAGAGATGTGCGTTTACACAGCACCTTTCACAGTTTCATGACATCGCAAAACGTTTTACAGCCAATGAAATACTTTTGAAGTGCAGTCAGTGGCAAGGAGATTCTGCAGCCATGAGCGTGAATTCAGGATGGTATGTGGCCTCCCTGATGCCAGGGTCAAGAATGTCTCAAAACAGTTGCAGGATATTGTCAAATGGAAGAGTGAGAAGCTTATGTACAACATAATTAGGGGAAGGGTTGCGGTTTTGCAGAGTGAAGATAGGAAGTTAGGTAGACAGTTAAAAAGCAGAACCTCAAAAGGTAGCAACCTCTGGATTACACCCAGTGCCATGTGCTAGTAAAAGTAGGAATAAGAGAATAAGGCACTTAAGTCAATGGCTGAAGAGATGGTGCACTGAACAAGGATTCAGATGTTTCTACAATTGGGTTCTCCTCTGGAGCACAAAAGACCGTTCAAAACAAACAGTTTTCACCTGAACTGGAAGGGCACCAATATTCTAGCAGGCAGATTTCCTAGTGCTATTTGGGAACCTTTAAACCAGTAGGAAGGGAATGTGAAGGGATCCGAAGTAGTGGTGAAAATAGAAATCCAGATGAGGATGGTTCTGTATTAAAATACAGCAAGTTAATTAGAAAAGGCAGGCAAGATCGTCAGAGAACAAGGCAACTCTGATGAATTAACTGCACTTATTTCAATGCAAGGGGTCTTATAGGTAAGGCAGATGAACTCAAGGCATGTATGTGAACATGGGACTGGTACATCATAGCTATTATAGAAACATGACCAAAGGAGGGACAGGACTGGCAGCTTAATGTTCCGGGATTTAGCTGCAATAGGAAGGATAGAAAGGGAGACAAGAGGGGGAGTGGCATTTTTGATCAAGGAAAACATGATTGCTGTACTTAGAAAGGATATTTCTGAAGGATTGTCCAGTGAAGCCACATTGGTATAACTCAAAAATAATAAGGGCATGATCATCTTGATGGGATTGTACAATACGCCCTCCCCCCCCCAATAGTCAATGGAAAATGGAGGAACAAATATGTAGAGAGATCTCAGATATATATATGAATAACACGGTTAAAATCGTAGGGGATTTTAACTTTCCAAACATAGACAGAGATAGTCACAATGTTTAGGGCTCGGTTGGTGAGGAATTTATTAAATGTTTTCAAGAAAATTTTCTTTCTCTCTTGGCGAAATAAGGCAGTGCAAATGACTGAAGTATTAGCGGGAAGGCACACTTTGGGACTAGTGATCATAATTCTGTTAGTTTTAAAGGATAAGCCTTGTATAATCTTTAAAGTTTGTCATTGGACTAAGGCAAATTTTGATGTTATGAGACAGAACTTCGAAGAGTTAATTGGAGTAGATGGTTTGTCAGTAAAGGGACAACGAGTGGGAGGCTCTGAAAAGTGAGAAAACAAGAATTCAAAGGCTCTATGCTCCGATTAGTGTGAAAGGCAAGGCTGGTAAGAGTAGGTAACATTGGATGAATAAAGATATTGAGGTTCTAGCCAAGAATAAGATGAAGTCATATATTAGATGCAGAGAACTGGATCAAATGAATCTCTTTAAGAATATAAGGGGTGTAGGGCATTCTTGGGGAGGACATCAGGACAGCAAAAATGGGATGCGTGAAATCCTTGGCACATAAGGTTAAGGATAATCCAAAGAGATTCTACAAGTACATTAAGAACAAAAGAGCAACTAAGGAAAGAACAGGACCCCTTAAAGACCAACAAGGAACCACAGGAGATGGAAGAGATACTAAACAAATATTTTGCATCAGTTTTTACCATGGAGTAAGAAACTGAAGCTAGGGAACTCAGGGAAATAAATACTAATGTCTTGAAAACAGCCAACATTACAGAAGAATTGCTGGGGGTCTTAAAAAGCATAAAGGTGGATAAATCTCCGGGGCCTGACCAAGTGTATCCCAGGATGTTGTGGGAAGTTAGCGAAGAAATTGCGGGTCCCCTAGCAGATATGTGAATCATCTACAGCCATGGGTGAGGTATCAGAGGACTGGAGGGTAACTCATGCTGTGCCTTTATGTATGAAAGGCTGTAAGGAGAAGCCTGGGAACAAAGACATGTGAGTGCAACATCAGTAGCGGGTAAAATGATGGCGGGGATTCTGAGAGATAGGATTGACATGCATTTGGAGAAGCAAGAACTGGTTAGTGATAGTTGACATAGCTTAGTGCGTGGGAAATAGTGTCTCACAAACTTGGTTAGTTTTTTTGAGGATACAACCAAAAAGACTGATGAGGGCAGGGTGGCAGGTGTTGTCTATATGGACTTTAGTAAAGCCTTCTACAAGGTTCTGCATAGTAGATTGATTAGTAAATTAGATCATTTGGGATTCAGAGAGAGCTTGCCAATTGGATACAAAATTGGTTTGAAGGTAGGAGTCAAGGTGTGGTGGAGGGTTGTTTTTTAGACTGTAAGCCTGTGATCAGCAGAGAGAGAAGAGAGAGAGAGATTTTGTCAAAATAGAAGCAACCATAGTTGGTAAAACGGAAGAACAGGTATTAGGAAACAGAGAGTAATATGGAGGTGGATAAGTAGGATGTGACTTAGATTAGGTTAGATTACAGATTAGATTAGATTAGATTAGATTAATTACAGTGTGGAAACAGGCCGTTCGGCCCAACAAGTCCACACCGCCCCGCCGAAGCGCCCCGCTGAAGCGCCGACACAGGAAGAACGTGCAAACTCCACACAGTCAGTCGCCTGAGGCGGGAATTGAACCCGGGTCTCTGGCACTGTGAGGCAGCAGTGCTAACCACTGTGCCACCGTGCCACCCACTTGGAGAAGCAATGAACAGTACATTTTAACGCAACATAAAAATTGGCTAGCAATGAAAATTAAATGGAAGGAACAGATAATTATTCAAGAGTTGATAGGGAAGGAAGGCTTCAAGGGAATATTTCTGAAGATTGTTCCTCTTTACACTGGAAGAAAATATTAATTGAAGAATTCTGGAGGACATTTTTCCCTACTGACATGTATTGCTGCAAGTTATATTGCGTCCTGTGCTGGATTAATTTTAAGATGCTTTGTGACATTTTATAAATTCATAGGTTTGATCTCATACTATGTATACAACAGGCTATTAAATTAATCTTAATCAACAAGTAAAGTTTGAATAAAGTTTGAACAGCATGATGGGAGATAGAAATACAAATCTAGACTGCAACATTATGAACTAATTTTCATTAAGGGGAAAAAGACAAAAATGTAGCTAAACCAGAGCAGTTCACAACAAATTAACAAGTTTGTATGGTTTCAAATGGCTATTCTTGTTTCAGCAAACATACCATATACCAATCACAATTCTTAGCAACACAGGATATAAACTTTACAATAAAAAACTCAATTCAGACACTCCAGAATTCACTGAGTTTATATGAGCATGCATAAGCATGCAGGCTTATGCAAATACAAATCTGCTAGACTGCAACTTCGCAGAGCAACAAATACATTTCAACAGCTTTTATAATTTTACAAAACAATGTATTAGAGGTTCTACATAAAATGGTAAAAATACAAATGATGCTTTCAATGGATGTTTGAAAAGTTTTGTAAATGCAGCATAAGCAATTTATTAGTTGTAATATTGGTTGTCCACTGGGGAAAAAAAAATCAAAGCTCTTAAATTTATATATTCTGCAATGGAAGATAAACTAAATCTGGATAATGTAGATAGATTATTAGAGGTTATGAGAGCACTATTTAAAATACAATACTTAGAAAATGAAACAAAGCTTAAAAGTATCTGGTTGATGTTCTGTGTATAAATCTTGCATGGCTAAGGAAGCAGCTATAATAGATTGTAATTAATTTTGAAAATATTAGAATGACAATAGACAATAGGTGCAGGAGTAGGCCATTCTGCCCTTCGAGCCTGCACCACCATTCAATTTGATCACGGCTGATCATCCTTAAGCAGTATTCTGTTCCTGCCTTATCTCCATAACCCTTGATTTCACAATCCTTGAGAGCTCTATCCAACTCTTTATTAAATGAATTCAGAGACTGGGCCTCCACTGCCCTCTGGGACAGAGCATTCCACACAGCCACCACTCTCTGGGTGAAGAAGTTTCTTCTCATCTCTGTCCTAAATGGTCTACCCCGTATTTTTAAGCTGTGTCCTCTGGTTCGGCACTCACCCATCAGCGGAAACATGTTTCCTGCCTCCAGAGCGTCCAAAGAATTACCAAAGAATATGCTGGAGATTCACATGGTTATTGAACTGACAAGGATCAGGCCATATTTGATTGAATGAAACAGAACTAATTAACCATGTGATGGGTACAGGAGTACCTTACAAAAATGACACTGGTTGAATCTGACTTTGGATCGGAGAGTGAGAAATGACAGTCACAAACTGAGGTTTTAAATTAAAGTATTGTAACTTTTGAAGAATTGGAAAGTAAATGCTTACAATGAACTAAGCTCAGCTGTTAGTGAATAAACCTACACAGAAACAATGAAAGCTACTCAAGAAAATATCTGATATGATACAGTATCCTTAAAAAGGCAAAGATAACACTTGCACAGCTGAAACAAGGGTCAGCAAATGAGACAAGAGGTAGTACTAAATTAAAATACTTCAAATAGAAAAGCAACAAAGTGATACTGAGCAAATATATGGTGCAAAGATGGAACAAATAAAAAATTACAATGGATATCCAAGCTATGATTTTAGAGTGATTGATAATGAGCCATTGTCCAACAGAGATGGACAATTGGTGATGTAGCCTGAGGGGCATCATGTTTATACATTAAAACAAAATAAAATGGCGCGGAGGAATGTGTATCCACAAAAAAAAGAAAAACATATCAGATAATTAAAAATGGTGGATGTGTTAATTCGATATTTTGCCTTCATTTCACTATGAAGGAAGACAATAAAATACCAGCTCTACAGGAATACCTACACATTAAGAAATAGAACTGGGTACAGGTACAGGTAATTTAAGCAAAATGAAGGCAATGGAGAATGGGGCAGCATGATGGCTCAGTGGTTAGCACTGCTGCCTCACAGCGCCAGGGACCAGGGTTCAATTCCCGCCTCAGGCAACTATCTGTGTGGAGTTTGCACATTCTCCCTGTGTCTGCGTGGGTTTCCTCCGGGTGCTCCAGTTTCCTCCCACAGTCCAAAGATGTGCAGGTTAGGTAAATTGGCCATGCTAAATTGCCCGTAATGTTAGGTGCATTAGTCAAGGGTGAATGTAGGGGAATGGGTCTGGATGGGTTGCTCTTCGGAGGGTCAGTGTGGACTTGTTGGGCTGAAGGGCCTGTTTCCACATTGTAGTGAAACTAATCTAATCTAAACTAAAAAATAATTGGACACATTCTTTTAAGATCCCTGGGCTGAAACAAAAAGAAACAAATCCAATGCACTCTGGATTCAGGAAATATGCCTTGGATTGAAAAACTGAAAATATCACTGCTATTTCAGTTGACCATAAAGTGATAATACCACAGAAGGAGGCCAATCAGCCCTCAAATCTATGCCAATTTTATGCAGAACATTTCAATCAGTCACATACCCTGCTCTGTTCCTACAAGTTTATTTCCTTCAAATGCCTATTCAATTTCCCTTCAAAATCACTGACTATCTTCACTTTTGCCACTTTTGAGGCTACAAGCTCCAGGTTTACAGCAGCCCCTGCACTCTTCCACAAAACATTAAATCTGTACACTAGCCTTTGTATTATCATTTAAGTGGAACAGAATTGACTTGTCTACCAAAAATAACTTGTCACAAGCTTGTCCAGCTTTATTAGGGGTTACTTTAACCTCCTTTCTTCCAAGGAGAACAGCCCCAAACTCTCTAACCTAACCTTGTAGTTAATGCATTTTGTTTAGAGTTCTGGAAAAAGGTCACCGGACCCGAAATGTCGACTCTGCTTTCTCTCCACGGATTGATCCAGTTGAGTTGAGTTTTTCTAGCAATTTCTGTTTGTGATTCTGTGATTTCCATCAGCTGCAGTTCTGTTATTTTTCTTGTAGTTAAAAATCCCTGATCCTTGGAAACTTTCTAGTAAATCATATTTGCACCTACTCAAGGACCTTCTCAACATCCCTGAAGTGTGATGACTAGAAGTTGATGCAATACTGAAGTGGGAGTCTAACCTGAGATTTTAAAGCCCAACTTTTCTAATTTTATACTTAATATTTTTGTTCATTTTACCGAAGACCCAAACACTTTGCTAACTACCTGCCCAATATGTTCTGTCATTTTAAAAGACCTATGCACTCAGGCCCCTTCTGCCTCAATACACTCTTTGCTAGTAAATGTATTAAATTGCTTTCGAGCCTTGCCATCAAAAATGCATCATCTCTCACTTCTCTGCATTAAATTCAATTTTCCACTTATCTACCTATTGTTCAGATTGTGTCTTATTGCAGTCAATCATCTTCATTGTTTGCCTTCTACAAGTTTGGCATCATCAGTACATTATTGAAATTTTACCCTGCGTTCAAACATTCAAGTACAGCAAATTTTGTTTTAACCAGCACCTTAAGAACTGGCACTCTTAATATAATAATTATATAGGAGGAGAAAGTGAGGACTGCAGATGTTGGAGATCAGAGCTGAAAATGTGTTGCTGGAAAAGCGCAGGTCAGGCAGCATCCAAGGAACAGGAGAATCGATGTTTCGGGCATAAGCCCTTCTTCAGGAATGAGGCTCATTCCTGAAGAAGGGCTTATGCCCGAAATGTCGATTCTCCTGTTCCTTGGATGCTGCCTGACCTGCTGCACTTTTCCAGCAACACATTTTCAGCCATAATAATTATATACCCAAGATACTGTATTATTGTGATTTCCACCATGTCCAAGTAGTCAGTTATAGAGTCATAGAGATGTACAGCATGAAACAGACCCTTCAGTCCAACCTGTCCACACCGACCAGATATCCCAACCCAATCTAGTCCCACCTGCCAGCACCCGGCCCATATCCCTCCAAACCCTTCCTATTCATATACCCATCCAAATGCCTCTTAAATGTTGCAATTGTTCCAGCCTCCACCACTTCCTCTGGCAGCTCATTCCATACACGTACCACCGTCTGTGTGGAAAAAGTTGCCCCTTAGGTCTCTTTTATATCTTTGCCCTCTCACCTTAAATCTATGCCCTCTTGTTCTGGACTCCCCTACTCGAGGAAAAAGCCTTTGTCTATTTATCCTATCCATGCACCTCATAATTTTGTAAACCTCTATAAGGTCACTCCTCAGCCTCCGACGCTTCAGGGAAAACAGCCCCAGACTGTTCAGCTTCTCCCGATAGCTCAAATCCTCCAACCCTGGCAACATCCTTGTAAATCTTTTCTGAACCCTTTCAAGTTTCAGTTAAAGGCGTGAATGAGAAAGCTCTCTGCCAATAAGTTTTATTTGTTACTATTTCAGTGACTTATGCTGTAAATAAAGTACAATGCGACGTGTTTACCCCTTGCATTACGTTTCTATTACTTAGTGTGTGTTTTTACATTGATTATGCAGGTCCCTTGATTATTTGTAATATCTGATCACCTGACACACTCCTGGTCGCATAGATGCTGTATAATAAAAGGTTCGCTGTAGTTCATACAGAGAGAAAAACAGTTGTCCTCATTTTTGTCAAGCAGGGTATCTGTTTTTGAGTTTTAAAAACTGTGGACTGAAATAAGAAAGAACTGTTTTAAAAGTGTTTTAATAGAATGCTGCAGTTGTGCAAGCAAGTAACCTGACACCCATGCCAAGCATCATGCAAACTGTTTGAAAAAGTAGAAATTGGAATTTCAGTTTCTGACATCTGGAGCCAAGGGGGTATACTGATGCAGCATTTGATTGATAAATGGTTATTAGTCCATAGACAAATAACAGAGGGTTTTTGCTAACCTGCAACTGTGTGATTAATTCTCAGGTAAAAGAATAACTTGGAGCAAGAAACAAGTCATAGAGGTAAAGAAGTGTTCAGTTCTTCCCCAGCTGAGGAGCAGCCCATTCTCTGCAGTCACAACTTACTGTAAACCGAAAGAAAACCAATGTATCATTTCCGCAACAGCTGTTGATCACTGACTTTCAACTGCCAAATCACAGACTTTTTAATAAGCCTATCAGCCAACTTGTGCCTGTTACTAAAAAGTGAAAGCATTGGAGAAAGACGATTGAAGCAACACACCAGTCAGCAAAAAGTCATAAGGATCGTCTCAACGACAGAACCTGAAACAAAGACATGAACTGTCTTTCCAGTTTTATCCTCATTGTCCATATCTATTTTATCCTGTCTGTCTATATATGTGTGTATATTTATAAAGGATCAGTTTTATTTAGTAGCACTGTATATGTCAATGGATTGTATGGCTTACATGTAGCTAGAGTCTAAATTAGGGGTACAGAAGGGAGAAGATGGGGAGAGGGAGCATGATGGGAGAGGAGAGTGAAGGAAGAAAGCAAGTGCAAGAAATGAGATTTGGGGAGAGACAGGAGAAGAAAAGGAAAAATACGGCAGTGGGCAAGAGAGGCAGAAACAGAGGTAAAGTCAGGCAGGGAAGTGGTAAGAAAAATGAGTCCAGCAGTCAAGTTGAGAAAGTGAGGGCGCCAGTATTAGTAACAGCATCAGTGAGGGGGAAACAAGTCAACCTGGGAGTGAAGAATAGTTAGGACTTTCTGGCAAAACATCATTGACAAATTTTTCCATGACATCCATGAGGACTTGAGTATATATGATAAAGCAAAGTTCTCCAAGTACCTGTGAATATCTTCTTTCTTATTTCTAAAACTTTATTCATCACTGATATTAGTGACTGGCCTGGTACCACATTTAACACTTTCTAATCCTTTGGGACCTCTGGAAAAGATTGGAAGATTATGGCAAGCATTTTCCCTCACTTTCCTTCACAAATTGAGATGAAAGCAATTCGAACCAATGAGTTTTTCCAATACACCCTGCCTTTCAAATTCATTCCACCCATTATTTCTACTGATACTTTGTCAGCTTCCCTGTCCTTAGTAAACCCCAAAACAAAGAACTTGTTACGTGTTCCATACTAATCTAAGTAGAGAGTAAGGAGACAGCTGAGTGTAAAACTAACAAGTTTATATCAACTATAGCAACGTTACCTCAGACTATCATTGTGTAGATTAAAACAAAAGTAGTACCAACAGTCTGGATTTGTGAAGACTACGGCACGTCAGATAAACTTAGCTGAGATTTATTTGAGAAGACTTCCATCAAGGTATTTAGTATTATCGAAGAAAGCATTTGATGGGGGTTCCAAGGTGGCGGCGATCTAAGAAGATCACGTTGCAGAGCTCCGCAGGAGCAGGACGAATTTTTAACCCGCCACACCCAGACCACTGTGATAGCCTAAGACTCTGGAAACGTCGTGGAGTCCCAGGAAACTGTTAACAGTAAGCTTATCTTGGTTTTTGCCATTCAAGGATGCCGAAGAAGGGAGGAGGAGCGTCAGAAGCTGGGCCCCGGCCCAGCCTGCAGGATCCTTGGGTTCGATTTCTCACCAGGTCCTGGTGAAGGAGCTTGTGAAATCTCGCAAGATGTTGGGTAAGCAGATAGAGGAGAAACTGGTCTCGATGTCCATCATGCTGCAGAAGCATGAACAGTAGCTGGGAGACCTGGAGAAAAGGATGGATGGGGTACAACACAGAGTCTCAAAGGTGGAAGCTGAGACCAGTCCCTCCAAGGATACGATGTAGGCCTGTAATTTGCTTGACCAAGTTGATGATCTTGAGAACAGGGGCAGAAGAAAATATATTCATATCGTCGGTCTACCGGAGGGTAAGGAAGGTGAGTGGCCAGCAGAATTTGTTGAGGACTGGTTGCTGAAATTCCTTAACTTGGAGGCTGGAATGAGAGGCTTGAAGATTGAGGGGGCCACCGGGTCACAACACGGAGGTCAGGTCTAGATCAATGTCCTGGTCCTATCTTGGTGTGGTTTCATCATTATAGAGATAAGGAGGAATTGTGGAAGCTTCCAGAATCTGGGGAAGGATCCGAAGGCCCTAGTTTACAAGGGCTCTAAGATATGTTCTTCCAGAACTTCTCAGCAGCGGTGATCCAGCAAAGAAAATCCCATGACGGCGTCAAGGAAAGACCGAGGGAGCTTGGGATTCAGTACTCTCCGAGGTATCCGGTGGTGCTTCGATTCACCTTAGATGGATCTGTACATCTCTTTGACATGTTGGAGAAGGCAAAAGACTTTGTGGACAAATTAACTTCATCTGAACAATTTAGTATGTACAAATAGTAGCGTTGTTTGGGTATGTCTCTGTTTTTTCTTTTAAAAAAAATGCAAGTCCGGTCAGGGGTTTCTTTTCCTATCTTTTTTATTGGTAATAATCTGGTTCAAACTATGTTTGGTGACGGTTGAGATGTGTACTTTCAATTTTTAAGTTATACCAAAGGATGGGTGGGGTACTTACCCTCTTTTTAAAAATTTCTTTATTCACATTGTTATTCCATGGTGTATTTTCTTTGTTTGCTGCTTGTGTTTGCAGTGCGGCTATAGCTAGGAGGGGGGAAAATAGTTGGGATGGCTAGATGCCTACTTACAGGCAGTTTACGCTCAGTTCAAGTATTTAAATGCCCAGGCCGCAGAATTGGCAGCGGGATGGGAAGTTGGGTTTTGGGATGTGCAGTTGCCCCCTTTGGACAGGGGGATGAGTTCCCCTATTCAGCGCCATTGGCGCTTTATATGTTGGTTTGTTTGTTGTATATAATCTTTGATAGCTTTGTAGATTTGTTAACTGTAGTGGTTTTAGTTTATGCAGTTTTTACGTTCGATGGATCTTGCTACACTAAGGCTCGTCAATTTGTGGTTCGAGTTCCTCCTCTGGAATCTAAATGTTACTGCAGAAGGTTATGGCTAAGGACTTGATTAAATGGTGTACCTGGAACATCAAGGGGAATCACTCACCGATTAAGAGGAAAAAGGTACTTTCGAGTCTTAGAAAGGAAAATGTGGATATTGCTTTGTTACAGGAGACACACTTGGATGATAGTGAGCATTTGAAACTACAGCAGAATGGCTTTGATCGCGTTTACTTTTCATCTTTTAATAACAGAAGTAGGGGAGTGGCTATATTGGTTAGGAGGAATCTCCCATTTAAGTTACTAGAGTGTGGTAAAGTCAGACACAGGAGATTTGTAATTCTCAAAGTCCTAATAAACAGGACATATGGTGTTTTAAATGTTTATTGCTCTCTGGCCCATCCCCTCAAATTTCTGGTAGATGCTTTCTCTAAAGTGATGAATCTCAAGTTCTGGCATATCATTTATAGGGGAAATTTTAATTGTCTCATGGATCCCACAGTAGTCTAGTTGCCCAAAGCGCTCCACCCCACCCCCGATACCCTTTGTAACAAACTGAACAATTAGTGGACCTGTGTGTGGAGTTAGGGTTGGTGGATGTCAGGAGGCGCCTCCGCCCTACAGGCAGGGACTTTATGTTTTTTTCCAATCCACACAGATGTCACACCAGGATTGATTTTTTTTCTGACCCCCGTGGCAACCCTGGACTTGGTGGCATCTTGTACAATCAGTAATATTACCATTTCTGATCACGCTCCAATGTACCTGTTGGTTAAGATGAAGGATGTTACAGAGGGCTCGAGGCACTGGCGAATGGATCTCTTTATCGTCAACGATAATACGTTTGTGGAGTATTTCTCATGGGAATTTAGGACGTTCCTAGGCATTAACTCAGACTTGGTTAGTAGCCAGTCCGTCCTTTTTGGAAACTGCCAAATCCTATGCCGGGGGTTAGTTATTTCCTCCTCTGCCAGTAGGAAGCGGCAGAAGGACGAATAGCAACGTCTTGTCAAAGCACAGTTGAAAGAAGCGAAAAGGCTTACTTTGACAGGCCCTTGTTGGTCAAGCTACAGAGGATTATGGTGCTGTGGTCTGTATTGAATTCCGTGCTCTTGCAGACAACAAAGATGGAGCTTACTTTCGCAGAGGTTATACAAACATGGTGACAAGCTAGGCAAGTACCTAGCATATCTCATCAGGAAAACGAGTGTCCCTCAAACCATTACGTTGATTAGAGAAGGGTCTGGGAAACTAACACGTGATTCCAAAAAGATTAATGTGGCATTCCAGAGATCTTACTTTAAGTTATACCAATCTGAGGGTTGTGAGGAAGGGCGGGCCAAGATGGAGTCCTTTTTCAAGGACCTGGAACTCTTGGGCATGATTCACAAACAAGAGTCTTTTCTCAATGCCTCCTTTTCAGAGAAAGAGGTGTAGGAGGCTGTGAAGAAACTTCAGAGTAGAAAGGCGCCCAGTCTTGATAGACTTCCCAGTCGAGACTGTATTGCTGGAAAAGCACAGCAGTCAGGCAGCATCCAAGGAGCAGGAGAATCGACTTTTCGGACCGGAGCCCTTCATCACGAATGAGGCTGGGAGCCTCAGGGGTGGAGAGATATCTCCAACATCTGCAGAACTTACTTTCTCCTTGATGGATTTCCCAGCCAATTCTTTAAGGAATTTTTAAACATATTGTCAGGCCCGATGCTCAACATGTTCAATGACTCGTACAGTCATGATCATTCCCCACCACCTCTAAGAGAGGCCAACATTTCGCTTATTCTTATAAAAGGAAAGGTGCTTCTTACAGGCCCATTTCACTCTTAAAATGTGGACTTCAAAATCCTCTCCTGCGTTAATGCTGGAGACTGTGTCAACTCAGCTCACTTTTATCTTACGTGAGTGACTGGGCTTGTGCGGAATCTTTTTTAATATGGTTAGATATCAAAACCTCTCAGGCAGGGTGTCCCCTTACTAACTTGCTGTTTTTGGACAAAATGAGGACAGTTAGGGAATATTGCCATAACCCAATAGTTATGAATACTGTTAAAGCATGGAGGGCAATTGAGCAGAGGGAAGGCAATATTGGCAAAACATCTTCTCGTACACCTATTGTTGCTATGCCAGGTTTTCAACTGGGGATGATAGATTCAGGATTCAAACATTGGGCAGCTAGAGGTGTGTCTTGCATGGGCAATTTATTTGAGGGAGACACAATGATGTCCTTTGATCAGTTAGCACGGAAATATGAACCATCTAACAGGGACCTCATTTGTTTTTTTCAAGTTAGGGATTTTATTCAAAAAAAGACAATGCTTTTGACTGATCCCTCCAATCTGACATAGAGAGAAGGGTGCTCAGTGCTAAGAGTACACTTTCTGTCAGCACTTTGTATCATCAATTGGGGGGCACCCCCTCAGGTGAGTTCGATCAACTCTGCAGGGTGTAGGAGAAAGAGCTATGCGTTGAAGTCTCCTCAGAGGCATGGGAAGATATTTGGGAAAATGCAAGAAAGATATCAATTTACAATAGGACCCATGCTTTCTCCACAGGGTTCACTTGGCTCCAGATTGTTTGTCAAAATTTAAACCAGGGATATCTTCAACATGTCCCAAACACAAGGCTGGTACGGGCACTCTTACCCATTGTCTCTAGTCCTGTGGTGGGCTTCAAACATACTGGAGCGCTGTGGCAGGTGCAATGGAGGGGATTTTGGGTGTAAGGGTGGAGAAGGACCCAATCGCTCTCCTTCTTGGCCTGCCCAGTGTATTCCCTGTAGATACACATAAGACAAAAACTTTTCAACATTCTCACTTTCTGCGCAAGAAAAAATATTGTTAGGTTGGGTGTCCGAAAATCCCCCGGGTTTGTCGCGTTGGCAGCAGATTGATATGGAGCATATCCCCTTGGAGTTTCTCACAAGCATGGTACACCATAAGACTGAGAATTTCTATAAGACATGATGACACTTTCTGGAATACCTGGACACAGATTTGTCTGCCACAGTAATAAGAGCTTTTATATAGCCGTAACAATTGTGCTTTACGAGTCCAACATCCAGAAAGGGGGAACTGCGAACGTATGCATATATGAAAACTAATGTTCATGATATTAGAGAGTGAGTGTTTTGTTTGGCTGAGCTGCGTTATTATTATTTATTAGTTTGTTGTTGGTTATTATTTATTTAGTTAAGTAGTTATTTGGAGCTTTTTTATATATATACTTTTCTATGCATATTTATACTTCGTACATGAAGGCCGTTTTGTTTTTTTTTTACTTTTTTTGGTGTTCTTTCTTTGTATTGCTTTGCATTTGTTTTAATATTTAAAAAATATTTTTCAATAAAAATATATTTTTGAAAAGAAAGCATTTGGTAAGGTTCCATACAAAAGATTAATAAAATTGAGTCTGGACTGAATTGAAAGTAACCTTGGAATGGTCTGACAGTTTTGTTGGGTGGTAGGAGACAAAGTACTTGTTGTCCTGATTGGCATGATTGTTAAGTGCTGCTACCTAGAAATCTGTACTGGGCTCTCAGTTTTTAAACATACTACTAAGTCAATAAATAGGAGTGTTTTACATATCCAGGTTTGTGGGTGACAAAGTTACGCAAATTGACTTAACTTAGGGGCAAAATTATGATGGACTAAATTCAGCTTGCTATGCAAGATTGTCATTATGGATCCAAGAAAGACAAATCAGAATAAATTCCTTTAAAGGGAAGTTGAGGATCAGGGATGGAGTCAAATAGTTTAAGTGTCTATGCCTGTGAATTATTTAAAACCAACGCACAGATAGAAAAAGTGATAAAGGAAAATGGCGCGGTTTTAACCTTAAGGCTAGTTAGAATTCCAAATTGAAGTTTATTTCAGTTGTTCATAGCCTTGCTAATAAAATATTTGCAGTATTGAATACCAAGCCTTAATATAATTAAATTTGCTTGGAAGGGATACAATGAAAGTTTACCAGGGGGTTGCAGTATGATGGCAGATTACAAAAAAATTAGTCCTATTCCAATGAACTTAATTGATTTTGGGGTGATCTAATTCAGATTTTTACAATGAGTAAATAACTCAATAGAGTGGTGGAGGTAACTTAATAGATAAGACATAATCTTATCATTCGAGTAAAGCAATTTAGGAGTGAAATTAGGAAGGGCATTTAATACTTTCCTCTAATGGTAGTGAAAAATCTAGAATACTCGCCTGCAAATTTTAAGTCAATTCAAAACTTTCAGGATTGAAGTTAATGTAACTTTGTTAGGTAGGGGCATCAAAGGATAAAGCACAAAGTTGGGGAAATAAAGTTGAGGTACAGATGAGCAAAGAGCACAAATGACTTAAGGACTGGATGACTCTCCTCTTCTTCTGCAGTTCTGTGTATTAACTCCACCAGAATTTTCAATACCTCACACTATTGAGTTCATCCTAAGCAGAATAAACTCTCAGATATTTCTAGATGAGGAGTCAAATAACTGTGTAAGGCAGGAACTAATCACAACTAATGAATTTACTAAGCCCATGTGTAACAATAAAACTTTAACACTGAACACCAAGACCTGCATCCACCAAATGTTCCACTGACCATACTGTTATATGGCAGCAAGGTGTACAACAGTATAAGAAATAAAGTCTTTTCAGACACCGTATTCTAAGTATGGAAACAAATGGAAGACAAAGTTCCTTCCTCAAAGTAACTCAGTTAGCTAAACCATCAAGCTTTAAACTATTCTGAAACTCTCTCCAGTAGGTTGGTCATCTTTACCAGATGGACTGTGGTAATATTTCAAAGGAACTTTATTTTAATATATGGATAACTTGCAGGTACATCTAGGCTTTTGGTTTGTGAAGGTTCAGGTTTTAAAACCTCTGCAAGAGCTTAACACTGCTAACAACTGGCCAAAATGGACTGCATATGGCTGCAAATAGACTCAAAAGAGTAAGCAGCAAAGTGTATTTAAGTTTCACTCAAGAATCACTCTCTCAAAATGTTGAAATGTGGCAAAATAACTGAACTGCATTGATGCTTATACTACTGTCTTTTGAGATGGTAGGATTTTTTATGCATCCATAGGATGAGGACATTGCTGACTAAGCCAACATTTATTGCCCACCTCTAGTTCGCCAGAGTGGAGACAAGCTTTCTTCTTGAACTGCTAGAGTTCTTGAAGTGTAGGAATCACCACAGTGCTGTTAGGAAGGGAGCTCCAGGATTTTGACTAAACAACAATCAAGGAACAGTGAAATATTTCCAAGTCAAGATGGTGCACGGCTTGGACGGAACTTAGAGGTTATAACAGCCCCATGCATCTACTGCTTTTGACCTTCTGGGTGGTATTGTCTTGGGTCTGGAGGTGCTGTCAAAAGAGATCTGTTGAGTTACTGCAGCACATCTTTTAGATGATACACAGGCTGCCACTGTGTGTCAGTAGGAAGGGTGCGAATGTTGAAGTTGGTGGATCAACTTCGTCCTGGACAATGCTGATTTTGTCAAGACCTGTTGGAACTTTACCCACCCACGCATTTGCAGAGTGGTCTATCACACTCCTAACTTGTGCCTTATCTTATGGAAAGACTTTGGGTGACAGGAGGCAAGCTATGTGCTGAAGTTGTAGCTTCTGCCCAGTTCTTATAGTCACAGAAGGCTAGTCCAGCTCAGTTTCTGATCAGTGGTAATCCCCAGGGCATTGCTGGTGGGGATATTCAGTGATGGTAATGCCATTAAGGGACAAGAGTTAGATGGTTATTGCTTGGCATTAGTGTATGGCATTAATGTTACTTGCTTGGACAGCCCAAGCCCGGAAGTGATCCAGCAGTAACTGGGTAGGAAAGATTTGTATTTTTTGAAGGCGGGGTGGGGGGGGGGGGAACACTTACCCAGACTTGGAAACATACAAAACAGGAGTAGGCCTGTTCTGTCAATCAATATGATTCACAGCTGATCACCTAACTCACGACTCTTGTTCCAATTTCTGCCAGATATACTTTGATTCCTTTAGACCCATGAACCAGATCTAACTCCTCCTTAAAAACATTCAATCTCTTGGCCTCAACTGTTTCTATGGCAGAGAAAGAGAAATCCACAGGCTCACCACTCTCTACATGAAGAAATTTCTCTTCATATCAGTCACAAATGGCCCATCCTATATCTATAAACGGTGACATCTGGTTCTGTACTTCCCAGGCACTGGGAACATCTTTCCTGCCTTTACCTTGTCTAGTTCTTTTAGGATTTTGTTTTGGTTCTCCCCCTGTATTGTTCTAAACTCCAGTGAATATAGTCCTAACTGATTCACCCTGCCATCCCAGGAATCAGTCTGGTAAACCACTATTGCACTCACTCCATAGTCAGAACATTCTTCCTCAGGTAAGGAGACAAAACTGCACATGATACTCCAGATGTTGTTTCACCAACTCCCTGTACAATTGCAATTTTCCAAATTGCCCATGTTGTACTGGAATAGATTGGGTAGAAGCATAGCTGGTTCAAGTGCAAATAAATGTAATCAAAATGGCAATCACAACCACCTTATGCACTAGGTTTGATTCAAATCAGTGGAACACCATCTAAGTGGTCTTGGCAGAATGCAAACTGAAATCAGTCAAGACTTTCACAGGTTACTGTCCATAACACTGTATAACTTTGTTTAACGTAACTGCAATTGTATTTCTTTGGCAGTCTAGAACCTTAAAGACTACACTCCGCTTCACAAATATGATCAATAAGCCAATGACAGATTCCTAATGAAACAGCATTCTTTGAAATTAACTCAGCATAATGCAACTACAGAAATGAAATTTTACTTCCTGGATCATACAGTCTTGATTATAATGTCTTCCAAATATTTTGTGAACTACAAAACAACATTATTACAGCAAAAGTAAAAGAAACAATTCAAGAATTGGCTCACAGTAGCTAATTCTTCTGACAGTCAGTTGAATTTTGTAATCTTCCCATAGCACAGTGTAAAATCTAGCATGAGAATTACACAAAGTAATACTGGCACATAAGCTGTTGTCATTACATTCTAATAAACTTAGCTACATAATTTTAGTTTTAATTGAGCAGATCTCTCAGAATATCGTGACCATTCTTTTCTTTCAGCATTCATAGACCATATTGTTGAGAATTTCTTACTTTCTCAAACTTTGCATGAGTAATCAAAGCTAACAGGATTTTCTTAAATGCTTAAGGAGTGCAAGTCAGAATGCAGAGTCGCAACCAAACCATTTGTAAAAATTGGCAAGCTTGTGTTTTTGGTAAAATAAAATTAATTCAGTTAGTTAATCAGAAGGATTACAATGGACAATACATTGGGCCAATGCTGCATTATTTGACTGTGGTTAACCAACTCTGATAAGCAGTGCAGAGGAAACAAGTAAATAAACTGACTCTGCCAATGTTCCCTCAAGCATGGTTATGAAAATATGTATTTTTTTTTTAATCCTGCACTCACAACACAACTTAAAGTTTGAATCTTGGGTCATGTACAAATGTAGAGCTACGGAAACAATATGTTGACATTGCAAGATATTTATTTTCAGGTGTGGCAGGAGTTCAACGCTAGGTGCATGTGGGTGCAGCTTTCTTACTGATGACTATAAACAATATAAATAGCTTTCCAGCACTACTTGTACTGTCAATTGTCAGATCACTTCACTGGGAAATGGAGAAGAGGCATCAATATAGGTAGTGCCATTTAAAAGTAGCCTGCATGACTTAAAGGAGGGGCACAGTTTAGCTTCAGAAAACTATGATAAAAGTTATGATCAATGATGAATTTGCAAATCATCCTCATTTTTCTAACAGTGTGTTAGAGAGATTGGTGAAGGAGATTGCCAGAAGTAATAAAACAATAATTCTGAGCAGACTGCAATATATCAAATGCAGATGTAGGTCAGTGTCATTTTTTAGACCTTAACTGTATTGCTGGAAGGTGATGAATAGAGGATATATGATTTCTAATATCTTTCATTACACTCTACCTGGATTTCCATTATATGTTGCCCCTGTGATCTTCTTATTCCCCCAATTCATCACTCTCTACTCCTAGTGATACTGTCCTCACTCTTTATCTCCTCATACCTTTACCACAGTTGACGCACCAGAAACATCGCTCTACCTTAACAAACATCCCCTCAAACCTCACTCTACTGACAAATCCAATCTACTTACAGGCAATGTTCATACACAACAAGAGCAAGCAAACCATCTGCATTACAAAGCCAACGTTCGTCCGTGCACTGAGTCTACATGAATGACTAGTGAGATGCATTGCAAACAGAGATGCATCAGGAATGTTGAATCTACTGAGCTGGAAGACAGGTCCTGCAGGATTTTAAACCACCTTCCCGTTGCACTTAAATCTCTCATTTTCACATTATGATTGATACTATGCTGCTACTTTCTGAAGCTGTCCAGATGCTTCTGCTAATCCATGTCATTAAAGAGTACCTTTGTTCCTTTCTTGACACCAGCTCATAGACTTGCACTGTGCATTGCTCAGAAGGTTTCATTCTAAATTTGTTCACAGGATGAGTGTGCCTCTGACAAGACCAGCATTTGTTGCCAATCACTAATTAGCCTCAAGGTGGTGAGCCAACCTCCTCCTCGGTACACCCACAGTGCTGTTAGCACATAGCACATGTGCAGTATGCACATAGACGCGCATACAAGCAACAACTACTCGGAGGTTGCTGTCATTAAAGTGCTGTCTTAAGTGCCATCAGTCAATATTGTCATGCTGTGGCTTTCAAGAGGTTACTTTGTCCAGGTTTTTTTATTGAAGAGAGGTTGTAAGGCAGAGTGACAAGACATATGTAAGAAAATAACCAATTTGAGGTACCTTGGGGATTTCTGAAGTAAAGTTGGAACAGTGGAAGCAGCATGGGTGTGGCCAGCTCTCCCAGACCAGGCTTTCTAATTTTTGTTTAGGTTTTTAGATTTAGTTTACATTTTAGATTTAGAAGCCTTTGGGGTCTCAAAAGAGTTGGAAGCTTCAGTGAAACTCCCCAAGCTGCTATTTTATTTGAATTTTCTTTTGATATTTTTTCCTCCTGGATTGGAGAACTGCATGTGAGAATCTGTGTCTGGGTTTGCCTTTTTGCCGAGGGGTACGTTTCTGGGATGTTACATATTGGTTAATTAGTAATAGGCACTGTATATATTATCCAGTTAAGTTTTCCAATAGTTAAGTTATTCTAAATTGCTCTTTCTTTTGTTTACATTTTAATTATAGTGTTTAAATAAATTGTGTTTTGCTTAACATCAAATAGTTTGATCAGTCACATGGCATCTGGAAGATGGCACTTCACATCTACTTTTAAAATAAGTACTTAGGGTCTAGGCTAACTTCTTAAAATATTTTGAGGGGGCCTGGTCCATAACAATGTTCAGCTGTTGCTACTCAAAAACCAGCTAGTAGAAACACAAACAGGTAACCAAATACAGCGAGGAGCTGAATTAAAACCAATTTATAAATAGGCATTAGCTATGTCATCACTTGTCAAATTATGCAGGGCCTTTTGGAGCAGTGCAGCTTTTATTTTCAGTTTTGTTTTACTTTAGCTATTCATCTTTTTAAGTTTAGCTACACAATAAGAAAATGTGAAATTATTCTAAGACAAAAATAAAATACTGCAGAAAATCTGAGATAAGAACAAAAAAATTGGACTCTCTTTTTATGGGATACGTGAAACATCCATTATTCCAGTCTGACTCAGGCTCTGTCCCTCATCTCTTTTTCTGGTATCTTGAGGATTACATCACCTACTCTTGCCAAGAACTGAAAAATTTAGGTGACTTTGTTTCCAGTTTCCATCATTCTCCCACCTTCAGTTAGCCCATCTGACTCTTTCCTTCCCTGCCCTGATTTCACTGGCACAAGCTGAGAATATTTTATTGATGATCACGACAAACCTAGAGTCCTATAGTTATTTCTTAATGCATTCACTTTTGTAAATACTTTAGCCTGTTCACCATTTTCTCTAACACATCTGTTTTAGTGGTGTTACATTTCACACATACATAAAAAATGCATTTGACCAAGCCCTTGAATAGTAAGAAAATCAAGGGCAGTGGAAAGATAATTCAGGAGAATTTCTTTTGAATTTTCTTACTAGTCTGGACTGGCAGCCCCAACACTGCTGGCATTGTGGAATAGTGCTCTCTGAATTATTTTTCAGTGTGACCCCATTTTAACACTTCATAATTAATTAAAATGCAGATGCCAGAAAAACCAAAACTGCAATAAAGCAGGACAGCAACATTTAGCACATGAATCTTAAAGTTTGCATATACAATCAACATAATTATACTCCATGCAAAGAAAATCTGTATTTTTGAAGTATTTTGTGAAAATGTTACTTTATGTATTCATGCAATTTTCTGCTAAGCTCTCCATATTCTCTGGTGACAGATAACTCAGTGAAGCCCATCCCCACATACAGAGTATTCATTCCATTCCCTATCACCATAGACATATTTTCCCAGTTGCTCTGCACTCTTCCATACAATCAGCTCATCTTCCCAAACCCCCTCAGACATTCCAGCCTTTTTTTTCAACCAACCAGTCTCCATTCCCACACATTCACCAGCCCTTGTTCTTCTGGTCTAGTTGACGGTGCCTCTCAAGCACAGGATAAGTGGCTTGTGGAACATGTAGACAAGAGATGGCATGTAGAGAAGTCTGGAGCCACCTATCATGATCCTGCCTCAACCACAAGTTAGCTTTTTGTTCCACACCTTGGACACAGTCAGGACCCAACTCGGACCACATTCATTTTTGGCCCAGTCAGTTAAATTACAGTTAAAAACATTTTCGACGTTGAAGAGATCTTTGTTCCACTGTTTAATGCAACTGATACAGTGGGTCCAAGGGTACCCCGTCAGTACCTCTGAACAGGGCTGTCTCCTTTCCACAGACACCATTGCTGCTGAGAGGACAGGGACCCCCTGACCCCAAATAAGATTTTTGAGTCCGACATTTGAAAACCATTATTGAGAAGCGTGCAACAAGGAGAAGTGCTGGGAATATACTGAAGGATCCCACCCGAGCTGACAAACAGTGGATCCATTGTATTAGGGGAGAAAGTGAGGTCTGCAGATGCTGGAGATCAAAGTTGAAACTTTATTGCTGGAACAGCACAGCAGGTCAGGCAGCATCCTGAAGAAGGGCCTGTGCCCGAAACGTCGAATCTCCTGTTCCCTGGATGCTGCCTGACCTGCTGTGCTGTTCCAGCAATAAAGTTTCAACAATCCATTGTATTAGGGTGATAATGGTTCACTCAAATCAAAATCCTTGTTCCTGCATGCTTCTCATTATATTGATGCTTAGAATCTTGCCTGAATTCTTACAAAGTAGTTAACAGCACTGATGACGAGAATACTCCCATCGCCAGAAGATAGCTTGCCAAATGGATGGAACAGAGCATTATTGAGGATTGAGATTCTTAAAATCATCATGACTACATCATAAAAATGTCAGATTTACAAGAGGCACTGCCTGTTGACACAAATTAAACTTTTAGCAAATGCCAAGTCCATGTTGAAACATTGCTGACACATGATGGAAAGCACAGAAACCTATATACAGGATATTCAACACCTATGGAAATTAGGAATGCAAGCAAATCCTAATGCCTTACTTCTGCTTGTCATTAAGATGGTAATGGGCTGCTGAAAATCACAAACAGCACATCGCTCACCTGCAGGACAGAGTGTACAGCAAATGGGTAATGTCATGCGAAGCAGTTTAAAAGGACTCACAATAATACAAGTTTAGAATCATATGGACCTTCATTAAGCTCCAATTCCCACTTTGGCAGCACAGGCAAGAACTTGTCTCCCAATAACTTTGCACATTACTCCTCAGGTTCCGTTATGATATTTGGTTCTTGAAGTTTCCTTTGCCATCTTCCTGCAGTTAGTGTGGATCTTTTGCTACTGCTCTGCTCCTTCCCCTGATACAGCAGCCTTAAGTGGAAAGCCCTGTAGCATTTTCACATTCATCAATTAACAAACAAATCCTCTGAATAAGTTCTTGCTCTCCATATATTCACACTGCAAGTCTCTCACAGACAAATGCTTCTCAGAAACCTGGTCTTAAAGAGCACAGCAAAGCTAAAAGAACAGGCTACCCAGTCACTTAACTAAATAGAGGTGAAAATGTAAAAAAAAATTGTTCCAGTGCAAGTTGCTTCCTCTTAAAATTGATGGGCAAGTTAATAAACGCATGTTTTAAGCATGCCAAGGCATTAATTTCATTAAAGGGTCCTGGTGCACACACTGTACCCTTATTAGCACAGTTAACTGATGCCTGTGTCTTGTTTCAGGCAACCATCAGGGATGGATATCAAGCACCAAATACCAATATGGTGTTGTGCAAATACAGAATGTAAGTCCAGTACAGAAAATCATGCTGCTTTTCTTTGTGGCATATAATTGGACCTGGAACTTGTGCACTAATTAATTTCGACCCTGTCATAAATGCAACGGTATAAAAGCAACTTTAAAAAAAAACATACTTTTTGGCAGGGACAGTTTTCTGGAGATTCCAAAGCTTAAGGGTGTGGTCTTCAGAGGCTGTAACCAGCACAGGCTCTACGGGATGAAAAACTAATGCACGGACTCCATCAAAGTGACTCCGTAGTGTGTACTTGGGATTCCATGTCTTCCTATATGCATCCTTATTAGCAGGTAACTGAAAATGAACATATGGTTAAAAATATATTACGTAGCTGTACCATACCCAGAATCAACACGTAATATTGGAAAAAGGAAACAATCTTCACAAATTATCCCTGCTTCCACACAAAGCACACTGACTATGATATTTTCCACTAGTGATGAGAACTGTAGAATGATGCTGTATACTATATTTAAAAAGAGTAGGGAAGACCACAATATGATCTCTACTGTGGATTTTGTTCATTCAAGAATGCAGGCATTGCTGTTTAGGCTAATATTTATTGCCCGGCTCGAATTGCCCTACAGCATGTGGCGGTGAGCTGTTTTCTTGTACTGCTACAGTCCATGTGGTGAACGGACACCCACAGTGCTGATAAGGATTATGTCCCTCCCGTGACCGTGAAGGGACCATCGATGTAGTTGTAGTGCAAATTATAGGTGGTATAGACTGCTGCCAATGCACAAATAGTCAAAAGGAACGAATATTGAAAGTGTCAAATGGAGTGAAAATCAAAAAGACACTTTTATCTTGGATGGGGTCTAGCCTCATGTGTTGTTGAAGTTGCAATTATTTAACAAGTGGACAATATTTCATCACACTTTTGACTTATGCCTTATAAATAGTAGATAGGCTAGGAGAGTCAGTAGGTGAGTTATTTGCCTCCGAATTCCTAGTCTTTCTCCTGCTCTTGGAGCCACAGTATTTTAATGACTAGCTCAGTTCATTCCGGTTCCTAGTCAACAGTGAACCTGATGAAGTTAATAATAGGGAATTCAGCGATGCTAATAACATTAGATGTCAAGAGGCAATAGATAAATTCTCTCTTGCTCAAGAGAATGACTGCCTCATACTTGTGTGGTGTGAATGTTACTTACCATTCACTGCACCAAGCCTGGATGTTTCCAGGGTTCACTGTATTTGAATAGCTTCAGTATCTGAGATGCCATGAGTAATGCCAAACGCTGTGTAATCATTAAATATCCCTGTCTCTGACCATACATAAGGAATGTCTGCAGCCATGTCCGGGAACTAAGAACATTGATCTTCACCCAACCATATACATCCACCTTTGTGCTAGGTCTGTCTCCTAGAAAGTTTCCCCCTGATTGCCACTGTCTTCAACTTGGATAGGGCTTCTTGATGGCCACACTCATTCAAATGCTGCCATGATATCAAGGATAACCACCTTTACTTTCTCTCTTAAGTTCAGGACTTTTGTCCCTGTGTGGGCCAAGGCTGCAAAAAGTTCAAGAGCTGATTGGGCTTGGTAGAACTAAAGGTTACTGTCAGTGAACAGGCTATTGTTATACTTTCCATCATTTTGATGACAATTACATGGACTAATGAGGTTGAATTTGCCTTTTCATTTGTGGAGGAGATACTGAGAAAATTTACCACATTGCAAGACGGATGTCTGTGTATTAACTGCATTATAATAGGGACGCAGCTAGTTCACATTCAAATTGATAGGCTGTAATCAAACTGTCAGTCACATATTTGAAATGTAAAACTAATAGGGGCTTTACTACAAAACATAATCTTAAACTGTTCTCTATCATCTATGCCTGCAAAATAGGATCGAGGGACTGAATGGCTACTCCAGTTTCAAATTCCATGTTTGGATAAGTTCAGCACCCTCGCCCGAAATATGCATTGCGAGGAGCTCACAGACTTCTTCACCAGAGGTCAAGACTATACAATCAAGTACTTTTGCCAAGTCTCCTTCTTTTGCTAATCTATCTGGCCGAGTTCCTTTCAAGTATCCTCTCTTGCCAGCCTGGTTATTTTTCTGGTCTTTCTCTCCCTCCCTTCCTCCAGGTCACCTTGTTCATGGGATCCAGCTCCTGCACTCTCTAATCTATTGCACAAACTAGCCCTGCTGGTCCCATTGTTACAACAGATGATATTTTTTATGGTTCTCTCTCTCTACAGGTGCTGCCTTTCGTTTACTTCTAGGTAAAAACAATGACTGCAGATGCTGGAAACCAGATTCTGGATTAGTGGTGCTGGAAGAGCACAGCAATTCAGGCAGCATCCGAGGACAGGCAAAATCCGAGGACAGGCAAAATCGACGTTTCGGGCAAAAGCCCTTCATCAGGAATAAAGGCAGAGAGCCTGAAGCGTGGAGAGATAAGCTAGAGGAGGGTGGGGGTGGGGAGAGAGTAGCATAGAGTACAATGGGTCAGTGGGGGAGGAGAGGAAGGTGATAGGTCAGGGAGGAGAGGGTGGAGTGGATAGGTGGAAAAGGAGCTGGGCAGGTCGAACAAGTCCGGACAAGACAAGGGGACAGTGTTGAGTTGGAGGTTAGAAACTAGGATGAGGTGGGGGGAGGGGAAATGAGGAAGCTGTTGAAGTCAGCTTCCTCATTTCCCCTATCCCCACCTCATCCTAGTTTCTAACCTCCAACTCAACACTGTCCCCTTGTCTTGTCCGGACTTGTTCGACCTGCCCAGCTCCTTTTCCACCTATCCACTCCACCCTCTCCTCCCTGACCTATCACCTTCATCTCCTCCCCCACTGACCTATTGTACTCTATGCTACTCTCTCCCCACCCCCACCCTCCTCTAGCTTATCTCTCCACGCTTCAGGCTCTCTGCCTTTATTCCTGATGAAGGGCTTTTGCCCGAAACGTCGATTTTGCCTGTTCTCGGATGCTGCCTGAATTGCTGTGCTCTTCCAGCACCACTAATCCAGAATTTCGTTTACTTCTGTCAATCCTCACCTTCAGAAAACCCAAATGTCCTAGGAAATTACTGTCCCAACTTCCAGTATAAATCTCTTCTTCTGAATCGTTGTTGTTTCACAAGTCTGTGCTCATCTTCCCCAGAACTCTGTTTAAACCTTGAAATTATTTTTCCTTCTGCTCCTGCATTGCTACTCCTGGTAACCCAAGGCTCTATTAGCAGTCCAGTTCTCGTCTTCATTCGGTCCCTTTACAACATGATTAGTTTCCAAAGGTGTACACAACTTATTATTTTCTGTGTTTTTGTTTAGACCAAACATGTGAAAAAGACATTTTTAAAAACAAATGACTGGGAAGGAACTACTACACATTTGAAACAAGTTACTGAAGCTTAGAAACTTGTGTTTACGCTGTTGCTTTCAAGCAATAGGGCAGGTAGCAGGTGAGATGGGTGCGTGTGCGTAATTCAATCAGCAACAGATCGCAGGTTGGTCTGTGTAATTATGATGTTGGACAAGGTCTAGCACATGATAAAGGAGCAGTGCTCTAAAAGCTAGTGTTGTCAAACAATCCCATGGACGATCACATGGTGTCATCTGATTTTTGACGTTATGTAATTAAGGATTATGTTATGGACATCAGAGGTATTCTGCCTGATGCAACTCTCTGATTGACTCCCAGGTAGGTGAATAGCTTGGGTACTTAAAACAGATAGGCAGAAACATCTACATTGCTTAAAAAACAAGTTCTGTGTATCTCTTGCTCTGTAATAAAACACCTGATGTCTGAAGAAATAGTCATTTTTCTCCCACAAATTGCTTTAAGTGGTTGCCTTTCACTAGAAACAAAAATACATTGTAATTAGAGTACTAATTGTCTTTTTGCCTCTTGCAAAAAAAATGAAGCAAAGGTCTTGGGAAGCAAAAGGAACACCATTTCAAAGCCTGTGGACTGGTACAACTAAACTGTGCTTCTATTATTTTTTCTTCCACCCACAAAACCAATGATTTTTCATCGGTCTGTATCTGTGTGAGTGTTTGTAGGGGTTGAAAAGAGAGCGAGGCAGTGAGTTTTAATTAGTAAAGTTATGTTTTGTTAAATTTTGTTCCCCCATGGCTAGGACTTACTTATTTGTAATAAACAATAGTTCTTGTTAAATATGGAACCTGGTCAGTATTTTCTATTAACCTGATTCCATCAAACAGGCAAACTGGGGACTTAACATATTTTGATTAAACCATTAATTTTTGCGACAATTGTGGATACAGGAGGACTAGGGGAATTAGCATCGATTAACAAGTGGGATGATACAACTGACAACATAAAATTTCCTCTAATTAAATGGTGGTGAGAGAAAATATGTTTGGTCCCAACTCCAAACTCCATACTCCATTCCCTGTCTACCTCTCTCTCTGGTGTTAATCCAAAACGAAACCAGTCTGTTTTCTACTATTTGACTTGAAATGAGCTTCCGAGCATCTCCATAACTTCACCCATTTCAGCTGGGGCTAAAATCTTCATTCATGACTTAGTTACCTCCAGACATGATTATTATCATATGGTTGGTCTCCCACTTTGTATATTTCATGAACCCAAGGCCACCCAAAACTCTGCTGCACATGTCTTAATTTACGCTAAATTCATTTCACACATTAACCCCTTATGGTCACTGACCTATGTTGATCTAAGAAAACTCTTGATTTTAAAACTCTCATCCCTGGTTTTCAAATCCCTCTGAAGTCTCACTCCTTACTATCTCTAATCATCTTTACCCTCACAACACTCAAACATCAGTATCCATCTAATTCTTGCCCTTTGAGTATCTTTGCTTTTAATCACTACAACACTGGTGGCTGTTCCTCTAGTTGGCTGGATCCAAAATACTTTCTGATGCCTCTCCACAACCTATTGATCTTTATTTCTTTAAGTCAATTCTGAAAACCAAACTCTTAATCATGTGACTAAATTTTCCACGTGGCTTGGTAACATTTTGTTTCATAATACTTCCGTGAAGTATAAATGTACTAAATAAAAATTATTTTATTACACACAATTACAGCTGCAATGACTGGCATCTAAACAAACAAAACCATTTTATGTGCCATGTATGATTCATCATGGAGTCTCCCAATCTTGCTAAATCACTTACACTCAGGTGCGTTGATATAAAACTCAGCCAAGTGCGGATTTGACTTTTGAGGGGTCAACTCATTAGACTTCATCACACTCTGCTGTCATACGTCAATGGCTTCAGCCTGGTCTGTGACACTCATGTACTGGACTCAATCATGATTGAGAATGGGAGCATTCCTGTTATCAATTCAATTAGTGAAGTGAAACTAACCACCCATGACATCAAGACAGCAACAGCAAAGAGCCTCAACAAAACAGGTCAACAGGGATTCAGCGTAAAACTCCACTGGCTAAAGTTATACCTCATACAAAGGAAGTTAGTTGCAGTTGTTGGAGACCAATCATCTCAAACCAAGGATATTGCTGCTGGATTTTTCAGAATGGTGTTCAAAGTACAACCACCTTCAGCTGCATCATCACTGACCTTCCCACCATTGTAATAAGTGGGAATTGCTTGATGATGGACACACCTTTGTTCAGTTTTGAACACAACTCTTTGGATAATGAAGCAGTTTGTGACTATATGCAGCAAGACCTGCCCAAATATCCAGGCTTGCGCTGATAAGTGACAAGTGTCAATTATGCTACGTAAGTGACAATGATGATCTCCATCCAGAGAATTTTATCATCTCCCCCTGATATTCAATGGCATTACTATTGCTGAATTCCCAATCATCAACATCCTTTCAGTCATCATTCTAAAGAAGTTTAACTAGCCCTGTCACATGAAACAGTAGTTATAAGAGCTGGACCTGGACATGCGGCGGTGTGAGATTCACTTCCAGACTCTGAAACTTGCGCTCTCCCCCACCCCTATCTACAAGACGCACAGTAAGGTTGTCAAGAGGACAAAGAAGCCCGCAATCAGCGACCAGACATTATGGTTTCAGCACATACTATCTATAAGGTGCACTTTCACAATGATTTATTTTGACAACCTCTCTCAAACTTTCACCTATCACCTTGTAGTGCAAGGATAACAAGCTCGTGGGGATGCCATCATCTACAAGATCTTCTCAAAGTCATCAAAAATTGTGACTTTGAAAGGTATCATTGTTCCTTCATGATCTTTGTCATAATTCTGGAACACACTACCTGATAGCACTACGGGTGGAGCTTCTGTTGCAGTCCTTGTGATGATTAAGAAAATGACTCACTATCACTTTTTCATGGCAAGTATGGATATATAATAAATGATAATAAAATGTAAGTGCCATGAATGAATGAATTAAACAAATTAGCCAACTCAATTTCATAAAGGATAGTGTTGTGCTGCAGAAGTTTGCCCTGATTCTTGATTGTAGGAATGCCTAGCTTGGTCTGTAGCAGGCTGCTTTTGACATTCAATATATATTATGTCATGGTTTCACCAGGTTCTTGGAACTGGTTTCAAAATCACGTCAGTTGCTTTTGCTGTGCACCCCAAGAAATCTAAATTGATGGGCATGAGGAAATGAAAACTATACTGAGTTATGACATTACAGGTTATGGTGATATAAAGTTGACGTTGTTGACCTAGCATGTTTCAAGTATGCTCAATACAGGATCAGTGCTTAGACTATCTCGTATTACACAATGGAGGAAGTCCTCAATGTTTATACTGTTTGCACAGTACCTACGTGGTTTTACTCCAAATGCTAATATGGACAGAGAGAATTGAGAAAATGAGCTCAGATCAGTTACACCGTCGAAGTAATTCCTGGACCATGTGACACAGGCCCAGTTTGTTGCAATTTCCTGAAGGGGTGTTAGTTATCCAATCAGTGGAAAAGTTGTTTTTTTAAGAATGTTTAACACCCTTTGCAGGAGCTGGAATTTTCTGAAGCAGCAGCACAAAGTTAACGCCTATTGTTTGTTAATTACTGAATAACGTACCGCTCAGATACAGAGGTCACCCACCCAGAGTACTTGCGTCTTTTCTTCCCTGAGTGATGCTTCCAAATGGTAGTGGAGAGAAGTTTACCAGAAGAAACTAATTTAAAATTCATTCACAGGATGTAGCCATCACTGGCATTTATTACCAATAAAGTAGTCAAGAGCCAACCACATTGCCATGGGTCTGGAGTCACATGGAGGCCAGACCAGGCAAGGACAGCAGTTTCCTAACTTAATGGACATTAATGAACCAGCTGAGTTTTTCCAACAATCAACATCATGAGACTCTTAATTCCCGATTTAAAGCAATAATAGGAATGCCTTTTGTTGGCCAACATGTTAAGAATACAGGTTAAAGTGGACATTACATTTTAAAATAATTGTTTATCTATTTCTCTGGAATAAATTGGAGAAAAAAATTAATGAGAATAACAAGTGAAAGTATGGACTGACTGGATTTTATAGTGCCAATTCCTTCCCCAGCCACAGTATGTTTGTCTGGATGTTAATTGACTATGGGAGAGACTTCTACCTATTTCTGGGGAGGAAGTCCTACATTAAAGAGCATTCCACCAAATCAATTGACAACCAACTCTGTAGTCCTGAAGGTGCCAGGTTTGAGTAGTAACCACTACTGTGACTGAAGCCACTTCCCAAAGAGAAGCAAATGAATGCTAAACTGAAGGAGTCTGGGGTATCAACATATCCCAACAAGGGTATTTAGGTATGGGAGTTAGGCTGGAGAAGGAAGAAAAGAGAGAGAATTGTTATGTTTCAGAGACTACGAAATGGGGGAGCAGCCACCTCCGAGCTATACCAGCTTGCTCAGTAAAAGCTACTAGGCCTTGTTGCAGGTAACATTGGTAGAGGCAGGATTAGTGCTTAACGGTTTCAACAGGCCCAAGGCTTGGTGGACCACATGATGCCGCCATTGCCCAAATAAAATAGGAGAAGCATTGAAAAGAAGTGGGAAGCTCCCAGGTAGGCATTAAATTTTGCGAGGTCCTTTGCTTGAGCATGTCATGACAGTGTACAATCGAGCCCAATATTTCTATCATGTATTTGCTACATGATTCAAATAATTTCAGAATCTACAAGAGGGTAGAGAATAATAGATTTGGGATTGTGTAAAACAAGATGATGCTAAAACTAATAGCACCAAGAAAGTGAAGCAATGTTTATAAACCAGTAGAATTTAGAATAACATTATTCCAGAAAAATGACAATGTTCAAAAAACAGATTTTTAAGGATGCAGAGCACACTGGATGTTAGGAGGAAAGTGCGAGAGAGTGCAAGCACGAGAAAGCAACAGTGCAAGAGGAATACTTTAATAAATGTGTATCATTTGATATATAAAGAGCAGCTGAAAATGATGTCAAAATAGTCAAGGTCCTCATTGTTGACATTACTGCTTGTCTCAAAATCAAAGAACTTGCATATATATAGCATTTCTCTTAAACTCAAAACATCCCAAAGCCCTTTACAGGCAAATAAGTACATCAATTATTTTTCACTGTTGTGATGTAGACAAACACAGCAGTTAAATTGTGCACAGCTAGGCCCCACAATTAACAATAAAATATTAAGCCAAATAATTTCTTCCAATGATATTTATCCAGGGGGTGCAGTCAAAACCATCTAACCCTCTGTTAGAAGTACACTTCATTAATTAAGCTTTTAAAAGTACTCGCATCAAAAAGGACTTTTTTTTTCAAATGAGACTTCTTGGAAGTCACATGGCTTAGGTTAGTTGTTTATTAAAAAAATCTAGTTGCTGTTTTTTTAGTCTACATTTCAAATAATACTCTAATATTTATATCCATAAAATACATCATTTGACACATGAGGAATTGGATAAATCAATTAGATTTAAGTTGCCACCAGTGGTGAGACTTCTGATAGACAATGCATTCCACCGATTACAGTCCAAACACATTAATCATTTTATAGTGTAACGTGTAATGCTTTTAGATATTTTTGCACAGCTGTTCATGAGGGATCTCAAAGGGACAAGCTCAATTTAGTGCACAGTAAGTTTGGGTTGTCGTTTCACTGCATGGTCAAGATGAAGATTGTTAAGACATCAGAAAAATTTTCAAGCTCTTCTTCACATAATGGGGTGGGATGTTTTTGAATGCACCTATGATGGCAGATGGGAATCTCTGTTTAACATCTCATCTGAAAGATGACATCTCCTGATGTTATTCAGAATAGAGGCATTTGCAATTGACAACTTCAACTCTTCAACAGACAGCCTAAGTGGCACTTTTGCCTAATCTGCCTAAGTGGCACTTTTGCTCGCCCATTTCAAACTCATTTCAAACAGATTCCTGAAGAAGTGCTTATGCCCGAAACGTCGATTCTCCTGCTCCTTTGATGCTGCCTGACCTGCTGTGCTTTTCCAGCAACACATTTTTCAGCTCTGATCTCCAGCATCTGCAGTCCTCACTTTCTCCCATTTCAAACTCAAACAAGGTTTGCATTGTCGGTCTCAATCGCTCATTGCCAAATCTTTCTTCAACTCAATTTTGAATTTGCATTACTTTGATCAAGACAGATGACTAGCATTTCTCAACAATCCTCTCAGACCTCAGTGACAATGTGACCAAATCTTATTAAAATTTCCCAAGAAATTGGTCACTTTCGACAATCTGCGCCTTGAAACTGCCCCAAAAGTCACTATCTCAGATTGCCTCAAACATTTGTTCACGCTCTAGTAGTTCATCTTTTCCTGGAAAACTTCACTCTAGCACTTGTACGCAGGCGCAAACCTAGCCTTTTTTTTTAAACAAACTACAAGCTTCATTAAGCTGGTAATGCTCTGGACTTATTTCCCAGTTCTAATGTGGTTCAATCGTACAAAGCAAACATTGCTTACATTACACAGATTTATGAGTGGTACATATCTTCTGAGGATCCACAGCTCCCAAGATCTTACAGAAGTCCTAACTCCGACACTGAGAAACACCTAGAAAAACTTTTGAGCACAAAATCATACAATCATTCTGGACTTTCAAATAGTCCTCAATTACACAGGCTTAGAGTTAGGGTAGTTCAATTGCCTTTTCAGCTGTCACAATATATTGTTCTTTTCAACTAATGTATTTCCATCTGTCTGTCTTTAACTTTAATTAACTATTCTGTGGAAACTGACTTCTGAACTGTTTTCAGTTGTTACCTACTGAACACCATTCAACAATACCCAACCTTGTTCCTTGGCAGTAGTGAATGTACAGGTTGTTTTGCTATAACAAGCGTTTCATTAACATGAACTCATTGTAACACGACTGACCAATGGGGAACACAGTTTGTAAAGCTTGAAATTTTAAAACGTGTTGGCTGTAACGCGATTACAGCAGCAACACTAAGCGCTGTTTCTAAAGTGCAATTTTTCCATAATGCAGGGTTGCACAAAAAGGCAACCATCACATTATAGAAGAACTAACTGTATCTAATATATTGAAACTGCCAAATGCAGCAAGTCTTTTTAAGTATCTGCCCGAATGCTACAACGCCCAGCAAGTGCTGGTTTCTACAGCCCAACTTGAATAAGAAAAAGGAATTCTTCATATCACAATATTTGAACTGGCACAAGAAGTAAAAATTAACACACACTTCTACATAAAAGAGCATCACCTTGTACTTTCTGGGGCCTGGTGAGGTCACAGCTAAATAATCTTATATTTGGCTCACACAACCTCTCAAGTAATTCATGTATGTAATAACTCTTAAAGGTGTAATAACATACATGCAAACTTTTATTAAATAAAACTGTTAACCGAGTGTCAATTACAATAGCAGCCTCTACATTTTTTCAATTTAGTAATGCCTGAACCTCTGCAGTCTTAATGTGGAGACTTTCCCTCAGTGATGTTAAGGCTTCCTGATTCAGAGTTCACTGAGGAGTCAGTTGTTGAAAGGCTAAAAGTTGCTCCCCCTCAGTGTCTTGTGGCCTTCTCTGGAATACATTTTCTCACCACCTTTGTGTGTATTGAGTGTAGCTGTGGCTACAAGAAGAGATCAGAAACCGTGAATTCTGCACCTCCTGACTCCATAAAGTCTGTTCACTATCTGCAGGGAACAAATTCAGGACTATTAGGCATACTCCTCACATGCATGGATCCTCGCAATTCCAACAAAAGCACTTAAAAAAACTCAAAAAAATTCAAAGTAAAATAGCCCACTTGATTGGCACCCCACCCACCACCCTGAATATCCCATCTATCCACCACTGAACACCTTATCAGTTCTGTGTACTATCTAAAGATACATTGCGGAAAATCATCAAATATCCTTCAATAGTACCTTCCAAATCTGTGACCTCTACTCCTAGAAGGACAAGGGCACAGACATATGAGAAGCACCACCATCTGTCCATTCCCTCCAAGCCACAGATCACCCTTACTTGGAACTATATTTTCATTCCTGAACTATTCTGGAATTCCCACTCCAACCGTACCACATGGACTGCAGCAGTTCAAGGCTGTTGCTCACTACTTAATGATCTTCAGGGCAATTAAAGATGGCAGTAAATGTTGGCTTGTCCTTTGACACATGAATAAATGAGAAAGAATCAAAACTGAAAGTGCAGCAGATATAACTGGCAGCTAGAGAGGAGCAGCAATAATTAAAATAAAGTACATGCACTGGTTTCCTTCAAGTGACACCAGGTGCCATCAATGGAATGGTAAGATTAGTATAACAGCTTGCACATTACATTGAAACTGTGGCAATAATGACAATTCCCTGTATTACTGGTAGATGGCGCTCAAATGGAACTCAGTTTTCTAGGATACCTGGCTGTCGTATCAATGGTGCTATGCACATCCTTTGTACTACTCAATCTGCTGAATGAGGAAACTTTACTTTTAACATGATAATTTAAGTTTACCTAACCTAGGTTAAATTGTTTTTGCATATTTAATTTTTATTTTAAGTGTCTTGCTTATTGACATTCCAGATAATACATGGTTTATCTCACTTCAAAGAACAAAAAACAATACAGTACAGAAACAGGCCCTTCTAGCCTGCGGCAATACATTTTACCCTTTCATACTAAAACTGCATTCACTTAGAGGATCCATATCCCTCTATTCCATTCCTATTCATGTGTGTCCAGGTGCGCATTGAATGCTGCTATTGTGTCTGCTTCCACCATCTCTGTCAATGCTTTCCAGGTATTCACCACCCTTTGTGGAAGAACTTGTCTCGCACATCTCTTTTAAATTCCCCACCACCCCCCGCACCCCCAAACCCTGAACCTGTGTTCCCTTGAACCTGTTCAAGTCCAATTTAAATTTCATTCCTAGCCTAAAGTGCATACTGCTTTTGCTTGATATTTTAATTCTTTTCTATTTTTTTTGTTCCTGTATTTTGGTCATCCTATCCATTACTATCAGCTTTTATTCTCTGCCTGTGCTGTAGTATTGTAGATCCCACTACTTTCCCTACATTGATCCGCAAAACCTTCCTTCGGAAGCACCCAACTCCTGCTCTTGATGTCTTATCTCAGTGACCTGTATTAACTCTTGGTTTAGCTCATTCCAAACCTTTACATCTGCAATGTATCTCTGCCTTACTTAAGGTATTTTCTCAGTCCAATATGCTGTATTGGGCTTCAGAGAGGAAGGACGACAGAAGGGAGTAGGGTCAGTAACCAAGATAATTACAGAGGAAAATCTGAAGACAACAGGGTTACATCAATAAATATCTCGAACATTCTCAAGCTTTTTATTAAACCAAAGATTCATGAAAGAGATAAGAGTACGGGGATGTGGTGAGGAATCTATTTTGAACGAACAGAGATAAATACAGGCAGTTGAGGTTAGAGGAGGGTTCTCTGAGGAACAAAGACAAGATGAGAAGAGGATTCACCATAAACAAGCCAGAGGAGAAAAAGCTTAAATGTTTGAAGATAATACTTGAAACTTCAATATTGCCAGCAGCAACTCTGTTACATATTGCAGCAACTTGTTTTTAATGATAACTCCTATGTACATATTTACACTGGAAACTGCCTGTGTTTTATCATAATTCCACCTTCCCATCAGTGCAGCACCAAGTTGTATCTCCCAGAACCTCTGCCATACTCCAAACACCTTGCTTCCTGAAATGTTCGCTGTTTTATTATTTAGTCGGAAATGCTAAAATAATACTTCCAGGCAAATAATACTTCCAGATCTGCAGGTGAGATACAGACTGCAGTGCTGATGAAGACAGCCCAAGGATTATGGTTTCTCGCTTCACCAAGACAGAGTCAGGACTGCCTTAAGTTTGGGGAAAAAGTGAGAACAGTGTCACAGGAAAGTCATAAGTTGATCAGCTAGTGAGCATTGCTGCTTAGGGAATGAATCTGAACAACCGGCCTTAATTAAACATGGAAAATATAAACTACTGATAACAAGTAACAACAGAGTAGCTGGCGAATCTTACCTCAAATCTTTATAGGCGGCTTATTCACACTTGTAATGTTAATAATTGTTAGTCAGATTTATTGGCAGCAGTAAGGTTTATAGAGATTGCTTCAATCTTTCCACTGTATGCTCTGAGTAATAAGGAAATTCAAGGTTGCTTCCTGTGTCTTGGATAACATTTATACAGCCAATGGAACTCACCAGAGCTGCTTGAGCACCAAATCTGGAGCTTGAGCAACAACTGCACATCCATGAGGTTGAGCGCGAAGTGGATATCACAAACATTTACCGATGTGGTCATCCCACAGCTTAAGAGTACATAGGAAAAGACTGAATGGGTGACTAAAAGGCAGTCAAAAACCAAGAGAGAATCTCTGAAAGCATCTAGCTCTCCAAATAATATTCAGTTCTGAATACCAATGAAAGTGATAGTGTAGCTCAGCAGTGCAGCCAGTCAATTTCATGATGCCATTGGTGACTAAGTGGTATGTAAATAGGAATGCACAATGAAGGGGAAAAGATATATTTTTTCTGCAATGAATAAAGAATGGGGTGTTGGAGAGGGAGTTGGAAGGCTAAGGGAAGAGGGCAGGCTGAGGAGAGAAAGAGAGGGAAGGGAGAAGGGAAACCGAACAGACAAAAGGAGAAATAAAGATGAATACTCTAAAGATGGAGGGCTTTAGATAGCTGGGGCATGAGGATAGGCTTTAGGGAGATGGGACCTGTCCAGGCCGGACAGATTGAGTTTCTTGTAGGGTGGTTTTTTTTGCTCTTGGAGTTTAGTTAACCTGGCAGGGGTGTAAAGAGCAAGAAATAACACCAGAAAAGAATACCAACATGCACAAAACATAGGGTGAGACAGTATTTCGTATTCTGGAATTATCTAAGTTAATACATGGGGACATGCCACTGTGTGGTCAGAAAGTTTGGTGAGTTACACAGATTATTTTGAGAAACTATGACATTGTAATTTTTACAGAGATTCTCAAAGAAGGGCAGACTGGATGTTAAATATTCCTGGATATTTAAAATATTTGGAAAATAGGAATGGAAGGAAAAGAGGAAAGGTGGAGGACAATGAGTAAAGAGGGTACTGCTGTGCATCAGAGGATGGACCAGAGGTCTCAAGATCAGAATCTATTAGCTTGGACGAAGGAATACAAATGTTACAGTTAGATTGTACAATTAGGCTACCAACTAATGAGAAGGATGAGGGAAACAGTTGTGCAAGTCAGTTGCAGGAAAATACGGAAATTATACAGTAGTTATTATGGGAGCAACTAATTATCCAGGTTGTTCTGCTATAACCTGCGTTTTGTTAATGCAAGTTAGCTACAGCGTGATTGACAAATTGGGGACACTGTTTCTAAAGTGTGAACTTTTAAAATGTGTACTGGTTCTAAAGGGACTCCAGCCCCATTACTTTAAATGGTGCTGCTATTAAGCGAGAACGGAACTACCCTGTGTGAACTGCACTAATGGTAGAGTGAAGGGTAGAAAAGGTCAAGAGTTCTTGGTGTGTATAGAGTCACAGAGATGTACAGCACAGAAACAGACCTTTTGATTTGGACCAACTCGTCCATGCTGACCAGATATCCTAACCTAAATTAGTTCCATTTGTCAGCACCCGGCCCATATCCCTCTAAACCCTTCCTATTCATATACCCATCCAGATGCCTTATAAAAGATGTAATTGTACCAGCCTCCACCAATTCCTCTGGCAGCTCATTCCATACATGCACCCCAGGGAAAAGACTTGGTCTATTTATCCGATCCATGCCCCTCACGATTTCATAAACCTCAACCTCAGACAGTCCAGGGAAAACAGCTCCAGCCTATTCAACCTCTCCCTATAACTCAAATCCTCCAACTCTGGCAACATCCTTGCAAATCTTTTCTGAACCCTTTCAAGGTTCACAACATCCTTCCAATAGGAAGGAGACCAGAATTACACACAATATTCCAAAAGTGGCCTAACCACTGTCATGTAAAGCCACAACATGACCTCCCAACTCCTGTAGTCAATACTCTGACCAATGAAGGAAAACATACCAAATGCATTCTTCACTATCCTATCTACCTGCAACTCTACTTTCAAGGAGCTATGAACCTGTACGTCAAGCTCTTTTTGTTCAGCAACACACCCCAGGACCTTACCATTAAGTATACAAATCCTGTTAAGATTTGCTTTTCCAAACCTCGCATTGATCTAAAACTCCATCCGCCACTCCTCAGCCCATTGGTCCATCTGATCAAGATCCTATTGTACTCTGAGGTAACCTTCTTCGCTGTCCACTACACCTCCAATTTTGGTGTCATCTGCAAACCTATGAACTATACTCTGATGTTCACATCCATATCATTTATATAAATGATGAAAAGCAATGGACCCAGCACCGATCCTTGTGGCACTCCACTGGTCACAATCCTCCAGTTTGAAAAACAAACTTCCACCACCAACCTCCGTCTTCTGCCTTTGAGCCAGTTCTGTATCCAAATAGCTAGTTCTCCCTGTATTCCATGAAATCTAACTTTGCTAACCAGTCTCCCATGAGGAATGTTGTCAAACGCCTTACTGAATGCAATATAGATCATGTCTACCACTCTGCCCTCATCAATCCTCTTTGTTACTTCTTCAAAAAACTCAATCAAGTTCGTAAGACATGATTTCCCACACACAAAGCCATGCTGACTATCCCTAATCAGTCCTTGCCGTTCCAGATACATCTAAATCCTGATCCTCAGGATTCCCTCCAACAACTTGACCACCATCAACGTTAGGCTCACTGGTCTATAGTTGCCTGGGTTTCCCTGACCACCTTTCTTAAATAGTGGTACCACGTTAGCCAACCTCCAGTCTTCCGGTAGCTCATCAGTGATTATCAATGATACAAATATCTCAGCAAGGGGCCCAGCAATCACTTCCCTAGCTTCCCAGAGTTCTAAGATACACTTGATCAGGTTCTGGGGATTTATCCAATTTTATGCAAATCAAGACATCCAGCACCACCTCCTCTGTAATATGGACATTTTTCAAGCTGTCACCATAAATTTCCCCATATTCTATATCTTCCATGTCCTTCTCCACAGTAAACACTCATGCGAAATACTTACTTAGTATCTCCCCCATCTCCTGTGGCTCCACAAAGAGGCTGCTTTTTGCTGATCTTTGAGGGGTCCTATTTTCTCCCTTGTTATCTTTTTGTCCTTAATATATTTATATTTGTCATCCAGCATTCCCTACACGTACCACCCTTTCCTTTCACCCTACCAGGAATATACTGGCTCTGGACTCTTATCTCATTTTCAAAGCTTCCCATTTTTCAGCCTTCCCTTTACCTGCGAATGTTGGCCCCCAATCAACTTTTGAAAAAGTTCTTGTCTAATAGTCAAAATGAGTCTTTCTCCAGTTTAGAGCTTCAATTTTTATCTTTTTCCTTCATTATTTTAAAACTAATAAAATTATGGACGCTAGCCCCAAAGTGCTCCCCCACTGACACTTCAGTCACCTGCCCTGCTTTATTTCCGAAGAGTAGGTAAAGTCTTGCATCTTCTCTAGTAGGTGCATCTACATACTGAATTAGAAATTGTTCTTGTACACACTTAAATTCCTCTCCATCTAAACCCTTAACACTATGGCAGTCCCAGTCTTTGTTTGAAAAGTTAAAATCTCTCACTATAACCACCCTATTATTCTTACAGATAACTGAGATCTCCTTACAAATTTGCTTCTCAGTTTCCTGCTGACTATTAGGGGGTCTACATTACAATCCCAATAAGGTGATCATCCCTTTCTTATTTCTTAGTTCCACCGAACTAATATCCCTGGATGTATTCCAGGAATATCCTCCCTCAGTACAGCTGTAATGCTATCCCTTATCAAAAATGCCATTCCTCCATCTCTCTTGCACCCCCCTCCCCCACACCTTTTATCCTTCCTATACCATTTGTATCCTGGAACATTAAGCTGCCAGTCCTGTCTGTCCCTGAGCCACATTTCTGTAATTGCTATGATATCCCAGTCCCATGTTCCAAATCATGTCCTGAGTTCATCTGCCTTCCCTGTTCAGTCTCTTGCATTGAAGTAAATGCAGTTTAATTTATCAGACCTACCTTGTTCTCTGCTTTATTCCTGCATGCCCTGATTGTTTGACTCGCTCCTTTTCCCAACTGTACCAGTCTCAGACTGATCTCTTTCCTCACTATTTCCCTGGGTCCCACAACCTTCTTAGTTTAAATCCTCCCAAACAGCTCTAATGTCCCTGCCAGTATATTACAATTCAGGTGAAATCCGTCCTTCTTGTACAGGTCACTTCTACCCCAGAAGTGATTCCAATGATCCAAAAATGTGAACCCTTCTTCCCTGCAGCAACTCTTCAGCCACGCATTCATCTGCTCTAACCTCTTATTCAAGCTCGTAGCACTGTGAGTTAATCTAGATACTACTACCTTTGAGGACATCATTTTTAAAATCCTGCCTAATTTTCTATATTCTCCCATCAGAATCTCATCCTTTTCCCTTCCTATATCGTTAGTTCCAATGTGTACAATTACCTCCTGCTGGTCCCTCTCCCCTCTGAGAACATTCTGCACCCTCTCTGAGGCATCCTTGATCCTGGCATACACCATTCTGATTTTTCACTGCTGGCCGTAGAAACATCTGTCCATGCCTCTGACTAGACAGTCCCCCATCACAATCGATTACTTAGAACCAGACGTATCCCTTATTACTTAAGAGCCAGTCTCGATACCAGAAACTTTGCTGTTTGTGCTACATTCCCCAGAGAGTCCATCACTCCATACAATTTCCAAGACAGCATACTTATTTGAAATGGGGATAGCCACATAACACTCCTGCACAACCTGCCTACCCCTCCTACGAGTTAACCTATCTACCTGACTGTATCTGCGGCTTTTCTCCCTTCCTGTAACTGCCATCCATCACACCTCCTAGATCGTCTAAATCCCTCATTGCTTCTAACTGCTGCTTCAACAAATCCATGTGATCGGATTGGATTTGCAACCAAAGACACTTCCTGCAAACATAATCATCAGTAGCATGGAAACTCTCCCTAAACTGCCACATCAGATGGGAAGAGCATATCACTGTACTAAAGGCCATCTGTGTTCCTTCACAATCTACAGACCCAGAAAATAGCATTGTCTTTTTGCTCTAAACAGCTGTGCTCCAGGCTACATTCACACTTACTGTTTGTATTTTTAAAATATAATCAAGACTCAGTTCTCAATGAAACATATAACCAAGACAGAACCCATTCTAGTCACTGTGGGCTTACAGCAAGCTTACACTTGAAACCTATGCACTTACCGGTTCCTGTGCTGTGAGCTCTCCCACACAGGTTCCTCGCTGGAACATTTTCTCCAGGAGTACTTTCCCGGACCAATGAGAACAGAAGCACAGCTATACCTAGTTCTTGGGAAGGAGGTAGACCACATAGATCAAGTTGCATAGGAGAATATACAAGGGACAGTGTCCATTGCATCATAAGGTTTACGCTGACTATAAATAAACTCAAAAGAACAATCCAGAGTACGGAAATCTAACTGGAGGAAAGCTAACATCAATGGGATAAGAATGCATCTGGGTTAGATAAACTGGATTCAAAAGTTAGCAGCATGAAAGATATATGAACAATGGGCTCAGGGAAGATACTTTGGGCACAGACAAGGTACTTCTGTTGAGAGCAACAGGCCAGGCAAACAAATTCACAGCTACCTGGATGACAAGAGATAAAAATAAAGAGAGAGAAGAAAACGTGAGATTTTGGTAGATGTCAGGTAGCAAACAGAACCAAGAACCAGGGTTAATGTACAATGCTGAGGAGGTTAAGTTAAAAAAAATCAAATAAGACAAGCACACAAGAAAGAAGCTAGACTGGCAGTTAACATAAAAGGAAATCCTATTGGCAGATAAACAAAATGGTAAAAAGTAAGAGCAGGGCCCATAAGAGATCAAACCATGGCTTGAGTATGGAGATGGGACACAGCAGAGGTATTAATTTAATACTTTGCATCTGTCTTTAACGAGAAAGATGATGCTACCCAGGCCAAGGCGAAATAGGTGGCAATTCAGACACAAGAAAGTTTTACAATTGACATGGAGGTTGTATTAGATAGTTTCTGCTTAAAATAAAGACCAAACAAAATGTACCTCAGGTGACCAAGGGAAATGAGAATAGAAATTGCAGAAACCATAGCCATATTTCATTTTAAGTCTTCTTTAGACTCAGGACAGTACCAGATAACTACAGAATTACAAGCATTGTAGCCTTGTTCATGAAAGGATGCAAGGCTAATCTCAACAGATTGGTCAGTTTAACTACAGTAGTGGAAGCTTATACAAACAATTAAAATAATATTAATAGTCAGATGGACAAATGACTTTTTTACAGAAATAAAGAAGAGGATTGATTATGGCAATGCTGTTCATGTGATTTCCATGGAGTTCTAATAGGTTGGTGATACAATGCCGTGCACAACAATTGTGAGCAAAGTCATAGCTCATGGCAGCAAAATGAATATGAAATTGACAGACTGTAGTCAGATTTTGGTGCACAACATTGACATTCGCAAATGATACGAAACTTGAAGACTTTATAAATTTGAGGGGTGAGATTAGAGTAGAACTTCAAAAGGACATAGACAAGTTGGCAGAATGGGAAACCCATAGTATAGTTCTCCTGTAACATGGGTTTATTAACACAATTTGGTTGTAACATGGTTTGTGAATTGTGGACTCTTTTTAAATATAAGCGAACTCTGGTTCGCTGTTACAAAATTCCAGCTTAAGCACTAGCTGAACAGCAAAACCCAGCCTCAGTATTCTCTGTCTACAAAATGCAAATTCAGAGTGTTCAGCTAAAAGAGGATCGCAATTCATTCTGCAAGCCTTGAAACTTAACTGGAAACTGGTAATTGTAGTCTACATTTAGAAGGAACTTCATTTCAAACTGGGGTAAAATCTTGAGGAGGACTGGACTGCGTTGCAATCATGTGGTCGTTCGGCTCAGATGCTTTCTGATGAATAGCTTCATGAAAGGTACAGTGCTGTAGTCAGTGATTTTAGTGTTAAATTTACTGTATTATTTAAAGATATGTAAAGATTTACTTGGACTGTGCTATCGTTTGTGTAAGGCTAACTACTATTTTTGTTTCGACTTTTACTGATATATTTGGTGGTTTATTCCTAACTATTTTTCCTGGAGACCCTATTATTTATATTGCGCGATTTTCTATAACAATGTCGCATAGGAACGCAACTACCGTAATATATAAGAACTACCTGTAGGACATTACTCTGACCACTGAGATATATCAGCTCTCTTACAGAGCTGCTCAGCTAGAGAAACATGAATGGAGATTTGATAATCATAAGGAGTCTTCAGAGAGTTGACAGAGAGCAAGATTCAATTGGTGGAAGGAAAAGACACCAATTTGTGGTGATTGCCAATCGAATCAGTGTCCGCCTGTGGGAAAACCTTTCTATGCAGCTAGTAGATAGGATCTGGAATTTGTTATTGACAATGTGGTCAAGGCAGATTCAAATCATGGCTTCAAAAGGGAATTGGATAAAGCAGGACACTGGAACTAACTGAGCAGTTCTTAGAGAACTGGGGAAAAAAAACTTGTTGGAACCATTCTTTGTCTCCATAATTCTGGTAGAAAACTAATGTAAAACTATTAAGAATGCATGGAAGGTTTTAAAAGATTCTGACAGGATAACTTTCCACTTACAAAGCTTTCATATATTCCCCCTTTTGAGATGAAATGCATCTAAAGGGAAGCTTTTGAGAAGATCAGAATTACACAAATCTTTTAAAAATAATTTTGCATAAAGTATTTATTTAATATACTTCAACAGTTGAGAGAAATCATAGTTAACATTTTGGGTCAAGAGACCCTTTCTCAGAATTGATGGTAGCGAAGAGAATGTCATTTTTTTTCCACAAGATAGGGGAGGGGAGAATGTGAGTAAATGACAGGTGGGGATAGAGCCCAAAGAGAGAGCAGAACAGATGGAAAGAAGGAATGGATAATGATTTGGCTTGGAGGGCGAATAGCTATTATGGAGACTGTTAGTCCCACTGTTAACCACTAACAGTCTCTATTAATAGCTATTCACCGTTCTAGTTGGAAGATGATCACTCCTTTGTCTGTCTCTATCTCTCAGAGCTCTAAGCCCCATCTACCATTCACTCCTTACCCTCTCCCCACCCCTACTCTATCTTCTGCATATAAACTAACATTTTCCTAGTTACCATCAGTTCTGAGAAAGGGTCACTTGACCCAGAACATGAACTCTGATTTCTCTCCACAGATGCTGCCAGACCTGCTGAGCTTTTCCAGCGATTTCTATTTTTGTTTTGGATTTACAGCATCTGCAGTTCTTTTGGTTTTTACTTCAATAGTTCTTTATTTAACACAGTATGTTGCAAACATATGAACAAAACTTCATTCTTGATGTATTTATTCTTTATTCTGAATGATTACAGCAGCTACTTCTTTGAAGTTAGTGATGGAAACTAGTTCTGAAAAGAACAATTTCCTTCGGTCTTAATATTATAAATTCAAATTAAAAAACAGTAGCATACAATCATAAAAGCCACAATGTTTTTTGCTTTGTGCTGATCATTCCAGATGAACATATAAATAATCAAATGACCTTACTAAAATTACTTTGCTTTAATTAACCTTTGCCTTCCCTTGTACAAGAGATAATCAGCTGAAATTCTTCAAATGCCCTATGTGAGAATGCTTCAATAATGCAAATTAGATCTGAACTGTTCAATTTCATGTGAATGCCGGGAGAGACTGAAACTACATCCAAAGACCTCACACAACACCAGGTTATAGTCCAACAGGTTTATTTGGAAGTACTAGCTTTTGGAGTGCTGCTCCATCAGGTAGCTGTGATTTTTAACTTTGTCCACCCCAATCCATCACCGACACCCCCACATCACGACCTCTACTTAGGCTGTGCTAAGACCAGTTCCAAATTCTCCAATACACAATTCTCTCTACACAAACACTTCAGCAATCTCAACACTAAGACAACATACATTCTGATCCTGACATCTCCTTACAATGATCATACCTCACTCAAATGTCATTAACACTTGTTTTAAAGGAGAAACCAGAGCTCACCCAGTTTAATTCTGGCAAAAAACAGTGCATCGTTCATTTGGAGATAACTTACTGGATACCTGCAAATACGGGGTAGATTGTGCCTGCAGGTAGAAAACCACAAGGATTCCATGCATTGGTTAGGACACTTTTGGAATATTGCATGCAATTCTGGTCTCCCTGATATAAGAAGGATCTTGTGAAACATGAAAGGGTTCAAAAATAATTTACAAGAATGTTGCCAGGGTTGGAAGGTTTGAGAAATTGCGCGAGTCTGAATAGGCTGGGGCAATTTACCCTGGAGCACTGGAAGCAGAGGTTGATAAAATCATGTGGGCATGGAGAGGGTTAATAGATTCTTCCCCCCCCCCCCCCCCCCCAACAGGTGGGGGAGTCCAAAACTAGAGGGCATAGGTTTAAGGTGAGAGATATAAGATTTAAAAAGAAACTCAAGGGGGATCTTTTTCCACACAGAGGGTGGTGTGTGTATGGAATGAGCTGCCAGAGATGGTGGTGGTGGAGGCTTGTATAATTATAACATTTAAAAGGCATCTGGATGGGTACATGAATGGGAAGGGTTGAGAGGAATATGGGCCAAATGCTGGCAAATGGGACAAGATTTATTTAGAGCATCTGGTCAACATAGACAAATTGGACCAAAGGGTCTGTTTCTGTGTCTATTCATCTCTATGACAACACTCCAACAATCCCATCACTGACTGTAAATATCCCTCAACCCACCATTTCACTCAAGTACCAGGTCACATTCTAATTGGTCGCATGGCCAATTAGACAAGCCATTTTCCTGCCCCAAAACTCTGCATTTTGTGTACAAAGACTGCATTAACCCTGTGTAGATACAAAGATTGCAAAGGACCTGAATGGAAGTACTTGGATATGGTACAGAGGGCAGTTGACAAAGCAGCATGGTTACTACCGTTCTATATTCTATGATTTAAGAAAGCATGTAAATTATCATGCAACCCAATGGCAAAAATTATATCGCCAAATAGGTACTCTGATTTATGGGAACAAATAATAGCATAAATAAGAAATCCAGATTAAAATGTTTAGATGAATTTCTGAACAATATTTGATGCTCTTTTTAACGATCTAGTCATCAATACTAAAAAAAAGTACAGCTTTTATATTTACTGCAACTGTACGAGAATGTAAATCACCGTGTCACCACTGATCATAGTTCATAATGAAATATATGAACACTGAAGTCTCAACCCTCTTTTCAGAATGTTACAAATATCTAGTTCAGAATTCATACTTTTTATAATGTAAACATTTAGTCATTATAGGGATAAATATAAGTAAATGGAAAAACCTGGTTAAGAAAGTGATTAATAACACCAAAGTGAATTCAAATTCAAGCAAGCCTCAGTTTAATTAACCTGTGTTTATCATAGAAGCTCAATGTTGATAAGAAATAAAAATTACGTGATCCATCTTTCGACCTTTTAGTGGAAGCAGGCAGTCTGGAGAGGGGAAATTTATATTTATCAGAAATACAAATTATTCATAAGGATTACAGAATAAGAATTGTGTTGAAGATTAAATAACTAATTGCAATTTTTGTTTCGGGACATCTCAAAATCGTCACATTGTCAAGATGCGCTGTGAGGTGGACGTTTTTCTGTTTAATTTATTTGTGTGTTTGCTCAGAAAGCAGTCAACTTCAGGTTTCCATTTAAGGATTGAGGTAGACTGCAGCTCATTGGATTTAAAGAGCCAACATGAGACAATTGTTAGTCAGGTCTTTGCTTCAAATAAAGAGAAAGATAACTTTATCACTCACCATGCAGAAACCATAAGAGACTTGAGTTCAGTTTAGGTTTAAGGAGGGAAAAAGTGGCTGGAGGATTTATAATAGCTTGGAGCTAGAACAAGAAATTTAGTGCTCCTCAAAGAGGAGAAAGTGAGGTCTGCAGATGCTGGAGATCAAAGTTGAAACTTTATTGCTGGAACAGCACAGCAGGTCAGGCAGCATCCAGGGAACAGGAGATTCGACGTTTCGGGCACAGGCCCTTCTTCAGGAATGAGCAGAGAGTGTTCAGCAGGAGAAGATAAAAGGTAGGGAGGAGGGACTTGGAGGAGGGGAGTTGGAAATGTGATAGGTGGAAAGAGGTCAAGGTGAGGGTGATAGGTCGGAGTAGGGTGGAGGCGGAGAGGTCAAGAAGAAGACTGCAGGTCAGGAAGGCGGTGCCGGGCTGGAAGGATCCGGCTGAGACAAGGTGGGGGGAGGGGGGATGAAGAAACTGGTGAAGTCCAAGTTCATCCCCTGCGGTTGGAGGGTTCCCAGTCGGAAGATAAGACGCTCCTCCTCCGACCGTCGGGTTGTTGTGGTTTGGCGGTGGATGAGTCCAATGACCTGCATATCCTCGGTGGAGTGGGAGGGGGAGTTGAAATGCTGTGCCACAGGTTGGTTGGGTTGGTTCGTCCGGGTGGCCCAGAGGTGCTCCCTGAATCGCTCCGCAAGTAGGCGGCCTGTCTCCCCAATATAGAGGAGGCCACACCGGCTGCAGCGGATGCAGTAGATGATGTGGGTGGAGGTGCAGGTGAATCTGTGGCGGATATGGAAGTTTCCCTTGGGGCCTTGGAGAGAAGTGAGGGGGGAGGTGTGGGCGCAAGTGTTGCACCTCCTGCGGTTGCAAGGGAAGGTGCCGGGAGTGGTGGTTGGGTCGGTGGGGGGTGTGGATCTGACAAGGGAGTCGCGGAGGGAGTGGTCTCTACGGAAAGCTGATAGGGGAGGGGAGGGAAATATATCCTTGGTGCTGGGGTCTGTTTGGAGGTGGCGGAAGTGACGGCGGATGATGCGCTGTACATGGAGATTGGTGGGGTGGTAGGTGAGGACCAGTGGGGTTCTGTCCTGGTGGCGGTTGGAGGGGCGGGGCTCAAGGGCGGAGGAGCGGGAAGTGGAGGAGATGCGGTGGAGGGCACCGTCGACCACGTCGGGGGGGAAATTGCGGTCCTTGAAGAAGGAGGCCATCTGTGTTGTACGTATTTTGAACTGGTCCTCCTGGGAGCAGATGCGGCGGAGACGAAGGAATTGGGAGAATGGGATGGCGTTTTTACAGGGGGCAGGATGGGAGGAGGTGTAGTCCAGGTAGCTGTGGGAGTCGGTAGGTTTGTAGTAGATGTCCGTGTTGATTCGGTCGCCTGAGATAGAAACAGAAAGGTCTAGGAAGGGGAGGGAGGAGTCCGAGACTGTCCAGGTGAATTTGAGGTCGGGGTGGAAGGTGTTGGTGAAGTGGATGAACTGTTCAACCTCCTCGTGGGAGCACGAGGTAGCGCCGATACAGTCATCAATGTAGCGAAGAAAAAGATGGGGGGTGGGGCCAGTGTAGTTGCGGAAGATGGATTGTTCCACATACCCTACGAAGAGGCAGGCATAGCTGGGGCCCATGCGGGTGCCCATGGCTACTCCTTTTGTTTGGAGAAAGTGGGAGGATTGGAAAGAAAAGTTGTTCAGGGTGAGGACCAGTTCGGTCAGTCGAAGGAGGGTGTCGGTGGAAGGGTACTGGGTGGTACGGCGGGAAAGGAAGAAGCGGAGTGCTTTGAGTCCTTCGTGATGGGGGATGGAGGTGTACAGGGACTGGATGTCCATGGTGAAGATGAGGCGTTGGGGACCGGGGAAGCGGAAATCCTGGAGGAGGTGGAGGGCGTGGGTGGTGTCACGAACGTAGGTGGGGAGTTCTTGGACTAATGGGGACAGGACCGTGTCGAGGTATGCCGAGATGAGTTCGGTTGGGCAGGAGCAGGCTGAGACGATGGGTCGTCCGGGGCATTCAGGTTTGTGGATTTTGGGCAGTAGGTAGAAACGGGCGGTTCGGGGTTGTGGGACTATGAGGTTGGAGGCGGTGGATGGGAGGTCCCCTGAGGTGATGAGGTTATGGACGGTCTGGGAGATGATGGTTTGGTGGTGGGGGGTGGGGTCATGGTCAAGGGGACGGTAGGAGGAGGTATCTGCGAGCTGGCGTTTGGCCTCAGCGGTGTAAAGGTCAGTGCGCCAAACTACTACTGCGCCTCCCTTGTCAGCTGGTTTGATGGTGAGGTTGGGGTTGGAACGGAGGGAGTGGAGGGCTGCGCGTTCCGAGGGTGAGAGGTTGGAGTGCTCCTCAAAGAGCCTTGTATCAAGGTTGTAAGCAGACAGCTTGGAATCTGAAAGAAGCGAGTTGGGTGACTGCCAGCAATCTTAATAAGGAGCTGAGGCTTCCACAGTTGAGCAGTAGTAAATACATGTTGAAGAGTCACCACCAAAATGATAACGGAGGGATCTCAGTAATGCATGGAAAGCTAAGCAAAATTAACGTGAATTCTGTTGGACTGGTGTGTTCATTGTGAATTCATACCTAAATGATTCTGGGTAATCCAAGATGGAAGATGGGAAAAAAATTGTGACTGTAAAAGATGCTTTTTTTTTGAGGTATTTTCATGTTGGAGCTGATTTCCTCAAAATTCTAGGAGCTGTAATTACAGTCTTATTAAGCTATTGTACTGTTCTGGAACTTTGGTGGTAGGGAAAATCAAATTGACAACTTTAAAAAGGAGGAAGACAAACAAAAGTAGTGACAATTACAACATTTAAAAGGCATTTGGATGGGGATATGAATAGGAAAGGTTTTGAGGAATATGGGCCAAATGCTGGCAAATGGGACTGGATTTACTTAGGATATCTGGTCGCCATGGACCAGTTGGACCGAAACGTCTTTTTAGTTGCTGTGTATCTCTGACTCTAATTGAATGAATTTTAAGGATTGTTATGATGCATAAAGGAGGCAAGTAAAGATAGTCATTTAGTAGTCCGGAACTTAAATTTTCTGAAGAGAAACATTTTGTTTTACACTCATCACAATAATTCACAAGAAATATCAAAAGGAAAGGAGAACAATAGTTCTACTGAATGAAACAGGAGTGCTGATTGGCTGTTACATAGATTCCACTTGATAGAGGCCTGAGTTAAAATTTAAGCAAAGTTTGGTAGTTAATTATCAGCTATCATTATTTTCTTCATTCTCCAAGCTATGTCCCTACCACAGTCAGTTTGTGAACCAACCAACACTCTTCTTGCATATAGAATTAATGTTGTTTTCCCCTTGCATTGGCATTTCCCGTAAGTTGTTCTGATGAGTTGAGTGCAAGTCAAAAATTTTCAACAAAATGTCATTTTCAGCAGTAATAATTAGGTAGAATGGAGCTCATAGCATAAGTAATTGTAAGTTGTAGTATTGAGTTAATAGTGTGCTTTAATTTTTATATATACTAGCTTGTTTTTATTTAAAACTGGTGGCTGAATGCCATGTCATTTAATTGCTGAGTGTTCATGTTTCTCTTCAAACTTTCTAAAGTATCCTGTTAGGAATCATTAAAAAGGATAGAATAAACGGTCAATGCATCAAAATGAATTCATGCAAATAAATGCATTTCTATCTCTTTAACTAACTCATGCTTACTAACAATTAGAAAATGTTTCATTTTGCAATCAATTTCCCAGCAAGCACAATTTTAAAACAGGTGGAAGGCAATCTTTGATCTACAGAAAATTGAAATCAAAAAAATCATGGAAGCGAAGTCTTCTATTAAACATTGCTAGAAGTTAAGAATAAGTTCTTAATACTGAAATCTAATCCTCTACAAGGATTTACATTGATAGGGTTCATCTATATTGCAAAATCCATACGTACTCAACAGAATGGTTACACAAAATCATTGTCCAAATCTATTGCGGGACAATTTTGGCAATCATATTTGCAAGCCTAACTTTTGAAGTTACATTGTAAATTAGGCAACATTAATGGCTGAAGCAAACATTCATGCATATTCTCTATCACTGAGCTGAATAACATCAGAAGTATTCCTCATTCTAAGTGGACATTGTACAACACCAACACCTCAGAAGGCTAAAGAAATTCGGCATGTTCACAATGAATCTCCCAACTTTTAAAGATGCACCACTGAAAGCAAATTATATGGACACATCACAGCTTGGTCTGGCAACTGCGTTGCCAAAGACCAAAGAAATTATAGAGAGTTGTGAACGGAGCCCAGTCCGTCATGAAAACCAGCCTTTCTTCCATTGACTCTGTCTTAACAACATTTAAAAGGCATCTAGATGGGACATGAATAGAAAGGGTTTAGAGGGATATGGGCCAAGTACTGGCAAATGGGAATAGATCAATTTAGGATATCTGGTCGGAATGGATGAGTTGGACCAAAGGGTCTTTTCCATGCTGTACATCTCTATGATTGTATACTTGCCCTCTATGATTGTATATTTGCCACTTGAGAAAACAGCCAATATAGCAAACAGCAAAGGCCCCTCCCACCCCAGTTATACTCTCTTCCACTCTTTATCAGGCAGAAGATACAGAAGTTTGAAAACACATACCAAAACATTCAAGATCAGCTTCTTCCCTGCTGTTATCAGACTTATGAATGGAGTGAATGTAGTCTCATATTAGAATTGATCTTTTTCTGCAACTGTAACACGATATTCTGCACTCTGTTCTATACCTTAATTTACGTACGTAAGTATGATTTTATGGATAACAAGCAAAACAATACTTTTCACTGTATCTTGGTACATGTGAAACTAATAAATCAAACCAAATTAATAAGAATTGCACAAAAATGTCATCTTTCATGTTCTCGGGATATCCAAAAGCAGCTTATAGTCAATAAATTATGCTGTGGCTCTGTTCACCGAGCTGGAAGTTTTTGTTGCAAATGTTTCGTCCCCTGGCTAGGCGACATCATCAGTGCTTGGGAGCCTCCTGCGAAGCGCTTCTTTGATGTTTCCTCCGGTGTTTATAGTGGTCTGTCCCTGCCACTTCCGGTTGTCAGTTTCAGCTGTCCGCTGTAGTGGTTGGTATATTGGGTCCAGGTCGATGTGTTTGTTGATGGAGTTTGTGGATGAATGCCATGCCTCTAGGAATTCCCTGGCTGTTCTCTGTCTGGCTTGCCCTATGATAGTAGTGTTGTCCCAGTCGAACTCATGTTGCTTGTTGTCTGCGTGTGTGGCTACTAAGGATAGCTGGTCGTGTTTTTTCGTGGCTAGTTGATGTTCATGTATGCGGATTGTTAGCTGTCTTCCTGTTTGTCCTATATAGTGTTTAGTGCAGTCCTTGCATGGTATTTTGTACACTACATTCGTCTTGCTCATGTTGGGTATCGGGTCCTTCGTTCTGGTGAGTTGTTGTCTGAGTGTGGCTGTTGGTTTGTGTGCTGTTATGAGTCCTAGGGGTCGCAGTAGTCTGGCTGTCAGTTCCGAGATGCTCCTGATGTATGGTAGTGTGGCTAGTCCTTTTGGTTGTGGTATGTCCTCGTTCCGTGGTCTTTCTCTTAGGCATCTGTTGATGAAGTTGCGCGGGTATCAGTTTTTGGCAAATACCTTGTATAGGTGTTCCTCTTCTTCTTTTTGCAGTTCTGGTGTACTGCAATGTGTTGTGGCCCTTTTGAATAGTGTCCTGATGCAGCTTCGTTTGTGTGTGTTGGGGTGGTTACTTTCATAGTTTAGGACTTGGTCTGTGTGTGTGGCTTTCCTGTATACCCTCATAACGGCACACAAATCAACAGCCACACTCAGACAACAACTCACCAGAACGAAGGACCTGATACCCAACATGAGCAAGACGAATGTAGTGTACAAAATACCATGCAAGGACTGCACTAAACACTATATAGGACAAACAGGAAGACAGCTAACAATCCGCATACATGAACATCAACTAGCCACGAAACGACACGACCAGCTATCCTTAGTAGCCACACACGGAGTTCGACTGGGACAACACTACTATCATAGGGCAAGCCAGACAGAGAACAGCCAGGGAATTCCTAGAGGCATGGCATTCATCCACAAACTCCATCAACAAACACATCGACCTGGACCCAATATACCAACCACTACAGCGGACAGCTGAAACTGACAATCGGAAGCGGCAGGGACAGACCACTATAAACACCGGAGGAAACATCAAAGAAGCGCTTCGCAGGAGGCTCCCAAGCACTGATGATGTCGCCTAGCCAGGGGACGAAACGTTTGTAACAAAAACTTCCAGCTCAGCGAACAGAACACAGCAACGAGCACCCGAGCTACAAATCTTCGCACAAACTTTGATCAATAAATCATGATTTATAATTACTCAGTGAACAGAATCAGAGTTTTTGCAGCACAGGAAGCCATTCAACCTATCATTTGTGTACCAGCTTTCTAAAAGAGTTTCTCAGCTTGTCTCACTTCCCCGCTTATTTCCCATAGGCTTGCAAATTATCTGCCTTCAGATATTATCCAATTCCAATGTGAATGCCCTAACTTAATCAGACTCCACCACACTCTTAAAACAATGGCTTCTCGAGCCTATCACATATAAAAAATGGTTTTGTTTGTTGTCCTTTGAGTCATTTGCCAATCGCCTTGAATCAATATCCCCTGGTTCATGATCCTTCTGGCAAGGGCAATAGTTTCTACCCAATACTCAATACACAGGTGTGGCTGGTAAATTCAACTCTGAAGTTCTTAAAAGGACCCAGGAAGATTCAATCACACGAGTCATTAGGAAAAAAAGAGATAAAAAAATCAGTGAGGTGCTGTTCCTCCAGAAACACCATACCTCTTGTAATCCTGCAAACCTTTCCTTTAGCTAGTGATCAAATTCCCTTTTGATATCCTGAATTAACACTGCCTTCAACATACTCTCAGGCAGTACATTCCAGTTCATAAGCATTCTTGCAGGAAAAAATTTTTCCTCATATCACTACTGCTTCTTGTGTCAATTTCCTTTGAACTGTGTTCTCAGTCTTGATGGGAACAGCTTGTTCCTATACAATTTGTCCAGTTCCATCAAGACTTTGAATATGTCCATCAAATCCTCTCCACCTTCCCTTCCCCAAGGAGAACAACTGCAATGTTTCCAATATATGAAGATCGTCATACTTACAATCATTCCGAAAAGAGTTATCTGCACCCTCTCTAAATGCTTTCAAATCATTCCTAAACTGCAGTGCCCAGAACTGGACGCAACAATCCAGTTAAGGCAAAGCCAGCATTTAAAAGAGCTTTAAAGTAATTTCCTGTAGAAATAATATGATTGTCTTGTTGGATTAGTTATGAACAGTAGGCTGGTTGAGTGATGATCATGATCTTGTGTTTCTTGGTGTACATCAAAAAGTGCCTGTCTCTCCTGAGACTGGAATGTCGAGATGTTTTAATTTCTGATCTAAAGGGCAGTTCGTCTAACAACATTGTCTCAGTATCCATCATTCAAATAGCAAAATCCAACAGAAAACAGGCCTTTTATGAGTCTGGCATATTACAAAAGTCACTAGTATTTAAAGGGGCATTTTGAATGAAAGCTGAATGGATAGATCTCATGTTGAAAAATTGTGTGCCCTTCATGTGAAAGGAGTCAACAATGATTTCTTAGTATTGTAATAGTTCTGCAAGAACCAGTTCCCTGATACCTGTCTTTGGATCTCAACCCAAGTTTATTTTTAGTTTACTGCATGCCAAAGTGTTTTAATGTCAAGGTTTGCAGCTTTAGTTCCTGGCTCCTTCCAAATAAAAGAAATAATAGCTAAGATATGTGGAAAATCCACTGTGTTGGCATTGAGAACCAAAATTAACAGCAGTAAAAGTTAGCAACAGATATCTGTTCAAAAGCGTTCATTCAAGAACATGATTATGAGCAATGACACATCAATGCCAATGGCTGGACTTTGCAGAAAGAGAAATTATCAATCAATCTTTTTAACCAAAGGATTTTGCTGAATCTCACCTGATTGAAAACTAGTAGCAACATGTGAGTTGGAGGATGCCATTACTAGTAATTAAAAACGCAGACACAAATCAACGGTAAGTCTGCAAACATTCAGAAGTGCCACTGACAATTTAAAAAGGTACCTGCTCAATTTGCACCATGTGCACAAACATTCACCTCCCTCCTCTACTGATGCAGAAATTCACAAAGGCCTCTCAGACAGCTTCTTCCAAACCTACACCCAATATCATTTTTAATGATAAGGGCAACAGATACACAGGAACACCACCACCACCACCTGAAAATTCCTTTCCAAGCCATGTACCATACAAACTTGGAAATATCTTGCTATTTCCTGACTGTTGCTTGGTCAAAATCATGGAAATCCCCTCCCAATAGCACTGAAGGTGTACTTACACTGAACAGACAGCAGTGGTTTAAAAAGATAGTTCACCATCATCATCTCAAAGGCAACTAGGGGTGGCCAATAAATCATGGCCCAGCCAGTGAAGCACACATCCCTGAAAATTCATAAGATATACTAAAGGAAGTAAGGAGAACTTGCAGCTGATTGCCACAAAGTGTTTTGCTGAAGGCAGCAAAATCGAAAACTTTGCAAAGATGCATCTAATTTCATGATGCAGATAGTAGTAGCAAAGTGTATTGAATCTGCTGAATATTCACTGAGCTATTGTTGTAAGAAGACAACGTACTTTAAAAAAAATCAAAAATCATAATCATAAACAGTAGATTGTACCCCACTAATAATATAATTCATTGTGAAATTTACCATGTAAAAGAAATCAGTGAGGAATTCTCAGGAATAGTTTTGCATAATTGCAGTAAGGCAGAAGAGGAAAACATCAATTAACATTAAAAAATTGATTATAAGGATTACAAATGTGTTTTGCTCGTAATGACTCTTCTTTAAAAGTGCAGATGAAATACCACAAGTGAATTTTTTGATGGAAACAAAATTCTGCCATTCTTTCCCTTGGCCAGAGTATAATAAACTATTATTCCTATGTGTTTTAAAGGACATACTGGATATTTATTAGATGTTTAGTTTCCTTTTACAAATATGTTTTTGTTCTTTAGCTTATAATGGAATCATTTGCAGCACACAAGGCGGCCATTCAATCCATCAACTCTATGCCAACCCCTTGTATAGCAATCCATTCCCCAAGCTCTATTGCCATAGCTCTGCGAATTTATTTCCTTCAAGCAACTACATAATTTCATTTTGGATTCATTGATCATCTCTAATTCTACTAATCGTGTAGGGGAGTTCCAGGTCATTGCATTTGCTGTGTAAAAAGGTTCTTCTTTGCATCACCCTGAATCTCTTGCTCATAATCTTAAATTTATAAGCATCCAGTCTTTGGATCAAGGTAATATGATGAGTTTTTCCTGGTCTATCTTATTCCAAACTTGTCATAATCTTGTATTTTATCAAATCTCCCTTCAGTTTCCTTTGTCCAGGGAGAATAACTCTAACTTTCCCAATTTCATCTTGTAACTGAAATAGCCCATTCCTGGTACCATTGAGAAGAACTGTTATTTCTTCCTCTGCACTGCTAGTTAGCTTATGATACAGTGATCAATCTTTCCTAACTGCTTCAATGGCACTAGTTGAAACAGCCCACCTTCTTCTCCAGCATCAGGTGCAAAAATAGTGTTTCTAATTATACTGAGAAAATAATGGCCAAGGAGATTCTTGTAAACACATTTCAGAATGTCTTCTCCCTTTAACGTTCCAAATCGATAATTAAAGTACATATATCATCACTTGATAGTTCTCCCGAGATTTTTATGCATACTTGCTTCTCCTCTTGTCAGTTGGAGGCTACAGAATATCTCCACTAGTGTAATCCTATTGTTTCTTCATAGCACTAATTAAATTGATCAGTTCTTGCTCCTTCAAGAATATCATCTATTTTGCACATCATATAGTATTTTACCTTCTTTTCTATTTTTTCAAAATCTTTATATCCTTGAATACTCACTCCAAGATTTTTAAGTCATGCCTCCTCTTACATTGTCTTGTATTGGTGGTGATTTTAGCTTACCAACTATTATTCACTAGACTTTGCACGTTTACATATGTGCATCACTACCTAGTTTCTGAATTTCTCACTATCTTTAGTTCACTGCTAACTAATATGGTCTTTGTTCCTTCTCTGGTATGGACTAACTCTTTCATTTTTCTTCCCTACTTCTATGTATTGGCACCCAATGCCTTCTAATTTATTTATATTCTCCCAATCAGACTAGTGAAGTTTCCCATGAAGACATTGGTCTCAGTCTTGTTGAAATGCAACTCAACCTTTCCAGACCCAGAAGTGGTCCCAATGCCCCAAGAATCTGAAGTTAATGGCACTAAAAGCCAATCTTTAGAAACAATGTGATGAAAATCCATGTGACATGGCAAAACAATTTTCAAACAGAACAAAACCATTTACACACATAATTACTATGGTGATGCAACTGTTTTCATTTTAACTTTTTCTCATTTTTAAAAGCACATCAATGGTTCAATGTCACAGGTAACAAGACCACGCAATCCATGCCCCATTTTTGTTAGGAGAGATTTCCAATTGGAATAAGATGACTTTACACTGATGGTGAAGGACCTATTCTTAATCTGACATCGGCCAAAGGCAATCTGGTGATACTGTGAACTCACTATGTGACCAACAGAAAAAACATACAATGCTACAATACATGTGTGCACGTAAATAGATCATGAGATCAATGCCTAATGGAACAAATTAAAAATCCTGTGGGTGTGAAAACCAAACGTAGCTCAATTTTTGTACTCTTCACGTGTGACTAATGCTGATTAATAGTAGCTGACACAAAAATCACCACAAACACAATTTTCACTTATTCATTAAAACAGCAGAAAAAAGATTAAATTATGGTAAAGTGCGTGTTTACAAGAACATTTCAAGGCTGTCCTGAATACAAGTTGGTTTTAAGAGCTGTTAGCCATGGCAGTAACACACGAAATTAAGGGGCAACGGAAACTATTTTAAAAATTCATTCATTGGATGTGGGTGTCACTGGCTGAGCAAGCATTTATTGCCAATTCCTAATTCTCAGATAAGAGTCCACCACATTGTTGTGGATCTGCAGATACATGTAGGTTAGACTGGGTAAGGACAGATTTCTTTCCCCCTAAAGGACATTAGTGAACCAGATGGGCTTTTTTTGACATTCAATGGTTTCATAGTCATCGTTAGACTCTTATTTCCAGGCTTATATTGCATTCAAATTCCATCACCTACCATGACAGGATTAGAACCAGTGTCCCCAGATCATTACCTGCATCTCTGAATAATAGATCAGTGACAACGTCACTAGATCACTATCTCCCATTTGCATTGTTCATGACAGTTCCACCACTTTACTGGTGATTAAGATTAAATTGATGGAGTTTTAACTGGCTGGGTGGGATTTTATTTTTGGGTACAGGACACATCAGGGCAATTTTCAATGCATTTGGGTAGATGCCAGTGTTGTAGATGTACTGGAACAGTTGGACTATGGTTGCAGCAAGTTCTGGAACAAGTTTTCTGTACTATTAACACAATGATGGCAGGCCCCATAGTTTTTGGAATGTCTAGTGCCTCTAGCCATGTCTTATTACCACATGAAGGTGAATCAAATTGGCTTCAGACTGGCATCTGTGATGCTATGGATCTCCTGACAAGGTCGATACAGATCACACATCGCAGCACTTCTGGTGGAAGATTGCTGTGGATGCTTCAGCCTTACCTTTTGGTCTGATGTGCTGGCCACTCCCATCACTGATAAAGGGGATGTGGCAGGACTGCAGAAATTAGATCTGATCTGATCTGATCTGTTGGTTGTGAAATCACTTAGCTCTGTATATCACATGCTGCTGTTTACACACAGGTGGCTTTGTAGCTTCACAAGGTTGATACTTCATTTTTAGATATACTTGGTGCTGCTTCTGGCATGCCCTCCTGCACTTTTCATTGAGTTAGGATCGATAGAAGACAGTGTTTAGCATCCTAAGCTTTATTATTAAGGACATAGCATACAAACGCAAGGATGTTATGCTTAATTTGTAGAAGATATTGGTCCAGCCTCAGCTGAAATACCATGTCCTGTTCTGGGGGCTGTACTTTGGTAAGGATGCAAAGATATTGAACAGAGTGCAGGAGAGATTCATGAGAATGATTTCAATTAATGACCACTTCAGGGCTTCATCTTTCTGCTACAGGTATTAATCTAGCTGTGTCTGTGGCTGCCATCTTGCAGCAAGCACAACAGGCAAAACTAAGTGGCCAGCTTGTCATCTCCTGGGGATGGGTGTGTCATCAGAAGGGAGAGGGGATACTGGAGCCTTCCCTTGCTGCTGATTCCTAGATACCCTTCTTCGTTGGACCCCCACCCTGTGAAATCACAGTGGACATTGCCTGCCGTGTTCTGAGACTGCTGAGGTCATGAGCTGCTGGCCTGATGGGGCAGCAGCTCTCCGTGGGCTGAGGATAATCTTGGCTGACATTACAGTCAAATAATGAAACATTGGTGCACTGTTTGACAAGACATCAAAACTGATAAGCTGTTTGCCAGCAAAATGTCACATTGCACTATCTGAAGAACAACAAATGAACTTTCTAGGTGAAACAAACAGAGAATGTTGGAGAAACTCAGCAGGTCTGAGAGAGAGAGAAAGAGAGTTAATGTTTCAAATCTGATATGACTCACCTCCAGCATTCTTTGTTTGTTTCAGATTTCTAGCATCTGCAGTATTTTGCTTTTTCATGAGTTCTCCAGATGCACTGGTCAACATTTATCCCACATCCAAATTCTCCAAAAAAAAATAAAACTACTTCACTGCTGTTTCTGGAACTTTGTTGTGTGAAACTTAGCTGGCACAGTTTTCCGCATTATAACAATTAAGTATGACATGTCACAAAGTCATAAAAGAGGCTAAATAAATGCAAGTTCTTCCTATTCTTCTCTATACTGTGACACATAAATATGCTAATAGAAAGTAAAGATAAAAGAGATTATTCTGATTAGTGTTATTTCTAACAGTCTTGAAAATAAGCTACCTCATATCAATTTTATCAGAGAAGTATGATGCAAAACATTTATGGCTGTTCAAATACAAAAAATGCAAAATTAGAATATACTGAGGTAATATTAGTTCAGATACTTACATCATAACTGAAGTCTGCATCATTTGCTACTGTCAAGTCTGCAAGGTCACCAAGGCCCAAGACACTTTCTAGCACATCATCGGGACCCATAATAAATGATTTGCCAGTTCCAGAGGGAAAAGCCAGCGGCTCAGCTATTTGAAAAAAAAAACAATTATTTAACATTAAGTACATAAATCAAATGGAAAAAAAAAATCGCAGAACCTGTTTTTATTAATGTATCCCTAATAACATGTCATTATTAAAACACTGATTTTTTTTCCAATGCTTCAATTTCTCAAATGTCGGGAAAACTTCTTTTCCTGTATACTAGCAAACTAATATTAATGCTTTCACTCCAAAAGATAGCCTCAGTGTTTCATCAGAAACAAAAGTTCCAATTAACATCAAACCCAATTTTAGAGCAATACTTTGTAAGTCTTGGAGGTAAGCTGCTTATTTTTAAATTGAACCCAGAACACGTGAAAAGTACAAACAAGAAAAACACTAAACAAATAAAGTATCAGTAACAAATCCAAAAACAATGACATTTTTTCATAAGCAACCTGGAAGATTCAACTGTAGATTTCAAAAAGGAAATTGATAATATGAAACAAGTTTAATGTTCATTGGTGAAAACAGGGGAACAGGATGAGCTGACTCACTCTTCTAGACACACAGAATCATTTGACCTCCTTTTGTGCTGTATTGTTCAACCAAATCTGTGTAACAAGTGTAATACAAAGTTGTAGTGAAACATTATCCAAGATTTTAAAAAAATCGAAGAGGTTTCAACAATTCTGTAAAATAATCCATGTTAACACATTTTTTCTTAATGTCCATTTTACTGTTCATAATTTAAGGGTTCTCTCCCGATACAACATTTATTAAAACATATAAAAATGTAAGGCTTTTCCACTGTCATGGTTAGAGGGCATGAAGAGAACCTACTCCAAAAAAAGTATTATTTTCTATGATTATGTATTTAAATTCAGTTTCTTCCACAAGTGGACAACTTTGCTGAATTCAAAAAATGACCAAAGCCAATTACATGATTGCATTTTCAGAATCTCTTGAATCGCATTAACATCCCAGCTAAAGCTGACATGACATATTTGGAAATGAGGTGCCAGAGAGCTGTCTGCTTCCAGCCAGCTTTAGACAAAGGAAAACATCAAGACCCATTTTGCTACAATTATGCCAATGCCTTTACTTACCTTATCATCATGGAAACTTCAAAAGACAGATACAAATTATACCGCTATCTTAATGGCCTTCCAATTAGCCCACCAAGATGGGCCCGCAACAAGTGAAATGCTTGTAATTATCGCATGACTGAAATCCAACCTGTTTGAATTGCTTAAATGTACAGTTCTGGAATTCTAAGTATTTGATGTCAGTGGTTCCAGGCAACTAGGAGACCTGTTTGCCCTCTCTTGTTCCCTCTCAAAAGTGTCATCGCCACAAAGAACCTTAGACTTTGCCGACCGAATTAGACTAAATTATCCAAGTACAAGAAATACTGCTGCACCTTTGACTATGACCCATTTCCATCCCAGAAATGCTACAAGATCAGCCAACAGACAGACTCCCAATTGGATATCCACTCACTGGACTTTAAGTCAAATAAACATTATCTGCCTTGGATAGTTGGGCGAATAAAGCAATTCCCCATGTTCTGAATGTTTTATTAATAAATTCTACCCTTGATTTTATATTAAAGAATTTTGTTATGTGTCTATTTCAAAAAAATGGAATCTGAACACCCCTTAACCTACCTCAAAAAGTGATGGGAATAAGAAAACAAAAAGGAGTAAACCAAACCAAAACTTCTCATCTTGGACTCAAGAGGAGAAAAGTAATCAATTTAAACTCATCCATTTCCCTTTGTCCTTAACATGAGAAATATTGTGCCTCTGCTGCAAATTGATTATTCTTCCTTCTTGCTCATTCTTTACCAATTTCGAATTTGAACCTCCATTTCCCTCCATCACAAGCCAATGAAAACAAATGAAAATATGGGAGAACTAACCATGTGAAACAGAAGCTAAAGAAAGAAAGCCAAATAGAAAAGAACTAGATAATTGACAAAGTAAACAGAGGAACGATTCAAAACAAAAACAGTTTAAAAAAAAAGTTGAGTGCCAGAAAGTTTCACTGCAACAGTACTGCTCCAGCAGACTTACATGTGGAAACCACGTACAATTTCAAAATCCATTCAACTGCTATTATTATTGCAAACAATGGAACGAGTCAATCAAGTGAACTGTAGCAGTCCACTTTCAAAACAGGAATAAAATGTCAAGTAATTGGGATTCCTCTTATATTTTCAAGATGCTGTTAGCTTGTCCATTGTTATGCATATAATCTGCTAAATTAAATACCAGCGACACAGCAGTGTAGACCAATGTTCGACTATAGGTGGAAGTAGAAAAGCGATAGAGAGAGGGAGATTCTTAGCAGAAGCTGCATGATCCATCTAAGAGAAGGAAATGAAGTAGAATAAGTCACATCAACCAAGATAATTCTCATGCACATTCCATCTAACATTTATGGTGCAGGTTATCAGTCTTGTCATCTTCTTAATTAGGGAAGAACAGAAGTTTAAAGGATCATTAAATGGGGGCATGAGACAGAACACATGTAAGACATACAAACTCTAACAGGTTAAGTTTCATACAATTTATGAAGTTACTTAACATTCAACCAAACGTTGCTGGCAAAACACTGTAATCACTTCACTGCTTTATAACAAATTATTTCTTAGACATTTTTCTAAACATCTGCCTAGCTATATAAAACTGGAGAAGTTCACGCTTAAATACCGAACTGTTAAAGTAGAAAGGCAAATTAATTTATTCTAATACAGCTGGATTTTAGTGGAGGATTATAACAAGATCAATGCTTAATTTCTATTTCAATCCTGCAAATCTGTTTGAAAAGTTGTCTCTTTGATTTTGTAAAGTAACAAAATCATGGCAATTTTTCCTGCAACTGGGAACAGAAGAACTGATTTTTGTTTAAGAAAGAGCATGGATGTGCATGGGGTTATGAACCGTCAATTCAGGATTGTGATCTGATTGTGAAAACATATCTTGGTGTTCTATCTACACAATATACGGAAGTTCAAAATAATTACACTTCTCCAAAATCAGGTTTCGCACTGATAAACTGATAAATTAAATTTGCCTGTTCCACCCAGCAGAAACAGGTCTTTCACATTTCACTAAGTGCTTCTACACCAAATGCTTTTCGACAATGTTACCACCTTAAGTTTTAAACTATTAGGCATATTCATGTGAATTAAAATAATTTGCTGCATGAAGAATTATTAAAATCCAAGACACAAAGCAGTCACCCAGATCTGTTACTTGACCTGCAATTGTAATTTGCAGTAGAAACAAACCAGTTGTCATTAGCAGGCGTTAAATCTACATAACTTTCCAAAGCAATATATAATACTTCAAAAGCTACTTCAGATTAACTAACTATTATTTACAAATTCCTTTGATGCGACCGAGTAAAAAAATCTCAATGATACACTGAGCAACATTTGGTGCTATAGCTAAATGAAAATACTTGGTTAGAAATGTTGCTTTACTGAACAGATAACATGGAACAAAAAATGGCTGAAGATTGCATAGAATTTAAACACATACACAAAAGTTTTGTTTTGATTAGACATTTTTCCATCAATTGTACAGAAACATTTGGATGATGAGCAATCTAGGTTGTATTTTGGTTTGCACACTCTACAATAACAGTGGTAATTACAAGCTCAATTGGGTTGAATTTACTTACTAAATTCTGAGCATGGGTTAGAAGGCAGCTCTGAATAACACATATCCAAAATTATTTATTTTAATCCAGATTTCGATTTAGTGATAGCCACTTTAAAAATGTTTGTGCGCTAATGGAATTGCAACAGCAAGCTAAAGCCAAAGTCTTGGAAGCAGGTCCATGCTGATATCAAACTGGTTATTGTTATCTCCCAGACAAAAGGCATAAAAGAGAGTTTAACACAGACTTTTCAAATATATGCAGAATTGGTTCAGTGGTATTTGATTTTGTCAGTTCAACAGATCAAAATGTAACAGGTCCCAAAATTCCCTGCCTAAAATACACTAAGAACGGAAAGAGACAGGCTGTACTAAAATAGAAAACAGTTGGTGTGGGGTCAGAATAAGACGGAAAAGTAATAAAGACTAATTAGTGCTTTGATCACATGCCCTGAGAGTGGTCTCTGAGTTACCAATTTTGTGTAGCTCACTGGTAGCCCCATTTTAGTTTGAAAGTTTTAATTTAAAAATAACCAGCAAAATGGCTTTATGTTTAAACAAGCTAAAGACTAGTTTAAAAACTTTGGCTGTTATTATTCAAGTAAAAGTGACCATGTCACTAGTCAAAAATCCACACATAAAGGTAAGGTACTTATAAAAATTGGAATTTAGATTAGCCTCTTATTGTTGCAGGCCGGTGACTGGCTTCAAGTCTCCATTTCCAAAGACATGAAGTCAGAATTCAACAGGTATTGTAATTTCTGCAGTTGGAAGTTGCTCCCACAAGTGAACAAAACAGGTACAGGTGGCAAATAAAGGTTCCTCTGTTTTATATTTTATGAAATTGTATCTTGTTGCTCTTGGTACCTGGTTCAGTACAAATAGACTTGCGTCCTTCTTCCTGTCTCGCTGCTGAGAAGCAGTGACTGCATCAAGATGTCTTTATCAGTCTCTGTTCAGAGAAGCTGATTGCAGCCAGACTTCATGCAGGTCAAAATGTAAAATGGCTACTCCCTACAATCTGTCATATCATGCTTCCAGCTTAAAGTGCTAAGTTAGGCCTGGGGCACAGACCCAGGAGGACCGTCCATTATCTTTTAGTGTGGATAATTAACATTCTATCTGTCTCAGGTGATTAGCTTCGAAGGCTCTTACGGTCAGATCTGGTAATTCACAATTCTATTCACAATTTCAGGAAAACCACTTAAAAATTTCTTGGAAATTTCATAGTATTTCAAAACATCATGTTCTTACTTCCTGAGATAATTACAGTATGGTCACAACACGAGATGAATCGTCAAGTACAGTCATGAGACTTTTAAACAGATTCTTTGTCCATTTTAAAGACAGATAAGCTTCCTTTACTAAATATAAGGACACAACACCAGGTTGAGTGCAACAGATATATTTGGAAGTACTAGCTTTCGGAGTGCTGCTCCTTCATCATTCAGCAGGTTCATAAGACAGAATTTATAGCAAAAGATCACTGTGTCATGCAATTAAAACAATATATTGAACAAATCTAGATTCCTATTAATGTTTTAGAATGGGTTTCAGTTTGTCAATATGTAAATCACAGAACTCCTTTCCAGTCACATTCTCGAGATAACTTAGGGTTTTATAAAAAAAGTGAGATCGCTGTTCACACAGTGCATCAAAGGTGTGAGATTAGAGTCTGTCTGTAGCCCAATCTTGAGCCAGACTGGTCCTATTTCCAAAGTAGGATTAAAATGTTACATGGATAAACTGCTTGCATTGATTGCCTGCAGAAGGTGTGCTTTCTGACCAAATAGAATGTATCTGCAATTACAATTCTGCAAATGCGAATTCACCCCATAGACTTGTGTGAGGGAGAGTGTGTGTGTGTGAGTGAATGTGACAGTGGTATGGGAGGAGGTGTTCCAGAAAGGAAGGAAAGGAGGAAGTGTGGCACTCTTGATGAAGGAAATCACTGTTGTGTCAGAGAAAGATGATACCTCAGAGGTGTCAAGGACAGAATCTAGTTGCTCACAGCTAAGGTACAAAAAGGCTATAATTACATTACTCATTGTATCCCATGGGCCACCAAGAAGTGAAAAAGACAAAGGCATGAAGTTAACAAAATCAGGGAGAAATAACAAGCATAATGATACCAGTATATAATGGGGGGAGTTCAATTTTGTGAATACAGATTAAGATAAAGTAGAATAAAAAGCAGAGGGGGTCAAATCTTCTGGAGTCTGTTAAATAGAACTTTTTCTATCAGTACGTTTCCAGTCTAATCAGAAAGGAGAAAACTGCTGGACTGGTTTCAGGGAATGAGGTGGGCCAAGTGCAGGGGTCATTTAGGGAACTGTGATCATTGGGTCATAAGGTTTGGAAATGGAAAAGGACAATGAGCAAACCAGAGTAGAAAAAATAACGAGAGAGCCAACTTCAATGGAATGAGACTTGATTTAACCCAGATAAACCAGAAGCAAAAATTGACAAACAAAACAGCAACCAAAACACAGGCTCTCCTTAGAAAGATAGAATATGAAAAAGGACTGGTAGCTGAGAGAGAGCATTCAAAAATCTTTGAGATATATAAAAATAATAAAGAAGATTTGGTAAATGGAGCTTTGTAGCAATCGGGGACCCAAAAGGAGACTTGTGCAGAGGGGCACAAGGCAGAGGCATACTGCATCTGTCTTTATCCAAGAAGGTGTTGCCCAAGTCACAGTGAAACACTAGGTACCTCAGACACTTGATAACTTAGAAGTTGATTAAGCATTTGGCACCAGATAGCTAGCTATACCTAAAGGTAAGCCCCTACAAACTGATGAGATGTATTCAAGGATGCTGAGGGAAGTAAGGTAAAAATTGCAGAAGCACTGGTATAATTTTCCAATCCTCCTTCAATACATAGGTGGTGCTGAAGGACTGGAAAATTGCAAGTGCTAAACACTTCTTTAAAAAAAAATTGTCTTGGAATAAAATTAACAATCACTTGGACAATGCAGGTTAGTTAAGAAAAGCTGGCATGGAATCACACGAAAATTGTATTTAACTACACTGCAAGTTTTTTTTGATGGGTAACATTGGTTAATAAAACTAATACTGTTCGTTTAGTGTTTATGGACGTACAAAAGCATCTGAATAAGTGTGACACAAGGACATGTTATAGTTCATGGAACAAGTAGCACAGATGAATTTGGTTGAGTGACGACCAAAGTTCACCAAGTAGTGGTGAACAGAGCCTAGTGATCTAGAGGTAGATTTATAATAGAATTTCAAAGGGTCAGTGCTAGGATCTCTGTACTTCTTATGTACTGAATGACCTAGACAGTGGTGGAAATTGCTCAATTTTGAAGTTTAACAACAAGACGAAATTTCAAAGCACTGCGAACTGCAAAGACCTTAAAAGAACAAAGACAGGTTAGTGGAATGGGTAGACAAGTAGCAGATGCAATTTAATGCAGAGGAGTGTGAATTTATTCAATTGGTAAGAAAACAGAAACAAGAGAAGGATAAATTCAAAACAGGAAGTCGGGAGCAAAAGGGTACAAATTATTTGCACAAATTACTGGAGGTGGCAGAGCTGATCAAGAATGTGGTTAAAAACCCATACTGACTCCTAGACATTAAAAATAGGGTTTTGGGCTGACAAAGCAAAATTGAGGCCAACCTGCATAATGTACTGATTCAATCTCAACTGGAATATTATGTCCAGGTCTGGGCATCACACTTTAGAATGGATTGGAGGTAACACAGGGTAACAGTTTACAAGAATGATTTCAAGGATCTGGTACTTAAACTACATATTTATAGAAGCTGCGACTGTTCTGCACGGAGGAGAGAACATTTGAGAGGATATCGGCTAGAGATTTTCAAAATCCTGAGGGGTTGTGAACAGTGTAGACAGAGACAACTGTTCCCTAAGTAGAATGATTAAGAACCAGGAGGAACAGGTTTAACATAATTGGCAAAAGATGCAATGGCAACATTTTTCTTCAATGCATCAAATGGTTAGGATCTGTAAGGCAGATTCAATCACAGCATTCATGAAATTGGATTATCTGAAAAAGGAACAAAAACTGCAAGGCTGCAGCAAAAAGACAGGGGAGTAGCAACAGGTAAACCGCTTTGTATACAGCCAGTATAGACGCGACTGAATGAAAGGCTATCCTTGTGTTGGCAGAAGTCCAAGATTTTATGATTTCATGATCTAATCTATAATGATCCCAACCATAAACTGCTGAGTTGCTACAAGTAGCCTCTGAAATATAATTTTTAAAACTTAATCAGGGGGATGTCAGCATCGCTGGCTAGACGAGCATTTATTGCTCACCACAAATTATCCTGGAGAAAGTATAAGACACCTCCTTGAACCACTACAGATCATTATGGCATGATATACAAACAGTGCTGTTGGGAAGGAAATTCCAGGATTTTGACCCAGTGACAGTAAAGGAAGTTAATATGACAGTTTCAAATCAGGATGGCATGGCTTGGAGGAGATCTCACAAGTGGCAGTGCTCTCTTGTCCTTCCCGGTGATCGAGGAGATGGATTAGGAAGGTGCTGTTTTAGAAGCTGTGGTGAATTGATTAAGTACATCTTGTAGATGCTACACACTGGTACCACTGTGCACCTGTGGCAAAGAGAGTGAACGGCCAGTGAAAGACAGCCCTGAACATCCACCTTCTATTCTGGGATTATCACTCATATCTTCTGTCTCCATTGTTGTTAATGCCCTGCAACAAAACTGGAGTGACCTCTCCAGAGCAAAAACAGTGGCAAAGTGTATAGACTGTCTATCTGGTTGGGACAAAGAAATTCAAAGCACTATATCTGACCCCAGCTTGGTCACAAGAACTGTCGTAAAGACAATACATTTAGAGATTAGTCCACATCTAGTTTCTAGTCCATGATTTTTGTCAGGGATTATTCCTTTAGCCTTCAAATCTCCCAAAGTATTTACAATGCTATAATCCATAGTTAGGAGTATGGTTTATGTGCAGTAAGGCTCTTGTCCACACACCCCTTGGCCTGCACACCAGATGTCTGGGGAACCAAAATTCCTCAGGGTTTTTAGCTTGGGGTGAGAGGGATCCAGTTTCCATGTGTCACCATGAGAAGGTGTACAGACAAGAGACTTGCACATGCTTCTATTTTTTGTACTGATAGCCAGTAGTACAGATCAAAAATGAGAAGCAAACAAGCACACAAGCAGGAAACATGCTCACTCTCTTCACATTATGCAGCATATCAAACTGTTGGAGACATATTCTATCTTTAAGTCAGCTAGGTTTTCCATAAAGTTTAGTCAGACTTAAGCCCTGGAGAAGACATTCAAATATAGAAAAAAATCACCAAATATAGAACAAAGCAATGATGAGTGATAAGACCAATTAAATTCCACGGGTCGACATATCTTTACCAGGTAGCTTTGAAGATAGCAAATAAGATATACTGAAAATATATCATTTTATTATGTGCTTAGCTTATCCAAAAATTCATATAAAAAGTGCAGAAACATTGTATATATTTGATAGCAAAAGTCTCAATATGCTTGCTTCAAAATAAATACTAACATAATTTTACCAAAATACAATACTTAGGACTTCCAAACCCCCACACAGAGAATAAAAAATAATTAAATCAGTTTTGATATTTTGAAATACTGAGCCACTTAATAATAAACCACTGAGCTTCTTCTCACATGCTCACAGGTCTAACAGTAGAAATTCACGTGGCAATGTAATAAGAGTAATTAGTGCAGGAAAATTTGCAGTAGGACATCATCAAGGGATAAAAAGGATTGAATATAAAAGAGAGATGCTGGAAGAAAATAATAATGAAGATCTATTAACTGGAAATGCATATTCCATCATGTAACCAATCTCATATTTTCTACTTTACATGAGAAGAGTGCCGAGACAGAATTGGGAAGGGCGTGGGTGCCCTTCCGTCACACTGTTGAAGTATCCATTTCAAGGGATAGCACCATGATCTCCTAACAATCTCACATGAATACATTCCAGTCGGAAATATTGGAAACTATGGAATTTTGCACTGAACAAAAGAGGTGCAGAATGCATGTTATTAAAACAAAGGTGGGCAATGTAAAATCATAATAAACATTTCTAAAAACACTAAAGAATTTATACAACATTATATAAATTTAAATAACTAAAATTCCTTTCCAAAATAACCACAAAAATCTATTTCAGGGTCTTGCTTCTGACCTCTGGTATTATAATGAGAAGCATGGATTCTACTTCACATGAGAAAGGGATAAATAGGATTTCTACACTACATGACAACATCTTGAGGAATTCAAGTGTTCATTGTAATTTTGATCATTTAGTTAGAAACATCAATTTTTTTCAAACATGTATTGCTTAGTTACCACAGAGCCATTGTTTTGGTAGTTCAAACATAAGTAGTCTTCGAGGAGAAAGTGAGGTCTGCAGATGCTGGAGATCAAAGTTGAAACTTTATTGCTGGAACAGCACAGCAGGTCAGGCAGCATCCAGGGAACAGGAGATTCGACGTTTCGGGCACAGGCCCTTCTTCAGGAATGAGCAGAGAGTGTTCAGCAGGAGAAGATAAAAGGTAGGGAGGAGGGACTTGGAGGAGGGGCGTTGAAATGTGATAGGTGGAAAGAGGTCAAGGTGAGGGTGATAGGTCGGAGTAGGATGGAGGCGGAGAGGTCAAGAAGAAGACTGCAGGTCAGGAAGGCGGTGCCGGGCTGGAGGGATCCGGCTGAGACAAGGTGGGGGGAGGGGGGATGAAGAAACTGGTGAAGTCCAAGTTCATCCCCTGCGGTTGGAGGGTTCCCAGTCGGAAGATAAGACGCTCCTCCTCCGACCGTCGGGTTGTTGTGGTTTGGCGGTGGATGAGTCCAATGACCTGCATATCCTCGGTGGAGTGGGAGGGGGAGTTGAAATGCTGTGCTACAGGTTGGTTGGGTTGGTTCGTCCGGGTGGCCCAGAGGTGCTCTCTGAATCGCTCCGCAAGTAGGCAGCCTGTCTCCCCAATATAGAGGAGGCCACACCGGCTGCAGCGGATGCAGTAGATGATGTGGGTGGAGGTGCAGGTGAATCTGTGGCGGATATGGAAGTTTCCTTTGGGGCCTTGGAGAGAAGTGAGGGGGGAGGTGTGGGCGCAAGTGTTGCACCTCCTGCGGTTGCAAGGGAAGGTGCCGGGAGTGGAGGTTGGGTCGGTGGGGGGTGTGGATCTGACAAGGGAGTCGCGGAGGGAGTGGTCTCTACGGAAAGCTGATAGGGGAGGGGAGGGAAATATATCCTTGGTGCTGGGGTCTGTTTGGAGGTGGCGGAAGTGACGGCGGATAATGCGCTGTACATGGAGATTGGTGGGGTGGTAGGTGAGGACCAGTGGGGTTCTGTCCTGGTGGCGGTTGGAGGGGCGAGGCTCAAGGGCGGAGGAGCGGGAAGTGGAGGAGATGCGGTGGAGGGCACCGTCGACCACGTCGGGGGGGAAATTGCGGTCCTTGAAGAAGGAGGCCATCTGTGTTGTACGTATTTTGAACTGGTCCTCCCCGACGGTCGGAGGAGGAGCGTCTTATCTTCCGACTGGGAACCCTCCAACCGCAGGGGATGAACTTGGACTTCACCAGTTTCTTCATCCCCCCTCCCCCCACCTTGTCTCAGCCGGATCCCTCCAGCCCGGCACCGCCTTCCTGACCTGCAGTCTTCTTCTTGACCTCTCTGCCTCCATCCTACTCCGACCTATCACCCTCACCTTGACCTCTTTCCACCTATCACATTTCACGCCCCTCCTCCAAGTCCCTCCTCCCTACCTTTTATCTTCTCCTGCTGAACACTCTGCTCATTCCTGAAGAAGGGCCTGTGCCCGAAACGTCGAATCTCCTGTTCCCTGGATGCTGCCTGACCTGCTGTGCTGTTCCAGCAATAAAGTTTCAAAAAACATATGTAGTGACAACCTTTCCATTTTGCATATTCTCATGAGTAGCTATGGCTGCTAAGAGATGTGTTAGGGTGGGAAGATACCAACATGTCAGACTGACAAAGGCAAAATACTACAAGTGCTGAAAATCTGAAACAGAAACATAAAATGCTGCATATACCAAAGAGATTAGGCAGCATTTTTGGAGAAAGAGAAATAAAGTTAAATTTGAAGTGGATGACCTTTGATCAGAACCAGAAAGAAGTTGGTGATATAATAGCTTTTGGTTGAGGGGCAAGAGAAAACAAGAAGAAAAGTCATTGATAAGGCATGTGATAGAAGTGATTGAATGATAAACAGACCACAAGACAGGTAATAGCAACAAAATATGGGTTGCTGTAAATTTTAATAGCAAAAATACAGCCAGCAGCTTCCGCCTAAAAAAAAGGAAGGAGTAGCCATGAACTACAGTTGTTGAGCTCAATGTTGATTCTGGAACACTTGAATGTTGACATTGGTTGATAATGTATCACCAGAGATGAGACATGGAAGAAAACAGATGAGAAATAGATGATATGAAGACAAAGAAAGGTTGAAAGCAGAGCTGATGAAATTTCTATTCAGGGTGAGAGCAGGGATCCCCATCAATAGAGTCATCAATGTACCTGAAATAAATAGTGGGAGAGGGAACCTGAACAGAACTGGAATAACATTTCAGGAATAAGCTTCTCCCAAATGAGTCCAAGGGACTGTCCTGTCATTTTTTCCCCCTGTTTTGTTAATGCATTGAGCATTCAAACTCAGATTAGGTGGTCAGTGTTTATGAAACACATCGTTTAGCATGTTAAGCATGCTTTTGAGCTTCCAGGTGCCTGCTTATGCTCCATTTCACTTAATCGCTAAACTCTTAAATCCTTTGCCTCCTCCATAATTCAACTGAAGTTTAACACAAGCTTAAGAAACTGCACCTCATCTTTCTACTTTGCAATTGTAATCAACAATTTTTGATCATAACCACTGTCTCCATTGTTTCAGGCAGGAGCTGATGATAACATTTCGATTTAAATGTCTATTAAACAAATCTGGTAGATAACAACAGATTTCTTTAGCATTCCCCATTCTAATTATTATTTTCGATGCTCCACATATCGCAGACCTTCCCATTTTTATGTACTTTACAAAATTTCCCCTTTTCACTGTCAAACAATGTTTGTTTAAATCATGTCACACAGTTCATTTTTTACAGTTCTAATGAAGTCATCCACCTGAAACATTAACTTGGTTTCTTCCTCCACAGATGCTGAACACCTGCTGAGCAATTTCAGCACTTCTTGTTTTTATTGAAATACTGACTACCCAACATGGAGATGCAGTAATAATTTTAGTTATACCTTCTTCTGTTCTTGAGCTGTCATGATCAGCCAGTCTGGAAGAGGTTGGCCTGGACTGAATCATGGTTCCAGATGGCATGTGAGGCAGCTCATCATCTCTGAGATCTGCAATCATATCCTGAAGCTTTGACCTGTTTACCCCTGTAAATGAAAGTCATCAGTAACTGTTCAATCACGTAGCAGAATTCTTGATGGTGTGAAATAGGTTGAATAATTATTTATTTGCATTGGCCATTAAATGAAATATTTACCATAAATTTTTATGGAATCAAAACATCCAGAATGATATTTTATATACAAACCCATATTCTGATGTATTCATGCTCTATGCTAACATTAAAACTTTTTCCCAATTAAGGAATTATAAGCAGGCCAAATTAAGAACACCTGCTACATTTAACTTTAAATAGTTATTGAAATCAAAAATTAAAAGGCAATGTCTTTCTGATTCAGTTATACAGTAGATCATTTCATAGATTAGCAATGGAGAAAAAAAATTAAAGAACTGTCTTGAGCAACATGAATAGAACACAAAACAAAGATAAAAGATTTTAATGCGTACACTAGGGGTGCAACAAACTAACAATTTAAATAATTTTGTCAAAAATTTATTTTCGTGATTATCCACACTTGTGTTCTCACTTACAATTGTTTGCCATTTCAGTTAAAATGAAAACACACTGGGGTACAAATACTGGGAGCAAAACATGAGACAAGTCATGTTTATTATTTTTCTCTTTACTGACCATATCTCATGGACCCATTAAGGTATTTCACTGTATAAAACAAAAATATCAGTTACTTTTTTTATAAGATGAGGAATTACTAATGCTAATTTAAATTTCTCAGATAGCAATTACTCACCACAGTAATTACAATCCTCTATGGAGGGTCTTCCATGTTGTCTGGTATGTATCACACCACCTAATGATACAGAGTTTGGGCGTAAGCCTTACTGTCCATTCACAGAATTAGTTTCCACCACAGGAATCTTCACAGGCCAGAAGAATGTGTGCAGCAAAGGGCCTTGTAGATAATGGATGTAGAAATTCTCTTGATTAACATCGCTCCTGGGCCATCTGGCGTTTCCAAATGGAGTCCTCACACTCCAAGAAAGCACAGTCTGTTAAGGAATATGAAACTGAGGAGCGAGACCCAAACATAGACTGAAGGAGTTCATTCATCAAAACAGAGGAATGGATTTAAGAGCCAAGAATTTTCTTATTCAGAAATGGCCAGTGTAAAGTTCAATGATAAAAGAGTAAATGCATAAATGAGCCTGGTAAATAACAGTACTTAAATGTTCAGTACAAGTTATGCATCTAGTCTCACCTCTGGAGTGAAACAAGCTGGCAATTGACAAAGAGCAAGGCATTGCCCAAAGGATCGTGAAACACTTAAAGAGAAAAAAACATTCCAGGCAAGGCAAAAATAAAAGAAGAATTGAGTTTAATGGTCCAGTTTATATCGCGCATCAGACACATCGTGTGGAACCTCACGGCTGTTCAGTTAAGATATGAAAGGCATACAGAGTCTGTATCATTACATTTCACAGACACAGCCTCTCAAAAGCATGTGGTACCTCACAAAGACTCATAAACTAAACACTTTTCTGAGTTTTCTGCAACTCATCCTTACTTAGAGAACAGGACAAGTACTCTTATGCGTATAAAATTATACTTGCACATAACAGTAAGGTTCTCTGTTATCACATATAAAGTGCTTAAGTAGTTGCATACCAGTGGCATTTGCAACCGGCAAATTGACAATCTGTATATTGCAGAAAGAAAATTCTCACTCTTAAGAGTGCAGCACTTTAAAGTACTTTAAATACCTTTCAATCACCCATTGACGAGGATCAGTTGATAGCATTATTTTGACCTGCCATTGAAAACAATGCACAAGAGTGGGCAAAAACACATACAAAACATTTCACAAGGGAACTCCAATGGAAAAATAAAACTAACTGTTACCAGACCACCCTTAATAGCTCAGTAAGTGCAGCATCTAATGCAGTACAGAACCAGAAAGATTAAGAAATTACTAGAGTTGCTCAATGGTTTTCCACAAGTCAAAAAATCTCAGCTGGGTTCATTTAGGATGTTACAATTGATGGCAGTGTCACTAGGCTACCAAGGCATGAGTGAGTCGAAAGATGTGTTTTTATCTCTTGATAATTCTCCTGTGGCTCCTCAAAGAACATACAAAGGTATATGTCAGGCGAGGACAAATTCAAGGCCAACCGTGACACATTCCTCTCCTTCAAAGTACCCTGTTGAGGCCAACAGTCCAGGCCACACAAGAAAAATAATTACTTGAGCAAATATCAGATGGCTTTGAATGCCAGTGAAACAACTGGACCAAGAATAAACATCTTCAGCAGAGGAGGAGGAAATTGGAAGAGAGGCAGAGAAACTTAACTGTCACCGAAAAATGCCAGTCATGAAGAGGGTATTGATTCAAATGAATAATGTGTTCTGCCTTAATCAGATTTAATGTTTTGGAGTCTGATTCAATACTGAGTCTTGAACTCAATACTGAGAATGGCAGTAGCTTAGCATTTGTGACAATATCTTGTCCATACAAATGAAATTGCTGCAACATTATTTACTGTACTCAGCAAGTTACAGTTAAATCACAGTACTTTAAAAACCCTTGGAGACACATTTATATTCAATCAACCACCAGTAATTTCAATCAATCATAGTGCTTCAATACTGTATGCCTACACAGAATCTGAAACTAAAACACAGAAGTTAAACAGCCTTAGCTACTTTCTGGTGGATATTGTTCTTCAGTTTTCTTAATTCAGCAGTTACTGTAAATAAATGTTCACAAAGTATAAAAATTACAAATACACATTCTGTTGAATGGTAAGTATTTATCCAAAGTTCAAGATGTTAAGAGTTTCACTGATTTGTGACATATGGGTGCATTACATTCTTATAAGTGAGCACTGGTTTGAAAACAAATAAGCTTTGATGAGAGCTACTGATGCCAATGTCTAAATCTTCAATTGTGATCTCAACATGCACTGTCGGACATGATCTCATGTAGCTAGTTTCAAAAAAACATTAAAGGGATGACATAAATATCATTAACGCGTTGGTTTAATACAGTTGTTCTTGAAACATTTATTTTATTAAACTAAAATATGTGATGCCCTATTAGTTGATTCTTTACTTAATTATTTTCTATGTAAAAGATCAATAACCCAGTCAATACATACTGCTCAAAGGTCATGTGGTACATCAACAGAACAAGTCAAACAAAAAAAAATATGCCGTGAAAAAACCATAATTAATGATGATACACAACTAACCATCACTAAAGCACTATTACAGAAGCAGCGTACAAAAGCTCAACCAGATTCCTCTATGTTGCACAAAATAAACCTGCATATTTAAGGGGGGGAACTGTTTCATCAAAATGAAAAGCCAAAGCTGTAATGTCTAAAATACTGCAAGTGACAGACATTAATCTTCAACCTCCAAATTATGGAAAATAAAAGTTGTGTACTAATACATGTACTCACATGCCCATAAACAAGTCTATTAATTAGTTAAAAATCACAAATGTTACAAGGGACAAACTTGAAATTTTCACCTTACTGTGCACATTTTTCAACATAGTCCAGGACATTAAGCATTTATTTGGCAGTGATACAAGTAAGATTCATTTCACTGATTCTCAGCTAGATTAACAATAACTACAACTTCAATGATTTACATCTAGTAGTGCCCAGTTTAGTCAGGGTACTGTGGTGTAATATTTACAAAATAATATTGACAAATGAGACTGGAGTTAAGTTAAAACAATTCGTTTTGAATTTATCAGGAATACATAAATACTGACACTGAATTATTAAATCAAATTAATCTTTGAACTGTTCTCAACAATGTCGCTCTTCCATAATGCATTTTTTCTCTTCTTTGGAGATTATTTATTCAAAACCGCTCAGTTTCAGCAATTACTTTAGGCAAAAATAAATGTATTAAGGATTCCATTAAAAAAAGGGCAAACAACTTTATGCTAGAAATAATGAAAATAAACTTTCAAAACTGTTTGTACTCATTCTTTAAAGTAGCTTCCTCACAAAGACATATACAGCTACCAGATTTAAGGATTTAAAATGGAAAATGCTTAAAAAGATCAAGAGAAAGGTGTTTAACAGTTTAACATTTGAGAACTTTCAGACTGTCAATTAGCTCCCTTAAATTTACAAAATATTAGTGAGCTGAACAGCACTTCTTAAAAATTAGATTAGATTCCCTACAGCGTGGAAACAGGCCATTTGGCCCAAAAAATCCACAATGACACTCCAAAGAGTAACCCTCCCAAACCCACTTCTCTCTGACTAATGCGCCTAACACAATGGACAATTTAGTATGGCCAATCCACCTGATCTGCACATCCTTGGACTGTGGGAAGAAACCGGAGCACCCAGAGAAAACCCAAGCAGACATGGGGAGAACGTGCAAATTCCACACAGACAGTTGCCAGAGGCTGGAATTGAACCCGGGTCCCTGGTGCTGAGAGGTTGCAGTGCTAACCACTGAGCCTCAGTGCCACCCTTAATATTTCTATTTTTATTTTAGATTTTCAGCATCAACGGTACTTTCCTTTAACTTAGTGGGCCCCTGTTTTGCCTTTTTTTGTTGCAAACATATTGTGCTGGTCAGATGAAAGTAATCTCCCCATAAAATCTGCCCAAGTAAAAACTAATTTGTGCAATCTGAACTCTGTCTTTCGAGGATACGAACACAATATAAAGATTTATGTAAATCTTTTTTCAAAAACAAGAATGTGTATGCTTTTTCAAATCTCAAACAGTAAATGGATACAAAGTAAACCCAGCTCTTTACAACCCAACACACTGCATTGGCTCAGGTCTTCTCTGGTATGTTTCATACAAGCACTGAAACACATTTACTTCCATACTTCATACTAATTGTGAAATTTAGATTAGTTTAATTTTCAGATTTTTGTAAGTAATGTGTAATATTTTGCTCAGCTTCTTGTCCATTAGATACTTCTCAGTTCTAATGCTACAATTATCATGTACATTTTCTTCTATTATCCAGTATGAGAGAAATATATGACAAATTTTCACATTGTTGATACTGAAACACTATAGAGTGTGCAGAATCATGGATTTAGCATGCATAGTATTTGTGATGATTACCAAGGGGGATGGTTGTAAAAACTGTCTGTCCTCAATGTAAGAATCATGAAAGTCCCTCTCACAAACTCTCCATTAGATTTGGATATCCTCAGCAAATTCATTTTTAAAACCAAATTTCAATTTAAATATTTGATAGAAATCATAAAATAAAAAAATCTAAATTGCCTGGAATTTTAAAATTTGTCCAGCTCTTTTGGAAATAGTCACAGAACAGAATAAGGAAGTAAATTTTTTTTTACTTAAGGAAGGTTTTAATCTGCGAAAGTTTCTAAATGGAACGGCATCACGTTTAATCACTAATACACTAAACTATATTAAAAAAAGGACTTCAGGTTGACAAGCTTGCATTAATTGAATCAGTTTTCTTGTGCTAATGTTGCTTTGTTATGGGTGGGTGGGGGCGTGTGTCCATGTGCATGTGTGTGTTGAGAGGGGAGTCATTTCAAATATTTTTACTTAACCAGTATTTAAAACTCTTACCTTGTTGATTTTACAACAAATGAAAGCTTCCAATATCTGAATCAGTACAGTTTTAAAAAAATAAACCTGAGGTTCAACCCCTCAAGGATTGACCTTGTTCAATTATTTTAAAATCAATGGTGAAATTCTAAGCAACTGACCACTTTCATCCTTCTGACAAAATTCTATGGAACTGATCACTTTAATCCTTTGATGAAACAATAATTGTCATATATATGTGTCACCTCGAGAAACATATCAGTAAAAACACAAATTGTTGTGCACATCTTGCTACTTGGTTAGTATGAAACACATGCAGTTTGAGTTATTATCATGCAACATTAGTTTTTATGTGCTGCATTTCAATTTTGTTCTAAAGTGGTGGATTAGATTCCAAATCTGATACCCAAATCATTACATAATCCGATATGCAAAATTTTCACTATCGACTTTCAATGCTAATCTTTCAATCAATTTTTGTTTTCAGCCGATAGATTATTAATCTTTTGAATTTTTTTAAACACAATTTTAATTTTTTTTAAAACACAACCATCTCACCTGAAGAGGAGCTGTATTCAACTCGAAATGCTAACTATTTCTCTCTCCACAGATGCTGCCAGACCTGCTGATGTTTTCAACATTTTGTTTATGTCTCTTCAACTCGTTCTGCTTAGTTTAAAGATATATCACTGTCACTAAAGATTTGAGTCTCTCACCGGAGGATAAAAATTCTGAGAAGTGGCATTCCTTCGATGACCCAACTACAGATATCTTAATACTTTCAAGCATGTTGCCAATACACATTCAGCACACAGCAAAGCCTCTAACCCCGATAATGAAAGAAATGTTGGTTGCACCCCTAATCTAATTTTTTTATTTAGACACACATGAAAAAAGTATTCAATAAACAGAAACAAAGCTGATGAAAGACAGATATTTAGAAAATAAAATAAAATTGTGGTAAAGAAAATGCGAAAGTCACTCTACACAATTCAGAATTATCTGCACTTACTCTTCACCCCTTTCTTGCCCTTCCGCTCCTTCTTGTATTGTTCCTTCAGTTTACTTATTAGTCCCTTGTCTACAGCCCAAACCTCCGAAGATGGGGAGAAGTCATCCTTGTCTACATGCAGCACATCATTGAAAAATCAGCAAATCGGAATGCAAGCAATCACTGCTGCTATTTCATGAAGGTTAGTGGTTGAATCATAGCCTTTAAAGAATTACTGAATAATTATGATGTAAGATTTTAAGACATTTGTTATACAAACCATTTTGAACCAAGTTATGTTATGTTATTAAACTTGCGTTTAATGGGCAGTGCAAGCTTAAAAGTACAACAATTTCATGCCATTGCATCCAAAACAATAAAGCACTTGACAGACGGTTTTTGGGAGTCTCTTTCCTTACAAGCAATAAATTGGACACAAAAAGCTTACATTGAAGGCTCGGCCTTCACCTGAACAAAATCAGCTTAAAAGAAAAAAATGTGAACCTCTTCAGACATACTTAACAGCCCCTTTATTTAAAAAAGGGACAAAACACAGAAATGATTTGTTCCAATAGTAGAAAGTAGTCCAATTACCTAATTATTGGAATGTTTGCATAACTTAACAGAATACGTAGCAGTTCCAATACTGTACTGCATTTAATTATAATTTTTCTATAAAACTATTCACTGTAGGATGATCTAAAAAATCTATGCAAAATGTATAACAATAGGCAGCAATTTCAGGACTACTCCTAGTGTGAGGTGCAAGTGAGAAATAGGAGGATTAGGCACTGAACGTGCGGCTGGTGTATGAGGGACAAATAATCGAATTTGAGGCACTGAGACTAGCTTTGGAGCAGGTGAAACCTGTAAAACGTGGACAAGCTACACCTTAGTAGGACAGGGATTAATATTTTACATTTTTGCTCGTGTGGATAGGGAGGGTTTGAAGTAAATCGGCAGGGGAATGAGCGCCTGAAAGGAAGCTCAATTGGAGGGAAGCAAAACTTGGCAACAGAAAGTAGAAAAGCAAAGCAGTGAGCAAAATTAGACAGGAGATGAGAAGACCAGCATAAACTAGAAATCAAACATGGAACAGCAAACAGTACTGAAAGTTTACTGTTTTGTCATAATCTTCGTCATGCGGTAGATGTGATCTATATGGACTTCAGTAAGGTGTTCAACAAGGTTCCCCATGGGAGACTGGTTAGCAAGGTTAGATTTCATGGTATACAGGGAGAACTAGCCTTCTAGATACAGAACTGGCTCAAAGGTAAAAGACAGAGGGTGGTGGTGGAGGGTTGTTTTTCAGACTGGAAGCCTGTGACCAGTGGAGTGCCACAAGGATCGGTGCTGGGTCCTTTACTTTTGGACATTTACATAAATGATTTCGATGCGAGCATAAGAGGTACAATTATAAGTTTGCAGATGACACCAAACTTGGAAGTGTAGTGGACAGTGAAGAGGGTTACCTCAGATTACAACGGGATCTGGACCAGATGGGCCAATGGGCTGAGAAATGGCAGATGAAGTTTAATTCAGATAAACACGAGGTGCTGCATTTTGGTAAAACAAACCTTAGCAGAACTTATACACTTAATGGTAAGGTCCTAGGGAGTGTTGCTCAACAAAGAGACCTTGGAGTGCAGGTTCGTAGCTGCTTGAAAATGGAGTCACAGGTAGATAGGATAGTGAAGGTGGTGTGTGGTATGCTTTCTTTTATTGGTCAAGAGTATTGAGTACAGGAGTTGGGAGGTCATGTTGTGGCTGTACAGGACATTGGTTAGGCCATTGTAGGAATACTGCATGCAATTCTGGTCTCCTTCCTATCAGAAATATGTTGTGAAACTTGAAAGGGTTCAGAAAAAGTTTACAAGGATGTTGCCAGGGTTGGAGGATTTGAGCTATGGGGGAGGCTGAACAGGCTGGGGCTGTTTTCCCTGGAGCATCAGAGGCTGAGGGGTGATCTTATAGAGGTTTACAAAATTATGAGGGGCATGGATAGGATAAATAGACAAAGTCTTTTCCCTGGGGTCGGGTGTCCAGAACTAGAGGGCATAGATTCAGGGTGAGAGGGGAAAGATATAAAAGAGACCTAAGGGGCAACTTTTTCACTTAGAGGATGGTACAGGTATGGGATGAGCTGCCAGAGAAGGTGGTGGAGGCTAGTACAATTGCAACATTTAAAAGGCATCTGGATGGGTATATGACTCGGAAAAGTTTGGAGGGATATGGGCCGGGTGCTGGCAGGTGGGACCAGATTGGGTTGGGATATCTGGTCAGCATGGACGGGTTGGACCGAAGGGTCTGTTTCCATGCTGTACATCTCTATGACTCTATGTCTAAGTAGTCAGTTGAGGGTGAGGATGAAAAGGCTCTCCACAGTTAAGTTTTTTTGAAGGCAAAGTTGCATTATTATTCAAGTGATTTAAGCTGTTACAGAGAATAAAGGTGATGCGTATACCCGCTACCTTATGTTTCTATTACTAAGTCTATGCTTTTACACTGATTATATGGACCTCTTGATTAACCAGAATATTTGATCAACTGGCACAATCCTGATGCCATAGGTGTCAGATGATAAAAAGCTTTCTGTATAATGTTAAAAAGGGCAAAGCTTGAACTTTTTGTGAATGCAATTCATTACAGCAAATAGTCAATTTAAAAGGTATAGATTAGAGGAGTAAATGGATTAGATTTAATTGTCATTATCGAGATGTGGTTACAGGGCGGCCAGGACTCAGAACTGAATATTCAGAGAATCCGTCACATCGGAAGGATAGGTGGAGGGGAAAGAAAAGTGGAGTAGCATCTTCAACGGAGTACAATCAGTACATTAGCATTAGAGAATCTTAGATTTAAGGATGTAGTATCATTTTGGATAGAGCAAAGGGCAGCAAATGCTAGTGGGAGACAAGTGTAGGCCACCGAACTGTAGTGGTCATGTTAGACCATAGAATAAATCAGGATATTAGAGGTATAAATTGGGGTATTAGAACAGTTTGTAGTATGTATAGTACAGTAATAATGGAGACTTCAATTCAATATTGGTAAACTTAATTAGCCATAACACTGTGAAGGATGTGTTTCTGGAGTTTGTACAAGATGGGTTTCCGGACCAGTGTATTGAGGAACCAAATAAAAAATTAGCTATTTTAGATTGAGCATTCTGTAGAAATGACAAATTAATAATTTTGCCATGAAGGGACTATTTGGAAGTAGTGACCATAATATGATACAAGCTTCTGATACTAGTGTCCAAGTCTGAACAAAGATATCAATGAAAGTATGACAGGCAAATTGGCTATGGTAGTTTAGGAAAATATATTAAAATATTTATTGTTAGACAGACAATGGTTAGTATTTAAAGTCATTATATGGTCTGCAACAATTATGCATTCCTCTCAAACAAAAACAAGTGAGTCAACAGTGGATAAGAAAAGTTAAGTATTGCATTGGATCAAGGCTGTGCCTTATAAGGTTGCCAGAGAAGTGGTAAGCCTGAGGATGTTGAGCAATTTAGAATAATCAAGTCTGATAAAGGGAAGAGAGAATATGAATTCAAGCTAATGACTGACAAAGGAAAAATTAAAAGTTTACATCGATATGTGAAAAGGAAAAGATTAGCAAGGACAAATATGGGTTCATTAGAGCAGATACAGAAGAATGTATATTGGAGAAAAGGGAAATGGTGGAGAAGTTCACACCCAGGTCACAAAGCAAAATTAAAATACATGGGATGGTGGGCGGGTGGGGTGTTGGTGGTAAAATACTGGTGTAGATTGAGAATTGGTTAAGACAGAAAACAGAGTTGGAATAAACAGTTCATTCTTGAGATGGCAGGCAGCCAATAATAGAGTATCCATGCATCTGTGCTTAGATCACAGTTGTTCATAATCTAGAAAATGATTTGAACCTAGGGACCAAACATCACCTCAAAATTTGATGATGAAACAAAACTAGGTGGGATCGTGAGCTATGAAGGGGATATAAAAAGGCTTAAGTGTACTTAGTTAAAAATCACACAACACCAGGTTATAGTCCAACAGGTTTAATTGGAAGCACACTAGCTTTCGGAGCGATGCTCCTTCATCAGGTTGGGACAATCACCTGATGAAGGAGCGTCGCTCCGAAAGCTAGTGTACTTCCAATTAAACCTGTTGGACTATAACCTGGTGTTGTGTGATTTTTAACTTTGTACACCCCAATCCAACACCAGCATCTCCGAATCATAAGTGTACTTAGATATCCAAACAAATGGACAAGAACATGGCAGATGGAATATAATGTGTATAACTATGAGGTAACCCATTTTGGTAAAAACAGGAAGGTAGAGTATTTCTTAAATAAAGGGGTTGGAAACTGTTGATGTCCAAAATGGCAAGGGGGGGGGGGGGGGGTCTGAGCTCATAAGTCACAAGAAATGAACATGCAGATGCAGCATTACAGAAGGTAAATGGTATACTGACCATCACTGCAAGGGAATTTTGAGAACAGGAGTGAAGATGTCCTACTACATTTGTAGAGAGATTTGATGTGACCACACCTGGAGTATTGTGGACAATTTAAGTCTCCTTATCTAAGGAAGAATGGACTTACCATACAAGGAGTGTAATGTAGGTTTACCAGACTAATCACCGGAATGACAGGGTTATCTTGTAAGGAAAGATCAAAGAGACTCGGCCAATATTCTCCACAATGTCAAAATAGAAAAGTGATTGTACTGAAACTCCAAAATTCTTATAGGGCATGCCTAGGTAGAAACATTTAAAACATTTCCCCTGGTTGGTAAATCTAAAATGAGCGGATAAAACGTCAGAATCGGGGCAGGCCATTTAAAATTGAGATGAGGAGCAATATTTTCACTTAGAGGCTGGTGAATCTTTAGAATTCTTTACCCAGAGTGCTGTGGATGTACATCACTGAGAATCAACAGATTTCTGAACACTAACGATATCAAGATATATGGAGATAGTGGGCAAAAACAGAGTGAAGCTAAATGATCAGCCGTGATTTGTTTGAATGGTGGAACAAGCTCTATAGGTTAAATGACCTACTCCTGCTCCCAATTCCTTTGTTCCTATAATAAGATCTTATAGAATTAGAATGAATCATAGAATCACCTTAGGGTGGCAAGGTGGTTCAGTGGTTAGCACTATTGCCTCCTAACACCAGGGACCCAGACTTGATTCCAGTCTTGGTCAACTATCTATGTGGAATTTGTATGTTTCCCCGCGCCTGCGTGAGTTTTCTCTGGTTTCCTCCAACAATTCAAAGATGTGCAGATTAGGTGGATAAGCCACACTAAGTAGCCCCAGTGTTCAGGGTTGTGCAGATTTGATGGGTTGGCCATGGTAAATGCAGGGTTACAGGGATAGAGTGGGATGGTCTTCAGTGAGACAGTGCAGACTGGATGGGCCAAATGGCCTGTACCTGTACTGTAAGAATTCTACAATGCTATTCTATGGTTCGAGAATATGGGCAAACTAAATGAAACCATAAAATCGATTGGTGGACTGTACTGCCACTAAGAGATCATTCCTCTTGGCAGGCTTTCTAGTGTAAGGCCTGAAGTTCCCTTCTATTCTGTATTTTCTTTTTGATGTCTTATAGCCCCCATAACCTTAGATAAACCTACCTTAAATTGTTTCTTTGTGAATCCTAAGTCAGATAACAAGAGAACATTAGAGATCTAGAGAAATGGAAAGAGATGGAGGATATATGAAAGAACACCTTTGGGCACTTCCAAAAGGATTTAATTCTTCCTAATCTTTAGTCTTTCTAAGGCAAATCATTCAGCTTTCTCATCATTGACTCCAATATCTATGATAGGGAAATAGTATTACAAGTTTTCTTGAGGATGTAACTCACAAGATAGATAAAGGAGAACCAATGGACTGATTACATTTTGGTTTTCTAAAGAGATCTGATAAGGTGTCATAGAATAGGCTTTTACACAAAATAAAGGGCTCTCAGTATTGAGGATTGGTTAATGGCAAGAAAACAGGAATAAATCATTCATTTTTGGCATGGAGGGATTCAACTGATTCAAGGATCAGAGCTTGAGCTTCACCTATTTATAATTAATATCAATAAATTAGACTGAGATCAAATGAAATAGTCCAAGTATTCGGACAATACAAAGCTTGGTGGGAAAATAATTGGCAAGGAGGATACAAGTAAGTTACAAAGGTAGATAGGTGGATTGGCAAGGTAGCAGATGGAATAGAATGTGGGAAATGGTGATTTTTTTCCCCCACTTTGGTAGCAATAAAAGAGCAAATTTTTTTTTTAAAAAAAGAACAGGTAACATATGTTGCTCTCTGGAGGGTTTTCAGTGTCCATGTATATCAATCACAAAGTTAGCATGCAGTTACAGCAAACAATTAAGGCAGCAATTATTGCACAAGAACTACAAAACAGCAAGGAGATGTTAGTGTAAATTACTTGCAACTTCAGCAGACCACACCAAGACGGATGGAGTATTAATTTGGTTTAGTCTACATTTAAAACTCTTACAGGAGGAGTGAAATAGATGCTCTGCAGTTGCTTTCCCTTGCTAAAGAGTCCCAAACCGGAGGTTAAAAGTTTCAAGAAATTGACCAGTTTGGACTGAGGTAACAATTTTTTTTTCCCACATTAGGGATTATGGAATCTTAGGATCTTATGAATGAATCTTGAAGGATTTTTGGATGTTGAATCAAGAGATACATGGATAGGGTAGAAAAGCGAATTTGATGTACATGTTCAGCCATGAACGTCTGAATGGCATACTCCTGCTCATATTTCTTATATCAAGTTGCCTTGGTGTGAGCTGCCAATTCAGTTAAGTCCCCTAATTGAAACTGCTTTGTGCTTCAACAAATATGTTCTTAGCTGATTCGGCTGTAGTAAGGGAAGACTATAATTAACAATGGAGTGTGAAAGGAGGAAATAAACCTACCAAATTATAAGTGTAACACAGGAAATAAATGTCAAAAATGAAGGTAATTTATTATAAAGAAATTTGTTTTAATATGGAGATCTATCCATGGGGGACTTAAAATTTCAATATCTATTACAATAAAAAAAAGGTAATAATCCTCGTATTTCCAGTCCAACAGTACTGGTGGATATGGGCAATTAAGGGTTTTCCAAGTATAAAGCTAATCACAGCCTTCTCAATACTGCAGGTCCAGATAAGTAGAAAAGCTAATAAGATAAGAACACATAGCAACAATTCATTGTTGTTGTGGTTCTGTTCGCCGAGCTGGAAATTTTTTGTTGCAAATGTTTCATCCCCTGTCTAGGGCAAGCCAAACAAAGAACAGCCAGGGAATTCCGAGAAGCATGGCACTCATCCACAAACTCCATCAACAAACACATCGACCTGGACCCAATATACCGGCCACTACAGCGGACAGCTGAAACTGACAACTGGAAGCGGCAGGGACAGGCCACTATAAATGCCGGAGGAAACACCACAGAAGCGCTTCACAGGAGCTCCCAAGCACCGAGGATGTCACCTAGACAGGGGACGAAACGTTTGCAACAAAAATTTCCAGCTCGGCGAACCGAACCACAACAACGAGCACCCGAGCTACAAATCTTCACCCAAACTTTGAACAATTCATTGTATCAGCAGTCATTTGAATATTTGAATGAGTTAGAATAATCAAAGTAAAACTGAATATTTAAATATTCTAAGTATTTTAAATATTTAAAATATTCTAGATCATCACTTGGTTTAAAAATTAGTTTTAAAATTATATTACACTTCAATTTTTAAAAATTTATTCACAACAGCATTTATTGCCTAACTTTAATTGCCCAGAAGGCAGTTAAGGAGAAAGTGAGGTCTGCAGATGCTGGAGATCAGAGCTGAAAATGTGTTGCTGGAAAAGCGCAGCAGGTCAGGCAGCATCCAGGGAACAGGATATTCGACGTTTCGGGCATAAGCCCTTCTTCGATTCTCCTGTTCCCTGGATGCTGCCTGACCTGCTGCGCTTTTCCAGCAACACATTTTCAGAAGGCAGTTAAGTCAACTCACAAGACTGTGGACCTGGAGTCACATGTCGGCCAAACCAGAGAAGGATGGCAGTTTCCTTCCCTGAATCGAATGAGTGAACCAGGTGGGTTTTGTAGACATTGACAATGTTTTCATGGTCATCATTAAACTCTTAATTCCAGATTTCAACAGAATTCAAATTCCACCATTTGCCATGGTGGGATTTGAACCTGGGCCCCCAGAACATTCACTGGGTTTCTGGATTAATAGTCTAGCAATAATACCACTAGGCCATCTCCCCTCCCCAACTTGATCATTCACCGCCACCACATGTTTTAGATAGACAATTCATTGTGAAGGAAGATCAATTTTTTTTTGAAAAGAATAAAACCACAAGTCTAGGCTTATCTTCTATTTTATAACATTGCTATATAATTCTGCCCTAAGATAATTTAGTTTGTTAATATTCCAATCTACATTTTAACAAAGCAGCTTCAATAACTTATATATTAGAACTATGCTGATTATTTTTATATCATCAGATTTAGTGCTGGAGGCAAATTTTAAGTAGGGAAAAAGCATTACAGGGTTTTAATGCCATGCTAGAAATGCACAGGGAAGACATGCAAAATGACATTCATAGGTCAAGGCTTGACATTACCACATGCTGCTTTATATTAACTTGCAGCACAAACTGACAAGTATTCACTATTTCTTTTCTACCAATACAATTATACACCAATCCAATCAGGTGAAATTATTTTGAGAAATGCTTTTTAGGAGATGGGCTTGGCCGCAAAATGCTCACTTTTAGTTATTCTTCAGATGAGGTTTATGTGGCAAAGGTGATCTCAAACCAGTATTGAAAATCATACAAGATTAGTTCAACTACAGTGATACCTGGCCAGCAACAGAGCTACGTGATTTGGAAACTTGGGAGTTGATGCTACTTCCAAGCCCTTTCAATCGAGGTTGCAGGCTTGGAAGGTGACAATGAAGCCTTGGCAAGTAGTTACAGTACAACCTGAAGATACTGCACACTGCAGCCATGTGGGCCAATGAATGGAGCAGGTGAATGTCTGGACTAGTAAACGAATTGCCAGTCCAGCAGATTGTTTTGCCCACCTTGGTGGTGTCAATCTTCTTGAGTACTGTTTTAGCTGCAAGTATTTGGGTCAATGGAGATAATTCCAACACATTCCTTAATAGTGCCAAACAGGTGCTGGAGACATTTTAGATTTTTGGTTTCTGATCAGTGGGGACTACCCCATATTTTCAAACCAGGATTTTTGATGGTGAAGGCCTGTGTACTAATTATTGAAGTAGTGAGTGCTTAGACTCCCTTGTTTTACAGATTCACCAATTGGTATTCTTGTGATACAAATTTTCCTTGCAAAACAAACCTGCATGTTGTCCATATTTTCCTGCATGTGAGCAGAGTGCTTCATGGGGAACTGAAAATGGAGCTAAATGTGATATCAGTGAAAAAGCTGACTTTTGATCTAGAGGGAAGATCATTAATCAAACTGAAGATATTTGGGACTATGATAGAAGGTTTAGAAATATTATAAATGTTGAGCCCTCAGTCAACAATCTCACCTTATAGATTTAAAAAAAAAATTACTTGAAGAAATACAAAGAATTGTAAAGCTGGAACTGTGCATTTCAAGCTGACACAACCAAAATCCTTGATCACATCAAATATACAAGGTATTACATTAAAATAACTCTGAAGATCAATGTTTTCCTGTACTGTAAAGTTGTCAGCGGAAGCATTAGAATTCAGACAAATAGCAATAAATTCTGTACCATGAGTGAAAAATGGAATTGTTTTAAATATGATTCATCAACAGCTTTAATTATTTTCTTACCCCATTCTGTTCCATCCCCAGAGCTCCTAGCTTCCCCAGCTCCTTCGCCATCTTCAGCTGTCACTAAAAAATCAAATTCTTTCAAAGCTTCTTCAGTATCATCAGGCAAGTCAGTAGCTAATCCCTCATTACCGATCTAAAATCAAAAGATATTGATTTTTTAGAAACACCACAGCAGCCAATTCAGAAAACCTAATTTTTTAAAAATACTGCAAGCTGATACAGTTTAAGTATTTAAACTGGCATCATTGACACGCATTGTGCGTTTCATTGTGAATCTGAAAGAAGGTTTCTAACATCTTTTAAGATTTCAATCAAGAAAACAAACCTTGCATAAATTCAATTAAGCATGCTGTAGATAAATAGATTTGAGAACTAAAACTCAGGTAAGGATGATGATTTGGACAGTGCTCAAAAAGATGGAGTAACAACAGGGATATTATTGATCAGATTACTGCTCATTTTTTGTCTATTTTGATTGGTCTCTGACTGGACTATTGCTGTGAGAAATGATTATTAAATCACAACATCAGAACTCCTTCTTGTAAAAACTCAACAGGTCTGTCAGCCTCTGTGGAGAGAGATCAGAGTTAACATTTTGGGTCCAGTGATTCTTCAGAACACTTCAGAAGGGTCACTGGACCTGAAACATTAACTCTGCTTTCGCTCATGCTGCCAGACCTGCTGAGATTTTGCAGCAATTTCTGTCTTTGTTTCTGATTTCAAGCATCCACAGTTCTGTTTTTTGCATAATATCTTTTTGACTTGAATTTGCTATTAATGCTTTCTATTGTGCAGATCCTCCGGCAATGTTGAAATTTAATTATTTATACTTCTGTCTTAATGATAAATAAAATATCGCTACAACAGAAAGTTTTACTATTGCTTGCTGTCTCCCATAAAGTTTCTATATTTTTAAGAGGTCGCACAAAGTCTCTCGAAAACATTGGTAAATAGATTTAAAGATTTACTTTGTGTTTCTTGTTTATTCTAAGCTTTTCTTTGCTGTCCGTGATGTCCTCCACCATTTCACCTTCCTCTTCATCATCATCACTATCATCATCTGTATTTTCTAGGAAGTTAAATGTTTCAAGAACAGCTTCAGCTAGGCCTCCCCTTGGCTTATCGCCTGCATTCCTATGTTCAGAAGAGAGCAGGAGAAAAACTTATTAGTAATATCCAGTAACAGCATCTATATATTTTTAAATCTCTTTGCACCAAACTGAAAGTTTGCATTACAGTCCTGGAACTGACTGATGTGAAAGCTGCTGACTAAAATGCTGATAGATATCTAGTTTTTTCTGAAGTAGTTTAACCCTCTTATCAACTTTTTAATCTCCTCTTCCAAATCTTACACATTCAAAAGGCAGGAGCCAGGCATCTCCACAATTATATATTACTTGTAGATCTCTGGATTTAATAGCAGAAATTTCCTTAAGAAAAATTAAATTTGAACACAAGTCAAAACAACAATCTCAATCTGACAAAGTCTTTTGATTGAGAACACGCCAAGTACCTTGAATCCATTTTGCAGTTAAGTTGAAACCTACATTCCAATGATATTAGCTGTTGATCTACAAGGAACTGTGCGCCTTTGTAAAGAGCCCGAAGCACCGTAAAATGTCTCAAAGGGCTTCAAAAGGGAATTATCAAACAGTCACAGAGAGGAAATGTTAGAAGAGGTGACCTAAGTTTGGTTGAGGTGGTTATTTTTGAAGAAAACAAGGTAGAGATCCATGAAGGATATTCAAAGAGAGAATTCCAGAGCTCTGAGCTGAAATAAGCCCAAGAGAATTGATTAAAATAGGTAATGCACAAAATACCAGAATTAGAGGAAAGCAGAGATATCAAAAGCTTGCAGGACTGGAGGAGTCTACAAAGATAGGGAGGGGAGAGGCCATGGAGGAATCCAGGACAGGAACTTTGAACTTGCAGCACTACCCTCAAGTCCTCACTACTTTAAAACCCTCAAATCTCTATCCCAAAATCTACACACACAACATTCTCCCTTCTTTTCTACTCAGCCTCACTGTTGGAATATTGCGTGCAATTCTGGTCTCCTTCCTATCGGAAATATGTTGTGAAACTTGAAAGGGTTCAGAAAAGATTTACAAGGATGTTGCCAGGGTTGGAGGATTTGAGCTATAGGGAGAGGCTGAACAGGCTGGGGCTGTTTTTCCTGGAGCGTCGGAGGCCGAGGAGTGATCTTATAGAGGTTTACAAAATTATGAGGGGCATGGATAGGACAAATAGACAAAGGCTTTTTCCTCGAGTGGGGGAGTCCAGAACTAGAGGGCATAGGTTCAGGGTGAGAGGGGAAAGATATAAAAGAGATCTAAGGGGCAACTTTTTCATGCAGAGGGTGGTATGTGTATGGAATAAGCTGCCAGAGGAAGTGGTGGAGGTTGGTACAATTGCAACATTTAAAAGGCATCTGGATGGGTATATAAATAGGAAGGGTTTGGAGGGATATGGGCCGGGTGCTGGCAGGTGGGACTAGATTGGGTTGGGATATCTGGTCGGCATAGACTGGTTGGACTGAAGGGTCTGTTTCCATGCTGTACATTTCTATGACTCTAGTGATTCCTCATTGTTGGTGAATGCAGTATTTCTTGGAATTCAATTACCTTCTGGCCCATTGAAATTCACCTGCCAATACTCACAATCAAATCATTCTTTCAATCTTGCCACATTGTTTGAATACAGAAGAGCAGTTTACCATTAAGCTCCTCAAGTCTGTTCTACCATTCAATTAGACCATCATTGATCTGGAGCCTACTTATCATTTTTTGCACATATCCTTTAACATTTTGGTTACCAAAACTCTACAAATTTCAGATTTTAAAATAATTATCTAGAATTATCTAAAATAATTAATCACTAATTTAACTATTATTTGTTTTTGTTTCTGATTTCAAGCATCTACAGTTTTTTTTTTGGCATAATATCTTTTTGACTTGAATTTGCTACGAATACTTTCTATTGTGCAGATCCTCAGGCAATGTTGAAACTTAATTATTTATACTGCCGTCTAAAATATTTAATGATAAATAAAATATCGCTACAACAAAGTTTTACTGTTGCTTGTTGTCTCCCATAATCTGTCTATACTTTTAAGAGGTTGCACAAAGTCCCTCAAAAACATTGGTCAATAGTTTTAAAGATTTACTTTATGTTTCTTGTTTATTCTATGCTTTTCTTTGCTGCCTTATTTGAGAAGAGAATTAGAAAATATTTACTATTCTTTGGTAGAAGCACTTCCTAACTTGACTCCTGAATGATCTGACCAACATTACAATTATGCCCCCAAGTTCAATCCTCCCTAACTACTGGAAATAGTTTCTAGCTACACCTATTGAAAACACAAATCCGATCACCCATTAATTTTGTAAATTCCAACAAATACAGCCCTATTTAGTTTAATCTCTTTGGAATTTAATACTTAGGGGTCAGGTGTTTTTTTGTAACTTTACTGTGCACTCCATCCAAAGCCAATACATGCATACTCTTTATTCCCACAGTTTATCAAACAGACAAACTCGTTTCCAATGAATTATTTTCATCCCTCATCGTCCCTCTCCCTATGCCTTTCCAAACTAATTCCATTCAGTGTAAGCCCCTGAAAAAGAAATTCCTCAAATCACTTATAAAGATTAAATAGAGATGAGTCCAGCAAATGGACAAACGTTTGGAGTATAATGCAGAAAAATGTGCTAGTGTTATTCTTCCTTCCAAAATGAACAAGAGTAGATCACTTAAATTGAGAACGACTATGGAATTCCAAAGTGCAGAGGATAAGAGCACGGCTCAGAAAGTTAGTACACATCGTTCTGCCATAACCATGTGTTTCATCAGCACGAATTGGCTATAACATAATTGGTGAATTGTGGACTTTATTTGGCTAACATAAGCTTTCTACTAATCAGGTAAAGTGCAATTTTCTAAACCTGTATTCCATAGTACAATTTTCTACAGCGTGACGTTGCAGGAGAACACAATTGTCACGTTAAAACAGAATGACCCGAATGCAGGTTCAGCAAGGTTAATGAATTGATAGCCTCTATTAGAAGAGAAAATGAACATAAAAAGGCAACTGGCCTTAAAACATTAACTCTTTCTCTCCAAAGATGTTCAGATCCGCTCAGTTCCTCTAACAATTTCTGTTTTTGTTTCAGATTTTCAGTGTCCATAGTTCTTTCTTTTATTATAAAAGGAAGGAGGTTAAGCTTAGTTAAACAGGGCATTGACAAGGCGACATCTCAAATACTTTGCACAGTTTTGGTCTCCTTATTTAAGGAAGGACATTGTGGGTGATTCAAACAAGATTGAGTAAAGCGATACCTGGAAGGAGTGGGTTGTCTGACGAGGAAAGGTTGGAAAAGCTGGGCTCATTTCCACTGGAGCTGAAAAATATGTTGCTGGAAAAGCGCAGCAGAAGAATCGACGTTTCGGACATAAGCCCTTCTTCAGGAAAGTTGAAACGTCGATTCTCCTGCTGCGCTTTTCCAGCTGCCTGACCTGCTGCGCTTTTCCAGCAACACATTTTTCAGCTCTGATCTCCAGCATCTGCAGTCTTCACTTTCTCCTTCATTTCCACTGGAGTTTACAAGAATGATGCTAACTTGATTGAGGCACACAGGATTCTGAATGGTCTTGACAAGGTGGAGAATGAAAGAACGTTTCCTCTTGTCTGGAGTATAGAACTAGTGACACTTAGAATTAGGGGCCATCCTTCGGACAGAGATAAGAATTGTTTTTCTTTCAAAAGTTTGTGGAACTCTGCCTCAGAAGGTGATGAAGATGAGTCATTTAATATTTTCAAGGCAGATGTTGACAGATTCTTGTTGAGCAAAGGAATCCAAGATTATCAGGATAAAAGCAAATTTGAATTCAAAACACAATCAGATAATTAACTGATTGATGGAGCAGAATCAAGTGCTGAGCAGCCCACTTCTGCTCCTATTTTGTATATTAATAATTTGCACTTTGTAAATTCACCCTCCTCGCTTTGATAAGTGTTTTTAGCTCAAATATCATCGCATCTGTTTGGAGCTTGTGAAGTGGCACGAGGTGTTACTCCTTTCTGCCAGAACTGCACAATACTCCAATGGTTAGTACTGCTGCCTCACAGGTCCCAGGTTCGATTCTAGCCTTGGACGACTGTCTCTGGGAAGTTTGCACATTCTCTCTGCGTCTGCGTGGGTTAAAGTTGCCATATAAATGCAAACTAGTTTTGTCTCGTTCCGTTGATCTTCGGTCTTTACTACAGAGATACATGGCAGGCTACCAAGTGCTAGAAATAGTTTATGTATAACCCACCTTTCCCCATTATACAGCAGAGGAAGATGATGGAACAATTACTCGACATTCCTCAGATTAGAAATTAACAGCACTGAAATATTTTACATTTTTAATTAACTTACAAAATATGGGTATAACTACTGCCCAACCCTAAGCTGTACCTCCTCCAATAGTCTTCACACAATGTCATGATGCTGACATTCTAAAACTTGGTACCACTAGAAAGCGGGGTATATTTGGAAATTTGCTTTAATGATAAACTGATTATTTGGTAAATTAATTCCACAAATATAGCACCATTTTCAATTTAATTCTTAATAAGTAAATTCTTAATAATTCTCACTTTCCAGAGATTTAGTTACACATATTAATGTGCAGTCAAGGGGAAATATATACATCTGGATCAGTGGTGCTGGAAGAGCACAGCAATTCAGGCAGCATCCGAGGACAGGCAAAATCGACGTTTCGGGCAAAAGCCCTTCATCAGGAATAAAGGCAGAGAGCCTGAAGCATGGAGAGATAAGCTAGAGGAGGGTGGGGGTGGGAGAGAGTGGCATAGAGTACAATAGGTCAGTGGGGAAGGAGATGAAGGTGATAGGTCAGGGAGGAGAGGGTGGAGTGGATAGGTGGAAAAGGAGCTGGGCAGGTCGGACAAGTCCGGACAGGTCAGGGGATCGAGTTTCTGGAGGTTAGAAGCTAGGATGAGGTGGGGGAAGGGGAAATGAGGAAACTGTTAAAATCCACATTGATGCCCTGGGGTTGAAGTGTTCCGAGGCGGAAGATGAGGCGTTCTTCCTCCAGGCGTCTGGTGGTGAGGGAGCGGCGGTGGAGGAGGCCCAGCACCTCCATATCCTCGGCAGAGTGGGAGGGGGAGTTGAAATGTTGAGCCACTGGGCGATGTGGTTGATTGGTGCGGGTGTCTCGGAGATGTTCCCTAAAGCGCTCTGCTAGGAGGCGTCCAGTCTCCCCAATGTAGAGGAGACCGCATCGGGAGCAACGGATACAATAGATGATATTAGTGGATGTGCAAGTAAAACTTTGATGGATGTGGAAAGCTCCTTTGGGGCCTTGGATGGAGGTGAGGGAGGAGGTGTGGGCGCAGGTTTTACAGTTCCTGCGGTGGCAGGGGAAAGTGCCAGGATGGGAGGGTGGGTCGTAGGGGGGCGTGGACCTGACCAGGTAGTCACGGAGGGAACGGTCTTTGCGGAAGGCGGAGAGGGGTGGGGAGGGAAATATATCCCTGGTGGTGGGGTCTGTTTGGAGGTGGCGGAAATGTCGGCGGATGATTTGGTTTATGCGAAGGTTGGTAGGGTGGAAGGTGAGCACCAGGGGCGTTCTGTCCTTGTTGCGGTTGGAGGGGTTGGGTCTGAGGGCGGAGGTGCGGGATGTGGATGAGATGCGTTGGAGGGCATCTTTAACCACGTGGGAAGGGAAATTGCGGTCTCTAAAGAAGGAGGCCATCTGGTGTGTTCTATGGTGGAACCGCTCCTCCTGGGAGCAGATACGGCGGAGGCGGAGGAATTGGGAATACGGGATGGCATTTTTGCAAGAGGTAGGGTGGGAAGAGGTGTAATCCAGGTAGCTGTGGGAGTCGGTGGGTTTGTAGAAGATGTCAGTGTCAAGTCGGTCGTCACTGATGGAGATGGAGAGGTCCAGGAAGGGGAGGGAGGTGTCAGAGATGGTCCAGGTAAATTTAAGGTCAGGGTGGAATGTGTTGGTGAAGTTGATGAATTGCTCAACCTCCTCGCGGGAGCACGAGGTGGCGCCAATGCAGTCATCAATGTAGCGGAGGAAGAGGTGGGGAGTGGTGCCGGTGTAATTACGGAAGATCAACTGCTCTACGTAGCCAACAAAGAGACAGGCATAGCTGGGGCCCATACGTGTGCCCATGGCTACCCCTTTGGTCTGGAGGAAGTGGGAGGATTCAAAGGAGAAATTGTTAAGGGTGAGGACCAGTTCGGCCAAACGAATGAGAGTGTCGGTGGAGGGGTACTGTTGGGAACGTCTGGAGAGGAAAAAACGGAGGGCTTGGAGGCCCTGGTCATGGCGGATGGAGGTGTAGAGGGATTGGATATCCATGGTGAAGATGAGGTGTTGGGGGCCGGGGAAACGGAAGTCTTGGAGGAGGTGGAGGGCGTGGGTGGTGTCTCGAATGTATGTGGGGAGTTCCTGGACTAGGGGGGATAGGACAGTGTCGAGGTAGGTAGAGATGAGTTCAGTGGGGCAGGAGCATGCTGAGACAATGGGTCGGCCAGGGTGGTCAGGCTTGTGGATCTTGGGAAGGAGGTAGAACCGGGCAGTGCGGGGTTCCCGGACTATGAGGTTGGAAGCTGTGGGTGGGAGATCTCCTGAGGTGATGAGGTTCTGTATGGTCTGGGAGATGATGGTTTGGTGATGGGGGGTGGGGTCATGGTCAAGGGGGCGGTAGGAAGAGGTGTCCTCGAGTTGGCGTTTGGCTTCAGCGATGTAGAGGTCAGTGCGCCAGACTACCACTGCGCCCCCTTTGTCCGCTGGCTTGATGGTGAGGTCAGGATTGGAGCAGAGGGATTGGAGGGCTGCGCGTTGTGAGGGTGAGAGGTTGGAGTGGGGGAGGGGGGTCGACAGGTTGAGGCGGTTAATGTCCCGGCGGCAGTTGGAAATGAAGAGGTCGAGGGCAGGTAATAGGCCAGCGCGGGGTGTCCAGCACCTCCAAACAGACCCCACCACCAGGGATATATTTCCCTCCCCACCCCTCTCCGCCTTCCGCAAAGACCGTTCCCTCCGTGACTACCTGGTCAGGTCCACGCCCCCCTACGACCCACCCTCCCATCCTGGCACTTTCCCCTGCCACCGCAGGAACTGTAAAACCTGCGCCCACACCTCCTCCCTCACCTCCATCCAAGGCCCCAAAGGAGCTTTCCACATCCATCAAAGTTTTACTTGCACATCCACTAATATCATCTATTGTATCCGTTGCTCCCGATGCGGTCTCCTCTACATTGGGGAGACTGGACGCCTCCTAGCAGAGCGCTTTAGGGAACATCTCCGAGACACCCGCACCAATCAACCACATCGCCCAGTGGCTCAACATTTCAACTCCCCCTCCCACTCTGCCGAGGATATGGAGGTGCTGGGCCTCCTCCACCGCCGCTCCCTCACCACCAGACGCCTGGAGGAAGAACGCCTCATCTTCCGCCTCGGAACACTTCAACCCCAGGGCATCAATGTGGATTTTAACAGTTTCCTCATTTCCCCTTCCCCCACCTCATCCTAGCTTCTAACCTCCAGAAACTCGATCCCCTGACCTGTCCGGACTTGTCCGACCTGCCCAGCTCCTTTTCCACCTATCCACTCCACCCTCTCCTCCCTGACCTATCACCTTCATCTCCTTCCCCACTGACCTATTGTACTCTATGCCACTCTCTCCCACCCCCACCCTCCTCTAGCTTATCTCTCCATGCTTCAGGCTCTCTGCCTTTATTCCTGATGAAGGGCTTTTGCCCGAAACGTCGATTTTGCCTGTCCTCGGATGCTGCCTGAATTGCTGTGCTCTTCCAGCACCACTGATCCAGATCTGGTTTCCAGCATCTGCAGTCATTGTTTTTACCTGGGAAATATATACAGTACATTGACTCAAAAATCACCAACCGTACATAGGCTAAATTGCAAAATGCGAGATCAAATTCAAATACTCCAAATTTGATGCAAATATATTCTCCCTCTGCCAAGGGAAGCATTTTGCTTCCATCCCAAAATCCATCGAGGGAAACATCCATCATCAGGGTTACTCATTCAAGTGGCACACAAATTCGAGGGATAAGAAAATCATAATTTAGTGCCTCACCTTTTAACTTCTTGCCCCTTTTGTTTAGTTGGTGAGTCTCCCCCATTAAGAATCTGTTCCAAATTTTTTGTTTCCACTGATCCATTCTGCTCAGGCCCAGAAAGGCCCAGTAATGATCGTACTCTCTGTGATCGTACATCTAGAATGGTGTCTGTGTAACCAACTTCTTGTAAATACCTGTGAAATTTGAAAATAGAAATATCGGAGTTTTTGACTCTAACTAATGCACTTGGTTAACCACATTCTATTTTTAGATTTCATGTCAATGCATTTTCCATTTTCTGCAATATTTAGCCATTTTTCAAAGAATATGACAAAAAAACTAAGGTATGTTTGCAGTATTCTTGGACAAGGGATAGAGTGTTATCTGATATTTGCAATTCAGAGTCTAACAAGTTTTGATGCAGATGTTATCAATATTTAGCAAAACCAGTCCAAGTACAATTGACAACTTGTTATGAAATTGCAATAATTCTGGTTTAAGAGAAGATTTCATATTTCCCACAGGAAATCAATACTGTTATTGATAATAAACTGTGGTAAAACAGTAACAGATAATAAAAGTATAATATAAACCAAAAAGCACTTCATTGATCCGTTGGTAAATAAAGCAATTTCTTTGAAAATTGAAGTGTAATACTTAATACAGGGAAACCTCAATTATCCGAATACCAACTATCCGAAATTCAGATTATCCGAAGGAGATCGGGAGGTCTCGACTGAAACGTTTCCAACAGTGATCACGTCTTTTGTTTACAGTGATTAAATAGGCACTGTCACTAAATGACTGACCTCCTGCCCTCTCTCTCCCCACATTTTACCTGGAGTTCTACACAAAAGTGTACCCTAAAACTTGCTTCCCCAGATAATCTCTCCAACATTGTCCTGTACAGGGCAAACGTGGAACCTCTCAAAAGGTTGCAGTAAAAATTGTGCGTGGCTGCGTGTGCGCGCTATTTGGAGACTTACCCCATAAAGGCAGCTGCAGCAGCAGTCTTGTTGTCAATGTGCAGTCCAGCGGCCCTGGAGAGGGGGCGGGAGTGGATGGAGTTTGGGGGCGGGGGGGGGGGGGGGGCAGAATTGGAGGGGTTTGGGAGGAGGGCGGTGGGTGGTGTTGGATGGGGTTTGGGAACGGGGGCCAGTGTTGGGCAGGGTTGGGGAGCAGTGGTGTGGTGTTGGACAGGATTTGGGAGCAGGGGGCGTGTTGGACAGGGTTGGGCAGCGGAGTTGGGGACAGGGTTGGATGGGGTTGGGGGCAGGGGCGGTTTTGGACAGGGTTGGTGGGGGAGGGGCAGGGCAGGTGGACAGTCTTGTTGATGTGCAGTCCAGCTGCCCTGGAGAGGGGGCGGGAGTGGACAGGGTTTGGGGGCGGTGGGGTGGAATTGGATGGGTTTGGTGGCAGGGCAGGGGGTGGTATTGGATGGGGTTGGGGGGGCGGGTGGTGGGCAGAGTTGGATAAGGTTGGGGTCAAGGGCGGTTTTGGACAGGGTTGGGAGGCCGGATGGACAGGGGTGGCATTGAATGGGATTTGGGGGCGGTGTTGAATGGGGTTGGGGGCAGTATAGGACGGGGTTGAGGGGGGGTGGGCGGTGTTGGCCAGTGTTTGGGAGCGGAGGGCAGTGTTGAGGAGCATTGGTGCGGTGTTGGACGGTGTTTGGGAGTGGGGAGGTGTTAGATAGGGTTGGGCGGCTGGGTTGGTGGCAGGGGCAGTTTTGTACAGGGTTGGGGGGGGGGGGGGGGGGGGGGGCGTGCGGGTGGACAGTCTTGTTGGTGATGTGCAGTCCAGCTGCCCTGGAGAGGGTGCGGTGTTGGACGGGGTTTTGGGGCAGTGTTGGGGGGTGTGGGCAGGGTTGACTGCTGTAAACTGCTGCAGACTCCTGAACAGGAGCAGACTTTAAAAACTCCAAGCACCAGAGGAAAGGCATTTAATCAATTAAAGCGGTAATCCGAACTAAATAATGCCCGCCCATCACGTGCAGATAATCAAGGTTCCCTTGTATATTTTATACGTTTTGCAAATTTATTTAAGTCAGATGCTGTAACAGAAGCAAATAATAATCATAGTACTCACTGCCTGAGCAACTGCCTGCCTTGCTTCCAAGTCAACTGGCTGTTCTGAGGTACAGATGGCACCTCTGTGTCTTTGGTTTCTTCTGGAAAACAAACATATATTAATAAAAGATTAGAATATCAAGATCCCAACAAGAAAGATGGCAGGCAACAAAAAAAAACAACTGCAAAATCTGTGGTTCTGCACAGCTTTTCTTAAGCTTACACTGTTAGCCTAAGAATTCATGAAGATTTGGCCCTCTATCTGCTGGCCCTTTAAGTTGGTGAGAGTTTCAACCAGGAGCATCACTTCATCACCAAACCACACCGCAAACCCTGTCATTCACAAGAATGTAAATGCAATCACAAACTAAAAATTTCCTTCCAACATTCCAAACAGTGCAACCACCTAACTGATGCTCATTATTGTAAAAGTCAGAAAAGTGAACAAATACCAACTAATCCTTATTGAGGAAGTATTCTGTTCCTAACATGTGTAGAAAGCATCAAGTGCCCAAAGATCCTCTCAGTATCAGGTGACATTCCAGGAGGAGCTACAAGAAATAGCTTATGTCCAGACAGGGAGGGAAGTAGTGATTGTAATAAGCTCAGCCAGATGGACCTCACTGAATGAATTCCCTGACTGGGACTGTTAATCTGACCCAATCAGGGAGCCCTGACTGACAGATAAATACAAGAGTTTCAGACATCCTGACACTCAGACCTGAATGTATCAATGTCAAGGTCTTTCCATTTGTAAATAAAGGGTGATTAGGTGAAGGGATACCAGCCTCGGTGGAATTATTTCAGCATTTAGCTGCTCTTTTCTCAATGTCAAATCTGGTGGGGGGGCGTAGAATGACAGAATTAACATGGAGAAAAGTTTTTTTTTAAAAAGGTGTTAAAGTTATCATATTTAAATCTCCTAAAACAATTCAGAACGTGAAATAGTGAGATTCAACTTTTTTTGGGGGCAAGACTGGATGATAGATAGTCATGAAAAGTCATGTGATTAAAATTATACGGTTTACCTATCAACAGTTTTTGAGCATTTAATAGACATGTACAGACACAAACTTGAAAACACAAGGAGAGATCAAAATGCAAGATACCATTTTTGTGAACCTAACAACAGTCGTGCAAGTCGACCAGAAATCAGACAATTCGAAATTAATGAGGTTTCTCTTCCTTGCCACAAAATATGGGCTTATTTATGCATTAATATTGCTTATAATGTTCATAGAACAAAATCTGGCTCTATGTCGCTCCAATTGCCTCTCGAATGGTTTGAACTTGAAAACAACTTATGCTACCTTTCTCAGGATAAAGAGATCCAAAATAACATTATATGGCACTTCGCAAATAGGAAATGGCATACAACATGAAAATATTCAAACTAGCTTCAAATTATGTTGTCAAAGACAGTCAGAAATAAGATATCTTGGAAAAATTAATACATACACTTCATTAAAATATTGAGTCTCCATTTATTACCTGATTCAAATGTTGGCATCTTTAAGTCACCTTGATTCAACTCTGTGCCATATTTTAATTTATGATATTTTGCCCTAAAAATAAATAAGAAACATTAACGAACATGTAGCTATTAAAAACTCAATCTCATTGACTACGTTAATATTAATGTAATGATTGATCTTTACTTCACACTGATGTGATATTGCCCATCCATAATAAACCTCCAGAAGACAGTGGTGATTTGCTTGAATACAACTAAGTGGCAACTTCAGGGGATACTTCAAATTTTACTCCATGGCTTTCAGTCTGATATCTCACATTTATTAGATTAGATATGAATGACAGATTTCCTTCCATGAAAACATCAGTGCAGCAGATGGAATGTTTAAATTGGCAAAAGTTGGTAGGAGGTTTAGGCTCAGGCTCCCACTCCTGGGTGCTTGAAGTGTGACATATGGACTTCAGCTGAGATTACACTGTCAACTCCAGTGGTGATTTGGAGATGCCGGTATTGGACTGGGGTATATGAAGTTAAAAATCACACATCAGGTTATAGTCCAAAAAGGTTTATTTGGAAGCACTAGCCTTTGGAGCGCATCAGGCCAACCACCTGATGAAGGAGCAGCGCTGTTGGACTATAACCTGGTGTTGTGATTTTCAGTGGACTATCAAGCTTAATTGTTAAGACCGTAATATACAGAGCAGAATTAAGCCATTGAATTCATTGAGACTGCTCCACTATTTGACCATGTTTCTCAACCCCATTCTCTTGCTTTCTCCCCATAACTCTTGATCCCGTTACTAATCAAGAACTTATCTAGCTTTGTCTTAAATACATTCAGTGACTTGGCCTCCATAGCCTTCTATGACAATGAGTTCCATAGATTCACCACACACAGACTGAAGAAATTCCTCATCTCCGTTCTAAAAGGTAATCTCGTTAATGAGGCTGTGACCTTGGGTCCTGGTCTCTCCTACTCGTGGGAGCATTTTCTCCATGTTCACTATCTAGATCACATAGTATGCTATAACTTTCAAATAAGATCCTTCTAAACTGAACTGAGCACAGACTCAATCGCTCCTCGATGACAAGCCCTAATTGCCAAGATTGCTTTTGTAAACCTCCTCTGCCCCTCCTCCAACATAGCATATTTTTCCTTAGATGTGGGGCACAAAACTGTTCACAATGTTCCAAATGCGGTTTGACCAGAGCCTTAAACTGCCTCAGCAGCATACCCCTGCTCTTGTACTTTCGCCCTCTCTAAATGAACGTAAACACTGCATTTGCCTTCCCAAATAAACCTCCAGTTAACCTTGAGAATCCGAAACCAGGACCCCAAGTACCTTTGTACTTCATATTTTTCCCATTTAGAAAATAGTATGCGCCTCTATTCTTGGCACCAAAGTGCATAACCTGACAATTTGAAAATTGTTGGCCATCAACTGCATTCTAAATGGATTCAATATTTAGAAGAGGAGAAAATTTGAGAATCAAAGAAAATTAGTCCAATAACCAGCATTCAGTTAGATAATGTTTATTTCACCACCGGACGACCCCCGTAATCGTTTTCCATGGTTTCAATTAGGGAACCAGAGACCAGGAGGCTGCCAGGAAGGTACATTTCCCATTGGAATGAATGGATTCGCTCCTATCCGTGGCTTCTGCCTTCCGCACTAGGCCCTGGAACTTATCTCCCATGGCTACCAGGTGGACCTATGTATTTTCATTTTAATAGCATTTATATATTTTTTTAAATTATTGCAATGCGTCAGATGGAGAAATCTCAAAACTGCATAAAATGCTGCACTCAACAGACAGAGACATCATCATTTACCCACGTCTGTGAAACTTTAAGGTAGACTGAGAAGATCAATTTGCAAGTCCAAGTTTTTCAACAAATGGAAGAATGTCAACAATAGAAATGATTGCAAGCCTGAAAAGTCATATTTTTTAAAAAACTATCTCAGCACAGAACTATGAGAAAGTGCCATCTTTTGAATAAGATGTAATATGTAGGGCTCCATCTGTCCTCATGAATGGATGATCAAGAAGAATAGGAAGTTTGCCTTGTGTCTTGACCAAAGTTGATTCCACAAGCAAAACCATCAATGTATCTGGTCATTTGTTTTGCCGTTTGTGGGCTCTTGTGCTGCATAACTTGATTTTTAAAATATTCCTATATTACAACAGAAGCTGTATTCGAGGCATTGTCGAATGAGGAAAGGCATTATACTCATGTAAAAATATGCTTTCACATACAGTCAAATAAGTTCCATACTGTGGATTAAGCACGATAGAATTTTTTCAACTGCTTTTATGTTAGCCCTGTGTTGAAGTTCCATCAATCCACAATAGGTCCTGCAAAGTCAGTCATCAATAACCCATACTGTAAAAGCAGCACACAAAATAGAAGGTCCCAACACAGAGAAGGATTCTCTCACCCTGTTCTACCTTCAAGTTCACTTGAGAACCAACATCTAAGACATCTTACCACAGTAAATCTTTAAGCTTGCTGAGAATCGCTCACTTCAACTTTAAAGCACAGTTTCATTCAAGAAATCAGGACTGCCTCATAGGAGGCAGGTAACATGGACCAAAAGCATTAAACATAATTTTTAGGAGTACACTACCTGTAACTAACTGTTGTGTATGTACGTGAGATAGCATGAGGTGACAATGCACTATTTCCAAAGTGAATGAGTGAGAGTAGCTTTTGTTTTGAAACTCAAGAAAGGTTGCGACACACACAAACACTCCAAGGAGACACGAAAACACACAGCTCTTACATAGAAAACATCCTGATTAGGTTGTGAAAGGAAATATAACTTCTGTCTGCAACAATCAATCATACAGTCTTTTGAGCCCCTTGTCAATTGTTATGATGCTAGACCATACCTCTATATTTACTTGTGCTCTGATGAGACACTAATAACCTATCACTTAAAGATGACAAAATTGATACCTCAGCTACTTACTAGGAATAACAGCAAAAGCTGCATGATTTTATAACAGGAATAAAGTTCAGACACTGGTCAGCAAAGCAAACAAATAACTGCATATTTGTCTTGACCTCCAACGTTTGCCTTAAAGCAAGCATAAAGTAACATGCAAATTCTAGTCAAATACACCATAAACGGCACATTAAATGGTGGTTACAACCAAGACAGATCCCAAACTTCTCAACAACTCACCAAATGTCAGCAAGTCACAAAATATTTCAAAACTATCTCCCTCTTAAGGGATTTCAGCCCTTTTCTTTTGGAAAACTGGCCTCTGATTTCCCTAAAAAAAACACTCCGACTCAGATCACCTCAACGACTGTTCACCTCCTAGTTGCTCAATCTCTTCACTACAGACTGTATCTCAGCTCTCAGGTAGTCTAAGCAACATGTTACTAACCGTAGGCTCATCCTTGCCCTGAAGATCAGTTTCACTTGCAGACAGCCACTGCTTTAGTTTTTTTTTTCTATGCCTGCTGCTGAATCTCGACCAGACAACTTCTGTTCCGCACAACTGAGCTGTGCCCAAAGCTTCCTGAGGCCAATTACCCAGCATCACACGAGGAAATCACCAAATGGCTCTAGGATCTTCTAGGAATGCCAAATGCACAGAACCTCTCCCCCCTACTCCCAACGAACACTAACTGAGGCTCGCTGACCCTGGAATTGATTTGATAGACCTATTAAAACATTCCTGTTGGGGCCCAACCTTATTTCTAGACAGAATCAGATGATTTCAACCTCAAATATTTGGCAGATTAAATGTTACAATTGCCTATCAATTAAGTCACTCTCCACAACTGCTAATTTATACAAGAGACAAAAAAGTAATTACATGATCAATAATATATCCAGCTTGATCTTAAAAATACTTAATGCTGCCAATGCCACTGCTCTTTGGGGATCACAGTTGCACAGATCAGCAACCCTTTGAAAAAAAGGTTAATCTCATTCTCTTGAATGAAGCTTCTTATTTTTAAGCTAATCTCCCTAATTCTAGTCTTTCCCATAAGGGATAATATTCTCAACATCCAACCTGTCAAGTCCTCTCAAAAATACAGCAGAGTTCTCCAATCTCTCTCCACTTAAACAGAATGAACAGCTTTTCTATTTTGCTTGCCAAAGTGGATAGTATACCCCACCTTCCAAATTTTCGTATGCTCACTAACAAAAATTCCTTTGCAGACTTCTTGGGTCTTCTTGACAACTTACTGACTGAACACTTCTATAAATCCAAAGTGCTTCACTCCTCCCAAGGGACACAACACAACAAAGTTTAAATGTAGCCAGTTGGTGATATGACCAATTCTATATTTCTCAAACTGTGTCAGGTTCAGGATTAGGACTTGGTCAGCCAAGTTTCCTTCATTAACAAATAACTTGGCTATTACCAAAATTTATTCAAACAATGGCACAAAATCATTGAGAAACAGTTTGTATTCTGCAAATATACATAGCTTTTAAAAAGCTAACATACATATTTAAAGAGAAAGAATAAAACAAAAACTCTTAAAGTGTTAAATTTAAAATACTTTGGAGCAAATAATCATTAAACTCATGAAAAAAACTGAAGTTATTTTGCACACACAGGCTGTTGACACTGTACATCTTCCTGGGACAGTTCTAACTGGCTGAATTCCATTTACTTCAGAATTCCAAGAAAATCCTCTTTTCACTCAGGCAAAGTTCCTGAAAAGATGACATTCAGTAGATTCTCAGCTCTCACACTTTGCTGAGAGAAGTTGAAAAGAAACATAGTAGGAACAAGGGCCGTTGATCTTCAGACAAAACTCAAATTTTCTTTTGCAGAGTTTAAATATACAAAAGTATGACCTCATTCACAAACCAGGGCACATGACACCCCTTTGGAAGTTCTCCAGATTGTACAACACCATCTAAGCTCCCTGATCTTTGAAGATGCAGCAGTATAGGTGTTGAATCCAGTTCCTTTTTGTTAGCAAGTGCCTGAACTTTTAAACAAAGGACATGTATATTCGGATTCACATAACCATTCATCACATTTCTTCATAACAATGTCCTCAGCAACCATATATTCAGTTTAATTCATCAAACTCCTTAATAGAGAAGGTCAATATTTGAGGTTCCAACATTCGATCCCATGAAACTTCATTTGTTACAATTTGTCAACCTGAAAATGACCCAGTAATCCAATTCTCTATCCAAACTTGTATGTTACATCATACATAATGAGTTCTTATTTTGTGTAGTAACCTCGAATAGGACTCTTATTTTGGAAATCCAAGTATACTAAATCTACAGGTTTACCTTTATCCAAATTGCTCATTACTTTCTCAAATAACTCTTTAGTCAAACATAGTTTCTATTTCAAAAAAACTACGTTGACTCGGCCTGATTGTGGTGAGATCGTCGAAGTTGAAACTTTATTGCTGGAACAGCACAGCAGGTCAGGCAGCATCCAGGGAACAGGAGATTCGACGTTTCGGGCACAGGCCCTTCTTCAGGAATGAGCAGAGAGTGTTCAGCAGGAGAAGATAAAAGGTAGGGAGGAGGGACTTGGAGGAGGGGCGTTGGAAATGTGATAGGTTGATGAGATTGTCGAAGTGCCTTGCTATAATGTCCTTAACAACAAATTTAAGCATGCTCCCTGTGACAAATTAGATTACCCTGACCTATAGTTTTCAGCCTCACTATGTTTAAAAAATTATCTTGAGCGTCAGGGCCATCCATTTTTGTTTAGCAGCAGGAAATGCTTTAAAAAAATTACCTTGTGATAGGCAGAGCACACGCCGAGTAGGAGCAGACATGGGACTGCTGAGTAAGTGAAGTAATATTTGGGTGGTTGCATTACCCGAAACACTACTTAGGTAGTGTCTCCTACCCATCCTCCTCCTCTAACCAGAAAAAAAAAATTGTGCGCCAGATTGGAAAGGTACCTCGATTTTTAAAAATTTTTCAATAGTCTCTTTGGGAATTTAGAATTGTGGGAATGGGCAGTTGAATGTTCCTCCTACAGAATGTGGGAGGTGAGGGTCACCACTAGTGTTCCTGCTGACTTCATCTGCAGGAAGTGCACCAAACTCCAACACCTCAAAAACCACGTTTCGGAACTGGAGCTGGATGAACTTCAGATCTTTCAGGAGGAGAAATGGGTTATACAGAGGAGTTACAGACAGGTAACCACACCTCAGGTACAAGAAAAAGGCAAATGGGTTAGAGCAGGGAACGGAAAGGGAACTGGCAGACAGTGCAGGGATCCCTTGTGGCCATTCCCCTCAATAACAACTATACAGTTTGGATGCCATTGCGGGGGACGACTTACCAGAGGTAAGCCATGGGGTACATATCTCTGGCAGAGTCTGTCCCTGTTGCCCAGAAGGGAAGGGGGAGAGGAGCAGAGCATTAGTCGCTGGGGACTCCATAGTTAGCAGGACAGTTAGGAGGTTCTGTGGGAACAAGAGAGCCTCACGGTTGGGTGTGTTGTCTCCAGGTGCCAGGGTTCATGATGTCTCAGATCATGTTTTTGGGATCCTTGAGGGGGAAGGGTAACAGCCCCAAGTCATGGTCCACATAAGCATTAATGACATAGATCGGAAAAGGGATGGGGATTTAAGGCAGAATTCAGGGAGCTAGGGTGGAAGCTTAGAGCTAGAACAAACAGAGTTATTATCTCTGTTTTTTTTTTAACCTGTGCCACATGCTAGAAAGAGGTGAGGAATAGGTTGAGAGAGGAGTTGAACACATGGTTACAGGGATGGTGCAGGAGGGAGAGTTTTGGATACCTGGATAATTGGGGCTCATTCTGGGGTAGGTAGGACCTCTACAAACAAGATGGTCTACACCTGAATCTGAGGTGCACCAATATCCTGGGGGAAGAAAATTTGCTAATGCTCTTTAGGAGGGTTTAAACTAATTCAGCAGGGGGGGGTGGGAACCTAAACTGTAGTTCCAGTGTTCAGAAGGTTGAGAGTAGTGAGGCCCGAAATAAGGTTTCAAGGTCACAAGAGTGCACCGACAAGCAGGAAAGTTGTTTGAAGTGTGTCTACTTCAACGCCAGGAGCATCCAGAATAAAGTGGGTGAATTTGCAGCATGGGTTGGTACCTGAGACTCTGATGTTGTGGCCATTTCAGAAACATGGATACAGCAGGGACAAAAATGGTTGTTGCAGGTTCTGGGAGTTACATGTTTCAGTAAGAATACAGAAGATGGTAAAAGAGGGAGAGGTATGGCATTGTTAGTCAAGGACAGTGTTACAGTGGCAGAAAGGACAATTGAGGACTCGTCTACTGAGGTAGTATGGGCTGAGGTTAGAAATAGGAAAGGAGAGGTTAGGAGTTTTCTACAGGCCTCCGAATAGTTCAAGAGATGTAGAGGAAGGGATAGTAAACATGATTCTGGATAGGGGTGAGAGTAACAGGGTAGTAGTTATAACTTTGCGAATATTGACTGGAAATGCTATAGTTCAAGTACACTAGATGGGTCAGTTTTTGTCCAATATGTGCAGGAGGGTTTCCTGACACAGTGTGTAGACAGGCCAACAAGGGGCAAAGCCACAATGAATTTGGTATTGAGTAATGAACCCGGCCACGTGTTAGATTTGGAGATAGGTGAGCACTTTGGGTGAGTGACCACAATTCAGTTCACAACCTCTCACCCTCGGAACGTGCAGTCCTCCACTCCCTCCGTTCCAACCCCAACCTATCAAACCGGCAGACAAGGGAGGCGCGGTATTAGTTTGGCGCACTGACCTTTACACCACTGAGGCTAAACACCAGCTCGCGAACACCTCCTCCTACTGCCCACTTGACCATGACCCCACCTCCCACCACCAAACCATAATCTCCCAGACCATCCATAACCTCATCACTTCAGGGGATCTCCCATCCACCGCCTCCAACCTCATAGTCCCACAATCCCGCACCGCCCGTTTCTACCTCCTGCCCAAAATCCACAAACCTGACTGCCCGGCCGCCCATTGTCTCAGCCTGCTCCTGCCCCACCGAACTCATCTCTGCATACCTTGACACGGTCCTGTCCCCTTAGTCCAAGAACTCCCCACCTACGTTCGGGACTCCACCCACGCCCTCCACCTCCTCCATGATTTTCACTTCCCCGGTCCCCAACGCCTTATCTTCACCATGGACATCCAGTTCCTGTACACCTCCATCCCCCATCACGAAGGACCCAAAGCCCTCCGCTTCTTCCTTTCCCGCCATACCAACCACTACCTTCCACTGACACCCTGCTTCGACTGACTGAACTGGTCCTCACCCTAAACAACTTCTCTTTCCAATCCTTCCACTTCCTCCAAACCAAAGGAGTAGCCATGGGCACCCGCATGGTCCCCAGCTATGCCTGCCTCTTCGTAGGATATGTGGAACAGTCCATCTTCCGCAGCTACACTGGCACCACCCCCCACCTTTTCCTCCGGTACATCGATGACTGTATCAGCACTGCCTCGTGCTCCCACGAGGAGGTTGAACAGTTCATCCACTTTACCAACACTTTCCACCCCGACCTCAAATTCACCTGGACCGTCTCAGACTCCTCCCTCCCTCCCCTTCCTAGACCTTTCCATTTCTATCTCGGGCGACCAAATCAATACAGACATTTACTATAAACCGACCGACTGCCACAGCTATCTAGACTACACCTCCTCCCACCCTGCCCCCTGTAAAAACGCCATCCCATATTCCCAATTCCTTCGTCTCCTCCCAGGAGGACCAGTTCCAATACCGTACAACCCAGATGGCCTTCTTCTTCAAAGACCACAATTTCCCGCCAGACGTGATCGACGATGCCCTCCACTGCATCTCCTCCACTTCCCGCCCCTCCAATTGCCACCAGGACAGAACCCCACTCCTCACCTACCACCCCACCAACCTCCATATACATCGTATCATCCGTCGTCATTTTCGCCACCTCCAAACGGACCCGACCACCAGGGATATATTTCTCTCCCCTCCCCTATCAGCATTACGAAAAGACCACTCCCTCCGTGACTCCCTCGTAAGGTCCACACCCCCCACCAACCCAACCTCCACTCCTAGCACCTTCCCTTGCAACCACAAGAAATACAAAACTTGCACCCACACCTCCCCCCCTTACTTCCCTCCAAGGCCCCAAGGGATCCTTCCATAGCCATCACAAATTCACCTGCACCTCCACACACATCATTTACTGCATCCGCTGCACCCGATGTGGCCTCCTCTATATTGGGGAGACAGGCCGCCTACTTGCGGAACGTTTCAGAGAACACCTCTGGGACACCCGGACCAACCAACTCCCCCTCCCACTCCGCCAAGGACATGCAGGTCCTTGGACTCCTCCATCGCCAGACCATAGCAACGCGACGGTTGGAGGAAGAGCGCCTCATCTTCCACCTAGGAATCCTCCAGCCACAAGGGATGAACTTGGATTTCTCCAGTTTCCTCATTTCCCCTCCGCCCACCTTGTCTCAGTCAAATCCCTCGAACTCAGCACCGCCTTCCTAACCTGCAATCTTCTTCCTGACCTCTCCGCCCCCACCCCCACTCCGGCCTATCACCCTCACCTTGAACTCCTTCCACCTATCACATTTCCAACACCCTTCCCCCAAGTCCCTCCTCCCTACCTTTTATCTTAGCCTGCTGGACACACTTTCCTCATTCCTGAAGAAGGGCTCATGCCCGAAACGTCGATTCTCCTGCACCTTGGATGCTGCCTGACCTGCTCCGCTTGTCCAGCAACACATTTTCAGCACAATTCAGTTATGTTTACTTTAGTAATGGAAAGGGACAGGTATATACTGCAAGGCAAGAGTTATAGCTAGGGAAAAAGACAATTACGATGCGATTAGGGAAGACTTAGGATGCACAGGATGGGCACAATTGAAACGTGGAGTTTATTCAAGGAACAGCTACTGTGTGTCCTTGATAAAAATGTACTGGTCAGGCAGGGAGGAAGTGGTCAAGCGAGGGAGCCGTGGTTTACTAAAAAAGTTGAATCTCTTGTCAAGAGGAAGAAGGTGGCTTATGTTAGGATGAGACAGGAAGGCTCAGTTAGGGCGCTTGGGAGTTACAAGTTAATTAGGAAGGACTGAAAGAGAGAGCTGAGAAGAGCCAAGAGGGGACATGAGAAGTTGCTAGCAGATAGGATCAAGGAAAACCCTAAAGCTTTCTATAGGAATACCAGGAATAAAAGAATGACTAGAGAAAGATTAGGGCCAATCAAGGACAGTAGTGGGAAGGTGTGCGTGGAGTCCGTGGAGATAGGAGAAGCACTAAATGAATATTTTTTGTCAGCACTAACACTAGAAAAAGAATGCTGTCGAGGAGAATACTGAGACACAGACTACTAGATTAGCCGGGATTAAGGTTCACAAGAAGGAGGTGTTAGCAATTCTGCAAAGTGTGAAAATAGATAAATACCCTGGGTCGGATGGGATTTATCCTAGTGAGAATGTGTATAAACTATAAGCAGGTACGAAAAGGGTTAAGTTCAGCTAGTTTAACTTTGACAAGATAAGAACTTGCAGTAAACCATGAGGTGCTGGAGGCAAGGGCAGTGGTTTAACAAGGCGAAGAACATCTAGTGCATAATGCCAGATGGCTTAATCTTTACTGTTGATGCTTGTTGATTATAACAGTCACCCAATTAATATAGATATTGCCTTATTTGGATGCTGCCCCGTAAGTGACCATATAATTCCTTAAGAATCTGTTGTTTGAAAGAAGACCAAGAACTCATGTCCTTGTGTACATGGGCAATCGTGCTCTCTCCAGGACTTCGAATAAAGGTGAAGAAGGTAGAGCCATACTGCGTCCGAGTGTTTGCTTCGACTGATAAGGAAACGGGATGACATTAGGATTCTCTGGGAAGCCAGGGAAGAGATTGCAGAGCCTTTGGCTTTGATCTTTATGTCATCATTGTCTACCGAAATAGTGCCAGAAGACTGGAGGATAGCAAATGTCTCCTTGTTCAAGGAGGGGAGTAGAGTCAACCCTGGTAATTATAGACCAGTGAGCCTTACTTCAGTTGTGGGTAAAGTGTTGGAAAAGGTTACAAGAGACAGGATTTATAATCATCTCGACAGGATGAAGTTAATTAGGGATAGTCAACACTGTTTTGTGAAGGGTAGGTCAAACCTCATAAACCTTATTGAGTTCTTTGAGAAGGTGACCAAACCGGTGGATGAGGGTAAGGTGGTTGGTATGATGTATATAGATTCCAGTAATGTTTGATAAGGCTCCTCACGGTAGGCTATTGCACAAAATACAGAGGCACGAGATTGAGATTGATTTAGCGGTTTGGATCAGAAATTAGCTAGCTGAAAGACAGAGGGTGGTGGTTGATGGAAAATGTTCATCCTGGAGTTCAGTTACTTGTGGTTACCGCCAGGATCTGTTCTGGGGCCACTGCTGTTTGTCATTTTTATAAATGACCTACATGAGGGCGAAGAAGGATGGGTTAGTAAATTTTCTGATGACACAAAGGTTGGTGGAATTGTGGATAGTGCTGAAGGATGTTGCAGGTTACAAAGGGACGTAGATAAGCTACAGAGCTGGGCTGAGAGGTGGCAAATGGAGTATAAAGCGGAAAAGTGTGAAGTGATTCACTTTGAACAGAGCAACAGGAATAAGTAGTACTGGGCTAATGGTATGATTTTTAAAAATCACAACACCAGGTTATAGTCCAACAGGTTTAATTGGAAGCACACTAGCTTTCGGAGCGACGCTCCTTCATCAGGTGATTGTCGAGGTATGATTTTTGGTAGTGTAGATGAGCAGAGGTATCTTGGTGTCCTTATACATAAATCCCTAAAAGTTGCCACTCAGGTTGATAAGATTGTTAAGAAGGCATACAGTGTGTTAGCTTTTAATGGTGGAGGGACTGAGTTTAGGAGCTACAAGGTCATGCTGCAGCTGTACAAACCTCTGGTGGGGCCGCACTTGGAGTATTGCGTACAGTTCTGATCACCACATAATAGGAAGGATGGGAAAGCTTTGGAAAGGGTTCAGAGGAGACTTACTAGGATATTGCCTGGTATGGAGGGAAGGTCTGATGAGGAAAGGCTGAGGGACTTGAGGCTGTTTTCGTTAGAGAGAAGAAGGTTGAGAGGTGACTTAATCAAGACATATAAGATAATCAGGGGTTAGATAGGGTGGACAGTGAGAGCCTTTTTCCTCAGATGGTGATGGCTAACACGAAGGGTCACAGCTTTAAATTGAGGGTTGATCGATATAGGACAGATGTCAGAGGTAGTTTCTTTACTCAGAGTAGCAAGGGTGTGGAATGCCCTGCCTGCAACAGTAGTAACTTGCCAATCTAAGTGCATTTAAATGGTCTTTGGATAAACAAATGCATGAAAATGGAAAATAGCGTAGGTTAGATGAGCTTCAGATTAGTTCCACAGGTTGGCATAAAATCGAGAGCCGAAAGGCCTGCGCTGTAATGTTCTATGTTCTTAAATACAGAAGCTACATTTGCTATTTTCCCAATATTAGAATTTTGGAAGATTCTAACTATATTTGGAAAATTAAAACTTTCTAAAACTAAACTCGGTATCTTTGCTTGTTGATTGCAAATATTTTAAGTTGCCCACTCTCCCTTTCACCTCATAATTTTTGGAATGTTATTTGTGCCTTTTTAGTGAAGATTGCTATGAAATCTCTGTTCAAAGCTTCCATTTCCATATTCCCATTATTCATTCCATAGACTCTCTCTTTAGAGGTCCAAAACACAATTTAGTTACTCTTTTCCTTTCAAAAAACTTGCATAAACTCTTAGAATTGGTCTTAGGGTTTCTAGCTCACCTTTACCCATGCTCTAACTTTTTTTAAGCCATCCAATGCTGTTTTTCAATTGTCCAATCTTCTGATTTTCCATTAATCTTCACAGAAGTGCAGACCTTTTCATTAAATTTTACTTTACAGGCAGTGTTTTAAACCCGCTGTCCAAAAATTGGAGATTTTTCAAAACTGAACATCTGTACCATGTTTCCCATATCCATCTGAACTAAAATTAGGAAAACCTTGTGATACAATTCAGCTCTGCACTACATTGACGACATGTGGCATCAGACTACTTATGTGCTTCACTGTATGGGTCTATTCCCACCAAGTGGCTGCATCTGGCCCTGTTTAGTCCAAACTACCCAGCCCAAAATCCAGCATGGCTTCAGTCCAAATATTGCCGGTTTTAAAACATTGTACTTTAACTTCCTTAGTTAGCTACAGTTCACGTATCCTTCTCCTACAGTTTTTGTCGAGCATTATGAAGTATCTCCTTAAATGCCTGCCATTGTATCTCTACTGTCCTATTCTTTAACTTCATTTCCTTGGTGCCTTAAGCCAGATTTGTCATCTTTACACTCTCGCAATTGCCTTTAAGTTTAAATGCTTATCATAGATCCACTCTTCTCTCTCAAACTTATTCTGTTTCATAATTATGTTATGATCACTATTACGGGGAGGTTTCTTTATCATAACATAATTAATTAATCCTATCACATTGCACATTATATGGATAAATGTATGGTGATGCACTTGGCAGGACAAACAATGCAATGGAATACATGATGAATAGGAGGCTGGGAAGCACTGAGGATCAGAGGGACCTTGGTGTGTATGCATTGATGGAAGTATCACTGACAAGTACCAATGACTGGCAGAGAATTTAGAGGAGATATGAGGAAAAATGTTTTCATCCACAAGGTGGTAGGAATCTGCAACTCACTACCCGTAAGGTTGGTGGAGGCAGAAACCCTGGTTGTTTTTGACTGGCATGGATGTAATGGCAGAAGGGCCTTTTACTATGCTGTACACCTCTATGACACTTCAACTGACAACTTTCTGTTTGGCTCTAGAACATGCAGTTCAAAAGACATTTCACCAAAAAGAACTCATCTTTCAGGCTACCTTTGTCAATCAGATTCAGTCATGATTACTCCTGTTATTTTTCTATCGGTACACTCTCAAATCCTGATTTCAACCTGCTTCACACAGTTCTGTTGGTCTTTGTCACGACCTTAATTTGTTTCACATTCCTCAGAGTCCACCTCAGAGAGATTCTAATCATCAGCACACTCTTGCTGGTCTGCTTCACAATCATCCTGACTACTGCACACTCCTTGTCTCCTGCAATATGAAAGTGACATTTGCGTACTTTTCCCAGGTCTCAAAAACAAATTATGGAACAGTAAATTCTGTAGACATTCCTCTGTATTTGTCACACTTGAAATGGCATAGAGAAATGTTATCTAGTTTGCAAAAGCAAACAGTTAATTTTTCTGTCCGCATAACCAAATAAGAATGTAACAAACATTTCCTTACCTTTTTACACAAACATCAATGTGCCCCAACACAGAGTTTTCATTTGTGCATAATTATTTGTTACTGAAATTATCATGGAATGAAATAATTACAATACACTGTTTGAACATTTCATACACCATTATATTTTGCTGAAATCCTACGTAGACTGTATCTGGTTTATCATAATTATGAAGACTTTTATAGATAGCACTCAAACAAACAAACTGGCATGCACTCACATACTAATGGAATTCACATAAGTTGACTGAAAAATTTAATCAAGTTTGTAACTATCAGAAAAGCTGGTCACACTGCACAATAAAAGTAACCATATACAGACATATTGCATACTGGCTAAGCACAGGTCCTGTTCATGAATTTAAGGTGCAATGTTAATGGCATCTGTGGCATGAACAATCACAAGCTCTGAGTAGAGCTGACATTGAATATGGAAGGCTGAAATTCACCTAAATTTTTAGAAAAAGAAAACCCACATGGATTTTCATTGACTGTTGCACAAATGCACAATACATTCTGTGCAGTGCCCCATACTAACACACCTGAATCACAGAATAATTATGATGCAGGAGATGCGCTTTTGGCCCTTCGTGCCTGCATTGATTCTATTACCTAATGCTATCTCCTGCCTTTTCCCCATATCCCTCAACATAGTTATTATCCAAATAATCATCCAATGTCCCTCTTGAATGCCTCCATTCAACATGCCTCAACCACATTTCCAGGCAGCGCCTTCTGTACCATAACTACTTACTGTGCAAAAAAGATTCTTCTCCCTCACATCTCCTGGTTTATTTGCATATAACTTTAAAATCTATGCCCCCGGGAGAGTGGTGGTGGTGGGGTGGCAGAAGAGGAAAGGATGGGAGGAGGGGGGAAAGAGAGGAGGTGGGGCAGAGAAGAGGTGGTGGGGCAGAGAAGATGAGGTGGGGAGGAAGAGGAGAACAAAAGGAGAGAGGATGAGGAGGAAGAGAACAAGGAGCGAGGAGAGGAAAAGGAAGAGGAGGAAGAGAATGTTGGGGGGGGGGGCGAAGAAAAGAACCTTTTTTTTAAATTACTGGCACCACTAATTTCTGGTGCATCCCTGATAAAATAAAATTTTACCATATTTCAATCACAACTCATTCTGATTTAAAATGTTTGAATTCTGCTTGTCCAGAAATTCAACTAATTCTCTTTTATGTTACATTATCTGCCTCAAGTGATAATTCAAAACCTAAGGCCTTTGTCACTAATCAGTGGAAAGATTCTTTCACAAGGAATCCTAAACATAAAAATAGAAAGCGGATCACTAACACCAGTGCTTCATCAGAGGCTCACTGATGATGTTACCTAGTATGGTGATGAAACATCTGAAAATGAACCCTCCAGCTCAATGAGCAAACTGACATCCAGAACCTCAACCTGAGCTACAAATCTCAAAACTCACTACAGTTTTTCACTATTTATCTTCTCAAAATATCCCATTCTGTGTTCTCCCCCCAGTACAGAGAAAAGCCTCAGTGATGGAAAACATTAGGAGGCACTAATTAAGTATACATTTACCTATACTGGTCTCAAATTACTTAGACCGCAACCTTAAAATGTTTTCAGAAGAAGTCTATTAACTTTTCATTTGAATGCATCAATGCTCTTTCCCTACGAATTCTATTGCACAGATTGGCCATTTATTTATTGAATGAATGTCTCAGATATTCCATCACTGTTGAGACAAATTCAACTGACAGTAGTTCTCCTTAAAATTACTTACTTACTTATCAACAGCTTTTTCAGCTCAGATTTAAAGTCTGGGCGGTCCAAAATGAGCTCCACTGAAGATAACTAGAGAGAATTCATGCAGACATGGCACTGGAGGCTAAGGTACACCACATATTGTTAATACTTTCTGCCGTATTTACGGATTTAAAAGGTGCAAAAGTCTTTTTGACAGCGACTGAGTAAAAGTGTGTGGGTAAGGTGAAGGGGCAGGGTGATAGTTTGGTAGATAAAGGGATAGTTTGCCAGTCAGCCTAGATTAGGATAGGTATAGTTGCGCAGTCATTACCCTCCAAATTCTGACTTTAAAAAGGGGAATTGCCAATGGGAAAATCTACCTTTCCAGGCAATTTCCATGGAGTCAGCTGCACCAGGGATTCTGTTTGGTGCAACATGCAACTCTAGTAATATACTCCTCCACAAGGACTGTATAGCCATAAGAATATCTGGGCCAATGTTCCCACAGCTTTGAATTTACCTTCCTTCAAGTGCAGGCCATATTCCTGTGTTTTAATCTTAGACAAAATGAAGTATCTCATCATGGTCTATTTAGCCTTTTCAGAAAACAGTAGTCATATCACTTAGCAAAATCCAATACTGCCGTCATTCTGGATGCTCTTTCAGTATCATTACAACAGCTGGAATTTTAAAAAAATATTTAGTAAACCTATATTTAGTAAACACAATATGTTATCTACATGACCAAAATGAGATTGGTGCTGCAGTGTTGTTACAGTAGTTAACTGCAATTCTGCAAAAACCCATGGAGGGGTGGTAGGGGAGAAAGAAAATCAGTTTCACATTCCATTTATACTTTAAGAGAAATTATGACCTACTTCACAATCCCAGGTAAGTTTTTTTAAAAATAAACTTACCTGACCCATTTTCTTTGTTGCAAGCTAAGCTTCTCTGAAATTTATCATGAAGTTTCTGATTAAATTGACTAATTTTGTTGTATTTCAGATTCCGTTATCCTTCTATTCACCAGATAGTTGTCTGTATTCTTATCTTTACAAACATGAACAACGTCAAATATTGCTGGAGAAAGTTAAGGGCTTTGTTGGGGAGGAATTTGTTATGTGTTCAGGAAAACCTTTCCAATCAATATGTCAATGGTCCTATGCGAGAAGGATAAAACCCGACCACCTCTTTCGAGATAGGGCAGGGAAGTGACTGAGGTGTTAGTCGGGGAGCACTTTGGGACTAGTGACCGTAATTTTATTAGTTTTAAAGCAGTTATGGAAAAGGTGTGGTCCACAAGTTAAAGTTCTAAATTGGGCAAGGCCAATTTTGATGGTAGTAAATTTCAAATTTTAACTGGGGAACACTGTTGCAGCTAAAAGGACATCTGACAAGAAACAGGCTTTCAAAAGCAGGATAACAAGAGTTCAGGACCATCATGCTCCCGTTAGTGAGAAGGGCACTACTGGCAGGTGTTGGAAGCACTGGATGACTTGAGATATTGAGGCTCTGGTCAAGAAAAAGGAGGCATGAGTCAGGTATAGACAGCTGGGATCAAGTGAGGAGCATAGGGTGTGTAGGAATATACTTAAGAGGGAAGGCAAGAGGGCCAAAATAGGATATGGGATAACTTTGGCAGATATGGTAAAGAAGAATTCAAATAAATTGTACAGGTATATGAAGGGCAAAAGAGTAATTCAGTGAGAGAATAAGCCCCCTTAAATGTCAGAAGGTGTCTGTGTTGAGTCAATGGAGATGGGTCAATCCTAAATGAATATTTCTTGTCAGTATTTAATGCAGAGAAAGACATGGAAGTTACGGAATTCAAGGAAGTAAACAGCGATGTCTTGAAGAGTCCACATTAGACAAGAGTTGGTGCTGGAGGTCTTAAAGAGCATAAAGATAGATAAATCCCCGGGACCTGATCAAGTGTATCCCAAAACATTGTGGGAAGGTAGGGAAGAAATTGTGGTGCTCCTAGCGGCGATAGTTGTATTACTGAAAACCACAGTGAGGTGCCAGAAGATTGCAGCGTGATGAATGTTGTGCCATTATTTAAGAGAGGCTGCAAGGTAAAGGCAGGGAACTACAGACCAGTGAGCCTAACAACAGTGGTGAGTAAGTTATTGGAAGGGATTCTGAGAGACAGGATGAATTTGGAAAGATAAAAACTGATTAGGGATAGTCAGCATAACAAGAAGAAATAAAGAACAAAAGAGAAGTACAGCAAAGCAACAGGCCCTTTGACCCTTCAAGCCTGTGCTGATCATCATGCCCCATCTGAACTAAAAATGAAAACTTTTGCTCTTACTCAGTCCTTATCCCCATATTCCCTTGCCATCCAGGTGCCTCTTAAATATTGCCAATTGGCCTGCTTCCACCACCTCTTCCATCAGTGCGTTCCAGGTTCCTACAACTCTGCATGGAAACTTCCCTCTGACATCTCCCTTAAACTTTCCCCCTCTCGCCCTGAACCTGTGCCCCCTTGATATTGAAACTTCAATCCTGGGAAAAAGCCTCTTACTATCCACCCTATCTACGCCTCTCATAATTTTGTAGACCTTTCAGGTCTCCTCCCAGGTGCCATCTTTTCAGTGAAAACAATCCTAATCTTTTTAACATTGCCTCATAGCCAATGCCTTTGAGACACGGCAATATCCTGGTGAACCTTCTCTGCGCACTCTCCAAATCTTCCACGTCCTCTGGTAGTGTGACAACCAAAACTGCACACAATACTCCAAATGCGGCCTAACAAGAGTTTTATACAGCTGCAACATGGTTTACCAACTCTTGTACTCCATGCCCCAGCCGATGAAGGCAAGCATGCCATATGCCTTTTTTATTACTTTGGCCACCTGTGTTGTGACTTTTAGGAAACTGTGGACCCACATGCCCAGATCTATCTGTATGTTAATGTTCCTAAGGATTCTGCCATTTACAGTTTAATTCACACCTAAATTTGAACCTCCAAAATGCATCATTACCTCACATTTGTCTGGATTAAACTCCCTTCCATTTCTGTGCTCAAGTCGCTAATCAGTCAGAGCAATGAGTACACGAGTTGGGACATATACTGCCGTACAAGATACGAGTAAGGTCACATTTGAAGTACTGTGTACAATTCTGACTGCCCGACTGTAGGAAGGATGTTATTAAACTGGAAAGTGTACAAAAAAGAAAGTGTACAAGGATCTTACTGAAACCGGAAGGGTTGAATTAGAAGGAGAGGCTGGATAGACCAAGACCAGTTTTTTACCCGGAGTGTAGGAGGCTGAGGAGGTTTATAAAGTCATGAAGGGGAGAGATAAGGTGAACAGCCAAGGTGAACACCCAGACCAACCAACCCAACCGCCCCGTGGCTGAACACTTCAACTCCCCCTCCCACTCCGCCAAGGACATGCAGGTCCTTGGCTTCCTCCATTGCCAGACCATGGCAACACGACATCTGGAGGAAGAGCGCCTCAACTTCCACCTAGGAACCCTCCAAACACAAGGGATGAATGCAGATTTCTACAGCTTTCTCACTTCCCCTCCCCCCACCTTTTCTCAGTCCCAAACCTCAGACTCAGCACCGCCTTCTTGACCTGCAATCTTCTTCCTGACCTCTCCGCCCCCACCCCCTCTCCGGCCTATCATCCTCACCTTAACCTCCTTCCACCTATCGTATTCCCAACACCCCTCCCCCAAGTCCCTCCTCCCTACCTTTTATCTTAGCCTGCTTGGCACACCCTCCTCATTCCTGAAGCAGGGCTTATGCCCGAAACGTCAATTCTCCTGTTCCTTTGATGCTGCCTGACCTGCTGCACTTTTCCAGCAACACATTTTTAAGCTCTGATCTCCAGCATCTGCAATCCTCACTTTCTCCTAGCCAAGGTATTTTACCCAAGCTAGAGGGATCCAAAACCAGAGGGGATAGGGGAAAGATTTATAAGGGTCCTGAGGGGCAATTTTTTTCCACAGAGGGTAGTGCATGTATGGAACAAGTTGCCAGAGGCAGTGATGATGGTGAGTACAATGGATAGGAATGGTTTAGAGGGATATGGGTCAAACACAGGGAAATGAGTGAGATCAGTTTAGGAAACTTGGTCAGCATGAATGAGTTGGGCTGAAGGGCCTGTTCCTGCGCTTTACGACTCTATGACTCTTTGATTGGGTAAATCAAATTGAAAAGCATAGTTTCAACAATGAGTGCATTAGGGTTAGTTTCCTTGAGCAACATGATACGGAGCCAACCAGGAAGCAAACTGCCTTGGATCTTGTGATTGCTAATGAGCTAGGTTTAATAAATGACCTGTGAGTATAAGATCCCCTCAGAAGTAGTGATTATAAGATGATAGAATTTAATATTCTGTTTGAAAATGAGAAACCTGGGTTGGAAATAAAGGGAACTACGATGAAATGAGGATACGATGAAATGAGGATAGAGTTAGCTAAAGTGAACTGGGCAGATAGATTAGCAGGAATAACAAAAAGCAAGCAGTAGCAAACATATATGGAGGTAATTTTGGACCCTCAGTTAGATCTCTGGGGAGAAAGCAGCATTAATGTTGAGTCAAATTAGTTATCTTGTTCACCAGGTAACATTAACTGGTATTTAAAATGCCAACACGTAAAAAAAAAAGTTGGTGCCTTTACACTTCATCAAACTCTTCGAAGTCCTTTTCAAATATTCTCAAAAATAGTTACAGATTCCACTGACATACCAATGCTAATGTTAATGTTGCCAGATCTGAGTTTTGCCCATAATTTCTGCTTTCGTTTCAGATCTCCAGATCCGCAGTCCTTTGGTTTATACAAAGGAACGTCGATTATCCGAAGGATACGGGTGGGAGTATTTCGTTCAGTTAATTGAATGCCAGGTAATCGATGCCGGATAACATAGCTGGCCACACATTGCGATCTTGTTCGGATCTTCCGAAATTTGGTTAATTGAATACCGGATAATCAAGGTTCCTCTATATTAATATAGACAATGTGACTGAACAGATCTTTCACTGTGAGCACATTTAGCTAACCATTTTACCAAACAAAAGGAAAGATGTTCATACTTTGTTTTGGTGGGGTGGGAGTGTAGGCCAGGAAATAAAGTTGAATTTTGATCATCTCTGTGGGTTAGATTTTACCTTTTCAGTGCAAAAAAAAAATTAATCTCTATCGTTTTATCATAATTTGGAAAAGGAAAATGTTTTATCAGAAATATGTCCCAATTAAAAGTCAACTATAAACACAAATTATTTTAAATACTGTGACACTTAATTAAGCAATTATTACAGTTATTATAGAAATTCACCTTTGTAAGATCCAGCATTTGGTGGGAAAACATAAGGAACTATTAAGTAACACAAAATATTAAGAGTTCATTGCGCACATTGAAAGGGGTGGAAATAGGACAAGTTAAGAAACAAGATGTGCTCAGAATAGGTACGCATGGCAGAAAGATGATCAGTTCCCATCCGTAAGCAAAACATTAATCTCTGCCTCCATTTTGATTCAATTTCTTGGTAATTTTATTTTTACTTGTTACTTCCACTGCTAAGGAAAGGCTGAGGTAAATGTTTTCATTCCTGTCTGTTACTCTATTTGTAAGCAACATATATTGAAAAAAGGACAGAGTTCAACAAAACTTGGTCAGAAGTGACACAATACCAGGTTATAGTCCAAAATGTTTATCTGAAATTGTGAATTCAAATAAACCTTTTGGACTATAACCTGATGTCAACTTCTGACCTCGTCCACCCCAGTCCAATACCGGCACCTCCACAACAAAACTTAGAATATAGACAGGATAAGGCCTCAAGTAGGAATGGCTTAGTTTTGGGAAAATGCAAAATTTGGGTCCTGGATGAGAAAGTGTAGGTATGAGCAGGTAGGGATAGAGTTAAGTTTTGAGTTTTGAGGAACAAAGGTTCAGCTAAGCATGACTCAGATCAGATCAGAACTTGCAGTATATAATGAGGTACTGGAGACAAGGTTAGTGGCTTAACAAGGTGGAAAAGCATTCATTGTGTAGAGCCATTTAACAAGATGGAGAGGCATTCAGTATGTAAAGTCAGTTAACAAGGTGAAAAGTATTCATTATGTGAATCCAGTTAACAAGGTTAAGAACATTCATTGTGTAACAGCAGATGGCTTAATCTCTACTATTGACACTCAAAATAAAGATGAAGGATGTAAAGCTACACCGTATCTCTGATAGTTTTGCTTCAACTAATACGGGGATAGGAAAACGGGATGACATGGAGTTCTCTTCTAAAGTTGGGAGATGGGGCAAATTATTCATTTTTTAAATAAAGAGTGTCACATATTGTTTAATGTTGTGGACTATCTTAGGTGCTCTGGTACATTTCGGTAATGTCAAAAAGTGAGACGCTGGAAAAGCATAGCAGCTCAGGCAGCATTCAAGGAGAAGGATTTTGTCAATGTTCAGTAACCAGCAATTCAATGTGCACTCCGATCAAATCAGCCACACAAGCTGATTCTAACAGAGATCAGTGCTTATGTCAGCTCTCTTCAACGTATACATGATGGGTTCTGACAGAGATCAGTGTTCATGTCAGCTCTCTTCAAGGTATACATAATATGAAGTCACAGTTCTTTGTGTATGCTGACCACCTGCCCATCATTGAACATCAAGACATGGAACAAAATATTCTCTAGAAGTCAATTTCAGAAAATCAAGATTCTGATTAAATGATGTAAAGACTGCTATTTCAGCCTTCCACTTGAACAATTCAAAGACTAGGGACCAACGATGGATGACAGCCACAAACCAATGCTAAAATGTCTTATTAACCACTCTCAATTACAATGACCCATATGCAAACAACTTTAATCTGGAATCTGTAGCATACAGAAAGCTGAAATTTCTTTATATGTCAGTGGAATCTGTAACTGTTTTCAAGAATATTTGAGAAGGACTTCTAAGAGTTTCTATGATATGTAAAGGCAGCAATTCTTTTTTTAATAATAAAATACCAGTCCATGTTACCTGGTGACTCTTGACCCCGAAACAGGACATGGTGAAAGGAAATTAAGACCAAAAGCCATAGAGCCAGTCAACAAAGGACAGTTGCTCATCTATCCAGATATGACAAGTTAAAAGTAATCATACCCTCATAAATTATATGAAAAAATAAATAAAGACTCCAACAAAAGGGTCAGCAGATAGCTACAAAGAATCGCAAAAAGTGCAGAGACCAAACTTAATACACCAATGGCCAATTTGATACTACAAAGAGCAATCTTACGCTGTCTAAATCAAAGACTACGTGAGAATTGCCCTGATCTGAGAAATTCAGTGCTGTGTCAAGCAAAACATTGTGGTTTTACTGAACTTATTTGAAACAGGAAAATCAGTTGAGATACCAATTATATCTCACTTGCATTTCAATAACTACTTATTGCATGCTGGTTATCCATGACTTTCCTGAGCAAAATGGACAAAATTAACTGGGAACAATATGCTAATATGCACTGAAATTGATGATATAAAATAATCTGATCAATTCAATAAACAAATAGACATCATATTCACACAAACAAAACACAAGTTAACATGTGAACAACTATGCTGATACAAGCTTCAAAATCAAGATAAATTTTAATCCCACTTTGCTGAAAATGAATAGGCCTTAAATTATTACATTCAACATTAATTAAGTTGGTATTTAAATGCAAATTAAATCCAATAGGATTCTAGTCAACAACAGAAAATCTGTAGTACAAACAAGAAAGCAAAACACTCACCGTTCTTGTTTTAAAGCATATTCTAACATTTTTATTCTTCTTACTAGGTCCTTCTTTAAGTTTTCCTGACCTTTCCTTTCTCCTTGTAAAAATGCTATCCGAGCCTGTTTAACAAAGAATTAAATAGATAAATCAGTATATCAATATTACTGCAAAGATTTTTTCAAATCCTCAAAAATAAAGAAAAAATTATTAAACAACACTGGTACTCATGAAACATCATGTGCGCTAGAGGGAAAAAAGGCGAAGGTAAGCAAATATATTTCATTGAACAGAAAGTGAACTTCAAACCAAATGAGGATATGGGTAACACAGTACAAAAGGAAACAGTCTAAACTAAAAATCTGTAAACTTTGCATGTCCTGCTTAACCAATAGGAATCCACATTTGGAAAGTTAGTTTTCCATGGTCAGAGAGGCTGTTCAGCTACTTATGGCTTAGCATTTTGTTGCAACTCAGTAACTCTTGGTAGAACAAGAGCACTTCCATTATCTTCATTACAGGAATAAACGTAAATTGAAGTTCACGAAAAAAATCATTGATTTTTAATTATTCTGTGAAGAACATAACAGCAACTATACAATAAAACAGTGCATGCAGATACCAGAGGTTTCTGACAGTTAAATGTACTAATAATGGCAAACACAGACAGCTTCAACATTATTACCACAAATTTAATATGATATGGAGTCAGAGTTATATAGCACAGAAACAGATTGTTTGGTCCAGCTTGTCCATGCCAACCAGATATCCTAAATTAATCCAGTCCCATTTGCCAGCATTTGCCCCATATCTCTCTAAACCTTTCCTATTAATATACCCATCCAGATGCCTTTTAAATGTTGTAGTTGTACCAACCGCCACCACTTCCTGTGGCTGTTCTTTCCAGCAACACCCTCTGCGTGAAAATATTTCCCCTCAGGTCCCTTTTAAATCTTTCCTCTCTTACCATTTCTCTCAAAATCACTAACAAGTGGTCATTTCTGATTATTCAAAGGGCAATTCTCTCTTTGGTGTTGGAAGCTTTTTAAAAACTGATCCCCATCACAGCTGACACACAAATGACAGGAAACGCAAACACATGCATCCTAAGATGGTTGAGCAACAAATGAATGCAAAAGGAGCAAACCTGAGTCCAGTGAAACTTTGTTGATAGATGACCCAAGCTAAATGCAGGCCAACCTTTTTGCTCTTTTTAAAGATTTTTCAATCAATCTTCTGACATCAAGTCCACACAACTAATTTGACATTTCAAAGAATGACAATAGAAATTGTTTATTAAAAATGTGATGAAGTCACTTCAACTGTACAACATAAAATAACAATATGGCAAATAACAACAGACAAAAACTGAAAGATGCTAATTAAAGCTTTCAAGGCCGAATTCTCTGTTCCATTCCTGAGAAATAAAAGAATGACTAGGGTAGGAATAGGTCCAGTCAAGGATAGTAGTGGGAAGTTGCGTGTGGAGGCTGAAGAGATTGGGGAGACACTGAATGAATACTTTTCGTCAGTATTCACTCAGGAACAGGACATTGTTGCCGATGTGAATACTGAGTCACAATTAATTAGAATGGACGGCTTTGAGGTATGTAGGGGAGAGGTGTTGGAAATTCTGGAAAGGGTGAAAATAGATAAGTCCCCTGGGCCTGATGGCATTTATCCAAGGATTCTCCGGGAAGCAAGGGAGGAGATTGCAGAGCCATTGGCCTTGATTTTTATGTCCTCGTTGTCTACAGGAATAGTGCCAGTAGACTGGAGGATAGCAAATGTGGTTCCCTTGTTCAAGAAGGGGAGTAGGGATAACCCTAGTAACTATAGGCTGGTGAGTCTCACTTCTGTTGTGGGCAAAGTCTTAGAGAGAATTGTAAGAGATAGGATTTATGAACATCTGGATAGGAATAATGTGATCAAGGATAGTCAGCATGGTTTTGTGAAGGGCAGGTCGTGCCTCACAAACCTTATTGAATTCTTTGAGAAGGTGACTAAGGAGGTAGACGAGGGTAAAGCGGTAAATGTGGTGTATATGGATTTTAGTAAGGCATTTGATAAGGTTCCCCATGGTAGGCTACTGCAAAAAATACGGAGGTATGGCACTGAGGGTAAGTTGGAGGTTTGGATTAGGAATTAGCTGGCTAGAAGAAGACAGAGGGTAGTAGTTGATGGTAAAGGTTCATCTTGGAGTGCAGTTACTAGTGGTGTTCCTCAAGGATCTGTTTTGGGACCATTGCTGTTTGTCATTTTTATAAATGACCTGGAGGAGGGGCTAGAAGGTTGGGTGAGCAAGTTTGCGGATGATATGAAAGTCGGTCGAGTTGTTGACAGTGAGGAAGGATGTGTCAGGTTACAGCGGGATATAGATAGGTTGCAGAGCTGGGCAGAAAGGTGGCAAATGGAGTTCAATGTAGGTAAGTGTGAGGTGATTCACTTTGGTAAGAGTAACAAAAAGACGGGGTACGGGGCCAGTGGTCAGATACTTGGTAGTGTGGATGAGCAGAGGGATCTTGGTGTCCATGTACACAGATCTCTGAACGTTGCCACCCAGGTAAATAGTGCGGTGAGGAAGACATATGGCGTACTGGCTTTTATTGGTAGAGGAATTGAGTTCCGGAGCCCTGAGGGTCATGTTGCAGTTGTATAAGACTCTGATGTGGCTGCATCTGGAGTATTGTGTGCAGTTTTGGTCACCATACTATAGGAAGGATGTGGAGGCACTGGAACGGTGCAGGGGAGGTTTACCAGGATGTTGCCTGGTATGGTAGGAAGATCGTATGAGGAAAGGCTGAGGCACTTGGGGCTGTTTTCATTGGAGAAAAGAAGGTTTGGGGTGACTTGATAGAGGCGTACAAGATGATTAGGGGTTTAGATAGGGTTGACCATGAGAATCTCTTTCCAAGTATGGAGTCAGCTATTACGAGGGGACATAGCTTTAAATTAAGAGGTGGTAGGTATAGGACAGATGTTAGGGGTAGATTCTTTACTCAGCGAGTCGTGAGTTCATGGAATGCCCTGCCAGTAGCAGTGGTGGACTCTCCCTCTTTATGGGCATTTAAACGGGCATTGAATAGGCATATGGAGGATAGTGGGCTAGTGTAGGTTAGGTGGGCTTGGATCGGCGCAACATCGAGGGCCAAAGGGCCTGTACTGCGCTGTATTTTTCTATGTTCTATGAAAGTGTCAAGAGGGTGGTGCTGATAAAGAGGATAAGGTGGGGGAAATGAGGAAATTGGTGAAATCCACATTAATCTTGTGTGGTTGCAGGGGGCCAAGGCGGAAGATGAGGCATTCTTCCTCCAGATGTTGCATGGTTAGGATTTGGCGGTGGAAGTGGCCCAGGACCTGCCTGCCCTTGGTGGAGAGGAAGAGGCAGTTAAAGTGTTCGGCCATGTGGCGGTGGGGTTGGTTGGTGCTGGTGTCCCAGAGATGTTCCCTGATGCAATCCTCAAGTTGGCGTCCTGTCTCCACAATGTAGAGGAGACCACATAGAATTCAATGGATCCAGAAGATGACTTGCGTGGAAGTACAAATACATTTCTGTCAGATGTAGAAGGACCCTTTGGGGCCTTGGACGGAGATGAGGGGGGAGGTGTGGGCACAGGTTTTATGCTTCTTGCATTGGCAGGGTAAGGTGCCGGGAGTGGGGTGTCGGCTGGTGGAAAAATGGATCTGACAAGGGGGTCACGGAGAGAATGATCTGCCCAAAACGCAGATAGGGTGGGGAGGGAAATATATCCCTAGCCATGGGGTCTGTTTGTAGGTGGCGGAAGTGGTGGAGGATGATGCAATGCATCCGGAGGTTGGTAGGGTGGAGGGTGAGGACCAGGAGAGTCCTGTCCTTGTTGAGGCTGGATGGATGGGATTCAAGAGTGGAAGTGAAGGAGATGGGCTGGAGAGTATCATCAACCACATAGGAGGGAAAATTGCACTCTTTGAAGAAAAAAACCATCTGGGATGTTCTATGGTGGAATTGGTACTCCTGGGAGCAGATGCGGCATAGGAATTGGGAATAAAGGATGGCATTTTTTACAGGAGACAGGTTGGGAAGCAGATGTAGTCCAGGTGGCTGTGGGAGTTGGTGGGTTTACAATAGATGTCCGTAGTTAGTCGGTCACTGGAGATGGAGAGGTCCAGGAAGGGGTGGGAGGTGTCAAAGATGGTCCAGATGAATTTGCGGTCGGGTGGAAGGTGTTGGTGAATTTGATGAACTGTTCAACCTCCTCATGGGCACAAGATAGTACTGATATAGTCCTCGATGTAGCGGATGAAAAGGTGGGGAATGGTGCTGGTGTAGCTGTGGAAGATAAGACTGTTCCATATACTCAAAATGGCAGGCAGGGTGCCCATGGCTACCCCTCTGGTTTGGAGGAAGTGGGAGGATTGGAAGGAGGGTTGACGGTGAGGACCAGTTCAGCCAGGCGAATGAGTGTGTCTGGAAGGGTACTGGTTGGGACAGCATGAGAGGAAGAAACAGAGGTCTTGGAGGCCTTCATCATGGCAGATAGATGTGTACAGGGACTCAATGCCCATGGTGAAGATAAGGCATTGGGGGCCGGGGAAGCGAAAGCCCTGGAGGAGGCTGAGACAATGGGTTGACTGTGGCAGTCAGGTTTGTGAATCTTGGGTAGGAGGTAGAATAGGGTGGTGCAAGGTTCTTGGACTATGAGGTTGGAGCTGTGTGTGGCAGATCCCAAAAAGTGATGAGGTTGTGGATGGTCTGGGAGATGATGGTTTGGTGATGGGAGGTGAGGTCATGGTTGAGGGGGGGGCTGAAGGAGGTGGTGTTTGCTAATTGGCACCTGGCTTCAGCCGTGTAGCGGTCGGTGTGCCAAACTACCATAGCACCCCCTTGTCTGCTAGATTTGATGGCGATGTTGTGGGTTGGAACAGAGGGAGTGGAGGGCTGTGTGTAGGAGTATGGGGGGTGGGGGGGGTGTGGGGGGGGAAGGGGGGGGTGTACAGGTTGAGGTGGTCTATGTCACGGTGACAGTTCTGACACAAGTAACAATAAAACATTATCAATTGCACATTTATTTAGAAGGATTCCAAGGGGGAAAAGACATTCTAGGATTACTTATTATTCCTTATTTTTATTTTTAGAAAATAGAGAACTACAAAGGAACATTATTACTCTTTCTAGGCTGTGATCCCACAGGAAGGTGTCTCAATGTTCTGCCAAGATATTTAAATCCTAAGAGCAGTGGACAGAGGAATTGGACTCGTTGCAAGTGGACCTGCTCAGAGAAACAGAATATGACCAACTCGGGGTTAGTATCAAAATTGGATCAACATCTGTAAGGTAAGAGACTTTGAGAGTATAATGATATCCCAGACATGACTATCACCATCCTTAGGCATATGCTGTCCTGGGGCAGAGGTGGTTGCATTCTGATATACTGGCAGAACAGAGTTATGAGCATTCCACATTGACTTCGAACTCCATGAAATGTAATGGCATAAGGTGCAACATGATGGTTTCATAACCATTCAGATGTCTCTCCTCCCAAGATCAGATTGCAAATCTGTGGTTGTCTGCTGATTGTTTTGTGAAGCTGGAAAATTTCACACTAATGCAGCTTATCATTACTGGGATTTTCCTTACACACTTAAGGAATCAGGTGCAAACTTCCAGCCTGGAATTACCAAACCGCTTACTTTCACAAGATGGTGAAAGTTAAGAAAAAGGGAGTTGCTGGGCTACTAAACAAACAAATTTTTCCCCTCAATGGGCCGTTTGGATGCATTCACCAATGTACTCCAGAATTTTCCACCAAAGAAATTTGCCTCAAATTGGAGGAATCCCTATTCTGCATAATAGTTTAAATCAGAGTGGATTGTAAGAATTTATTGGAGAGCAGCAAATCCAAAGACCCACTCCCAGAAACGAGAAGACAAAGCTGGATGAATAGAAAGTGCCATTAATCAAAGGCTGACAAGGGATCTGCTTTACTGAAATGAAAGCAGGATGTAAACAAGTTGGACACATCTATGAGGTCTCAATGGAAAACCTGTGTAGGCAAAGCTTCATTGATCACATTGTGGTCCATTATATCCTTTTACAGCGGTGAACTATTAAAAGCAGACCTGTAAAAGTGCAAGATTTCTTCTCCCACTAATGTTTATGAACAATCCCAATATATGATATCCTGAATATGATATCCTGAACTAAGACTGTTTGTGGGCAAGAGCATAACTGGATGGCATCAAGACAAGATCGTCATCAAAAAGTCCACTATGGAATTTATGAACCTAGGAACAGAAGTAAGCCATTCCAAAGTATTTAAATGAGCAAATACCTATGGAACGCCAATGGGCTCAGCCATCTCTGGGCTCATAGCCCTTGCCAGAGTATTTGTCAACAACAGATATCCGCACAACTTCATCCACAGATGCCCAACAGACCAGCAACGCGATGAGGACATGCCACAACCTAATTCACTAGCCATGCTACTTTACATAAAAAACATCTCTGAATTGACAGCCAGACTTCTCTGACCGCTCGGGTTCATGGCAGTCCAGACAACAATTTACAGGACAAAAGACCCTAATACCCATCATGTAAAGACTCACGTAATTTACAGGATTCCATGCAAAGACTGCACAAAACAACATATAGAGCCAACAGGCAGACAACTAGCAATCTGCATCCACGAACACCAATTAGCCACTAAATGCCACAACCAGCTGGCCCTAGTAGCCAAATCCACAGATGACAAGGACCACAAATTCGAAAAAGACAACACAACAATCATAGGACAAGCTAAACAGAGGACAACCAGAGAATTTCTAGAAGCATGGCACTCAGCCATAGACTCCATCAACAAGTACATTGACCAATATACTAGCCACTACAATGATTAACTGGAACCAGCAACCAGAAGCAACAGAAATGGAACCAAATAAATTCCAGAAGACAATACAGGAACGCTTCACAGAATGCTCCAAAGCACTGAAGATGTCACCTAGACAGGGAAGAAACGTCTCCAAATCAACTTCTCAGGTTGCTGAACATACCTAAAACTACAACAACCAGCACCCAAGCTAAAATTTTTACACAAACCTTGGACCCCTACGGGCGAGAGACAAGCAAGGAAATGGGAATTCTGTGCCAACTGCCTAAACACTACCTCTGAACAACTCAGATTCCGACACGGATGCCAAAGGAATCAAATATTACCATTGTGTGTCAGATACAGACCACTAATCAACAACCCACAAGCCAGGGAAACACAGTCACTCAAAACCATTTCCGGATGACCCAAGTTATGATTACGGATGCACACAGCAGACTACACAGGTACAGACAAGAAACTGTGCAGCAAAAATTGTTTATTTCAAAAACAACTAATCTGGAGCGGACTGCGACAATCAAACAGGCCATCACCATAGGACAGAACAGAACCATGTACAGAAAGAGAACGGCACTGCAAGACAAAGTGACTAAACTAACCAATAGCAGAGAAGACAACGCGATAGACATCTGGGTTAGAAACCTCTCCAATAGACAGTTTACAGGCACAGAAAAGGCCATACTAGCCAAGGGACTCAACTGCAACCACAGGGACGCAAAAGCAACAGACTTCCTAGCTGCACTAGAATTTATGCTCAGAACTAACGGACTAACTGAAGAGATACAGCAAACAGTCAGACAAACTATTGTACCCTTACTAACAAAAAAAAGACAAAGGAATAAACTCAATACTAATGAGAGAGATGCCCTAAAAACACTCAAAAATGACAAGAACATAAACATAGTACCAGCGGACAAGGGCAGAATGACAGTTATCATGGACAAGACCGAATATATTCAGAAAGCAGAGAAACTACTTGCAGATACTGACACCCACCTACAGAGGGAGTGTGACCCCATGCCACCGCTAACCAATAGAATAAACAACACACTACCGAACCTTCAAAAATAAGGACTAATAACCAAGATTGACCTACAAAGGATAAAACCAAAAAGCAACAACATCCTCAGATTTTACAGATTACCCAAAGTATACAAACCAGACATACCACTCAGAGCCATTCTGGTACTCTTGGGAACATTGCATAAACTGGCAAAAGGATTCCAACAAAAACTAAAACATCTTATTAGCAGATACAAACACTCCACACAATCATCACAAGAATTCCAAGACAACATCAAGAACATAAACATAGACAGGAATGAGGCAATATTCTCATTTGAAGTCATGGCACTGTTCACTTCAATTGATGAAATTCTAGTCAGAGAGACAATAGTCAACCTACTATCAGGCAGAACAGACAACACGACAGGGAACCTATCAACAAAGACTACATGCTAGAACTACTAGACCTATGCTTGACAACACACTTCACATTCAACAACCAAATATATGAACAGATCAATGGAACATCTATGGCCTCACCCATCTCAGGACTCATAGCAGAAGCAGTGATGCAAAGATTGGAACAAACAGCCCTCCAACAAATTCAACTTAAACTCTGGATCAGATGCGTAGACAACACTTTTATTATCATTAAGAGAACAGAAGTAGAGAACACACATCAGATTACCAACACCATACTCACAGGGATCAGATTTACGAGAGAAAAGGAAACCAACAATCAACTGCCATTCCTGGATGCGATGGTACAAAGAACACAGAACGGTGAACGCACCACAAAAAAATAGTGTGCAGGAAAGCCACACACAACGATCAGGTCCTGAATTACAACAGAAACTGCATTAGGACCCTATTCAAAAAAGCCTCAACACACTGCAGCACTCCCAACCTGTGAAGAGAAGAACATATCTACAGAGTATTCGCCAAGAATAGATAGCCCTGCAACTTCATCTACAGATGCCTAACAGACAGACAACATGATGAGGACATGCCATGACCTAACTCACTTAGCCACATTCCCTTACATAAAAAACATCTCAGAACTGACAGCCAGACTTCTCTGTCCACTCAGGTTCATGACAGCCCATAAAAAGACAGCTACGCTCAGACAACAACTCACCAGGACAAAAGACTCTGTACCCATTGTGTGCAAGACCAACGTAAGATACCGGATACCATGCAAAGACTGCACGAAACACTACATAGGGCAAACAGGCAGACAACTAACAATCCACATCCATGAACACCAATAGCCCAGAAACAGAAACATTATGATAACCAGCTAGCCCTAGAAACCATACACACAGATGACAAGGACCACAAATTCGACTGGGATAACACAACGATCATAGGGTAAGCTCAACAGAGGACAGCCAGAGAGTTGCAAGAAGCATGGCACGGAGACCATCAACAAGCACACTGACCTAGACCCAATACCGGCAACTACAATGATCAACCGGAACTGACAACCGGAAGCAGAAGGAATGAAACCAAATGAATTCCACAAGACACAGTACAGCAGCATTTTACAGGAGGCTCCAAAGCACTGAAGATGTCACCTACTCAGGGGAGGAAACATCTCCAAATCAACTCCCCAACTCTGTGAACATACCCACAACCACAACAACTGCATACAAGCTACAAATCTTTATGCAAAGCTTGAAATGGGCAAAGATAAGAGGGTGCTCAAGAACACTCAGGCATGAATTGATTTGGCAAATGTCTGTTCTTCATTTCCCATGAGTTTACTCTGTATCAAATGGCACAAGGTAAAAAGGATGTCGATACTAGCAAGAATTAAAACAAAAAAAATTCAAACGTACAATAAAGTGGAGAAAACCCTCTAAAAAAATCAAAGGTCTTTTTTGTATAGAGACTGTTAAAAGGGACAGAGGGAGGAGGAGAAACAGGAAGAAATTCATGATCAATTCCAAAGAATAAAGCCTTGGTAGCTGAGGTTGCACGTGCGAATGGTAGAGTGAAAGGTCTGAGGAGTAAATGGTTTTCAGTAGGGTCAGTAATCATTAAGAGGTTACAAATCAAAAAGGGCGAGGCCAGATTGTGAATTTAAATAAGAGGACATAAATTGTAAAATTTGAGATGTAGAAGGACCAGGAACCAATGTAAATGAGCTGGTGCATTGAGTGATCAGTGCATGGGACTGAAATTAAGTTTCTGATAAACTGATATTTACTGAAAACAGAACAAAGAAAGGGAAATTGTTAATAAGTTAAAAGGATTTAAGGCCTTGATATTTTAATAAACTGCTCACATCAGAAGATTTGAAAAGGTACTTCAATAGTTGTTTTGCACAAAAAACACCGTGAATATAACATGAACCTCAGTTTTGCATACCAGATGGATGCCACAGGACCTGAGATACACAATAGCAAAATACATTAGCTAAACATCATAAAAACAACAGAAAATGATGAAATCACTCAGGTCAGGCAGCATCTGTGGAGACAGAAACAAAGTCAACACATTTTGTAAAATTGTCCCCTGAAGGGTCATTAACCGGAAATCTTAACTTTATTTCTCTCCATAGTTACTGCCAGAGCACCTACATTTTAAGAATTTCTTGCCAAAACACCATGAAAATACTACATTTTTTCAATTAACCAAGAGTTAAAGTAAAAACATCCAGCTGCTTTTTCCTCACCAAACACAAACTGAATTGGTTGCTTCTGTCAGAAAACACAAATGTAGATTAAACTAGAAGAATACATTACTCAAGTTCCACCCCAAATCATTTCCTCTATTGCAATTTGGCATGCTTTGCAATGGTTCAAACAGATATGCAAACAAAATATTTTACTTTCAATGCAACTTTTTGATTCTGCAACCTAAGTAATTTGTATTGCTAATGTATATGATTGCCCTCACTCCACATTCCATTATAACCTTAGGGATAGATTATTCATCATCCAAGTATTTTCTACATCAACTCTGATCTTACCAGACAAATGCAGATACCTTTTAAGCTTTGAGCGAAGTGAGGGTAGAAATTGAGGTGGTACTGGCCATAAGATTTCAGTCTTCCTTGGACTCTGGGGAGGTGCCAAAAAAAATGGAGAATGACTAACATGACAGCTTTTATTCAAAGGCGACTAATCCCAGCAATTACAACCAGCTATTTTAACATCCACAGTGGAGAGCTTTTGAAAGGTGGAAACAATTATTTGGGATAGAATTGGAAGTCATGTAGAAACAGGAAGTGTCAGCTGGATTTCGAAGGCAAAATCATGTTGAACTAAATTGCTAAAAGTTTGTTTGAAAAGATAACACTTTTGCTGCCTACATGAATTTCCAGAAGATATTTGATACAGTGCCGCATAACAGGGAAAACTGTAGGCAATGGCAAAGTGGAAAAAGGAGCATTTGCAACATGGATATAAAATTAGCTAAGTTATAGAAAAGAGAACAATGGTCAATGGATACTCTTCAGGAGGTTTGTAGTGGAGTTTCCTCAATGGTGAATATTGGGACCCTTGCTTTTCCTGATATATATTAATGATCTGGACCTTGATATGCAAGATACAATTTCCAAGTTAGCACGATACTAAAGAATTGTAATCCCACGAGACGCATTGCAGTGAACTTGCAAAACACATTGACAAGTTGGTGGAGTGGGCAGGTAAGTGGCAAACGAGGTTCAATGCAGAGAAAAGTGTGAGGCGATGCACTTTGGTTGGAAGAACACTGAAAAATAATGTAAAATAGGGATACAATTCTAAAGGGAGTGCAGGATCAAAGGGACCTGGGTGTACATGTGCACAGATCATTGCTGATGGAAGGGCAAGTGGAGAGAGCAGTAAATACAGTTAAAATAATACAGTTCTCAGTTTTATTGATAGGAGTATACAGTACCAGAGCAAGGAGTGATTTTGAATTAGACATTTGTTAACCCTCAGGTGAAGTAATGTCAACAGTTCTGGGTGCCACATTACAGGAAAAATGAAAATGCATTGGAGCGAGTCCAGAAGTGATTTATTTGAATGGTTCCAGACCTGAGAAACTTCAGCTATGAGAATAGATTGAAGGAGATGGGGCTGTTCTCCCTGGAGAGAAGGCTAAGGAGAAGATCCAACCAAAATCATGGGCAATCTGTACAGAATAGAGGGGATGAAACTGTTTTATGCTTGTAAAGGAAATAACAACGAGAGGGCTTAGAATGAAAGTAATATGAACTAAACAAAGGTGAACCGAGAAAAAGGTTTTCTGAGTTGTTCGGATCTTGAATGTACTGCCTGAAAATGTGGTAGACATAGCTTTCATTGAGGAATTCAAGACGACTTCAGATTGTTTTTTGGATGATAACATTGTGCAATGAGAAAAGACAGATGATTGGCAATAGATGTTAGAGCTGGACTGGGTAATATAGCCAGTGCAAGACAAATGGGCCAAATAGCCTTCTTCTGCATCATAATAATATGATTCTGTGATTGTGTAACAAATCCAGGCTTGCTTGAATTATATTTATATTTACATCAACATTGATTTTATCAGTTTCTTAACCAGGTGTTTTCATTTATCTCCAGGTAAAATTTTGATTCCTTGAAGTTATATTCTAAAACACAAATCAGACTTTTGCAACACAATACTTGAAAGGCATTGCTATGGTGACAAACAATCTCTAAAATAAATACTAAATACTGCAGATGCTATAAATCTAAAATACAAAGTGTTGTAAACACATAGGCTGACAGCATCTGTGCAAAGACAATTTGGTGTGTCTAGAGGTCTTAAATGTCAGACCTTTTGACTATTTCTAGCATTTTGCAGATTGTGGAAATTGTGATCCAGCTATCTTGCAATTACTGTACACCTGATTGATGATGCTGGGAAAGTTACAGAATTTTTCATGAACAGTACAACACTGATATGGAGGTGCGGTGTTGGATTGGGGTGGACAAAGTTAAAAATCACACAACACCAGGTTACGTACCATTATTTGGAAGCACTAGCTTTCAGAGCGCTGCTCCTTCATCAAGTAACTCGTGGGACAGGATCATAAGACAGAGAATTTATAGCACAAGATCAGAGTATCAGAAAAGCGTGAGATTCATAAACAAGTACAGCACGGAAACAGACCCTGTGGTCCAACTCGTCCATGCTGACCAGATATCCCAACCCAATCTAGTCCCACTTGCCAGCACCCAGCCCATATCCCTCCAAACCCTTCCTATTCATATACCCATCCAGATGCCTTTTAAATGTTGCAATTGTACCAGCTTCCACCACTTCCTCTAGCAGCTTATTTCATAAACATACCACCCTCTGCATGAAAAGGTTGCCCTTTAGATCTCTTTTATATCTTTCCCCTCTCACCCTAAACCTATGCCCTCTAGTTCAGGACTGCCCTACCCCAGGGAAAAGACTTTGCCTATTTATCCTATGCGTGCCCCTCATGATTTTATAAACCTCTATAAGGTCATCCCCAAGGAAAATAGTCCTAGTCTATTCAGTGTGTGGTTATGTGTGCGTGCGCATGTGTGAGTGAGAGAGACTGTTTAGTGTAGTGAGGGAAAAAAAATCAAAGAATCTTATTATGATGATGCCAAAGGTGGCCATTTGGCCCACTGTCCTTGCACTGGCTATATTATCCAGTCCAGCTCTAACATCTAGTGCCAATAATCTGCCTTTTCCCCATAGACCTGTACAGTGATATGAACCCAAGGTCCTGATTGAGGCCATCCACATGGATACCAAACTTGGCTATCAGCTTCTGCTCAGCCACTCTGCGTTTTTGCATATCTATAAGTCTGCCTTGGAGAATGGTTACCCGAAGATCCGAGGCTGAATGTCCCTGATGGCTGAAGTGTTCATGACTGAAAGGGAACACCCCTGTTTGGCGAATGTTGTGCAGTGTCCATTCATCCGTTGTCGCTGCATCTGCTTGGATGGCCTCAACCGGGACCTTGGGTTCATGTCACACCGCAGGTGACCCCACTACAACACACACACACACACACACACACACACACACACACACACACACACACACACACACACACACACACACACACACACACACACACACTCTCAGATATGACCCCCCACACACTCACCCATGCACATACCCTCTCACAGACTTATACTTCGTCACACTCACGCACATACTTGACCAAGCACATGCACACTCTCGCTCTCTCTCTTTCTCTCACATACACACACATTTTAGTCTATGGTGAACTTGCATTTGCAGAATTATATTTCCAGAGACATTCTATTTTTGCTCAAAAAGCACACAACCTGCAGGCAGTTAATCCATGTAACATTTTATATATTCCTACGCTGGGAATAGAACCAGTCCAAGTCAAGATTGGGATACTCTAACCTCACACCTTTAATGCATTGTCTGTGCTGAGTTGTCACCTTAAATTATCTCAAGAGTGTGACTTAAAAAGTTCTGAGATTTACATAATGATGAACCCATTCTAAAAGATGAAAGGCTTAACCACAATCTAGGTTTTGTTCAATATATTGTTTTAATTGCATGACACTGTGATCTTTTGTTATAAATTCTGTGTCTTATGTTCATGCCGCACTAGTTACCTGTTGAGAGAGTAGCACTCTGAAAGCTTTCAAATAAACCTGTTGGACTATAACCTGGTGTTGTGAGATTGTTAACTTAATACAACAGTGAAGAGATACTCTGCTGGTTCAAGGGCTTGGATGCTCAAAGTGAGACAGCCAAGGCAAAGTTAAAAAAACGATATCACAACACACTCTTCTGCCACAACACCTATAGCAGCACGTTTTCTTTCTCTTTTGAATGCAAGCATTGCATCAGTGAATCTACGCATTCCAATCATACTTAATCATGCCACCATTTAAGAGTTACAGATTTCAAAAAAGTTGGGTTAATTCAAAAACTGCTCAGCTAACAGTGCAGGAAGCAAATAAGTTGCAAAAGAAGATAAACAAACACCTCTTGCACAATATGCTCGAGTTCCACATTACAGATGGTTTAGCAATATCTCAAATATATCTGCTATCATGACCACATTAGCTCTCCACAAGCACAAACTACTGAACAGTACAACTTCCAAAAGCTGGAAATCCAATAGGTATGTGACAACATTTGGGAGGGAAAAGTTGAACCTTTCCTGCTCATTTTACTTGCAACAAAAAAATTAAATGATGAAATTCTCAAATGATTGAACATATGTTCTTGGGTTTAAGCACTCTTACATTCAAAAGCTCCAATTCCACAAGGTTACAAATTTTGGACCAACGTTTAAGACTTCAGAGAGCGGCGCGAGCTGGGCGGAAGTGAGGTTGGAGCGCAGAGCTGGTTGGGAAGGTAAGTGATATATAAAGAACTTACCTCGACGCCAACGGTCTTTTCTCAGCAGAGAGCGGCGCGAGCTGGGCGGAAGTGAGGTTGGAGCGCAGAGCTGGTCAGGAAGGTAAGTGATTGATATTTGAGTGGGTGTGTTCTAAATCCCAGGCCCTACATAGTAGGGCCTCCCTCCCATCCTCCTCCTCTAACCTAACTTTAAAGTTCACAGGTAAGCTACTCAGTGTTCTTGCTTTGGAGACGAAATGTAGAGTAATGGCAGCGCAGGCAGTGGAACGTTCCTCCTGCCGGATGTTTGAGGTAGGGGTGACCACCGATACTCCTGCCGACTTCATCTGCAGGAAATGCAGTCAGATTCTGCTCCTCACAGAACGAGTTAGGGAACTGGAATTGGAGTTGGATGAACTGAGGATTATTCGAGAGGCTGAGAAGGTGATAGATAGAAGCTACAGGGACATAGTTACGCCAGATAACAGAGGTAGCTGGGTAATAGTTAGAGGTGGGAAGGGGAGGAAGCAGGCAGTGCAGGGATCTCCTGTAGTCCCCTTAACAATAGTATACCGCTTTGGATACTGGTGGGGGGATCAGCCTAGCAGGGGTAAGCTGCAGTGACCGGGTCTGTGGCGTGAGGTCTGGCTCTGAGACTCAGAAGAGAAAGGGGGAGAGGAGGAGAGCGCTAGTTATAGGAGACTCTCTAGTTAGAGGGACGGACAGGCGATTCTGTGGGCATGGACGAGACTCTCGGATGGTTTGTTGCCTCCCGGGTGCCAGGGTCCGAGACGTCTCGGACCGTGTCTTCAGAATCCTTAAGGGGGAGGGTGTGCAGCCAGAAGTCGTGGTGCACGTTGGCACCAACGACATAGGTAGGAAGAGAGGTGGGGAGGTCATTCAAGAGCTCAGGGAGTTTGTCTGTCCTAGCTTTCAGCTTCCAGCCTGAGTCGTCATCTCTGGGTTGTTGCCGATGCCACATGACAGTGAGGCAAGGAATAGGGAGAGAGTGCAGTTGAACACGTGGCTGCAAGGATGGTGAAGGAGGGAGGGCTTCAGGTATTTGGACAATTGGACTGCATTCTGGGGAAGGTGGGACCTGTACAAGCAGGACGGGTTGCACCTGAACCAGAAGGGCACCAATATCCTGGGGGTAGGTTTGCTAGCTATCTTCGGAGGGGTTTAAACTAATTTGGCAGGGGGATGGGATCCGGACTTGTAGTCCAGCAAGTAGGCTAGCTGTTTGTCAGGATGTCCAAGTGTGTGGGGAGGCTGTGAAGAAGGCAGCACTGACAGGGAATACTTGCGGACACAGAATTGGGTTCAAGTGCGTATACTTCAACGCAAGGAGTATCAGAAATAAGGTCGGTGAACTTAAGGCGTGGATAGGTACCTGGGACTACGATGTTGTGGCCATCACGGATAGAAGAGGGACAGGAATGGTTGTTGGAGGTTCCTGGTTACAGATGTTTCAGTAGGATTAGGGAGGGTGGTAAAAAAGGAGGGGGGGTGGCGTTGCTAATTAGAAATGGTATAACAGCTGCAGAAAGGCAGTTCGAGGGGGATCTGCCTTTAGAGGTAGTATGGGCTGAAGTCAGAAATAGGAAAGGTGCAGTCACCTTGTTGGGTGTTTACTATAGGCCCCCCAATAGCAGCAGAGATGTGGAGAAACAGATTGGGAAACAGATTTTGGAAAGGTGCAGAAGCCACAGGGTAGTAGTCATGGGCGATTTCAACTTCCCAAATATTGATTGGAAGCTCTTTAGATCAAGTAGATTGGATGGGGCGGTGTTTGTGCAGTGTGTCCAGAAAGCCTTTCTATCTCCGAATGTAGATTGCCCGACCAGAGGGGAGGCCATTTTGGATTTGGTACTCGGTAATGAACCGGGACAAGTGATGGGCTTGTTAGTGGGTGAACATTTTGGTAATGGTGACCACAATTCTGTGACCTTCACCTTGGTTATGGAGAGAGATAGGTGCGTGCAACAAGGTAGGTTTTACAATTGGGGGAAGGGTAATTACGATGCTGTAAGACAGGATCTGAGGAGCATAAGTTGGGAGCATAGGCTGTCGGGGAAGGATGTCATGGAAATGTGGAACTTTTTCAAGGAACAGATACGACGTGTCCTTGATATGTATGTACCGGTCAGGCAGGAAAGAAATGGTCGTGTGAGGGAACCTTGGTTGACGAGGGAGGTTGAATGTCTTGTAAAGAGGAAGAAGGAGGCTTACATAAGGTTGAGGAAACAGGGTTCAGACAGAGCAATGGAGGGATACAGGATAGCCAGAAGGGACCTGAAGAAAGGGATTAGGAGAGCCAAGAGAGGGCATGAAAAATCTCTGGCGGATAGGATCAAGGATAACCCAAAGGCATTTTATGCGTATGTGAGAAACATGAGAATGACGAGAACGAGGGTAGGTCCAATCAAGGACAGTAGTGGGAGACTGTGTATTGACTCGGAAGAGATAGGAGAGGTCTTGAATGAGTACTTTTCTTCAGTATTTACGAATGAGAGGAACCGTATTGTTGAAGAGGAGAGTGTGAAACGGACTGGTAAGCTAGAGGAGATACATGTTAGGAAGGAAGATGTGTTGGATATTTTGAACAACTTGAGGATAGACAAGTCCCCCGGGCCTGATGGGATATATCCTAGGATTATGTGGGAAGCAAGAGAGGAAATTGCAGTACCGTTGGCAATGATCTTTTCATCTTCACTGTCAACGGGGGTGGTACCAGGGGACTGGAGAGTGGCGAATGTTGTGCCCCTGTTCAAAAAAGGGAATAGGGATAACCCCGGGAATTACAGGCCAGTTAGTCTTACTTCGGTGGTAGGTAAAGTAATGGAAAGGGTACTGAGGGATAGGATTTATGAGTATCTGGAAAGGCACTGCTTGATTAGGGACAGCCAGCACGGATTTGTGAAGCCTTACAAGTCTGATTGAATTCTTTGAGGAGGTGACCAAGCATGTGGATGAGGGTAGAGCAGTGGATGTAGTATACATGGATTTTAGTAAAGCATTTGATAAGGTTCTCCATGGTAGGCTTATGCGGAAAGTCAGGAGGCATTGGATAGAGGGAAATTTGGCCAATTGGATAGAAAACTGGCTAACCGGTCGAAGTCAGAGAGTGGTGGTAGATGGTAAATATTCAGCCTGGAGCCCAGTTACAAGTGGAGTTCCGCAGGGATCAGTTCTGGGTCCTCTGCTGTTCGTAATTTTTATTAATGACTTGGATGAGGGAGTCAAAGGGTGGGTCAGTAAATTTGCAGATGATACGAAGATTGGTGGAGTTGTGGATAGTGAGGAGGGCTCTTGTTGGCTGCAAAGGGACTTGGATATGATGCAGAGCTGGGCTGAGGAGTGGTAGATGGAGTTCAACCCTGCCAAGTGTGAGGTTGTCCATTTTGGAAAGACAAATAAGAATGCGGAATACAGGGTTAATGGTAGGGTTCTTAGTGAGGTGGAGGAACAGAGGGATCTTGGGGTCTATGTTCATAGGTCTTTGAAAGTTGCCACTCAGGTGGATAGAGCTTGTAAGAAGGCCTATGGTGTATTAGCGTTCATTAGCAGAGGGATTGAATTCAAGAGTGGTGAAGTGATGTTGCAACTGTACAGGACTTTGGTTAGGCCACATTTGGAGTACTGTGTGCAGTTCTGGTCGCCTCACTTTAGAAAAGATGTGGAAGCTTTGGAGAGGGTGCAGAGAAGATTTACCAGGATGTTGCCTGGAATGGAGAATAGGTTGTACGAGGATAGGTTGAGAGTGCTAGGCCTTTTCTCGTTGGAACGGCGAAGGATGAGGGGTGACTTGATAGAGGTTTATAAGATGATCAGAGGAATCGATAGAGTAGACAGTCAGAAACTTTTTCCCTGGGTACAACAGAGTGTTACAAGGGGACATAAATTTAAGGTGAAGGGTGGAAGGTATAGGGGAGATGTCAGGGGTGGGTTCTTTACCCAGAGAGTGGTGGGGGCATGGAATGCGCTGCCTGTGGGAGTGGTAGAGTCAGAATCTTTGGTGACCTTTAAGCGGCAATTGGATAGGTACATTGATGGGTGCTTAAGCTAGGACAAATGTTCGGCACAACATCGTGGGCCGAAGAGCCTGTTCTGTGCTGTATTGTTCTATGTTCTATGGACTAAGGCTTTTGCAGTGCAGGCAGTCCACAGGTTCTATTCACAAGTCAATTTGAATGCAAGTCGAAACACAATGCAGGATAGTATAAGACAACCATTATAAGTAGAGGTAATGTTTACATGTTGGATATTTAAAATTACACCTCTCTATGAAAATGCAGTGAGTACAAACGCTCATAAGTCAAATGCTAGTAATTTGGGGCTCCCAGTATCTGATTGATAAAATCAATATGAAGGAAAAAAGTTAATCAACATTATTTTGGATTGGTTAACAATACAGAAATCTGTCCTCTGGAATGCCCATGAAAGTTTAGTAAAGCTTACTTTTAGAAAGATATGTAATTATTCAGCAAATCTAGCAAAAAGTGCAAATGTTGAATCAGATTACAAATGTGCAAGCAGGATTAGCACCTAAAAAAGGTACAGTACTAGAAACCTAGTTGAAAACCAACCAGCTAAATTGCAACAGTAAACACAGGACTGGGGTTCTTTTCAGACTTGTAGACTGTGATGCACTTGTTTTGTATGCAAGTATGTAAAGCCAAACAATTTCTCTTGCTAATTTGCAGTCTCTCACAGGTTGACTGAAGCTTTAATGTTTTTTTCACAATGAACAATACAGCACGAGTTTTGCTGTACAATTCTCATAAATAAACAGTAATCTCTTGAAGATTGAGAGATAATAGCTCCAGTATGAAAACAACTTGAAATTGATATAGTAATTACATTAAGTATACAATTAAAAATATTAACAGAGATTAAGAAATTAATCTATTGGCTTTAATTGCATACCAGCTCTAAATTTCTGCCTTGCTGTGAGGCATTAGTATATTCTAACTCTTGTTCTTTTCCCTGAAATTATATTTGTTGCTCGTTTACTACTTGGACCTATAATTATCAGGCAAAGAAAGATAATACTTACAAGTCATTCCAATGGAAAACTAAGCTGTCAGTAGGGCAAGATGAAATGCAACAGCTGATTTAATGCAACAGCTTTCCAAACTCTACATCTGTTCCACAGCCTGAAATCATTCTCTACATTTACACCATCAGCTAAATGAAAACATACTCTGCATTTATAAACAATGCAGGAGGGCTGATTTCAAAACTTGGCTCTTTGAACACTTTAAAATAAGAGCTGATAAAGGAAGTACTTTGAAAAGCTAGGACTTTTTAAACACATCTTTAGGCTAGTTATTTAATTCAAATTATAATTATTTTTATGATGACATATAGTAAAGTTGCAAAGATAGAGACGTTTCCAAATTTGCATTCTGGAAACTTTATCAGTTTGTAGCTTATTTACTCATCATTTTTCTTCCAGACATATGTATTACTTATTTATAACTTATTGATGGTGTAAAGATTGAATTAAATTATAAGTATGTAATACAGCAAAACATGATCAAACCAAAACATCAAACTTTCTAAAGGTTACTGCCCTTGCAAAAATAGACAAAAGACAGACATTTCCATTAGTCAGGGTACAAATGCCTAAAAACTAAAATGTAAACATGTACTGCATTATTGAAGCTTTTCTCATGCTTTCCTTAAATGTCACTATCAACTTACGGAATGAAATGTGAAGTAATGATTCATTACATATTTTCATTGCCAGCACATGTCATGTGAGGATAGTTTTGTATGGCCAGTCTCCAAACAAATCATGTTACAAACAATATAAAGCTTAAAATAAGCATAAGTAGTGCCACATCCAAAGTCTCAATGATCCATGCACAGAAACTGGAGTGTGAGATTCAGTCCCTAGAGCCTGTTTCACCACTGAAGTAGAATGTCGCTGGCCTGTTAGTGGCCAAGCACAAACAGCGAGCATCCAACCCACCAGCTTCGTTAACCATTACCTTATCCATTTCCAGCAGGATGCGCAAATCCAAGACCAAACTGTTGAGTCACCATAGGACCCAAAGGTCCACAGTGGGAAGTCAGTCATTCTCGGTCTCAATGGACTGACCAAGGAGAAATGGTTCTCATGAGAGCTTTGAACAGCTTTAATCTAACTTTCACCCTCTTGTGCTCCAACCCTTGAAAACAAATCTAACACTCCATTTGCTTTTTAAATTATTTCTTGTGCCTGTCCTACAGCTTTTGTAAATTTTAGCATTATGACCCATAAATGTCTCTCCATCCACAGTTCCTAGTTTCTTTCCATTTAGTGAATACTCCAATTTGCCTTAAGGTCTTAAATAAATGACCCTATTTCCCAATTGTCCCAATTTAACTCCAATTGTCCCAGTTCTGCACACTCATTACATCAAAGTCCCTTTCCAAATTTCTGCTCCCATATGTACTGCTTTCTGTATCACCTAAATTACAGGTAACCTGAAACTTGGATATTTGACTTTGTATACCTTTATCCAAATCATTTATACACAAAGGTCAGAGGGAGAAAGGAAATAACTTATAGGCCAGTTAGCCTGAGTTCATTTTCCAGAAAAATATAATGGGTATGCTAAATAGGATATTTTTAGAAAAATATAGGAGCTCCAAATCAGGCATCGTCAGCTAATGTCAGCACCAGAAGTGTATTTTACCATTTTATGGTAAAGTACATTCCTGACTATCATTATTGTACAGGTACACAATCCTTTATCCGAAATGCTTGGGACTAGCTGGTTTTCGGAATTGTTCGAATTTCGGAATAAGTGACGTTTTGACGGTGAAATTTTAAATAATCTTACTGAACAACACTATGAATAATACGGGCCCTGAGACAGAATTGAGGCATGCCAATGCTGGGCCATGCCCACTCACGTTGCATCTGAGTGACATGCATCGAGTGGATGCGGAGGTGGGTTAACTGCTTGCACACCAAACAACCTTGTTAAAAGAGGAAAAACCTTCAGAAAAAAAAACCTTTGGATTTCGGAGCTTTTCAGATTTTAGATAAAAGGATATCTACCTATACCATAGAGCCAAAAAGATTTAGTTTAATTAGTATAGGACAGTATGGCAGAAGCAGCACCAGATATATTTAAAAATGACGTGAGATTACAATACCAAATTATGTGCACACTAAAGAGTAGAAGCAACTTGCAACACTGAATAAATCAGCCTTGCAACATCCAAACATGAATGCTGGTAGATAATTAAAATTAACAGAGGCAGTTCCACAGATATCCCCATGGTGCAGCCCAGTACACCAGTGCACAATATGAGGCTGAAGCAGGTGCAATTTTCTTCAGCTATTCAATTCACTCTACATGATAGCAAGAAATGGCTGGGTGCACTGATACAGCAAAGGCCACCACCCTAACAACATCCCACATGCAGTACTCAAGTCTCACATTCCAGAACTAGTCATGTTCCTTGCTAAGCTGTTCCAGTCAAGCTGGTCAGCATTATTTCATCGCTCAGTCCAGCATTTTCCTTTATACATATAAAGCATATATATGATGCATTTTTGTTGATAGCTAAAAGCAACCAATTCAGAATGAAAGTTTTGCCACATCTGCTGTAATTAGAGTGGTTACTGGGTGTTGCTGTTGGTTATCATGGTAGCACATAGTAACAGAGAATGCCCAAACTTTTCAGTCATCAGCTGGTGTTTCCTTGGCGAAAGAATAAATGTTTAGGGCCTAATGTCATATTTGCAAGCATCCTTGAAGTAGAGCCTTGTGCATCCAACTAGTCATCTGATTCCAGTTATCTTGTCATACATAAAATCCTTAGGCATGCAACTGTTCTCCATATCACCACAATTGAGCTAGCAAAGTCAACACTGCTTATTGAGTGCTGACACACTTGGGAACTTCACCTTTCAGAGGCTGCATTTGAGATTTTCTCCTTCCATGAGATGTCTAGAACATTTCAGAAATAGGCAAGTTGAAAGCTTTTAAAGTTTCCTTTCTTCATAGCTGCGAGTCACCCATGTTTCATGCAAGGTGCTTAGAATGCACGTCTCCTAAACCACAAACTGGTTTGAAGAGTTAGTTTGAAAGTGTTTCATGGAAATTTCATGTTTCAAGCAAACATAATAGTTGCTTTTCTTTTATACATATAAAATCTTGCATCAAGAGATAAATTGCCTATCACCCATGGTAACAGAATTTTCTTACCAACAGGATATTATTTTATAAAATCAAAGCAGAGATGTGACAACAGTTCAATGGCCATACATTTCTTGAACAGAGAGAATACATTACAGGCTTGGAAAAGATAATCCATACGTGGATAAGTTTCTGTTTGAGTGGTTAGCATAGTATTATCAATATAGAGGAGTCCTCTGAGCCAATACAGCTACAACTCTGCCAGACGAATAAAAAATTACACAGGTGTATCCTATCTAAAACAAATAGGCTAAATCCAACAAATAACTGCCCTATTTCTCAAATCATCGGTTAAGTGATTAAAGTGTTATCAAAAGCTCTAGCAAACATAACTTACTTGACAATAACATTCTCACCAAAACTTAGTTTGGATTCCACCAAAACTATTGGACTCGTGACCCCATTGGAGCCTTGGCGCAAATATAATAAAACCTGAATTCAACAGGTATGCTTGAATGCCCCATGATATCAAGTGCAAGACAAAGTTACCATTATAAAATTAAAATCAATGGAGTAGGTATAAGGGGATTTTCCACTAGTTGGAGTCACAGCAGCTTTAAAAGCAAAACTGAAGTTACGATCAGGAAGAAACCAAGGCACTTAGATGCTCCAGCACACACTTTAAAAGATGCAAACTGTAAACTGTAAATTAGAACACATGCAAGCTGTTTAGCTCATGGAAAGTGGTCTGAGTATCAAGTTGTTGAGGGTGGCTAGTAACTTTACCAGATGAAACTACAGTTATTCAAAATGCACTGCCTTTTCCAGGACAATAGGAATGGATATTAAATCAATACCCTGTCAGTGATGCCCATATCTCACGATGAAAGAAACACAGTGCACTCAGAATGTCATAAGACAATTGACCATCTACTGAAAAGCATACAGGTTAGGTAAGTGGACAAGATCATACAATGTAGTGAAATGGAAGCTTAGCCACTCGTTTGGAACAAATAAAAAAGTGGATTTTTTTAAAAATATGAAGAGATTTGGAAATATTTTTATTCACAGGAATTTTGAGTTCCTTATGTAAATGAACCACAGAATATTAATATCCAGGTATCACAAGCAGTTAGGCAAACAAATGATATGTTAGCCTTTATTCCAAATTGAAGTCTTATTGCCATTGTTTTGGGCCTTGATGAGACTATACTTGGAGTATCATGTATAATTTACATTTTATATATATATAGATGGATGAATCTACTTGCTTTACTAGGAGGCCATAAAGGTTCACCTGACTGATTCCTGGTCTAAATAGGATTGACAAGGTAGAGACAAGGAGGATATTTTCCTTGGCTGGCAAAATCTAGAAGAAGGAATCACAGTCTCGGGACATAAAGGTCTGAAATGCAAAAAAATTTCTTCAAAGGCTTGTAAAATTTCTTCAAAAGAAAATAAATATTTCAAATTTTCCATCCCAGTGAATTGTGGATGTGCATTCGTTTCAAATACTCATATCAGATTAACATTTTTGTTTCAGAGAATCTGGGTATGTGGGAAAGCATGGCTTAAGTGGCTGCTCATGAGAAAAGAAAGCAGACTTGAAAGACGAAATGAGTAAACCCCATACATAGTGTTAGCGTTCTTACAATTGAAAATCCAAGATCGCAAAACACAGGTTAATCATTGGTGAACACCATTAGTCACAACCTGTTAAATTGAGTCCATTATTCCCACTTCAAACCTTCTGATTTCCTAAGCAATTCATTACTCGAGTAGTTAAATTGATTCAAATTCCGTGAACTCTTATTTTTGTTATCCTTGTGTGGGAGTGTCAAGTGTCTCTAGAAATCCACATGAATAACATCCACAGATCCTTCCTTATCTATCATGCTAGTGACCTTTTGAAAAGGGTTGACTCATTTTGATATGGCATACTCCTTACAAATCCATGCGATTTCTCTCTGATCAATTCATATTGGCTCAGATGGTCAGGCAGTCTATTCCAGTCACAGTAAGTACCCAGTTTAAAGTCAGTCAACTGTTTGGGGCTTGAATTCTCACTTAGGATTATGGATTTCATTGTCAAGGGATTCTGCACCACTTAGGTGTGAGAGACAGTCTGAACCAGTCTGGTGCAGCCTCTTTCACTAACTCTTTCTCTCACTGATCCTTCCTTTTGCTCAATATCCTGCTCACTGATTCTTTCTTTTGTTTACTGCTTTCCTCTCCTGAACTCTCAACTGTGAGCAAGGAATAGGAGATCAGCAGTGACAGGAGAGGATGTGGTGGGCAGTTAAGTTTAAGAACAAAATCTTGAGTGCAAGGATCAGTGAAAGGAAGGGCATAGGGGTGGCAAAGGACACAAGACCAGAGGGTGAGCTAAAAGGTTGCAAGCCTGGAGGATCAGCCAGCTGAGTGGAGGGTAAGAGATGGCAGAGACCATAAGCCCAGGAGGACCGACAATGAGTGCATAGTTAGAGAGTATGAGAAACCAGAGGGTTGGCAGCAAAAGTGCAGTGCAGCAAACGAGAGGTTCACGACACAGAATTGGCAGAGAATGGCAGTCGATAGAAAATTACTACCTTTCATATGTTCATTAAAATAATTTGAGTTATTTCATTTAGCAATACAGAAAGTCAACAAAGATAGGTATTTCAACTTAAAGGTTACAATGTTTTAAGATTTCATTTCTGAAAGAAAAGGCTTCAGAGAACCTATCATAGCTTTGATAATAATTTAAATGAGAAATTCACTTAATGTTGTTTCACTTCAAGCGGACTTTAAAAAAAACATACCATGAAGCGAAGACTTCCTGTAACATATTGTACTGACTTGACACAGCTGCATTCAGGCTAATAGGATGATAAATTCCTAGTTTCTCTCTCCAACCTTTCTTAAATACTAGTGACACTGGTTGCTTCTCAATTCAAAGGAACAAAACAATTTCTTAAAATTAGTTCATGGGATGGAAGTACCTCTGACTAGGCCAGCATTTATTATCCATTTCCTATTTTCTTCAAGAAATGAGTTGCCTTCTTAAAAGTGAGTTACAGTCCTTGTGGCATAAGTGTACTCAATAGTTCAGGAACAGACTTCCTGGATTTTCAGCCAGTGACCATGAAGGAATAGCCATATAATTCTAAGTCAGGATGATGTGTGGCTAGGAGGGGAACATGCTCCCAGACATCTGCAGTCTTTACTCTTCCAACAATAAAAAATTTGGAAGATCATAATTAACAATTCCTTCAATTCTTTTAAAATCTTGTAGTAGGAAACAGTGTTTCCTGGTTGAGTGCAGTTCCAACAACATGCCACAAGTTTGACACCATTCAGGATAAAATCTGACTGGCAAACATTCACTCCCTCCACCACTGACACACAGTAACAGTAGTGCATCTGATCTACAAGATGCACTACAGAGATTCACCAAGGTTCCTCAGACAGACTTTAGAAATCCATCATCACTATCTAGGAGGACATAGGAACACCTCCATCTGCAAATTCCCCTCCAAGCCACTCACCATCATGACTTGGAAATATATTGCCATTCTATCAGTGTTGCTGTGTCAAAATCTGTAACTTCTTCTCTAATTGTATTTTGGGTAAATCCATATTAAAAGATTGTAGGGGTTCAAGTAGGCAACTCAATACAGGTACTCAAAAGGTAATTAAGGACAGGCAGTAAGTGCTGGCCCAAGCAGTGAAGCCCATGTCCCATGAATGAATAAAAAAAATTGGCTTTTCATGAGTTTTTGTTACATATAGTGTGGTCATGACTAAAATAGCCATTATTTATGTGACAGCAATAAAAACAAAAGGATAGAAGGCTATGCTTCAATTATACTGGGCCCTGTAGAGATATACCTTATGGTATGTGCCCAGTGTATGAGCAGAAATTAGGCCATTCAGTCAATCTAGTCTCCTCCGCCATTCAATCACAGCCGATAAGTTTCTGAACCCTATTCTCCTGCTTTAACCCTTGATCCCCATGACAATCAAGAACCTATCTACCTCTGTCTTAAATATACTCAATGACTTGGCCTCCGCAGTGTTCTGTGCAATTAATTCTACAGATTCACCACTCTCTGGCTGAAGAAATTTCTCCTTATCTTTATTCTATAGGACTTCCCTTTACTCTAAGGCTGGCCCTTGGGTCCTAGTCTCTCCTATCAATGGGGATACCTTCCCAACATCCACTCTGTCCATGCTATTCAGTATTCTTTAAGTTTCTGTTAGATCCTCCCTCACCATTCTAAACTCTATCGAGTATAGACCCAGAGTCCTCAAATGTTCTTCCTATATTAAGCCTTTCACTCCTGGGATCATTCTCGTGAACCTTCTCTGAACCCAGTCAAAGGCCAGCACATCCTCCCTGACATATGGGGCCCAAAAGTGTTCACACTACTCTAAATGTGGTCTGGTCAGAGCTTTATAAAGCCTCAGAAATATATCCCTGCTTTTATATTTTAGCCCTCTCAAAATAAATGCCAACATTGTATTTATCTTCCTAACTACTGACTCAACCTGTAAGAGAATCCTGGACTAGAACTCTCAAGTCCCTCTGCACTTGTAGATTTCTGAATTTTCTCCCTATTTAGAAAATAATCCATGTCTTTCTTCTTCTTAACAAAATGCATGACCTCACACTTTCCCACATTGCATTCCAGCTGCCACTTCTTTGCCCACTCTCCTAACCTATCTAAATCCTTCCACAGCCTCCCCACCTAAATACTACCTGCCCCTCTACTTATCTTTGTATCATCTACAAACTTAGCCAGAATGCCCTCAGTTCTTCATCTCGATCATCACTGTACAAACGAGTTCAGTGACCCTTGTGGAACACCACTAGTCATCAGCTGTCACTCTGAGAATGACCTTTTTATCCCCACTTTCTATTTTCTGCCAGACAGCCAATCTTCTATCCATGCTAGTACTGTGCCTCTAACACCATGAGCCATTATCTTACTCAGCAGCCTCCTATGCAGCACCTTGTCAAAGGCTTTCTTGAAGTCCAGATAGATAACATTCATTGGCGCTCATTGGTCCATTTAAGACAGAGATGAAAAGACATTTATTTCTGAGAGTTGAGAGTCTTCAAAATTCTCTTCCTCAAAAGGCAGTAGAAGCAGAAGCTTTTAATATTTCTAAGACAGCAGTAGGTAGGTGCTTGATAAGCAAAGGGGTGAAAGTTCATAGTGGGTAATCAGGAATGTGAAGTTGAGATCAGCCATGAATATATTGAATTTGGGAGCAGGGCTAGATGGTCAACCCCGTTCTAAACTTATACATTTGTATACTTACCTTATAGGTCTGTACATCAAAATTGTATACAAGTATAAATAATTAGCACAAACAAATTAAGTTATATACTGGACAACATGACTTTTAAACAGTGTTTTACAATGCTCAACTCACTTCAAATACATAAATATAAAGCTTGTTTCTTACTCTCACACTTAGAAATTTATGAACAGAGCTCTTATAATGTACTAATATTGAAGGAATTAGTAGACTCTGTCATGCTATTCCCCCTTCAGTTGAAGCAAAACGCAGAGACACAGCGTAGTTTTACCTCCATCTTTATTCCGGGCACTGGAGGGAGAGAGAACGATCACCCATGTGCACAGAGACATGAGTTCACCGTCAACTCTGGAACAGCAGTTTCTCAGTGAACGATAGTCATTTTACAGGGAAGAGCACGCAGATAAGGCAACATGTATACTAATTGGGTGATCATTACAATTAACGAGTATCAATAGTAAAGATTAAGCCATCTGCTGTGACCCAATGAATAACTGACTTCACATAATGAATATATATCACCTTGTTAACTGATGTTACATACTGAATGTTACCTCATCTTGTTAAATGGCTCTACATAATGAATGCTTTTCTACTTGTTAACCCATTATCCTTGCCTCCAGCACCCCATTGCTAACTGCAAGTTCTTATCTGATCTGAGTCATGCTCAGCTGAACCTTTTGTTCCACAAAATTCAGAACTTAACTCTTTCCCTGCCTACTTATACCCTATACACATTCTCATTCCCTCCTTTTATCATTTCATGATAATGAATGGCACTACCAAGTTTCAAAGACTGACAGCCATTATTTAAGCAAGTTATTGACACACAGCACACAATGATTATAACAACAAAAATACTAGTCTGTTACAGTAAATAGAATTTGAATCCTACCCCCATGTGGGAAAAAAATTCACCAGTAACGTTCTTAAATTCCCAGTCCTTACTGACCACTCCATCCCTTCCAAGTAGAGTGGAAATGAGCCAGTTCTCCAAAATCTCCTTTAGTAAAGTCCAATCTCAAAACAAAATTCAGTGTGTCCTTGTGCATCACTTCACGGAGAAATCTGATTTCTTGCATAATGGCAGTTAAATACTTAACAAAACTGACGAGACTTCCATCCTTCCGGAAATGCTTCAAATGGAAGATATCAGCGCATCTGAGTGTGCAGTGCAGCAGTTGCAGCAGCAGGCCAGGTGAATGCAGCATTCTTTGCTGCTTCTGCTTCTGTTCTACCATTAAATGTAACAAAGCCAACTGACTGTTTTGATGTTAGCTTGATCAGTGTATCTTCATATTCCTTAAATGATCGAAAGAAAAGGTAAAGCTCACATGGTTTAATGTTCATAGGAAGGCCACTGACACTTCACTGTTCACTGTTGTTAACTTCTTCACTTTTCGTGCTCATGACTGATTGAATCCGTTAGATCAGGCTGTGGATGGGTGGGTGGTGGTCCAAGGGCGTGCTTTACCTGTGAATGGAGAAACTCTGGAGAAACTCTAGAGAAGATGTTAGCAGCTGAAAACAGCTTTGCATTTCCTCTCTCATTCCTTCCTTACCAAGGCGGATATCAGTATGAACACAGTCACACATTTAACTACACTAAATGGTGTATGCCCATTTCAACCTTCTCAGTTATCTTGAAGTCTGTTACTTTGTTCACTATTTATGACATTATCAAGTTTTATACAGTCCATAAACTTCTAAATTATACTGCTTAAACAATTCAGTTAATTATAAACAACAATCAATGGTCCTAAAAATCAAACCCTTGGGTACCTCAGTCAGGTTATTCAAAAATTACTTTTCTTTATCAAATTGATATTTAGCTAATGTGAAAGCTGTCAGGAAAAGTATTTTCAAAGTCTAGAACAGCAAGAAAACAACAAAATGTTTCCTGTGCTTTAGCAATTACAGTCATAGAGACATACAGCATGGACTCAGACCCTTCAGTCCAACTTGTCCATGCCGACCAGATAGCCCAACCCAATCTCGTCCCACCTGCCCGACCCATAGCCCTCCAAAACTATCCAGATGCCTTTTAAATGTTACAATTGTATTAGCCTCCACCACTTCCTCTGGCAGCTCATTCCATTCACACACCACCCTCTGTGTGAAAAGTTGCCCCTTAGGTCTCTTTTATATCTTTCCCCTCTCACCCTAAACCTATGCCCTCTAGTTCTGGACTCCCGACCCCAGGGAAAAGGCTTTGTCTGTTTATCCTATCCATGCCCTTCATGATTTTATAAACCTCTACAAGGTCACCCCTCAGCTTCCAACACTCCAGGGAAATCAGCCCTCACCTATTCAACCTCTCCTGATAGCTCAAATCCTCCAACCCTGGCAACATCCTTGTAAATCTTTTCTGAACCTTTCCAAGTTTCACAACAACCTTCTGATAGGAAGGAGACCGGAATCGCACACAATACACCAAAAGTGGCCTAATCAATGTCTCATACAGCCGCAACATGACCTCCCAACTCCTGTACTCAATACTCTGACCAATAAAGGAAAGATGCAGTTTCAGTTCAGATTTAAATCTCAAATATTCATGGGAAACAAATACAGGATATTTTAAATGTGTTCTCCAAATGAAACTTACTAAATAAAAACAGTCGGAATTACAGTGGCAATTTTGGAAAAAGTCAACACTCTTTGAATTTGCAGTATGAAGGGGGTCAATGAGGTCTTAACAATAATTAACAGAATTTAAGCAGTTCAGCCTCAAGTTCTAATATTCTCTAAAAAAACTTAACAAAACATCAAACTAAAAATGCACTCTTCTTTTTGTGTTAATTCTGCATTAAAACACAGCAGCAAAGATATTTTAATACAATACTCTCATCTGGCTAAAACATGACTACTGACCCAACTGTTTTGTTTTAACAGGCATTGTAGAATTTCAATAAATCAGGGGATCAAGGTACTCAATCAATTTGCTTTAAGGTTACATGTTTGATCATTTTAAAAAGGACACAATATTCAATTTCAAATGTAAAAACAAATTCTGCCCCATTACATTGGCCACATTACACACTGACATCCTGATTCAAATAAGGCAAAACAGTTACTTCAAAAGGATTTTCTGAACCAGTATTTTAACAAACCAAAATTTTTAAACAATTCTCTCAGCATGGCACCATCTAAATTGCAACTTTCCTTTTTCAATCCAGTATTAGTACGACCTTAATTTCAGAGTTTCTGGTCTTCATTTCTTTTTTCGCATCCTCTCACTGGAATTACACTTATAAAAAGAGAAATCCCTCGCAGCGGACCACATGGTGCTGCAATCCAAGCCACTCTCTTCCCCCAGAACAAAGATTCACAGAGCCTCAAATTTCGCCACTAGGGGACTTTAACCCCTTTCTCACTTTGCTTGAACCCTACTTAAACGCAGAAAACTCAAACCTTGCTTAAACACAGAGCTCAAAGCTCATTTAAACACAGAAAACTCAACCTCAGCACAGTACGGAGGACTTGAATCTCAAATCAACCCACCCAGTAGATTCAAACCCCAGTACCGCGCAGAGGACTTGAACCTCAACCCAAACCCAGCCCATGGGACTTGAACCTCAACCAAACCCACCCCAGGGGACTCAAACCTCAACCAAACCCACCCCAGGGGACTTGAACCTCAACCAAACCCACCCCAGGGGACTCAAACCTCAACCAAACCCACCCCAGGGGACTTGAACCTCAACCAAACCCACCCCAGGGGACTCGAACCTCAACCCAAATCCACACCAGGGGACTCGAACCCCAGTACCACATAGAGGACTCAAACTTCAATCACCACTCGCCACCTGCCAAATACAGCACAGAGACCGCAAACCTCTGCCTCCCAGCACACTTGCGAAACTGTGTCTCTCGACTGAACTAATTACCATTTGACGAATCCGTAGAATAGAGAGCGACTGTGCGAGGGGACTGTCGCCGGCACACAGGAATATCGAGAGGGACCAAGGTTTAAAATCTTACCTTGTGGGCCCGTCCTGTCGAGACGGCGATGTTGCAGACGGCTGCTGACACCGTCCAATCATAACTATCCGTTTTGATGCTGCCAGCTATGCCAATATTGTGTCATCCCGTTTCCCCCCTCAGTTGAAGCAAAACACGCAGAGACACAACGTAGTTTTACCTCCTTCATCTTTATTCCGGCTCCTGGAGGGAGAGAGAACGATCACCCATGTGCACAGAGACATGAGTTCACGGTCTTCTCTGGAACAGCAGTTTCTCAATGAACTATATCATCTTTTTACATGGAGAAGCATCCAGATAAGGCAATATACATATTAATTGGGTGACCGTTACAGTCAACGAGTATCAATAGTAAAGATTAAGCCATCTGCTGTTACACAATGAATAACTGACTTCACATAATAAATACATATCACCTTGTTAACTGACATTACATGCTGCACTCTACCTCATCTTGTTAAATGGGTCTACATAATGAATGCTTTTCCATCTTGTTAACCCATTACCCTTGCTTCCAGCACCCCATTGTTAACTGTAAGTTGTTATCTGATCTGAGTCATGCTCAGCTGAACCACAAAACTCAGAACTTAACAGTTCCTCTGCCTGCTTATACTCTATACACATTCTCAACTCTACATTCATATTTAATTGATCGATTTTCTAAATATTTCCCAAAAAAGATTTGCATTCTGACTGAAAGCAATGAAAAAAAAGTGAAATCTGTCCTATGTTATACATTGTCAAATGAAACAAATTATTATATGCATTAAAACAGTAAATAAACTTTCCTTATAAATACAAGTGAAACCAGGATGAGTAGATTATGTCTGGGCTTATTTCCACTGAACTCCAGAATTGAGTGGTGGATGTGGAAACTATGTTTGCTCTTGTAGGTCAGTCCAGAACTAGAAGACAGTGTTTTACATTTAGGAGTCAGCCTTTTAAGACACGAGAATATATCTTTTCCTTTCACAAAGTTGTTCGACTTTACAATATTCTGCCTCAGAAGCCAATGGATGTGGGGTGTTCTGCAGACATTTTGTTACACATTGTGTGGGACAGCAATAACATGCAAGTCAGATCAAGGATAATGACAAACTTCCTTCCTTGAGTTCTGATGCAATTGGCTGCTTTCATGGTCATCTTTTTGTTACAAGTTGACAAGTAAAGATTTACTGTACATGATCTCTCAGCTATCACCTTAGAGTAGCTGATACAGCATTGTAACCTCTAGACCATGATACTCAGGATATACCTGAAAGTGATTACATGATGTAATGATATACCCAAATCTGTTTTGCCTGATCGCTATTAGGGTCTGGAAGTCACAAATAAGTAACTGGCAGACAGTCTTGTTCTCTTTGAACACCTCCAAGATATGGCTTACTTGCCCTAAAAAGAGGCTTTTAAATGACAAGAAAAATAAGTTTCAAAAGAATATTTTTGAATGTTAGAAAGCTAAACTACATGTCACCATACAATGGAATGGAAAATAGTAAAGCGAGGGAGAGAAGCATCACTTTGAAACTTGCTCAATGGTTTTGTGGATAAATAATACCAAACTGACTCTCCAATCCTCTGAGGCGGATATTAAAGCTATCAATGCAATTAGCACGGTCCTTCTTTTCTGTACAGTTATTCAGTGGATCAATTTGCTAAGCATTGTGGAGTGTTTCTGACCTCTAAAAGCCAAAACATACTCTAGTATTATTGCCTAGTTTGTGCTAGTGTAGCTGGTACCATTCACTACGTGTCCCTCAACTTGAATTGAGCTGGAGAAAGAATAGGTGGAAAAAAAAGGCAGAACTTTCAATCACAATTTATACCCAATCACTGCTGCTGGAATATAGAGTGTGTTTTTTTTAATCTGAGGACAGTATCAGGATCTACAATGATGCAGATTCATATATTTTTAAACACTCTGCCAATCATTCAACTCACATAAAGAATGGCTTTCTGGGGACATTCTATGAAGTCCCTCAAAATGCTTAGCTCTGAACAACACTTGGAATTTCTTCTGTCGCCTTCATTTCCACATCCTGATTTTTAATCAAGATTTTCCCCACCAAAGATTTTCTCCCGACTTCAGAATTCTCTTTCCACTTGAATCTGATTTCTGATCTTTTACTCTCTTTAGATCCTGCAGTGAAAAATACAGGTCTTGATTCTTGTAATTAACATCAATATTAACAAAATATAACCATGTACAAGGGATGGTAAAGCAGAAAATCACCTAGGATCCTACAGATTCAGGCTCCAGTTCCATGTGTTCTGACTTCACAATGACATAGCTTCTCAAACACATGCTCAAAAGCCACACAGAGGAAAAGGCATAGTTAATCTGTCAACACTTTCCTCATTTCTGAAGGGCTCATGCCCGAAACGTCGATTCTCCTGCTCCTTGGATGCTGCCTGACCTGCTGCGCTTTTCCAGCAACACATTTTCAGCTCTGATCTGCAGCATCTGTAGTCCTCACTTTCTCATTAATCTGTCAACAGCCAGTCCTACTGCCAGTTACTGTACATTACCCTCTTCAAGATTATCTTTTAACAATAATAACTTTACCCTTCACTTCCACATCCTTATTCTTCCCAAATGCCCAGAGTGGATTGACCCAAATGAAAATCACTGTCCCCTCCAATAAGAATTTGTCATACTTGTAAGGTTCAGTCTGTCTGGTGAACTGCTCTACTTGAGGTGTTACAGGCCTTCTTTGTGCTGTAAAATAGTGATAGGGCTTCATCCTAACACAATGCAGCTCTGTACGAGCCTGTATCAAAGTTCTATGCTGACTATTATGTATGAGGTTGTACAAATCACTTACAAAACAACTAATGGCCTCTCCAAATCCTTGTTTTCCTTATTAAACTTTGCCCAGTCAATAATGGGGTTTCGTCTTCAGCTGAAATAGGAGTCGAATGTTTTAATTCCAATAATTGTAGGTTCCAATTTCTTTTGCCATGCCTTGTCTGCCAAGAACAACACTGCTGCTGAATGCATACAACAATCAAACTGTTTACATCAAGGCCTGAACCAAGGGGAACCTTGGTTATCCGAATGAGATGGGCAGGCACTATTTCGTTCAGATAACTGATTATTCGGTTAGATTCAGTGCCTTTCCTCTGGAGCTTTCTATTAAGTCTGCTCCCGTTCAGACAAGGCAGCAGCGCAGCGCATGCAAGACCCCGCATCCCCCCCATCCCAGTCCAACACTGCCCCCCCCCGCCCGCCCCCAATCCCCATCCAACACTACCCCCCTACCCACCCCTAATATCACCCCCTTCCGCCCACTCCCATTCCCTGCACGCACCCCCATCTGCCTCCCCCCATCCCCATCCCCTTCCACTCACTCTCCTGGTCAGCCAGACTGGACACCAACAACAAGACTGCTGCTGCTACTGTCTTTTGGGAGTGAGGGGGGCGAGTCTCCAAATAGCACACACACACAACTTTTTACTGCAACCTTCTGACAGGTTCCATCTTTGCCCTGTACAGGACAATGTTGGAGAGATTATCTGGGGAAGGGGGGTTTAGGGTACACCCTTGTGTACAACTCCAGGGGAAGTGTGGGGAGGGGTGGGATGTCTGTCATTTAGAGATGGTGCCTGTGCTCCCATCGGTCCAGGACTGTTCTCGGCAGCACTTTTAATCACTGTAAACAAAAGACATGATATCAGTGTTGGACACACATCTATGATGCATTGTTTCTTTTGGGACCTCAAGATCTCCTTCGGATAATCCAATTTTCAGATAACTGGCATTTGGATAATTGAGGTTCCTCTGTATACTGTAGTATCTGCTAAATAATCAGCACCGGTTTACCAAATGCAAGACCTGGTCAGGACCCTCCATGCAGGTTCCAATAAAGACAAGACATTTTCCATTATTAGTGGATTTTTTTTGTGGATTAGTGGTGCTGGAAGAGCACAGCAGTTCAGGCAGCATCCAAGGAGCTGCTCCTTGGATGCTGCCTGAACTGCTGTGCTCTTCCAGCACCACTAATCCAGAATCTGGTTTCCAGCATCTGCAGTCATTGTTTTTACCTCGTTGATTTTTTTTGTGGGCAATGGCAGCTGAAATGCCTCTTTTCTTTCCCGCGCTCTCCTTTTAATGTTGTGTTGGTTTCCTCTATTGTACTGTTATACCTCTCTGACCTACAGAAGTGACCAACTGGATTTTTAATTATTGCTTGCCACATTCCTTGCTGTGGGTGTCACACACACTCTTCGGGTATTGAGTTTAGATTTCAGTAAAGGATGAAAAATAGATTGATTAACGAGGGGAAGATAGAGCACAATACAAGCATACAGTGAGCATATAAACTGACTATGTAAGCTTGCATAGATACATGAAGAGAAAAGGTTTAGTGAAAACAAACGTTGGTCCCTTACAATCAGTAATAGAAGTAGTTAGAATGGGGAACAAAGACAGCAGACCAATTAAATACATTTTTTTTGGTTCTGTCTTCATTAAGGAAGACACAAACAACATCCTAAAATGTTGGAGAATATAGGGTCTAGTGAGAGGAAGGCACTGAAGGAAATCAGTATTAGTATATGAACGTTAATGCCTGTGTGATGCCAAGTATACAGGCTATACAGCATAAAGGACTGGTGATCAGTTCTCACTGCTTATCTATTTGGATTCTCACAACAAGCAAGTGACTAACCATACCCAACCAATCTGCACTTGTTAAACGCATCATCAAACATTAGATATGATTCTACAATTAGAACAATATTGGCTGCACAATCCCAAGTGCACAAAAAAATTACACTAACAGCCAATTTAGGATTATATCCGTCAGATGTGTAATGTGGTACACTTGCATGCACTGGAAGACACATATATTAATACAAAGGGCTCTGTTCTTTGCAGATAAGAACATGCCCATGCATTGCACCCATTTCAATTCAGTTTGGCTAGTGGCCATGCTTTGGTCAAACTGCTCCTGTACAGCTTCAACAGTGGCATTTACTGGGCAATGTGGCAAATTGCCCAGGCATGCCTTTACACAAAATCCAGCCAAGTGAATTACTGCCCCTTAATTCTATTCTTAATTATCAGTTGTGATGGAAGTAGTCATCTGCAATGCTATCAAGCAGCAAATGCTTCATAAAACCTATTCACTGGCACTCGGTTTGGGTTTCCCCAGGGACATTCAGCTCATCGCCTCCTTATACAGTTCAATTACAGACAAAGAAGCTGAACTCCAGAGGGGAGGTGAGAGGAACTGCCGTTGACATCAAAGTCACATTTGACAGAGTAAGGCATCAAGGAGTCTCACTAGTCGCAGCAAAACTAGTGTCAATGGGAATCAAGGGAAAAGTCTCTGCTGGTTTGATTCATACCTAGCACAAAGAAAAACATCTATGGGGGTTGCTGGAGGTCATTCATCTCATTACACTACATTCAGTATCACTTATTGCTCCTCAGGTGTTGGAACAGTTCATGAGATATGCAGTAAGACTTGGATAATACTCAGGCTTGGGCTAACAAGCGACATTCACACCACACAAGTACAAGGCAACGACCACCTCCAACAAAAGAATCTAACTATCACTTGACATGGACATTACCATCTCTGCATACCCCACCATCAATATCCTGGGCATTACCATTGACCAGAAACTGAACTAGAATACTGCAGTTTTATGAGACAATCTTATTGAGATTCTCAAGGGTTTTAATAAGGCAGACACATGCCAGAAAATCTAAAACATAGGGGTGCAATCTCATCATTTAGGACTGAGATGAGAAATTACTTCACAAAAAGGTTTGCAAAAATTTGGAACTCTCGGTCCAAGAGGACTGCAGATGCTGCAAGTTCAATAAATTTAAAGGTGAGACAGACAGATTTTTGGTCTCGAGATATTAAGAAAGTTGAGTTGAAGTCCATGAATAACAATGATTGCAATGAATGGCAGGAGGAGGTTCACAGCCTGTAAGTTTACTCATACTCCTTACTTAAGGACTAATAGTGCATCTTGTTAACTGAAAAGACTTTAAGAATTAGGAAAGTAACACAGCAAGATTCAAGGAAGGTGTCTTAAAGAAAGTAGAATCAATGCAAATCAGGTACAGAAAGAGAAGTAAAGATATTAAAGGAAAGGTCGAGGATTAAAAAAGGACTGAGAATGATAACAGGTGAGAAGGAATAAAATATGTAAGAGTTAACTTCCAGTGCTAGGATTATTTGTGAGCAATAATAACAATTACATTGTTAGAAGTTCACTTTATGAATTACTAGGCCTAAGTACTGCAAGTTTACTTAACATCTACCACACTACTACCGCAATTTCATGGTATTCATGTCAATCCTGATCTAAAAAGTGAAATGATGTTTTCACAGGGCTAACAGCACAGCAGTACATCTTGCAAAGCTTATGCATGTGAGCAATTAACTGAAAATTTGCTTCTCACCTATTCCATTTATATATAATGAACAGAAAGCCTCAGTGGCTCTGCAAATATTTTGATAGCAAATTCTGGTCCATCACGGATAAATTCTACAACTTTTAGCAAACTATTGGTTAATGACAGAACCCCCCCCCCCCCATTTTGGAATTAATTATAATAGAACAAACTGCGTACCAATGGTTTACCTGCTCGGAATTGCTTTTAAAATCAGCACTATCATCTTCCAAATTGATACAATGCTTCACATGCATAAACAACTTTAAACCATTTAATCTGTTAGATTAGATTAGATTCTCTACAGTGTGGAAACAGGTCCTTTGGCCCAACAAGTCCACACCAACCCTCCGAAGAGTAACCCACCCAGACCCATTTACCTCTGACTAATGCACCCAACACTATGGGCAATTTAGCTTGGCCAATTCATCTAATCTACACATCTTTGAATTGTGGGAGGAAATCGGAGTACCCGGAGGAAACCCACGCAGACACTGGGAGAACGTGCAAATTCCACACAGACAGTCATTCGAGGCTGGAATCGAACCAGAGTGCCTGATGCTGTGAGGCAGCAGTGCTAACCACTGAGGCACAGTGCCATCCCTTCTACCATACTTTTGGAGCCAAATAGCTAAACTGAATTAAAGGCTACAATTCAACATAAGGTAGAAAGGAATTCAGGAATGATAAAAACTCATATGATGAATACATACACAACTGTCAGCAAGTTTATAAGATTCTAACATGGGCCTTAAAATGGAATTAGAGAAGCACATGAACAGAACAAAAATTATTGGGCAACAGGATAAGGTTGGATGAATAGGAATAACAGAGCTGCTCTTACAAAACATTGATATATACCCAAGCTAAATTACCTTCTTCTATACTGTAACCTTTTTTATGACTCCAAGAATGTTAAAAATGCAGTTTAATTCAATTATACCACACAATAAAATGCATATCAAGTATTCCAACAAGGCTCAGAAATAATTTAAACTTAGTACATTTTTCAAGATGTACACATTGAATATTTGCCACAGCAAGTCACCATACAATAAAATGTGATATTGATTACTTCAGCTAAACATAATGGTAAAATTAGTGAGTGGCATGAACAAGATTTGACAACATGATTTCTGATTAGAAATTAAAGCAGCAAATTAGTCTTAAATTATAAGTTTTAAATATTCACCCTTCTGATATAAAATTTCAAGCGCAAATTATCATCAAATCCAATACCTGAAGAATGATCACAGTCTATCATAATCAAGCTTAAAATATGGCAAAGATACTACCAACTCATGACTGACACCGCAACTGCTTTTCTTAATTCCAATTATTGGATAGGAGCAGACTGAAGGAATTCAGAAAACAAAGCAAAATGGGAAAATAGTGAAAAAAACTGAATTGAAACATTTGAATTACAAGTGAAATGTATACCAACTACTCCACAAACTTCCAAAATTCAAATCCTGAACTAAATAATTTCTCAGATTAAACATCAATTCTCTTATTAAAACAAAAACAAATCAATTATTCAGTTCAAGCAGATGGCTACCTTTAAGCCAGATGGTTCTGGACTTGAATCGCATAGCTCTTTGTTACTCAAAAAAGTACTAAGCTACTACTGGTAGAAAGTTTGTTAATTCTCAACAGCAAGATCAGACAGAAATGAGGTTCTCCACTTCAGCTCCAGGTACAAGAGCTACCTCAGACAGATACAAGTAAAATCATGAATGCTCAGTAGCTGATTCAGGATGAATGAGTCATAAATGAAACAAAAACAGAAATTGCTGGAGAATCTCAGCAGGACTGGTGGCATCTATGGAGAGAAAGCAGAGTTAACATTTTCAGGTCTAGTGACCCTTCCTCAGAATACATTTTTGAGGTGCTGAGAGTAGAAGTTCTCCAGCAATTTCGGATTCTGTTTCAGATTTCCAGCATCTGCAGTTCTTTGTTTACACACAAGTAAAGACAATCATAGCCTCCCAACTTGACATGCCGAGGCACCATGGAATTTCTGGAGAGGATAAAAGGAAGACAAAAAGGAAAAGCAAATCAAAAGGGGAGGCAGTGAGAAAGTCTAAAAGAAATGAGAGACAGTTAACTGGCAACAATTTCCAGAGAAGATGGTGAAATTACTCTTGCATTTAATAATTTTAAAATAAATACAAGAAACGCAATCAACACCATAAGATATCCTTTCTTCTTTACTATTTCTAAATTGGAATACTTCAAACAAATACCAGTCATCATTAGCTCACTATTACTCATCTCTACAGTTAGTCAGCTTGAAGGCATTCCCTTTATTTCTGACAGTGCCATTTTCATCTGTCAGCCCCACCAGAAATTTGCACAGCAAATAGATGCACATAAATTTCTTAACACTTTGAACAAAAACTGAAAATAGCATATCTCAGAGTGACAGTTATAAGCATATGGGAAGCTACAGTTCATCTATTTCCATGACACTTTCTCTTCATCCTACCTTCAACAGAAAAAAAAACACAAAAATGTTCTCCTGACCATTTATTTTATAACTGATCAAAAGCTAATTATTGTTTTATTCTGTCTAGCTTTAAGTCAAATATATTTCAATAACTGTGCATTGAAATTACCAAATTTAACTAATTTAGTGTAATTTTGAAAATAGTTAACATATTTAAGGAACTTAGATTTTGAAGCAATCTACTCTGGTTTGGCAATGCCTGCAAATCATTGAGAAAAAGAAGTCTTTTTTTATAAAAGGGAAATAAAGATAAATAATAAATTGAATAACTGAATTAACAACAAACAGTAAAATGTCGGTAATGACTTTTACTTTCCCATAAATATAAGGAGTAGACAATCCTTGGTCATATGCAATCCATACTGAAAGGATCAAACAGATTCAATTTAAAAAAAACATTTGCTTTCTTTTCAAAACAACAAAAAGACTGTATTTCTTAGAATGGAGTAATTATTTTGCGCCAAAATGGCCAACGGCGACGTGCAGATGGGGCCGGTGATATCAACTGTCCATGTCAGGCTTCAGGAGTTGCCTATGCATGTACTGCTGATGTCACCATGTGCAATGCCGTCAACACTAGTACATGTGCAGACTGCCCCATCTTTACTTCACATTAATTTATGTTTAGAAGCAATCCCGTGCTGCCATGGTTGCTTCTCACGCCAATTTATCCAGGAAGGGGGAGAAAACCTCAATTCGCCAAAATCCCTGATGCACGTATAATTAGAAGCAATCTATGTAATCAATGTGATTATATCACTGCCACCCATCTCACTGGATAGTGCTGTCACACTGCAGCGTCTATTCCTGAGCACTCAGTGCTCCACCTGCTGCTGGTGTTCACAATAAAAACTGTCTTACTAGAAAGTCACATGCAAACGATCTTCAGGTTTAAGTCACAATTGCTATCAATAATTCAGTGGTCTCTCTGAAATAACAAATACTTTAAAATGCCAGCATTTCTGAAGTTGCTTAATATTTTCCTCATTTTGGATATAAAAACAAAATAGGACATTCATAATACATGAATAAATACCCTTCATACTAATCAAAAACTCCCATTACTGTTAATAAAACATTGAAACAAGAGTGCAATAAGATTTCAGAGGTGAAACCTGTACTATCCATTTATTTCATTCCCAGTGATGCCTCGGTAAGCCCATGTTTCAGGGTCATACAAATCAGGGCATCTTCAGGCTTAATTATTGTCATCTGCACTCAAGGGTTATCTAATATTAGGGATAGGCTGTTCAGACAAACAAAAAATTGACATGTCTCTGAATCCTGATGCAGCAATGCCTGCCAAATGTTGGCTGAAGCCTCCATGCGATCAAACAATTTTATTAATACAAGGTCCAAGCATACAGTCTAATACAAAGTAACAGGTACTAGTTCAATTGTTCATTTCAAATCTGAAGTCAATGGATTTTTGCTCAAGAATGCTGCAAGTAAAAATGACACCAAGGCAAATGGCTAGTTAACATCAGCCATGATCTCACTGAATGGCAGAAGATGGAGGAGTTATCTACTGCTGTTCCTACTTGAATAATGAATATTGTGTGAACAGCCCTCAGCAATAAAATCATATTTCTGAGTGGGCAAACACATGGCAGATGCAGTACAACATGGCTAATTGCAAAATTATACACTGTGGTGTGAAAACAGAAAGGAAGAATCATATTCAAACAGTAATATACAGTAAACTGTTTTAACCAGCGCCTTATCAATCAGCACTCTTGATAAAATTATATACATCAAAAACCACAATCTACTGTCATGCCTGAGTATTTATGCTGTGAATAAAATATAACAGCGATATGCAATACAGCCCCAGTAAGCAATGACTTACTATGCGTTTTTACATTAATTTTAGATGGTGTGTTGATGTTTTGAGGGATTTTGATTTTGAGAAGCTTCACTCAGTCAGGATTTACCGTGGTTATGTATATCTCTTGATGACCTGGAATGTTTGGTCAACTGGTCCTGGTCCCTTAGATGTAGTTTAATAGAAAGTTTGATGTTTTGGCAAGTGTGGAGATGCAAAGGGATCTGGATACCTTTGCAAACCAATCAATGGAAGCAGATAGGCAGGTGCTCTAGCAATTAGGAAGGAAAACAGTATATTGGCCTTCATTGCAAAAGGATTGCAAAGAAGTACAGATGACTTAGTGTCATCAAACACTGTCTTGTTCAGACCACACCTGGAGTACTGCATACAGATTTTGTTCCCCTATTTAAGAAAAGATATACCTTCTATTGAATGTGTGCAACGGAGGTTCAATGGGCTGATACTGAAGATAGCAGGACTGTCTTGAGGACAGAATATTTTGAATTGAGTATTTGAGAGTGTATAGAAGGATGAAAGGGGATCTGACTGAAATGTATAAAATTCTAACACAGCTGGACAGACTCAATGCTGGATTTTTTTTCCGATTGAGAGTCTAGAATCAGGGAATAGTCATCCTCCCCTTTTCTGTGTGGGTTTCTTCTAGGTGCTCTGGTTTCTGCCCACAGTCTAAAGATGTGCAGGTTAGATGTTATTTTGTACATTTTTGCTAGTTTTTCCTCATTTCTGTCTTATGAACTGCGGTTTGCCAGGATGGAGAATATCGATAACCAATTGCTTGCATTAAAGCAAGCAATTGGTTATCAATATTCTCCATCCTGGCAAACCCCAGTTCATAAGACAGAAATTAGGAAAAAACTAGCAAAAATGTACAAAATAACATCTAACCTGCATTAAAGCAAGCAATTTGTCATGAACTTTCTGGTTCTGATCACCACAGTGTCATTCATCTGGGTAGGTGCATCAATTCAGAGATGTGAGGAGAGGTTAGCCATGGGAAATGCAAGGTTACTAGGATAGGTAGGGGGTGGGTCTGAATGGGAGGCTCTTTGGAGAGTAGGTGTGGACTCAATGAGCCTAATGGCCTGCTTCTGCACTGTGAGTATTCTGATTCTTCATTCAAATGGTAATGAATCTGTGGAATTCTCCACCACAGAAGGTATGCTGGCCAAATCACTGAATATATTCAATAAAGGAACTGCTTCTTAGATTTTAAAGATATCAAGGGAGATGGAAAAATGTAGATATATGGTCAGCCATGATCATACTGAAACTTCAAAGGCCTGAATGCCCTACTCCTAGTTTCTGTGATTCCTATGTAGTAGATCATTTCAACTGAGGAGGGATTAATATTTTGCTCCTAAAAATATAAAACATAAACTACATCAGAAAATTTAATTTAAGAAAATCTAGCAATAAACAGCACATAATTACTCAAAGATCGAGCTAAATTAAATGGCTGGCTGTGAGATTAAAGATAGTCTAATTAAATATTCACAATACAAAAACACTGAGATTATGTACTGATAGCAAATTAAGCCATTGCCTCATATTTTAAAAAAGGTTGCCAATATTAAAGTGTAACAGAAAATAAAAAAATTATTTATTACATTATTGTCAGGTAGGCAACACCAATTAGAAAGTAACTGTAAAATTTCTTTAAAAACTTTACATTGTCACATTTCTTCAAAACACTTCACAAGCGAGTTTTGAAGTGTAGTTACTTTAATATGAACAAACTGTATCCAATTTCTATAAAAGCTCCAATCTGACTAGTTAATCCATTTAGTGTTGTTTGAGGAATAAATGATTTGAGAGAACTCCTAAATTTTAAATCATACCAAAATTATTCTTGAGATCAAAAGATATACATGGCCTGTTTACTATTTCATCCAAAAGGTGGAACCTCTAAAAATGCAGCACTTCCTCAACACTACAATGCCAAGACTGCCTTGTGTTGCACAACTTGTACAAATGATTGCCTTAAAGTAATATTTTGAAGCCACATAAAGGGTATTTCAAGTCAGAGAATGCATTGTACAAGTTCTGCAACATAACAAAGATGTTGCTAGAATTAACTTCAAAAATAGATACTACTGTGGTGAACGAAGAATTCAGATTCTGCATTTTGTCTTATCATTACAACTACAAATTTGAGTTTCCATAATGTGAGAACAGGCATTTGTTGAAATAATACCATCACAATGAAATTCCAAGTCAATATGCTAAACTAAGCTGTTATTAAACCGATATCGCATCAGTCAACTAGATGTTGCTCCATATCCAATGATGTGGTCAGCGCCAATTTGCCGGATCGCGACTGAATCGTTTCAAGCCTAACATGTTTGTCCAGATTAACAGTTTCAGACAAATTATGGAAACTGAGTCATCTTCTGCATCAAGTGCTTCTGCAATGCTACCCAAGCAATGCTCAAACAATCCATTCTGCACAGCCAGATACCCGCTCTCAGATTCCCCTTTTGATCACAGATGCAAAATGCGCGCACTGTCTGACAGCAACATCAATTGGACGCAAATCGGGAGAAGCTAATTAAGTTGATAATCGGGCCATTAGACGAATTTAAGGTCCTTGGGCACCGACATACAAACATGCTCCCAGTTATTTACACTCAGCTGTCCGGCGCCATATTGGAAACAAAAATGGCGGCGGCGAGGATGGCCCCCACACTTTGGTAAATACTATCCGCTGTATCAATCCTCCCTCCGAGCCCCGGGTGACCGCTGAGCACACAACCTTATCGCTCATTCCCAGTTCGACGTCCCCAGCTATGCCTCTGCCCTCCCCTGGACCCCCCAGACCCGCTGTGCGAGCATTGCCTGTCACTCTACCTGAAGCTCGGCCCTCTCCACCTCCCAGTGCGCTCGCTCCATCTCGAAGCGGGCCCACTCGTGCTGGATATAGTGTAAGATGCCGGGGATAGTGTACTGGGGCCGCTGCTGTAGTTCCTCTAGCTGACCCTGTTGCTGTTGCTGCTGCCGGACGCCGTTGTTGTTGCTGCCGTTGCTTCCCGGGCCCAGCAAAGGACCTCCGGAATTGTTATGTGAGGACATCCCTATTGGATGTTCATCCATGTTTATTATTGTTATTACTACGATTTGTATTGTTATTTTGGATATATTAGTGGGAAGGGTCCGCGAAGGAAAGTAACCGGATGAGTTTCAGCGACGCAAGCGAGCCGCCATTGCCCTTCTGTCTGCAGAATATGGCGGCTGCGCTGTGGGTGGGGGAGGAGCAACCGCGGCCCTTCAGCCAAATACAGCAGCAGCGCAAGTGCGCAGGCGCGCCTAACTGGCCCACACACCTGCTCAGTGGATGCAGGCTACTCACTAGGACCTGACCTGAAGTTTCCACATGCAAGGATGCAGAGGATGAAAGCAGCATGCAAAACAAAAGAAATGAGATTCTCCTTTTACGATCAAAGACCAATTTCTGCTCAGATATTACTTCCCCTAAGTAACGCGCTGGGACTCCGTCTAATTTGAAATGTTTGCTATTTTCTTTCATTCAAATCCGTGTTCGCATCACTGTTTTGCAGATGTTATTTAAGACCCTGTTTACTCAGATGATTGAGTCTTATTTAACAGGACCTGCTAATGCTGTAACTTTCTACAATAATCTTTTAACTTGAAGTAAGATTTCCAGCACTGCACCATTCTGGCCAAAAGGAGTTGGTTGACTGATTTTTTTGTTGGTTTAACTGGGGCAGAGATTAGACTGTGAGTTCCTGAGCTGAAGAGGGGAAACAGCCACAGTGCAGTGGTTGTTGATTTCTGTCCAGTTTTCTTTACTATTATGGGCTACGTGTTTAATTATCCATCTAATACTCATTGTCTCAGTTTACACAGAATGAATATTCACTTGTGAAAGATACCAGAAGGCTGACTATATCCACAGAACATCCTGCAGACCTTCAAGTCTGCTTCTGTCCTAAATATAGAATCACTACAGTGCGGAAGCAGGTCATTCAACCCATCAAGTCCACACAGATCCTCGAAAAAGCATCCCTGCAACCCTCCTAGCCTACACATTTCTGAACATTATGGGCAATTTAGCATGGCCAGTCTACCTAAACATATTGTATTTAGACTGTGGGAGGAAACTGGAATAAGCCCACACAGTGGGAGAATGTGTAAACTCCACACAGTCACCCAAGGGTGGAATTGAACCCTGGTCCCTGATGCTGTGAGACAGCAGTGTTAATGACTGAGCCACTGTGCTGCCCCTAAATATGATTACAACACATTTTTTGCGTTAGCTATTCTTTCTTACCTTCTCCCATTAATCTTGATTATGTGAGATCAAAAATCATATTTAGAGTCATAGAGATGTACAGCATGGAAATAGACCCTTCAGTCCAACCCTGTCCATGCTGACCAGATATCGCAACCCAATCTAGTCCCACCTACCAGCACCTGGCCCATATCCCTCCAAACCCTTCCTATTCATATACCCATCCAAATGTCTTTTAAATGTTACAATTGTACTAGCCTCCACCACTCCCTGGCAGCTCATTCCATACACATACCACCCTCTGAGTGAAAAGGTTGCCCCTTAAGTGTCTTTTATATCTTTCCCTTCTCACCCTGAACCTATGCGCTCTAGTTTTGGACTCTCCCACCCCAGGGAAGAGACTTTGTCTATTTATCCTATCCACGCCCTTCATGATTTTATAAATCTCTGTAAGGTCACTCCTCAGCCTCCGATGCTCCAGAGAGAACAGTCCCAGCCTGTTCAGCTTCTCCCTATAACTCAAATCCTCCAACCCTGGCAACATCCTTGTAAATCTTTTCTAACCCTTTCAAGTTTCACAACATCTTTGCGATAGGAAAGAGACCAGAATTGCATGCAATATTCCAACAGTGGCCTGACTAATGACCTCCCAACTCCATACTCAGTTCTCTGACCAATAAAAGAAAGCATACTAAATGCCTTCTTCACTGACCTATCTACGTGCGACTCCACTTTCAAGGAGCTATGAATCTGCACTCCAAAGTCTCTTTGTTCAGCAACACTCCCTAGGTCCTTACTCTTAAATGTAGAAGTCCTGCTAAGATTTGCTTTCCCAAAATACAGCACCTCGCATTTATTATTTGTCTGGAGAGTTTACAATACTTTAGAAAATTGCAAAGATTCACAAACCTCTGCATGAAGAAATTTCTCCTCACATCAACCCTAAATGATCCTTAAACTGAAACAATGCACCAGTGTCCAAGATTCCCTATCCAGGAGAAACAACTTCTGTGTTTAGATTAGATTAGATTACAGTGTGGAAACAGGCCCTTTGGCCCAAAAGTCCACACCAACCCACCGAAGTGCAATCCACCCAGATCCTTTCACCTAACACTACGGGCAACTTAGCGTGGCCAATTCACCTAACCTGCACATTTTTGGATTGTTTAATCTGCTAAACCACTTCAGCATCTTGCATGTTTCAATAAAACCATCTTTCATTTCTCTAAATTCCAGAGAATATAGATCTAATTTACTCAGAATGGGTGGGATTGGGAGAAAACTGGGTGAATCAAAATTATTATAAATCCTGGATTAAGAATATAATTAGTAATTTTCACAAACAAAAACAAAGTTGTTTACAGATAATGACAACAAAGATTAATCAGGTTTTACTAATTAGATACCGTGACTGAAATAGTATTCTGAAGGCCATCCTTGCTTCATAGATTGAGACATTGTATAAAAAACCATTAATTTGGTCAATAAAGTAGTTATATGAATATATCTATTACTTTTATTCTATTTAACTTTTATTATAGAGCTAGCATGTAACAGTTTGTGTTTAAATGTTGCAAATAACAATGAGCAAGAGCAGGGATGGAATCCCAACTCAACTGGGAGATGCTGTGGTTCTGTTCTCCGAGCTGGAAGTTTTTGTTGCAAACGTTTCGTCCCCTGTCTAGGTGACATCCTCAGTGCTTGGGAGCTTCCTGTGAAGGGCTTCTGTGGTGTTTCCTCCGGCATTTATAGTGGCCTGTCCCTGCTGCTTCCGGTTGTCAGTTTCAGCTGTCCGCTGTAGTGGCCGGTATATTGGATCCAGGTCTATGGGAGAATAAGCCCCAATCAACTGAGCCATTCATCTTTAGATTTGGCGTAAGCACATCATTCTGCTGCTAAAGTCACCTACTACTCTTAGATAATCCTGGACGATAAAGATAACCTTAGTCTTTGGTTTATTCTACCACCACTTTGGTGATCCACTCTGAGAAATTGAGTTTGACAAATTTATTAGAACTCTTTGAGGACACAATGAACAGGATGGATATAGTGCTGGCAAATGGGACTAGATCAGTTTAGGATATTTGGTTGGCATGAATGAGTTGGACCGAAGGATCTGTTTTCATGCTGTATAACTCTGTCTCTGACTCTACGACTATACTGACATGCAAGTTAGGAGCGGGAATCGGCCAATTGGCCCCTTGAACCTGGTTTGCTTTAAAGGCATTCTATAACCACAAATCTTTCATATTTTGTTCCTTGAAGTCCTGGAGATAGTCTCTGCACCAATGGAACTCTAATCCTGTACCAGTGACTATCAGAAGTTCATTCAAGTGCTTATTGTTTACATTTGAGTCAGAATAGTAGTTGTTAATAAGCAGTCATAATGGCCCAGTGGTAACATTGTCAAATTTTAGTCAGAAAGATATAATTTCAAGCTTGAGTATGTATATTAGAGCAGTATTGAGTTGATGCTTCTTTGTTCAAATCACTATGATGTGGTGATTAAAGAGGAAGGACGAGTGCTTGGCACATTTATAACCCCTCAATTAACATCACCAAAAACTGGTTAATTTCCATTCTCAATTCCATTTGTGACATCTTGCTGTGCACCAGTTGCCTTGTTTATTTGATAAAGAACCATAACTATACTTTTAAAATATTTTATTTTGTGAAACACTTCAGAGAACCTCAGTATCTGTTAGGTATTAATAAAATGCATGAAGATTTTTGGTTTTATGGACTTATATAGCAATGCTCTGGTGCTGTGCTAACATAGTGTGATATTCTCCAGCAGTCGTCAGTAAATAATGAAAAGATAAAACCTTGCCTGTTAATCCATGGATGCAAAGGCCAACTACAAATCCCCAGTGCTGCTTTGACTGACATGACCGAACTTAGCATGGACCAGTGAGCAGACCTTGCACTTTCAAGTATAACTTAGTAGAACGTGGCACAATTTCCATCTGAGTGATTTGGTGGGAGGGAGTGAACAGCTGTATCTATTTTTATTGATTATACTATAGACAGTTCCTAAGTACAATTCTTCAATCACACTGAATTGCTATTAGTTCTGAGTGATTGGTCAACAATGGAGATTTTTAGTTTGAATTATGAATGGGGTTTCCCATCATGTGAACCAATGAAGATAAGGTATTTATAGTAGCTTCATAAGTTAGTTGGAATTTAGCTACAGAAATACTGGAGTGGAAGTCACTGTAACCATGAGCCACATTCATGCCTGCATGAAGCAGCTGTTAGTGTCTTTAATATTAGTCTTTCAGTTGCTGGTTTGTGGTGTGCAGTTAGTCAGAGGATAGAAGAGTCCAAAAATAGTTATCCCATATTGTAACCAGCTAGAATTATCTTCAGGATACATTCTATTTAATGAATAACATCTATTTTCTGTCTAATTTTCCTTGTACATATCAATCATTGCTTTAAAAATAAATATTATAATTCAAAATATTTTCCATTTGTGTAATTTTAGTTCTTTTCCATCTTCTAATAACATTTAATTTGCTTCATGTCTTCCAAGTGTGAAAGTTTGTTCCAGGAAGAGTCAAACTTAACCAAAGTACATTGAGGTCACACTGATATTGCATTTCAGTCTGGTTCAGACAGTTCCTCATCTCTTTAGTCCTTGACATGTTTGATGTTAAGGTGACTGAAGTCCTACTTTCATATAATAGTCAGGAAAGGCGTAAGGCTGGTTTGACAATATCTGTTCTATTGTCACTTTTGAATTTCTATCTGATTTGAGATTATTATTTAGCTGATGCTCATGATTTTAGCATCTTGTCTATTTAAAGTAACTGTTAAGGTTGTCTGAGATACTGGCACAGTACAGTACCTACGTACAGTTAATCTCTATAATGTTGACTTGATATACTGGTGAGACTATCGTAGAAAGTTATTGTTTTGTAGAATTTAACTGTCAATAAAATAATCAGAAACAATTTGTTTTGTACCAGAGATTATGGTAAAACATAATAGAAAAATATTAGCTGCAGTTTGTCAGGTAAGGTTTCTATTTTGCAAAGATCCTGTTAGAGATCGTGCACTCAATTCCTTCTAACAAATTTTCTGAGCTTTTCCAGCTGTTCAATTTCTGTCTCCAAGAAAATAGATAGGAGTAAGGCATTCATCCCATCAAGCCTGTCCTGCTATTCAATGTGATTGTGACTAATTAACAACTTTGATGCTTTTTATCAACCCTATCCCCATACCCTATACACTGTTAGTAATCAGAAATGTCTCAATCTTTTCCTTAGAAATGTTCAAAGACTGAGCTTTCATGGCCTCTGCAAAAGATAATTCTGAAGGTTCGTAACCATGTGAGTAAAATAATTTCTTCTCATCTCACACTGAAGTGGCATCCCCTTATTTTAAAATTGTGTCTCTTGGTTCTATACAGGGGAAACATGTTATCTGTATTTGCCCTGAACTCAATACTCTGACCAATAAAGGAAAGCATACCAAACACCTTCTTCACTATCCTATCTACCTGCGATTCCACTTTCAAGGAGCTATGAACCTGCACTCCAATTATTTTGTAGATTTCAGTGAGATCACCTCTCATTTTCCCAAACCCTATAGTGCACAAGTCCAATTTGCCTAATCTCTCTTCATAGGACAGTCCCAGAAACCAGTCTGGTAAATTGTCATTGCACTCCCTCTATGGTAATAATGTCTTTCCTGAGATAAGAGACTTAAGTTGTACACACGATACTACACGTGTGGTCTAATCAAACGCCTAACGAATTGAAGCATTGTCTTTACTACCTACTCCTGTATTCATATCCTCTTGCAATAAAGGCTTGCATTTCATTAGCCTTACGAAAAGCTTGCTACACCTGTATGTTAACCTTCCTTTACTTTTTGAGAAGGACATGTGAGTCCCCTTGTACATCTACACTTGACTGATTAGCAAGGTTAGATCTCATGGAATACCGGGAGAACTAGCCATTTGGATACAGAACTGGCTCAAAGGTAAAAGACAGAGGGAGGTGGTGGAGGGTTGTTTTTCAGACTGGAGGCATGTGACCTGTGGAGTACCACAAGGATTGGTGCCGGGCCCTCTACTTTTTGTCATTTACATAAATGATTTGGATGTGAGCATAAGAGGTACAGTTAGTAAGTTTGCAGATGACACCAATATTGGAGGTGTAGTGGACAGCGAAGAGGGTTACTTCAGATTACAATAGGATTTGGACCAGATGGGCCAATGGGCTGAGAAGTGGCAGATGGAGTTTAATTCAGATAAATGCGAGGTGCTGCATTTTGGGAAAGCAAATCTTAGCAGGACTTATACACTTAATGGTAAGGTCCTAGGGAGTGTTGCTGATCAAAGAGACCTTGGAGTGCAGGTTCATAGCTCCTTGAAAGTGGAATCGCAGGTAGATAGGATAGTGAAGAAGGTGTTTGGTATGCTTTCCTTTATTGGTCAGAGTATTGAGTTCAGGAGTTGGGCGGTCATGTTGCAGCTGTACAGGACATTGGTTAGGCCACTATGGAATATTGCATGCATTTCTGGTCTCCTTCCTATCGGAAAGATGTGAAACTTGAAAGGGTTCAGAAAAGATTTACAAGGATGTTACCAGGGTTGGAGGATCTGAGCTACAGGGAGAGGCTGAACAGGCTGGGGCTGTTTTCCCTGGAGCGTCGGAGGCTGAGGGGTGACCTTATAGAGGTTTACAAAATTATGAGGGGCATGGATAGGATAAATAGACAAAGTCTTTTCCCTGGGATCGGGAGTCCAGACCTCGAGGGCATAGGTTTAGGGTGAGAGGGGAAAGATATAAAAGAGACCTAAGGGGCAACTTTTTGACGCAGAGGGTGGTACATGTATGGAATGAGCTGCCAGAGGATGTGGTGGAGGCTGGTACAATTGCAACATTTAGGAGGCATTTGATGGGTATATGAATAGGAAGGGTTTGGAGGGATATGGGCCGGGTGTTGGCAGGTGGGACTAGATTGGGTTGGGATATCTGGTCGGCATGGACGGGTTGGACCGAAGGGTCTGTTTCCATGTTGTACATCTCTATGACTCTAAATACTGTGCGTGTTTGTACATCCTGCCCTAGATGTTGAATTAGGCACACAATGCACCTTAACAATGCTAATTGCCCTTCACTCCCCTCAATGGGACTCCAATTGACCAACTGACACTTGCCTTGGCTATTTTGTAGTGTTGAAATGGCTGGTGCAGGATTGAGTAGACCATGCACTTCTTAGTCCACATCTCTTACCCCACTGGAAACTGTAAAACCCGGCCCTTTATTTCTAATGTTGAGGCATGTTTCTAATTCTGAGGATAAATTTAATGAGCTGTAATACTTTTTTTTCTTCAGAAATAATGTGAAAGAAGTATGAAAAATAATACCATTTATCTTGCTTCAGAAGTTACGAAAATGATTAAGTTCCTCCTTTTGGTGAACAAGCAAGGGCAAATACGGCTGTCCAAGTATTATGAACCTTTGGAAATCCACAAAAGAACATTGTTAGAAGCTGATGTTATTAAGAATTGCCTTCCACGAACAAAAGACCAGGTAAATGTCACAACACTTTATTAAAAATGAGCAAATCTGGTTTGGAATCATGAGTGAATCTTCTTAAAAAATGTATTTTGTTTACTTTACATTCAGTACAAGACAGATAGGACAGTAAGTTGTGAAGAGGACACAAAGAATCTGTGAACTTGGATAATAGCATATAAAGTCATACATCCAAATTTACTGATGACACTAAGTATGGGGCATTGTAGGCAGTGTAGATGATAGCAAGTTTTAAGAAGATTTGTAGCTCAGGTTGAGGTTCTGGATGTAGGTTGGCTCGCTGAGCTGGAAGGTTCATTTCCAGACGTTTCGTCACTCTACTAGGTAACATCATCAATGGGCCTCCAGGCGAAGCACTGCTTATACATCCTGCTTTTTATTTATATGTTTGGGTTTCTTTCGGTTGGTGATGTCATTTCCTGTTCTTTTTCTCAGGGGTGGTAGATGGGGTCTAACTCGATGTGTTTGTTGATAGAGTTCCAGTTGGAATGCCATGCTTCTAAGAATTCTCATGTGTGTCACTGTTTGGCTTGTCCTAGGATGGATGTGTTGTCCCAGTCGAATTGGTGTCCTTCCTTATCTGTATATAAGGACACTAGTGAGAGAGGGTCATGTCGTTTTGTGGCTAGTTGATGTTCACGAATCCTGGTAGCTAGTTTTCTGCCTGTTTGTCCAATATATCAAAATGCCATGCAAGAACTGTAACAAACACTACATTGGATGGGTATATGAATAGTAAGGGTTTGGAGGGATATGGGCCTGGTGCTAGCAGATGGGACTAGATTGGGTTGGGATATCTATCCGGCATGGACGAGTTGGACCAAAGGGTCTTTTTCCGTGCTGTACGTCTCTATGACACTATGTCTCTAATTGCATCATCAGATCTCCTTCAACAGAATAAGAGCCACATGATGTTTCCCAGAGGAAGAAAAGAAAACTGTTGGGCTCGATCAGCCTGTTAGTATGTTATAGCCTATTTTGGCACAGTATTTCAGAGGCCTGGCATCACACTGCCAGACAACTATTTTGCTTAGGAAATGAAATATGACACAGAGGTATCTAAAGATGGAATAAATTAATTTTAAAACTTTTTAAGTTTGGAAATGTAATAGAATCCAATTTACAAAACAGTGACGTATTATGAAACTCTGACAATGCTTCTTGTCTCATCCCCAGTGTTCATTTGTTGAATACAAGGATTTTAAACTAGTGTACCGTCAGTATGCTGCACTCTTTGTTGTGATCGGGATTGATGATGCAGAGGTAAGCAGTGTTTACCATTCTCAGTAAACTAATGAGTGCTGAACTCCCTGGCAGGGGCATGGTCTGTATCTTTCATTTAATATACATTGTTAATATACACATCAGTATTTCATCTTGGACAACATTTGGAACGTAATGCCTTGTAAAATCCTCATTAATCCTCATATTTAAAGTATTTTTTTTATCAGTGACCTTTGACTACTTAAGTAAAAAACAAGATGGAATGAATTAATGCTTATAATTAAAATAGAATATGGCCATACATGTACAGCTCATCCACAGTGAAACAGTTAATGGGCTTAATTTACATAAGTGTGTATTGTTGAATACAGTGTCACATGTAATCTTGTATTTATCTTGTACTTCCTGATGTGTAAATTATCTTTATGGCACAAATATGAATTCTATACAAGTAACAGTATCTGATTACTGTACCGATATTAGAGTACGCCTCAGTGGAATGACAGCTGCTTTTTGTTCTAGTTTTATAATCTTGCAGATCTGCTGATATCACAGATAGATATATCCATCATTCATATTTTACAATTAATTTTGATGGTCATGGATTTTAGATATCTAAATTGCTGCTATTGTGAACGATGCTACTTTAATTAGAGTAACAAGCAGTTATGTGCATAACTGGAGCATTAAAGTAACTCATTACCAAGCAACTGAGCACTGACCATATATTCACTGGGTGGAAACAAACTCTGAAGTGTCACCAGCAACATAAGAGTTCCTGTCTGTGATATCTGGGGTTTGGAGACATTTAGAATAATGCTAAGACGATTCCAACTTGCATTCCAATGTAAACTTGAAATGCAAGTTTGAGGAATTACACCCCATTTTCTGCTTATGCACTTTACAGTCTCAAAGTCTCAATATTGAGTTCCATATCTTCAGAAACTGACCACATTATATCTTTTTTCTATTTTTCTCACATTCTGCCTCCCCTACACATACATTCGTAGACACACAGGCACAGGCACACGTGCGCGCGCACACACACACACACACAATTACCTTGTTTGTGTCTTATTTACTCCTCTTAGAAGGGGAGACCCATTTGCTCCCATTCACTCCTTAATTTACATGCATTTTACATCTCCTTTTTTCTTCACCATTAACAATCGCTTTGTCTTTTGCACTGGGCCTTGACATTGTCTAACTCTCTGAAATTTGAAAATTCCCAAACGTGAAACATTAACTCTGCTTCTGTCTCCATCGATGCTGCCAGACCTGCTTAGTTTATCCAGCATTTTCAGTGTTTCTCTCAGGTTTATGTCATCTCAGTGTTTTGCTTCTCCCCCTCAGAACCTTGTGTGTTTCAATGAGTTCACCCCTTGTTCTTCTAAACTCTAATGAATAAAAGCATATCTTGTTTACCTGTTCTTGATCAGTCATGCCAGGCATCAGCCTCTTTTGAATTTCCTTCAATGCTAGTATATCCTTTCTTAATTACAAGACCAAAACTATATACAGTATTCCAGGTGTGGCATCACTAACACCCTGTACATGTGTAACAAGATTTTGTTATCTTTAAACTATAACCCCTTAGCAATAAAGGCTGAAATTTCATTTGCATTCTTAATTATTTTCTGCATCTGTATGCTGACCTTTTATGTTGATGCTTCCTACCAATGTGCATGGCCTCACACATACCTACATTGAACTACATCGACCATGTTTTTGCCAATTCACCCAATCTATCAGTATTCCCTTGCAGATTTCTTAAGTCCTCATCAGAAAATGCCGTCCTCCTATTTATGTGTTGTCAGCAATTTTGGAAACATTACATGTCAAATCATTATAGATTGTAAATAATTGAGGGTCATAGGGCTGTTCCTTGTGGCACTCTCCTAATTACATCTTTTTCACCTGAAAAAGACATATTAATCCCAACTCTCTCTGTCTTCTGTATATATTCAATCCTCAATCATTGGTAATACATTACCCTGATACTGAGTTGCTATCTTATTCAATAACCAATTATGTGACACCTTTAATTCCATCTAGAAATTCAAATACACAATACCTACTAGTTCCTCTTTAGCAACTCTACTTGTTATGTCCTCAAGAACTCTAGCACGTTTGTCAAACATGATTTTGTTATGAAGGTGTAGACGTGTACTGTACCTTTAAGACAGACTGGAAGCTGGCATGGACTTAGAGCATACGGAAAGAAATTAAAATGTAACATTTAACTGTGAAACCAATAGTGCAGATGAGTTGCCATGATACATAAACAAATTCAAATTCAGCCAATCAGTTTAAATTATGCCACATGGTACCAAAATTCAATCAAATTTGAATTTAGTATTTTGACAACATCAAAACCAATTAAATGATACAATGTTTTGGGGTATAAAAACATTTTGAACAGTTAGGGGGAGAACTGCCAAGGATACCAACAAATATAACCTGCTAGCTGAAGAGCTCTCTGAAAGGTACCTGTCTGTTAGAAAAGTTGTGCAGCAGAAGAAGAAGAGATGACCCAGGAAAACCCAGAGGAAAATCTACAAAGCTGACTGGTTTTCAAACATGATTTTTTTTTGTAAATCTTAATCGGGTCTTTTTTTATCAAACCAGTATTGTAGAGTGAGAGGTAAAAGACAGGTTTAAGAGATAGGAGTTGTAAATAGCTGTTGTTTTAATGTTATCTACTGGACTTAAAGAATAAAATTGTTAATTTTCACTTCAAATACTCACCTCTGGATAGTTCCTTGCCTCGTGAAATTTAATAGATTACGGTACAAGGTGAGCTTCTCTGTGTGTTGGGGTAGAGGGGTTTACCCCGTGTTGTATCAATTTCCCTTTCACAAAACTATGTTGGGTCTGTTTGATTGTGTTTAGTTTTTTGGAATATTTTGTTACTTTATACTTAATAATGGACTTGAGCATTTCCTCATCGACGGATGTTAGGCTAATTGGCCTATATTTCCTGCTTTATGTTTCCATTGTTTTTGAACAGGAGAATCCCATTAGTAGTTTTCTAATTGTCTGGAGCCTTACCAGAATCCAATGAGTTCTGGAATATTTCACCCAATGCTTCCACTATCTCTGCAACCAGTTTCTTTAAAACGTTTGGTTGCAAGCCAGTCTGTCCTGACGACCAGTCTCCCTTTCGTCCCATTAGTTTGTCAAATATTTTGACCCTCATGGTCAAAACTGGAACAATTATTTTTCTTTCATTAGCACTTGCTTATGTGGGATGTTTATAGTGTTCTCTGCTGTAAAAACCAATGCAAAAATTGATTTAAATGATCTACCTTTTTCCTAATCCCCATTATCAGTTTTCCAGTTGCATCCTCTAAAGGTTTCAGACTCACTTTAGTTACTCAATGCACCTTTCAGACCTTAGTCATAATTTATAAAACAAAAAATAAACAACAATGCAGATATACAATTTAAAGAGTAATTAATTCTCTTCTGTGATTGAGTAGTCTTACATCAAATCCAGGAGTCAAAATTATATTGTATAAAGCAGTCGTTTCATGGAATAATAACAACTTCAGCTGAATAGGAAGACAGTCAGCCTGTAAGGTCTCCGCAGTGTTTGTTCCTCAACCATGCTCCAGTTTCCTCCCACAGTCCAAAGATGTGCAGGTCAGGCGAGGGTGGCACGGTGGCTCAGTGGTTAGCACTGCTGCTTCACAGCACCAGGGTCCCAGGCTTGATTCCAGCCTCGGGCGACTGTCTGTGTGGAGTTTGCACATTCTCCCTGTACCTGCGTGGGTTTCCTCTGGGTGCTCCGGTTTCCTCCCACAGTCCAAAGATTGGCATTAGCCAGAGGGAAATGGGTCTGGGTGGGTTACTCTCCTGATGAAGGGCTTATGCCCGAAACGTCGGTTCTCCTGTTCCTTGGATGCTGCCTGACCTGCTGTGCTTTACCAGCAACATATTTTCAGCTCTGATCTCCAGCATCTGCAGACCTCACTTTCTACTCTTCGGAGGGTCAGTGTGGACTGGTGGGGCTGAAGGGCCTGTTTCCACACTGTAGGGAATCTAATCTAATTTGAGTTATTTATTCACAATTTTCCTTTTCAAGTGCTTATTAATTTTTTTTTGGTGTTATTGACTCAATTGTGATGTATATTTGTCGCAATGAACTTCTATCTTCCTTTATTCTTCCACTATTAATCCTTCATCTATTTCCCTTTGTCATTGATTCACTGACTACTATTTACCATCCTAAATTCTGTCAACAATGTTCATGTTTCAGTTAGACTTCTCTGCTCTAATGAATTCATTTCTAGTTTTTCCAGGTATTTTGTATTAATACCAGCTCATTCCTGCTATTAATCTATTAAATTAATTTTTCCAGGCCTACAATATACTTTATATGATAAGTTGATCAAACTTAACAGATGCTGCAGCTGAGGTGTAACTGTTGTTTTTTACATTATCTCCTCAATTTCTGTTCAGTGCACCATGCCAAAATCCAGATCATATTTGCCATTTTTATGTTTTTCTTTCCAGTTTGAGTTCTGATTTTGAAGATCTGTGTAAGTGTTTAAGTGTATACCCTGTATTTCTCTTGTTTTAAAGACTCCATTGACAATTCTATCATTTAGGTTGGATTTCCATTTTAACGCAAAAGCTGTTGCTTCACATTTGTCAATGTTGAAATTAATTTGCCATAAAATTTGCCCAATCTATGAGTCTGCCTTGTGTCCTATTGCAGACTTCCTTCAGATTTATCATGTTTCTTAAATTTGTGTCATCAGTAAATTATGGTGTTACTGTTCCCAAGTCAAAATGATTCATCCAGAGAGAACAACTTCAGAACTTACCTTAGCTGATTAAGAATTGAAATTGAATTTTTAAAAATTCTGAAAATAAAAAAAAACTGATATCAATGAAAGTGACCATGAATCCGCCAGATTGTTGTAAGAATCCAGCTGGTTTACAAATATTTTTCAGGAGGGAAACCTGCTGTCCATACTGGAGCTAGCTAATATGTAAGCCCAATCTCACGAAAATTTAGTTAACCATTAACTGTTCTTTTACGTGGTCAAACAAGCACTCCGGTATATCAAAACTGTTACAAAATATAAGAATTGAAATGGGGAGCACCTTTTTCAAATAAACTGCTGTGTTCAAAAAAGCTCGCCTACACTTTCTGAAGGAAATGAGTGATGAGTGATAAGTGCGAGCTTTTGATGAGCATAATAAGAATAAATCAAAATTTAGCGAAAAACAAAAATCATCCCCTGTGGCTATTACTAACTACAGATCATCAATACAAGAATCGCCCATTTGATCCTGCTGTTTTCTTTACCTTACAGTCAGTCCTTTATCCATAAAGCCATGAGGTTCTAACCTAGTTCCTCCTATTCCTTCGTTCTTCCTATTCCTTCAGTCCTCCAACTATGCCCATTCCCACATTGCAAGCAGTTCACCTAGATAATTGATAACATTGAAATAGAATTTGTGCAGACAAATAACTATCTTATTTTTGATTTTCAGAATGAACTGGCTGTGTATGAACTTATACATAATTTTGTCGAGGTTTTGGACAAATATTTCAGTAGAGTGGTGAGTTAACAAAGAATATTAATTTATCTATGATTTACATCGTTAAAGTTGTTCCACGATGTCGTAATGGTACATCTCACTGGGTCATAAATTATTTTGGAAATGGCATTGATCAGACTACAGCACTAAACTAGATCAAATATCTAACTCAAAGTCTCATAAGATAGATAGTGAGAAAAGTATGTTTTATAATTGGAAATATTGAGAGCGTTTTGGCAACATGTTCTATTCTAACTCAGTTTTAGGAAAACAGACTATCAGAGAATGAAGCCATTCATGAAGCTGTTTGAGAAAATCTGTTTGGACAATGCTTTGCCAAAAGTGACATTGAACGTCAAATCACTGGACAAGAAATTCAACAAAATGAGAGTAAACCTTTGGTAATTGAATAAATGAGGACAAAAAAAAGAGGTTATTCCTTGAATATAGATCTTGACACCAGTATTGTACACACAAGAGTACAAGGATCAGGTGAAGACTGACAAGTTCCTAGTCTGACAAGTGGAAAGAGACAATGGGATTAGAATTGCAGGGAATAGAAATCATTGCTGAAAAAGGACAGATATCCCAACTACTGGGTGGAAACTTATTGAGGTATTGGGTGTCTCACATATTGGCTGAAGAACTGAGAAGAGACCTCTTTCAGAAAGGCCTACTGAACCACAAGCCAGTTAGGTAGTGGTAAGGCCAGTGTTGGGCCTTACCTTGTGCCTCAAGACCCTGAGGTATAAACCTCACCTACTAACAGCTACCAGCTAACCAAAAGCCTGCAGATCTTGATGTCAGCAGCATCACTGTGGAAGCCATTGCTGTTGCTAAAAGGATAGGCACTGACTCCCAATATGTGGAGAGACCCAGGCCACAGGTACGTAATATAGATGGGTGCTGTTGTGGGTTTGGGGTTGTGCAGAGGAGTACTCTGGGATTGAGCATGGGCCTTCCCACCCAGAAACTTAATTGTGGTGGTGATACAATGATAGTGGGAATCCAAGAGCCAACAAGAGCAGAAGATTCCATCCAGTGTATTGTATCTGTATTGATGGAAAAAGACAATGACTCTATTTGAAATTAAGGTTTAGTTTCCTGGGAAATGACATTTTAGGAATGTTGAAAATGGCAATAGATATAGGTGGACAACTGCATAAAATGGCATTCATAGATAAGCAGAAACATAGCAGCGATCATCAGATTCTGTTATAATTCTTTGAGGAAGAATCAGTGCATAAAGATAGCAAGAATTCTCTGAAAAATGTTAATCTAAAATGCAATAATATTTTTGATAATAGTAATCCAGTAACAGGTTATCAAAAAGCACAGAATAGGAACAATTATTAAAGTTGATTGACAAATAACTGTTTCAAAGGAGGCGAGGGTAATAATGTTTGGAACTGCATTGTAGTAGTGGGAACTGACTACTGCAGTTTTCCAGATTTCATACTGGGACTGAGATAAATGGGTTAGCAATAACAGCTGATAGCAAATGTTATCTGGACACAAATGTCGCAAAGATTTAAGAGCAGGATGATCCGCAGAGGGATTTGACTAAATTTGAAAGTTGTGAAAAAATGGTAAATTAATTTGAATGTTGATGAGCACAATGTGATGAAACTATCACTTTGAACAGAGGTTGAAACTCAGTGTCAGTGTATAGTACAGTAAAAGATTTTGGGAGATCAGTGGAGCATTGAAATCATCGTGCAGCAGCGCTAATTGTAGCAAATAGGATTTCTGCAACCATTGTACCCAAATCTGTGGTGCAATATTGAGCCAGATACCCTAAGGTGCATACTTTAGATTGTCATGTTACACTAATGCTTTCAAAACACTCGAAAAAATGTAGCACAAAACTGCACTTTTGCTATCTGGTATCAAGTGCATGTGATAGCAGGAGGAACAGATCTGTTTATTTACAGAAGAAGAGACTAAAAAGGGATTTTAATAAGATATTCAAGATAATGAAAAATATCCCTAAACTATAAAAGAAAAGGTTTCCTATTGCTCAAATAATAAGGAGAAAATAAGAAAGGAAGCTCAAAATAACGGAGATGGTACAATATGGTGTTTGGAATCAACTTACCAGCAAGACAATAATCTGCATAAGTTTAGAAAGGGAAGCTATTCCTATCCTTCTGTTATAAAAAGAGAAATATTCTGCTTATAACTTCTGTTGCTAAATCAATAGCTGAACATAATTTTCTACTCTTATATATGCTTCATGTTCTGTATCAAAATTCATGCTATTTTAGTAAGAAGCTTGAGTTTTTAGTGACAATTTTAATTGTAATAAATAAGTTGATTAGAATCTCGTGAAAGTCCTCATCATGGCTTTATCTGTACATAATTAGAACTAAAACACTTGAGAGAGGTTAAGTCTTATTTTGTTTCTAAAATAAACACCATCTTGACATCAATATGTATAGAATGCTCTTGTTGGTCCCAAAGAAAAGAAGGTATTGGCATCCCAGTTGAATAAAAACCTATAAGAAACTCTCATTCTGTCAGTTCATGCCTGGTGTGCTCAAGTCAAAATTGTTACCCATCTGTCAGTTCATCCAGCATGATTATCATTTGAGTTAGTGAAGAATATTTTAGTTATTATTAAAGGAATGTTTAGAAACCACAGAATGCTACATGTGTACTTATTAACTGCTTGAACATCAACTTGTCAAAATTGTTCCAAACATCTACTGTTATACCCTGCTTCATGCTTCCTCCATGACCTCCATTCTCACTTTGACTGCCACTAATGTTTCAAGTTTAAAATCCTTGTCATCACCCTGAAGTCACTCCATGGTGTCATTCCAACCTAACACCCCAATAAATGTGATTTTCCCAAACCCTCTCCTTCTGACTGCTGTGTACCCAATTCCTTTATATTGCTATGAATGCCAGGATACCTTCGCTTTGGAATTCCCTTTCTCTGACTGGCAACCTCACTTGATCTTTCCGGATACACTTTTCATTGACCTAATACGACATGCCATGGTCTTTTATTACAATTAAGGTACAATGTAAGTAGTAGTATCAGCTGTTCATAATTAAAACTTTTTAAGGTAATCAGTTTGTTTCATATTATAAGGCCAAGCACTACACAACATTCTTAATTCTAATCACATTAATCTTACTGAAATACAGAAGAAAAGTTTGATTTTGTTATCTAACCATATCTTTGTCTTTTCTTTTTCAGTGTGAGTTGGATGTATCCTTTTGTGAAAAGTAATTTTTTGTTGACTGTATCTGGGAATTATGAAAATTCATAGATATAGCCATATAGTGGTTCCAGCAGAGATAAAACCATCAAACATAGGAGCAGAATTAGACCATACATCCCATCATGTCTGCTCCACTATTCGATCATGGTTGATATGCTTTACAACCCCATTCTCCTGCATTCCTTCTTTAACCCTTGATCCTCTTTCTAATTAAGAATCTATTTATCTATCTCTTTCTTTAATACACTCACTGACTTGGCCTTCACAGCCTTCTGTGACAGTGAGTTCCGCAGATCTACCCCTCTCTGGCTGAAGAAATTCCTCCTCATCTCAATTGTAAAGGGTCGTGCCTTCACTCTGAGGCAGTGTCCTCTGTCCTAGTCGCTCCTACTAGTGGAGATAACATCTCCATGTTCACTCCAACCGTCTTGGTATTCTGTAAGTTTCATTGATAGCCCCATCCTTCTAAACTCCTTCAAGTACAGACCCAGAGTCCTCAGCTGCTCTCATATGACAAGCCCTTATTCCTGCGATCATTCTTGTAAACCTCCTCTGGATCCCCTCCAAGGCCAGCCTATCCTTACTTAGATTTGAGGCCCAAAGCTGCTCCCAAAATTACAAATGCACTCCTGCCAGCTTCAGCAATGAATCATTGCTCTTCTATTCTAGCCCCTGTGAAATGAATGAGGAGAAAGTGAGGTCTGCAGATGCTGGAGATCAGAGCTGAAAATGTGTTGCTGGAAAAGCGCAGTAGGTCAGGCAGCATCCAGGGAACAGGAGAATCGACGTTTCGGGCATAAGCCTTTCTTCAGGAAATGAATGCTAAACATAAAATTTGCCTTCTTAGCTGCAAGCTGAACTTTCATGTTAATCCTATAAGAATCCTGAACAAGTCCCTTTGTGATTCAGATTTCCAATGCCTTTCCCCTTTTAGTAAAATAGTCTAAGCCTTTATTTTTCCTACCAAAGTTCATAACTTTACAATTACCCCAATTGTATTTCATCTGCCACTTCTTTGCCCACTCTCATATCCAAGTCATTCTGTAGCCTCTCTGCCTCTTCAACACTACTTGTCCCTCCACCTATCATGTTGTAATCTGCAAACATAGCAACAATAGCCTCAGTATCTTCATCCAGATCGTTAATATATAATGTCAATAGCAGTGATCCTAACACTGACCCCTGCGGAACTCCATTAGTTACCAGCTGCCATCCTGAAAAGACCTCTTTATATTCACTCTGTACCTCTGCCAGTTAGCCAATCCTCTTCCATATCAGCACCTTGCCCCTAACAATATTGGCTTTTATCTTATTTCACAGCCTCTTGTGCAGCACCATTTCAGAGGCCTTCTGGAAATCCAAATAGATCACATCCACTAGCTCTCCTTTGTCTAACTTTCTTGCTCCCTCCTCAGAGAATTCTAACAGATTTTTCAGGCATGACCTCCCTTGACAAAGCTGTGGTGACTTAGCCCTATTTTACTATGCACATCCAAGTTCTCTGCAATCTCGTCCTTAATACTTTACTCTAAAATCTTACCAATGATCAAGGTCAAGATCAGGCTAACAAGTCCATAAAAATCCTGTCTTTGCCTCCCTTCTTTCTTATACAGGTGTGTCACATTAGCTATTTTCCAGTTCTGTGGGACCCACCTTGATTTAGTGGTTCCTGAAAGATCATCACCTATACCTCTGCAATCTCCTCAGCTATCTTTCAGAACATTAGACTGTCATTGCCAACTGAACAGCAGAAGGAAATGTAAACCATCAGTCCACAACCACCTGATGAAGGGGCAGCATTCTGAAAGCTAGTGCTTCCAAATAAACCAGTCACACCTGGTGTTGTGTGACTTTTAACTGTGTACACCCCAGATCAACACTGGCACCTCCAAATCATTCTGATTGGTTTTTCTTTAGAGCAGCAAAACAAATCAACAGTGACCAAATGGGAACCTGCCTATTCCATGTTCAACTGCCCAGACCACTTTACTATTGCATAGATATTAATTTTTACTTTATCCTTTATTTATATGAACATATAATTTAATTAACTTTATTTTTGTTAAATAACTAATATTAAATGGGAAACTAGAGTGTAAATGTTTCCTGTGCAGCCATTTGACTGATGTCCTTTCATGTATGGTGGCCAGTGGATTCACTATTTGAAAGACATATCAAGTCAACAATGAAGCTTCAAGATCACATGCTTCTGATCTGTGACATTTTTTCCAAATAAGTTTTCATTTCCTTAATATTTGAATTATCCAGATCATGTTTAATTTAGACAAAGTTCACATAATTTTGGACGAAATGATTTTGAATGGTCGTGTTGTGGAGACAAACAAAAGCAGAATCCTTGCTCCTCTGCTTGCACTTGACAAAATGACTGAAAGCTAAAACAAAGGAAGCTTGTTCAAAAGCTGCATCATCCATTCACAAGGCTTTTTCCTAATCTTTAAAATGCTGCTTTATGGATGTCCTGAGTTTTGTCTTTCTTTTGACTTACTATAGAAAACCAGCTTCATGACCAGATCAAAGGAATAGCTAAGTACATTTAGATTACTTCTACTCTGGAAATTCCTGGACAGGAATAAGAAACAGGGAAGACCTATTCAAGAATCATCAGACAAACAGGAGAGGGAATCATTATCAAAATCAAGCTCCCTGTTGCAGCAGTCACAAGCCATGTCCAGCAGCACAGCCAGCCACTTTAACAGCCCTGTGTGAGGAGAGGGTGGCAGGTGGGTGGGATAGGATGGTACGGTGCCAAGGGGGTAAGGGATAGGATGGTAGTGTGCCAACTGGGTAAGGGGTAGAGTGCCAGATAGTTGTAGGGTTGGGGATAAGGTTGCAGATGAGGAATGCAGGTGCCTCAGGGTTAGATAAAGAAATACTTATAACTTGGTATTGATACATTAAAAAATCTAATTGATTTACACTTTTATAGAGTGTAGCAGGAGCAACTTATTTTGAAAATTATTAACTTTTTAAATAAATTCCACACATGCCATTGTTATTATGGAGTTCATTCTGTACAAAGTGTATATTGGGTGAATGCACATGAAACTGAAAGGCATAGAGGGTATGAGTTGCCATTGGAAGTAGGTGAGGGGCCCAAATTGACATGGAGGCAGCGTGGGAGTCTGTGGGTGTCACCGGTGAGAGATAGAGGGTTTAAAATACAAACAGACAAATGGAGACACAATGCTGGGAAATGCAAATAAGGCTAGCTTTCTAAATTGCTTGCCTTTGTGACCACCTTCAATATGCTTCTGGAAGACATGGGAGTAATTCTATCCCGTACCCACCTTCCAATCCCCTGCTGCAGATAAAATTGAATCATCCAAAGTCGCACCAAATAGAGGTATAGAGATGTGCAGCATGAAGGTCCAATTCGTCCATGCCGACCAGATATGATGAGATTCTCTACAGCATTTCCCTCTAACTGATGCACCTAACACTATGGACAATTTATTATGGCCAATTCACCTGACCTGCACATCTTTGGATTGTGGGACGAAACCCACACAGACATGGGGAGAATGTGCAAACTCCAGACAGACAGTCACGCAAGGCTGGAATCAAACCTGGGAACCTGATGCTGTAAGGCAGCAGTGCTAACCACTGAGCCATCGTGCTGCCCACAGTGCATTCTTAATCTTAATCTTAGTCTTAAATTAATCTAATCCCATGTGCTAGCACTTGGTCCATATCCCTCTAAACTCTTCCTATTCACAACCAATTACAACAGTTAAAAGGTATCTGGATGGGTAAGAGTCTCCATCACTTCCTCTGGCAGCTCATTCCATACATGCACCAGCCTTTGCGTGAAAAAGTTGGCTCTTAGGTCCCTTTTAAATCTTTCCCCTGAGGTCCCTTTTAAATCTTTCCCCTCTCACCCTTGAGTTCTGGACTCCTCCATCTCAGGGAAAAAACCTTGTCTATTTACCCTATCCATGCCCCTCATAATTTTGTAAACCTCTATAAGGTCACCCCTCAGCCTCCGACGCTCCAGGAAAAACAGCCCCAGCCCCTCTCTCTAGCTCAAACTTTCCAACCCTGGCAACATCCTTGTAAGTCTTTTCTGTACCGTTTCAAGTTTTATAACATCCTTCTGACAGGGGACGAAACGTTTGCAACAAAAACTTCCAGCTCGGCGAACAGAACCACAGCAAGGAGGGATACCAGAATCGCACACCAGTTTTAAACATTAACTGTGTTCTCTTGGCATAAGCTGCCTGACCTACTACATAGTTTGTCTTTATTTCAATCCTCCAAAGTCTGCAATCTTTTGCTTTTAGTTTCAAAAATAAACAAAAATAATTTCTACCTTACCTTTGTGGTAACATTCATGTGTCTGAAAATCGTGCATTGCAGTTCACTTGAGATTTCAGTACGAAATGTAGGGTGACACTTCAATGCACTATTGCAGAAATATTGCATGGTCAAAACTGCCATCTTTTGGATAAAATATTAAAACAAGATTCTGTCCGGGGAACATAAAAGGTCTCACAGCACTACTCAAAGATGAGCAGGACAATTCAACTGATGGCATAACCAGTCCATATGTTAACCAGCATCACTAAAATATATTATGTGCTAAGTTATCTAATTGCTGCTGTTGGACCTTGCTGTGCATAAATTGGCTGCTGTGTTTGCTACATTGCTAACAGAAATTACAACAGTATTTCATTGTCTGCAAAGTACTACCAAATGACCTGATGTTGTGAAAACACTATATAAATTAAGTCTTTCAGACTAGAGTGTCCAGTTTTGATTCCTGAAGCATACTGCATGATTTAATTTAGCTTGGCTGCCAGACAAGGCATGACAACTGGTATAATTGACCTGCGTCAGGAATGTGAGGAAGTAACTAATGTTACCACTGCACTCTTCATATGAGAAGGGCGGATGTTTAGACATAAAATGAGACCAGAATTGACCTCCAATTTATAGATTACTGCTCAGCAAATACTGTTCAACAATCTCTTCTACTGCAAGTTAATTGTGATAAAAGTGTATAATTTATATATATATGTCTGTGGCTTGTTGGTCCATGGGTATGATTCTCACTTTGGGTGTTTGGTTTAGGTGGATTTGTGAGAAACCCAGGATTCAAATCCCAGACGAGCCCTTATTATTTTGCCTATGGCCATACTAGTCTAAACACGCCTGATCTTGGAAGCTAAACAGACTCAGGCCTGGTTAGTACTTGGATGGGAGACTGCCTGGAACGACCAGGTGCAGTATGCTTAGAAGTGGGTGGCATGGTGGCACAGTGGTTAGCACTGCTGCCTCACAGTGCCAGAGACCTGGGTTCAATTCCTGCCTCAGGTGACTCTCTGTGTGGAGTTTGTACATTCTCCCCGTGTTTGCGAGGGTTTCCTCCAGATGCTCTGGTTTTCTCCCACAATCCAAAAATGTGCAGGTTAGGTGAATTGGCTCTGCTAAATTGCCCGTAGTGTTAGGGGAATGGGTTGTGGGTCGGTGTGGGCTTGTTGGGCCGAAGGGCCTGTTTCCACACTGTAAGTAATCTAATCTAATATCATTTATGGCATTTTGATTTCAAAATCAAGAAATGGATAATGCCTACTTCTGTGACGAGTTTATGTTTAAGAAAACAAGAGTGGAGAGTCCTTCCAGAACACTGACCGAAATCCAACATTTGTCCCCCTGTGGTATTGATGAAATATGCTTATGGTGCAGGAATTACAACAGGTACCTAAGGGAAACAGTTTAGATCGTTCGTTTTAATTTCAGTAATGAAGAATTGAAGATTGAGCAATTTTTAAAATTCAGTTCAGAAAACAAGATGATAAAGTTCAGAAGCAAGTTTGGTTACTCACGTAGATTGGTTCAGGGCTTAGCTTGTTACTCTTCCAAACCAAATGAATTTGGTCAGAAATCTGTAGGTTATTAAAACTGAAAAAGTTTAGGCTCTCAAATTCTTGAAATGTTCATGTAAGCAAAATTTGGAAGGGACTCATCAAGTTGGTACTATACAGAATCAGTTAGGTGGAAACTTAAAGATGTGTGCATAATTTCTTTGGATCAAGAGTCCCTTTAATGATAGTGTCAGAAAAAAGGTTCACAACTTTGCCTTGCTTCATGTTTTAAGATCCCTAACCCTGTCTCCTGTATTTGTATAGCTTGTTTTATTTTATGTAATAAACTTCTGTTATTAAAGAAAACAGCCTTATGTGAATTTGTTTCAGTGACTAAGCACCACATTGACTAACTAACAAAAAACATATTTCTATCAAGCCAGATTTCATTCTGTGATCTCATTTGTCCAGTAGCACCATCAGCTGGGGACATATTGCAAGATCAGAAGGTTAAACCCATTTAGCCACTTAAATGATTTTAGGCTTTTTGACTTCATACAATTGCACATTTTTGCATATGGCATAGAACTGATGTCAGTTTTTAATCTCCAAGTATAAATTTGTGGTCCAGTATCCTAGTCACTTTACTGAGAAGTTATGTTTTTTTAAGACGACAGTAAGGAAATCTCATAACCTATTTTCTGGCAAGTTTCTGAAGCATTTTAATATCATGACTTTATTCTAACTCTAGGGATCAGGACTGGTACCCTTCTACATTGCCTCTGGCTCATATGACAAAAAGTGGACAAGTGCTCCACTTCCTCTGACTAAAACTTTATTGTATCAGTTGTTAAGCATTCTTTTTACTTTATTAGTTCTTTGTATATTTTGAATGCCAACTGTACAATTAACCCAGATATCTTTCACCTACACTCTTAACAATTCATGGAATTTTCAAAGTTATGTTTTCTTTATTATATCTTGTTATGGTCACAGCTGATAGTACTGTTGGACAAGTCAGATTGCAGAAGTAAGTTTATTACACAAAATAAACAAGTAAGCAAAACTATAGGGAGAAGCCAAAGGTCCGACAAACAAAAACAAAATTTCAACCTGTTTTCCAATACGACCCATGAGAGACCATTCCAGAGAAAGCTCACTCCTGTCTCAGCTTTTTTAAAATCTGTATTTAATTGTCACTGTGCAATTTCTTTCCCATGGACTCAATCCATTTTTTACACTTTTTGTTTTGACTCTGATGACATGAACCTTTCACGATTCTGATTGTCTGAAGTTTTTTGTTTGAAGATTTCTATCCAAGCTCTCTAGCTTGGAAGCTCCATGGACTAGAAATCAATTCTGCTGGGGTGACTAGTCCTGTAAACAGAGCTGATTCTGCAATTAGGACAAACTGTTCCACCTTCTGAACAATGGGTTTTTCTGAATTAAATAGTTAAGCCTTCTGTTCTGAGATCAAATCTAAACCTAAGATGTTATTCTGCCTGTCATAAACCCAACAATATATACGTTTTGACCATTAACACTAGATTCTCCCAGGCATTCTACTGCAGCCATGTGCTTTTTTGGAGCTGCTGTGTTTGGGTCACTGATTCACATTAACTATCCAATGTTCAAATAGAATTTTCACAGAACTGAACCATACCAATTCCCCTGTCTTGAAATTGAGATATAAAAGTACATATTATACATCTTTCATCACACCCTAAAGGTATCTGCCTCAGCTTAGAGATCCTAGATAAAGATTGAGAAGAAGCAAACAGGAGACTATATCCTATCTATTCAGATATTAGATTTAGTGAACTCGTATAAATATACTTGGCTGGAACTCTGTAACAGTTCCCTGGAAATCTGCCCAGCTTGCTTATTGTGAAGCTACATATTTCAATGTAAATGACATAATTCCAATCATCCATTGATGGACATGCAAGAACTTTGTCCTTTAAAAGCTACAGAAACTGCTTATTCCCTTGTCTCTTCCAACAAGGCCGTCAATAAACTGGCGAATCGATAGCTAACACTCACAGCATTGAATGACAAATTCTAGTCAGGAATGTTCAAAAGGAACATAGCAGCACAATTCCCTAAAACATGGAAGTGTAATGATATCATCTTAACAGCAGGGCATAACTTTATCAAACAGTGATCTTATTAACTGAAGTTTCATAGAAACAAAGTGCAGAATTTTCTCCTGTTGTGGCATGAGTAAAAAGTCGCAAGATATGGAGAGAATGAAAAAGATCACTAGGGGCGTAGATAGGAAGAATTAGTAAAAGGGTCAATAACCAGGGTCATAGATGTAAAGAAAAGGACAGGAAATTTAGAGAGATTCAAGAAAGACAAGTCCACACCGCCCCGCCGAAGCGCAACCCACCCATACCCCTTACCTAACACTACGGGCAATTTAGCATGGCCAATTCACCTGACCTGCACATCTTTGGACTGTGGGAGGAAACCGGAGCACCTGGAGGAAACCCATGCAGACACGGGGAGAACGTGCAAACTCCACACAGTCGCCTGAGGCGGGAAATGAACCCGGGTCTCTGGCGCTGAGGCAGCAGTGCTAACCACTGTGCCACCATGCCGCCCACTAAGGACAACTGAAGGAAGATAGGATGTCTGATGGAAAGAGGGGAACAATAATTTTGTCATGAAATGTAGAGTTGTGATAGAGATGTTTCTCAGGGACAGGTGGTTGAGACAATCCACGGTGAGATCCTTGGTGTTAAACTGAGGGCACTGGGCAGAGGTAGAACAGAGCTGAAAATGTGTTGCTGGAAAAGCCCTTCTATGCCCGCTACGCTTTTCCAGCAACACATTTTCAGCTCTGATCTCCAGCATCTGCAGCCCTCACTTTCTCTCAGAGGTAGAACAGAGACAGCAACTCGCCCCCTCATCAGGGAAAGAGCACACAACGCTGTATATTCCTCCAACATAACAAATGCTGAAGAAGTCTGGGATTAATTCTGTGAAGACACCCAGTCCTTGATTGCTGCTGTATCAAAGTCAGACAAGATGATTATTTGATAACTTCAACATGTGTTGATGCAGATCACCCAGTGAGGGAAGGGGCCATCCAGGGAAAAAAAACAGGGCTGGCAATTGTAACAGCTCTAGTGTCCTCTTATTGAAGATGTGTGCTGAGCATGACCCACCTCTTAATCACCAACCCTTTTACTGCTTTCATCACCACAAGGTGTCGGATGTATCCCCATTCCATGCACTAGTAACTCATTGATAGTCATTACCAAGTGGGAAAGAAGCAGGCTGTGCGTCTAACAAAAAAACCCAGCACTGACAACTGAGTTATCATTTCAAAGCTAAACAGCACTCGAGGTCATCAAGGTATGAAAATCCAAAAGTATCGCAACATCTTAAGGTTCACACAGCCAAGAAGAAACCTGAGAAATGAATGACTCCTGGGTATGGTGAAAATGGACACTGTCAACTGTACGGGCCAATGGAAGATAACAGAAAAATTCAGTTTCATCACAATGGTTTGACGGTCTCACATGATGTCATACTTCTAGATAATAGTGATTCTTCCTAGTGACTAAATGACTGAAATAGGACTGTGTGCTAGCATCATCCCTCTTCAACGTTTTCTTCAATATGCTGTCTGATGGCATCCAAGATGGTGATCCTGGCATCATAACTGGACACTTCAGACACATTGACTGGAATAGTTTTGGATTGAGCAAAGTCAAAAATCTCCACAAAAAAAATGGTGCCAACTCAGCTGGACATAAAAATGTAGCAGTGTAGCAGCCTGTTCTAGGAAAGCCCCATCTTGAGTAGTGTTTCAGTCCAGGACCAGAACCTATAAGCAGTGTGTGTATTCATTTACAATGATCTCGTCATCAATATTGACAAAATGAACAAGTCTGCTAATCAAACTTTGTAGCACTCCGTTATATGCATGAGACTTTGACTGTTATGCCAAGCAGCACAATTATTACGATTTGAGCTGGTTTCCGAAGATCGGATGGCAGGGCAAAACACCATACAACAAGATGCTCATCTGAGTTGACATGCCAAACATTCACATCATTCTGAGGCATCACAACCGAGTGGACTTTTTCTAGCTACCACCTGTTCTGATGAAGAGTCACTGGACTCAAAGGTTTACTCTGCTTTCTCACTGCAGATGCTGCCAGAAATTTCTGGTTTTGGTTCAATGACTGCAGACTCTGGTCTGTTTATGAATTGTTCTGATATCGTGTATTGGATTTTGGTCTGGACCATAATCAAGTCAATCACAGCCTCTGGTCATATGTAGTGTGATTTATGAGTCCCTAATGTAGTTACAGCACACACTCTTCTCCATTTAAACAGTTATGTTTGATTTTCTTGGTGACAAAATGCGATTGCACTAGAAGGGAACAGGGTCAGATGTTGCTCGAATTGAAGAATTTGAAATAAAAAGGAAAGGTTGTTTAGGCTGGCATGTTTCTTTGGGTAGAGGAGGCTGACGAGAGATGTAAACAAAGTGTAGAAAATTATGAGGGCTTTAGAAGAGAGAAAGGTCTTTGGATGATGGTCCATCAAAAGAGCATGAATTTAAGTTGCAAGTTATAACATTTTGATAAGTTAAGTTTCATGCAGAGGGTGGTGGGATCTGATACTAATTGCCTAAAAAGACAACAGAGGCGGAAATGCCTATAATTTTCAAACATTCTTGGGAGATATACTTGGCGTACTTTTACCTACAAGGTTATAGACCATGAGTACATAAATGGGATTAGGCTGGATTGCTATCTGTCAATTGCCAGGTACACATTGATCTTCTTTCATAACACAATTGCAATTTGACCAAGTGTACTTTCATTAAAAAAAATCAAAAGGAACAGAATTTGAGCACTTTTGAAGTACTTTGCAGTAATGTTCTAAACAATCACCTCCAGTATAAAATTGATAAATCCTTGAAATTTTTTTTTGTCCACATATTCTGGCCAACGAAGAATTAGCCTTTTCAACTTAACACTGGGGAAACTTTTTATGTACCAGTATAACTAATTCATAAATGTAATACCCTCACACACTAAACATTTTTAATGAGCTTGTATCCAGAAGTGTTACCTGATTAACTCTACAGTGATTCAGAGTCATAGAGCCATAGAGATATGCAGCACAGAAACAACCATGCCGACCTGATATCCTAACCTAATCTAGTTCTATTTGCCAGCACTTGGCCCATATCCCTCTTAAATCTTTCCTACTCATATACCCATCCAGATGCCCTTTAAATGCTGTAATTGTACCAGCCTCCACCATTTCCTCTGGCAGCTCATTCCATACACACACCATCCTCTGCATGAAAAAGTTGCCCCTCTCACTCTTAACCTATGTCCCATAGTTCTGGACTCTCCCATCTCAGTGAAACAACATTGTTTAATTACCCAAGTCATGCCCCACACGATTTCATAAACCTCTCAGGTCACCCTTCAGCCTCCAATGTTCCAGGGAAAACAGCCCACACTATTCAGCCTCTCCCGAGACCTAGGGTCAAACCCTCTGACCCTAGCAACATCCTTGTAAATCTTTTCTAACGCTTTCAAGTTTCATAACATTCTTCCACTAGTTCTGTATAGAAAAAAAAAGACGTGGGACTATTTGGTCTATAAAAATCACAGTCTGATAGAACTAGAATTCAAGAGGTATATAATCCAAGGATTAAATGCACCCATGAAAACAATGAAGGCTGTTTGAAATTAATAAATATGTTTCAAAGCTAAATAAACAAATAAACAGATGTATTTTTAACTATAGTTCAAGACAAGTTTTTACTATAGTTAATTTTCCTCTTTCTATCCTTGAAGAGACATGAACAGGTTAGAAAAGCTATCCAAAGGCTGCAGAGCAAAATGATACCTCTTTGCCTAAGGATCTAGAGATCAGACATGTCTCAAGCTAAAGTCTAGGTAGCTCCAGCAGTTTGAGACAGAACTCGATTCAGAGGGGAGATTGAAACAAAGTTTAATGTTCACACATTTCTCAGTGGAAAAGCTTATTACATTTGAGTGATAGCAGATCCTAAACAAAAGTAACTTCATACACAGGAAATACTTGGTTCTAAGCTTCTGAACAAAGAAAAATAAATAAAAGATTCTACTATATTGGGCCAATCTTAGAAATCACAGGGCTGTGTAAATACAAGATTGGCAGGAAGGCAGCCTGGACCCGTATTTGCAGAAGTCTGATGATGGTAACAAACTGCAAATGGACATGGGGGCCTCCCACCTCAAAGTTTCCTTTCTCTACAGTGGAAGTTCACCTGCAGAAGCTGGTGGAAAGGCCTATTCTTGGGCATTTGCACATTTGGTAATGAAATACGTAAAGACCAAAGCGGTGAGAAAGTTGAAATAAATGAAGTAACTAATTTCAGTATCAGGTCAATAAGCTTCTAGCTTGAAATTTTGGTGTCGAACTTACCTAATTACCTAATACTTTGATTTGTGTTATAGTGCATAATATATACTATCATTATTTTAAAATCCAAAGCCAAATGGAGGGAGGTGGATTTTAGTTTGCTTTGTGATGGCGTTTTTGCTAATGATCAAAAGTAATTTGCAAGTAACCTAAATACAGAATTTCCAATAACGTAAATGACTCAAGATAAATACCTGGCAGGACACATGATGATAATGGATGAAATGTTTATACTGTTGAGTTTTACCAATAGACCAAACACAATTAGTTTAGCTTCTGACTCAAGTTCAAAAGGGAGAAGAGTTTTCACCTGGCAGGAGAACAAAACATTCAGTTCAGTTTAAGAGTGCCAGTCACCCTAGTCAAAGTGTTTTTAGATTGTGGAGCTTTAAGGCTGGAACAACTTTTGTAAAAGCCTTCATGTTTGAATCAGAATGGTTTAGGACATCAGAATTGTGAAAGGTTAAGGTCAGCAGGCTGAAAGGCCCTTTCCTGAAGAAGGGCCTGTGCCCGAAACGTCGAATCTCCTGTTCCCTGGATGCTGCCTGACCTGCTGTGCTGTTCCAGCAATAAAGTTTCAACTTTGATCTCCAGCATCTGCAGACCTCACTTTCTCCTGAAAGGAATTGTAAAACTGTCTCACTAGTCCAAGGAAAATAAACTGGGAAGAATCTGTTAAGAATGAATTTGAAGAGTTAAGAGTGTATTTCTCTGGAATAAAATATCTATAAAAGGTAGTGAGAAACAGATTGAAAGTTTGTTTTGCTATTTGTGACAAGATTTTTTCAACTTGTATTATTTATATAGAGCTTTTTTGGTAAAATAGACTTTTATTTAAAACAAATGTAGCATTGTGTGACTATGTTTCAGGGACTACCATCATTATAAATCAATTTGCAAAAATAAAATAACTGATCAAACCAAGTTTAATTCTCAAATCCAGTACAAACAGCTAGGGTCATCACTTTAGTAATTCCTTGACCATGAAACAACTATGGATGTCCCAAAAATGTGAAAGGAAAGACAAAGCAAATTCCATTTGTTTTGTTACTAAACATTTAGTTGATGCGAAAGAGGCACTTCTGCACCTGACCCAAACAAAAATCACTAAATTACAAAGCTTAAATCAACAGTTATAAAAAAGGCAGATCACTCATATACTTTGCAAATATTTTAATGATTATTTTAAGCATACACATTTGAAAATAGTTTGTGTGACTTGAAACTGCAACTCGAGTTAAATAAATGTTTATAATATACAAAGAAATACAGGGGAAAGCTTAGCTTGCTTTAACATGTGCCTTGCACCTAGAACCAGTGTTTCTAGCTTACTGTAAAATTGCACAAATGCATTCAAGGATTTGATCTTCAGAGCAGGACATGAAAGACTGAAAACATACGCACACCAAACAAACGAAAAGAAAAACAAAGCTTATTCATGATTGTATACTAAAAAGGATAGCAAGTAAAATTTTAATACTCAAATAAACAGTGCAGGCACTACTAAACAGGAAATGCTTTGGAAGAAATGCCCATTCACTCTCTACATTACAATTCTACACAAGCAGGTTCTTGACCAATAGCAAGAGGCCAGCAAAGGAGGTCAAAAAAGTGGCATCTGTAGTGAACCCAGGTACCAATTGCTGTGCTTAATAAACTGAATAAAACACGATGCATTGTCAGAAATTAAACACTGAAAATATGACAAAAACTGCTCTTAGGAACATTTACAGGACCGTCCCAGCTTCCAGTCTCATAAGCCCTTGAAGCAGCACACAGTGCTCTGTGTCATAATATTTGCTGGCCTTGTAATTATTAACAGGATAAGTTTGTTCCTGCCAAAACATTAGCAGCTAAGAGTTATTCATTATGGTTCTCTTTAAAGCCTCAAAAAGTAGGCAAGCTGTATCCAATTACAGCTGGATATAAACATTTTTTCACACAAACACGAGAGGCTTTTCTAGTTTCAGATTCAGTGTTCTGTTCAGTATCCATCAATGTTCATTTAATCAATTAAGATGAAAACCTTTCTCCATTGTAGCAGCTAGCAAACGTTCTCTCATAATTTCCTCAGAGGAGTATTCAGGCAATTTAAGGTAGTGCACACATGTATTTACTGATGGATAACTTGCATCTGTTGCATCAACCTAAATCAAAAAAATATGTTAAAATGCATCCCTTGGGTCATTTAATGTATCATATTTAGTACTTCCAACCATGTAGATCTTTGTAAACCAAAGCAGATTTGGATCATTATCATTTTTAAAGTGGAGATATTTCATTACACGTTTTAGCAGTTTTCATATCTTCCAACATAATTTGGTTACATACCTTCCGAACAATTGTGAGCCGTGGATGAAGATTGGCCAGACCACCTGGTGGAAGAGTGGAACATCCTGTGGTGAACTGTAGAAATGCCTTCCTTTCATCTGATGACATCCCACAAAGAACTTTAATAAATCGAATGAACCCTGGGCTGAGGACAATGAAGAAAAAAATTCAATAAAAAATACTGAAAGTGATTCCTTTATCCTACATTTAGCAAGTAGTATAAATTGTACTAAGTTCACGCAGAAGTTTACATAAATAAAGAAACTGAACATGAGGGAGCTGTAACCCTAAAATTGGAAAAAAAAAATGACCCAAAATGCTCTTGGCCACATGTTCAATATGAATGCTTCCAACACTGTTATTATTCTAGATTTCCAATGCCTGCAGAATTTTGCTTTTATGTTGAAGCATTTTTCTATCCCCAGAAGAGTCACTCTTTGATTTCTGAGACTTGCAACGAAGTCTTGGCCAATGCAGACAAAAGATGAGTCAAATGGCCTCTCTGTATAATAAATGTCCTAAAATTCTTAACTGAACTGGACTGTATTTGACAAGAAAGATTATCATCTACATACATTATCCAAAGTGAAATATAAATCCACAAAACATTACTGGTCAACTTATTCAAGACAATGATGTAAAGGTAATTGGGGGCAAAAAGTAAAAAAAAAAATGGTATTTAGGTCAACAGTTCTAAAGTTTGCAAGCTGAATCGGTACAGCAGAATTGACAACCTGGCTCTCTCAAGTACCTATCTCGGGTGTAGCCCAATTTGGGTTCTGTATAATTAATGATATCCTCTGCAGTCCAAGATGGTGACTGGTTTCCACAAAGGATCATTTGAACTTCTTCATGGCTGAAAGAGCTCAGCTTTTCCATAGGAAAGACACGATTGAATCCATCTGGAAATGAGGAAGAATGATAAACACCATACGTAAGTTGACACTTTTTATAGTTGAGTCATTCAATTTACATTTGCCCTCATTAACCTTATTAGCTTTAGAGAAGATTAGTTCACTCAATGGCAGGATAGTATATCAATTGACCAAAACACTATTATATCAATAGATAATCACGTTTAAATATAATTTCTCAACTTCTTATTTCTCTTCAAACGTCATGTCTTCAATAGTTAAATAAAGCTAGCTATAATTGGAGTGCCGTCACTAGCGGTGTTCCGCAGGGATCTGTTTTGGGACCATTGCTGTTTGTCATTTTTATAAATGACCTGGAGGAGGGGTTAGAAGGTTGGGTGAGCAAGTTTGCAGATGATACGAAAGTCGGAGGAGTTGTAGACAGTGAGGAAGGACGTGGCAGGTTACAGCGGGATATAGATAAGCTGCAGAACTGGGCAGAAAGGTGGCAAATAGAGTTCAATGTAGCTAAGTGTGAGGTGATTCACTTTGGTAAGAGCAACAAAAAGATGGGGTACTGGGCTAATGGTCGGATACTTGGTAGTGTGGATGAGCAGAGGGTTCTTGGTGTCCATGTACACAGATCTTTGAAAGTTGCCACCCAGGTAAATAGTGCGGTGAGGAAGGCATATGGCGTACTGGCTTTTATTGGTAGAGGAATTGAGTTCGAGTACTGAGGTCATGTTGCAGTTGTATAAGACTCTGGTGCGGCTGCATCTGGAGTATTGTGTGCAGTTTTGGTCGCCATACTATAGGAAGGATGTGGAGGCACTGGAACGGGTGCAGAGGCGGTTTACCAGGATGTTGCCTGGTATGGTAGAAAGATTGTATGAGGAAAGGCTGAGGCACTTGGGGTTGTTTTCATTGGAGAAAAGAAGGTTGAGGGGTGACTTGATAGAGGTGTACAAGATGATTAGGGGTTTAGATAGGGTCGACAGTGAGAATCTTTTGCCACGTATGGAGTCAGCTATTACAAGGGGGCACAGCTTTAAATTAAGGGGGGGGTAGGTATAGGACAGATGTTAGGGGTAGGTTCTTTACTCAGCGAGTCGTGAGTTCGTGGAATGCCCTGCCAGTAGCAGTGGTGGACTCTCCCTCATTATGGGCATTTAAGTGGGCATTGGATAGGCATATGGAGGATAGTGGGCTAGTGTAGGTTAGGTGGGCTTGGATCGGCGCAACATCGAGGGCCGAAGGGCCTGTACTGCGCTGTATTCTTCTATGTTCTATAATTCATGCAATATCCAAGCAATTCTTGCTATTGACACTGTTCATCATTTGCTCTAACCAAACCCCAGCTTGTTCTGAATCGGTGTAACTTGGTGGATTTGGACATTAATTGCTCACTGAAGCTGCCACAGGAAGTGGTCGTAATTAAAGCTCAAGCAACCTTCTAATGATGTATTCTGTTCCTCAATGTTAGCACATTCACGATTAAAAAGGGCATTACCTCTGAAAGCATCCATCTGCTTTTGTATTCCAGTGTGCATGCAGAAGTCAAACATCAATTCTACATACTCTTCTGCATTGTCTATCGTTACCATCTAAAATAGAAGAATGCTAGATCAATCCAAAATCGACCAAAAATAAAAAAGCAAACAATAACATTTCATTGCAATTACTTTAGGTACACATTCCCCTCTCTTACTGAAGCACAGATAAGCAAATTTAGGACAAAACACAAGATTGAGTAGGGCAGAAACCCTAGACTGTAATGTGTTACCCAATGAAACAAAGGGGGGGGTAGGGGGTGGCAGCATAAAGGAGGGAGAGAGGAGGCGCAACCGCGTGCTACATGGGAAAAAAGACAGAGGGGCAGGCAAGGGGGAGAGAGAAAGAGCGAGCCAGAGAGTGGAGAGGAAGGAGACAGAGCAAGAACAAGAGTGGAGACTGGGTTAAAAACAAAATAACAATATTTCTTCCTCAGTAAGATCTGAAACGTTTACCACTGACCTCATCATCACCATTTGGCTTCAAATCAACAGCTGTAAATCCATGTACTTTGGATGAAGGACAAAACTGAAAATTCAGCCTGCAAGATTTGGGAAAATAACAAAACAGTTAAAAATACCTAATGTTTTAATAGTTGGCTTCAAATGATTTCAAGTAGAAGCATTTTGCATTTAGCCCAAAACATATTTTTGCTCATTTTCCCATTTCCTCAAATCTTTTGGATTGTGTGCATCTGACGGGACAACCAGATTAGTAGACTGATGTAGGTAAACATGTATGATTGGAATCAGAGTCATTCAACATGGAAACAGACCCTTTGGCCCAACTCATTCATGCCGACCAGGTATCCCAAACTGATCTCATCCCATTTGCCTGCATTTGGCCCATATCCCTCTAAACCTTTCTTATCAATGAACCTATCCAAATGTCTTTTAAATGTTATTAATGTATTCGCCTTACCACTTGCTCTGGCAGCTTGTTCCATAAAAGCACCACTGTGTGAAAATGTTGCACCTCGGGTCCCTTTTAATCTTTCCCCTCTTACCTTAAACCTACACCCTCTAGTTTTAGACCCTCCTAATATCGGGTAAAGACCTTGGCTATTCACCTTACCTGCGTCCCTCATGATTTGACAACCTCAATAAAAAGTCACCCCTAAGCACCTTATGTTCCAAGGAAAAAAACATATCCCAGCCTATACAGCATCTCCTTATACTCTAACCCTCCAGGCTTGGTAACATCCTTGTAAAGGTTCAGAGCCAATAGAACAAGGATCATTCAGAGCTGACCTTTTACAAGAGAGTGGAAATGTTAGTACAAGAAATGGACTATAATTCACAAGAAAGGAAAAATAAACCACAAACATAACCATTGTACGAACAGCAATCTCCTCCCATCAACAAACAAACAAATCTCCAAGTGAAGTGGACTACTTCAAATCTCAACTATATTGCTCTCAGTTCAAAAAGCTGTGACAAGAATTCTGATGTCAATTCACTCCTCCAGCATGCAACTGAAAATATATAATAGCTTCATAAAGTGTGTAAAATGTACTTTTTAAAAAGCATCTGACAACTTAAAATTGATTGGAACCGACATTTTGGACACTAATTCTCTGATTATAATTTGTAATGTGGTCACAAATGCATGATGATTTAACTCAAAACCAAACAAAATGTTAGATTGCCCAACAAGTCAAATAAATTGTATTTATAATGCTAAAGTGAAATCCTGAGAAATGGGAAGCACACACATCCAGACCTCTGTTAACAGGCAGGCACTACAGAGGATTATTTCATCATATTCACAAAAACAAAACTCAAATCTGGAAGCGCACTGCAATTATTTTGAAGAGAGAACAGCTAAGCTAAAGCAAAGTGTCACACCAATTCTGTGTTAGGCTGTGATATGTAGAGTACTCTTGTTTTTGGGCTTCAGATTTCCAGTGTTTCATCTGGACACAAATTCACTATCTTATTCTGAGAAATAAATGTATCGACCTGAGTAGGCGTGAACATTTTCAGAGGCACAACAGGAATTACTTCGCCTTTAGAAGTCTTTCCAAAGATTTAACCTTGAGGTCTAGATATTTACAGCCTAACCATATCACCGTACAGCATGGAAACAGACCCTTCGGTCCAACCCATCCATGCTGACCAGATAGCCCAACCCAATCTAGTCCCAGCTGCCAGCACCATATCCCTCCAAACCCTTCCTATTAATATCCCCATCCAAATGCCTCTTAAATATTAACATAGCTACCTCAAACCAAAATGTTAATGGGTGAAAAAAAAAATGCAGATAACTGATGGACTATGCCAGAAGCCAACAAGAAAATCCGTACCCTAGATCTTCTATGCCAAGTGGTGGTCCTGATCGATTCTTCAGAGTAAGCTCCTGGAGTTGTGTGTTTTTCTCATCTTCCGAAAGAGCTCTGTTACTTACTATTTGCCGCCTTTTCACGGAAAGTTCCTTAATTTCCTTCAAGAACCTAGCTCTGTGTGGATTTACCAATTCAAAATCCTCCCAAGTCAAAATTCCATGGAACCAACCAGGGGGTTTGGGTTTAGGAGGATCAAGAATAAACTCTGATTTTGAGTCTTCATCAAAACTACCAACAGATATAGAATCATGTCCTTCCTCTGTTGATGCTTCCGATTGGCTTTCAGTATAATGCAAGTCACCATCTAGCCGGGTTCCATATTCATTTAATAGCTTACTCATATTGCTTTTTATGTCTCCCATACACATGAGTTTGAAGAAAGGTTTAGATATTGGTATATCCACCAGTCTGTTGTCCTGAACGCATTTGGCTAAGAAAATTCCCAGAAAATGGAAAAGTTTGGTTATTCTGTCCATTTCTTCACTATCCTGTGGGAAAGCCGCAGAAAAAAGTCCACACGATCGTTGCACATAATAACCTGGTGGCTTAAGTCCTCCTCCTAAGTCAACCTGTTTAAAAACAGACAAGTTAAATATTCAATTGAAGTGGTATCAAGTTAGTTTTTAATACAGTAGTGCCTTGACATACGAATGACCCCATTCACGAACAAATCGGTTTACGAACAGGATTGTAAGTAAAATTTTGCTTCAACATATGTACGAAATTCAAGGTACAAACGCAAAAAGCCCATGTGCGACCACGTGGTTTCATTGTTCTGCTTTGCTACGCGCTTGTTGAACGCAAAAGCTCTCGGGGCCCCACGTGATCTCATTCAGTTAGTCTTTGGCGCGTGCGCTGTGAACAGCCGTCCAAGCATTCTTACGCTATCCGAACAATGGGAAAAATTGATTCAGTTCGTGAACCGGGTCCCGGAATGGATTAAGTCAAGACGCTACCGTATTATGAATAAAATGCTGGATCATCATGTTATCAGTTGAAACAGAGTCTAATTGTAACCTTAGTGCATCAAAGCAAAAATAACGTTTTGTTTAATTTTTAATACCTGTCGGGATTCATCATCAGGAAAATCATCATCACACAGCCAAATCCCAAGTTCTTTCTTTTGAAACTCTGCTGCTACGAGTGCATAGAACTCTAATGTTGGACCAAGACCAGTTCCTTCTTCACCTAAAAACTCAACCTGAAAACATATCAGTAACAGGTAGATTGAAAATTTAAACTGGACAACCACCATCAGCCACATCATTAAAAACAACAAGTGAAATTTCTGTCAATGATCAAGTTTGAAGAAGTCCATCCACTGATGTGCATTTTGTGGCATTCACTACAAAAAGAGAGGAGGCCAATTGGGATACTGGAAATTTTTAATTACACTGCAAGTTAAATTGAAAAAATACTACTTGTAGATTAATTTTGGTTTATTTCTTCAAGGCATGTAAAACACAGAAAATGCAAGATAAACAATATAAACTGTGCACACAGTCTGTCAAGAGTCCAGTTACTAACTGGCTTCTTGGTAGAGAAGAACTACAGTATTATTGAAAAAAATTGACATGCTATAGAACTTTCTTGTCTGTGCTCTCCAACATACGATCAAACAAATTTAACAAGGGAACAATTCATTCTGCATTAGAAACATATTGCTGACTGACAAAATTAGCAAATGTGTACTCTAATGACTTGAGGCACTGCTACAGAATCAGCTGAGAGAATACCCTGAAAGGTTGGTTTAACTTCAAATAGGGAAGTCAACTCTAATTTGTGGAGATGTGCTGTGGAACATTTGAGAGAATGGTATCTCTCCCAAACCTTGGTTCAATTTGTTTCTCTTTCCCAACCACCAAGACCACCTGACCTTCCCTGAGAGCTTCCCTAATGTGCTCGACCCCTTCCTGCCCTAAAGGCCCAGCATTTTGATTGGTTTTGTGGAAGAGTCTGCACTCGTGGCAGTGCCTATCTTTGAGTTCTGCTGCTGTGCTGAGACTGTTACAGCTGCTGGACAATCATTGGCTGGCTGCTCTCAAGGGTCAGATTTCTTGTGCAGTAGGTGGTGAAAGTCTGACACTGCCTTTATACTGCCCCAGCATATCATCTTTGTGGGGTAGACGTTCTGAATTTGGCCTGACATTTCTCCCACGGAGAGGGCCCTGCAGTATTTCACCCTGTTAACATCCTGTACATAAATCCTTAATACCCAACTTCTTTTCATACTTCCTGCTTGTCAACTCTCCCACCTCAGATGCTGATGCAGATGGGCTGCAGGAAGGACAGCAAGTGGGCCATAAGCAATGCACAAAATGAATGTCATTGCTTCCAAACTATGTAATGGTTTTTGGAGACTCTCTGATTCACATGACGTTTTTTTTTAAATGTGTGTATCACCTAACAGTCACCGGAAAAGGACCCTGAACAATTCCTCTCACAAACTGTGCACATACCAATTGCAGCAAGCCAGGGTGAGATAATCAAACTCAATGATCACTGATAATCCCTGGCAATTGTACAGGCTACATGGTTTGATTATTTTCTCTCTTAACTGTCTTAGTAACAAAATGGCATGATTCAAGTTGATCTTCGTGAAGAATTCTGAGAGAAACACAAGATTGTTCATTTTAAACATATTACTCAAACACACAGTAACCTACCAAGGCCACTTAATACTATTCCAATTGGATTTAAGGTTTTTTGTACTATTTACCTCAAGGACAGATTTCCTATCAGCATGAATTTGCATGACGTTCTCTGCCCACTCCATTAATGTATCACCACGAGGAACCTTGACCCGCTCATGTTTTAATCTTCCAACTCTAAATTCTCCTGGATCATCGCGTCTCACTGTTGTTGTTGTTCGGGTACGTTCCATGGTGGCCTCACGTCTATTCTGTAGCCAAACTATTGCTCTAAAAACGCAGCAGTAAACAGTGATGAGAGGAACACAGTAATTTAAAAGTATAGATAGTAAGAACTAAAATGATAAAATGAACATCCTCACCAAGATATGTAGTAGAGAGTCAGCAGAAGCCACATGAAATGAGTTAGGTTATACTATGCCAAACTTTCTACTGAACTGTTGCAAGTTAAAGTTATGGAAAAAAAACCAAAGGTAACACTCGCATATTGTGCTGACATGGAGATGGTTTTTCAAAAGAAAAAAATATGAAGACTAATTTGTATTATTTAAATCCATCATTTACCTTGATGCTCCAAATGCTGTGCAGGTGAAGTAAAGTTGTCTAGTTTCAAAAGGAATCAAGAATGGACACTTGCTGGTCAGTTGTTCACACCAGTCTGGTAATGCACTACTAGCCAAAGCCAATGGCTCCTGTGATAAAGGCCATTAAAAAAAACTGAGCACATCAAATAGTGAGCCAATATCAAAAAAAGGTGAATATCATTATGTTATAATAACCCAAAAACTTTTTACGGTTAGAAAGAGATTTAGGCAAGCTCCTCAATGACTACACTATTAACTCCTGGATATTTGAATGCATCAGTCTTCCAAATGGAATTGCTAAAGAATGTCATACACAATTTGTATTTTGGATCAATTTTAAACAGTTACCTCAATCTGCTGTAAGATTTTTGTGGTGACTTTTTTGCTTGTGAATTCTTCTGGGGAAACATTGAATTCAAGCTGACCATCACTTTCTGCAAATAACGGAAAACACCACATGAACTGATCAATTCATGGATTTTAATGTATTTCTATTTCCATGATAAAAGATGCAGCCTAACCTTCTTGACCTCTCCACGTGGTGTATGGATCACTAGCAATAATATAAAGAATACGAAGTAATTGCAAGACATCCTCTACACCACAAGCATTTTGCCCACTCCCAGCCTTGGCTTGTGGCTGCTCTCGTGTTCCACTAAGAATTTCACAACTGTGCAAAGAGGAAATGGATCCATGGCTTAATCCAGATGATTTTGTTCCATGCTCACAAAATTCCTGCAGAAAATGTTTATTTTCAAAGAACAAAAATTAATAACACAGAATCATTGCAAAAATAATCAACTGCATGCAGTACTGGACAAAGCCATTTGCATAGCATGGTTAACACACTAACTTTTATGGGAGTTAAAAGAACAAAAATGCATTAAAGCTACAACCATACATTAAGCTCATTTAAAGGAGTAACTCTGCAACATAAGCATTAAATTTGCTTCTACAGGTGCAAACACATGATTCATAAAAAATATTTTGCACAGTAGTATACCTTGTATGCAGCTATGAGCTGAGAACAATTTCTGTTTTTCCTAATACTTTTATTAGTGCCGGTTAATTTCCAGTGCCGCAGGAAAGCTGAATCTGCATTCTTCTGCAGGTACGTTATCAAGTCATTCTTTGGTAATTCATCAGTGCCAAGGTATTGTTCCACATGCTCTACAGACCAGCAGCCCTACAACAGGAAGAACCAAAGGTTGGTCTTTCCTGATTGTAAAGTCTTACGGGTTGTACATGCTCGAAAACATTTAAACTTTTATTACTCATGCTCTTAGGTTTAAAAAGATCCATTTGACAGAACTGTTAGTACTTCAAGATAGTCATAGTAATAGTTTAGTCTGTTATCACTAGGTGCAAAAAAGTGACAATTTTGGAACACAAAATAACCACTTACCATCTTTCCATTTTCCCCCTTTTCTTTATCAGTATCTTTCATCTCTCTGTACATAATCCTATAAGAAATGATAAGCACTTATCAGCTTTTCAGATTACGATTATAAATTTCTGGTTTGGATCTTTCAGCTTATAACAGAGAAATTCAGCACTGATAGGTAAAATACTGTTCTACTCTAGATCTCAATCAGCAACAGTCCAAAAGGATAATGTAGCAAATAACATGGGCAGGTTAAAGTTAATCAACACCCTAAGGTTAGCTTAAATAAAAAAAAGCAAAGAATTAACACATTACTGAATTTTAGTATTCTAAGCAAAATACACTGTATAAGTGTGAAATGTAAGGTAATTTAGTTTAAAATTTGGATTTTGGTTAGTTAATTCGGTCTGCCCCTATAAAAGGGTTTAAATGATTAATTTAAGTATTACTGCAGCTGTGGTGATTTATTTTAAAACAGTAGGAGACATTTTCTGGAGATTAATGGGGTTGTGTTTATATTGGGAGGACTTATGGGCAATTTCTGTTTGGGCTTAAAGGAAAAAACACAGCTTAAATAAAGCACTCTTCAGTTCAGGTTTGCAGAGGTCTTGGCTGGCGACAGACATGCAAGACATTTGCTCCTGATGAGATAGTTAAGATCTGGTTTTAAAAAAAACTTGCAGCAACTTCATATCTAAGTTTCTTTGTGACTGTGACCTTCAGAACCAAACGGCAATGCCACAATCAGTGTGCTTACATTGTTTGCTGTCTGCAGAACATCAAATCAGCTATGCACGAGGAGTTGTACAGGTTAGTAAAAGTTGCTCCTCAGTTTAAAGCAGTTTGCAAGATCCAGACCAGAAATGGTTGGTTCAAATCCTGAAGGGGTTGTTGGAAGCTGATAAAGTCTAAAAGTTTAGTTGGAAGAAAACTCAGAGGCTACCAGATTCACAAGACTCAGTTAAATTAAGAGCTGTTGTGGTTCTGTTCGCTGAGCTGGGAATTTGTGTTGCAGACATTTCGTCCCCTGTCTAGGTGACATGCTCAGTGCTTGGGAGCCTCCTGTGAAGCACTTCACAGGAAGCTCCCAAGTACTGGAGGATGTCACCTAGACAGGGGACGAAACGTCTGCAACACAAATTCCTAGCTCGGCGAACAAAACCACAACAACGAGCACCCAGGCTACAAATCTTCTCACAAACTTTGAAATGGAGAGCTCTATACATGCGATAGAGAAGGGAATTCCCTCTGGTGCATGTAAAAGACCATAGGAGTTAATGGGATTACATTTTACCATGTTGTACAAAATCTTTGAACTTGAGACATGTAAATAGTTTTTATTCTATTTTATTCTTCATTTCATTTGCATATCAAATTTGTGCTTTATTGTCAAAACCAGATCTGCAATTGTGCGCGCGCCATCTGTTTGTCCATCCGCCTGTGACTGTGCCTCTCAGTGAAAGACCATCACACAAACCAAAAAACAAAATTTGATCCACGAAACCAGGTTTCAATCTGGAATTGGTCAGCATCAACTGGGATCATAACATGTTGCTAATTGAGAAATTTAAGAAAGCTAAGTACATAACAGACACCAACTCTCTGCCTTCTGTTTATAAAAATGACTAACTCATTTCACTCACTGATACAAAAAGTGAAATGCTATATTACTTAAACATTATCATGCTATAGAAGGGTTTAACTTTCTCCAGGTTCAAGTTTGCCTGTCAAGTGCTTTCGTCATAATTTTCACGATGCTATTCACTCGAAAGTTGCTGCAGCTACATACTTAACTTTGATTTCTTCTCCATAATAAATCAAAGTTAAGTGTATACATGAGGTTTATTTACCAAAGGTCTTTTACAACACTTTATCCTCATTGTGACCTCATGTTAATGATTATGAATGATGTCTCTCCGCTTGATTCATTGTGGGTACACATGCTGAACTTAAATCAATAAGTCATTGAGACATGTTTTAGTACATAACCGAAAGCAGTAGCCACGGACTTTGGAATAGAAATTCAAGAGCAAACAATAACTTAATAGTTTATCTAAAAGACATGTATTTCAGAAATAACTTCTAATCAAATAAATCCAAACATGCAAGGTTTCCAATTATGTTCACTTACGTGTAGGTTGGTTCCCATATGCGTCTAAACTTATCAGATTTTATATTCCCATTACAAGAAAGCTGCAACAGTTTCTGCACGTAACAGAAAATGGTGGCTCTGTAGTTTGAGAGGGGCAACTCCACTTCACGAGATGTACCCAAACCCGCTACCTTAAGAGTTAGTGCTAATCGTGGTGAAGGAGCGCACTCTACTTCCTCCAACAGCTCTGATCGAGGTGTTCCTACAAAACATATATTCCAAAGATTAAAGCCCACAGTTTTTTTTAAAAATGTAAAACATTACAAAAAAGTGTACACCAAACCAACGTAAAGCCTGCTTTCAGATGATATCACTATGCAACCAAATTAGAACATTACTGCAAGACTTCAATTACTAAACAATAGGAATAGCAGAATGTGTCATAAAAGGGAAGAAAATATACAGCCAGTGTGTTTTATGTCGCGATGTGTCTGAACAAAACAAAAGGGAGAGAGCTTGAAAAATTCTCTTTGATCAAGAAATTACCTGGGGGAGGGATTTCTAAATCAGTTGTCTGCTGCACATTTGTGCGACCAGGTCGTGGATCAAAAGCAGGTACTAAAGCAGAGAATTGCCGCTTTAGGACAAAATCGTCATCCCATGTTCTGCGACGTCCTCCTTTTGTTTCATATTCTTCTTCTTCCTGTGTTCCAAGGTTTAATGAAGGTGATTTTATGTACAGTAGACCCCCCATACCCACAGGGGATACGTTCCAGGACCTACCGCGGAAACCCGAAACCGCGGATAGGAGCGAACCCATTCATTTAAATGGGAAACGTACCTTCCCGACAGTCTCCTGGTTCCAGAACGCCCCCTATAATAATGTTCCAGCCAGTTAACCGCAGATAACTGAAACCACAGAAATTGATTCCGCGGATACAGGGGTCGCCCTGTATTTTCAAGCATTATAAAACTACAAATTAATAGATCAGACCTGCATATCTCAAACAGGACAAAAAAACCTGTATTACACACTTGTGTTACTACTGTTTAGATTAGATTACAGTGTGGAAACAGGCCCTTCGGCCCAACAAGTCCACACCGACCCGCCGAAACGAAACCCACCCATACCCCTACATTTACCCCTTACCTAACACTACGGGCAATTTAGTATGGCCAATTCACCTGGCCCTGCACATCTTTGTCACTCCAGGAAACCGGAGCACCCGGAGGAAACCCACGCAGACACAGGGAGAACGTGCAAACTCCACACAGTCAGTCGCCTGAGGCGGGAATTGAACCCGGGTCTCTGGCGCTGTGAGGCAGCAGTGCTAACCACTGTGCCACCGTGCCGCCCACCGGTGGCACAGTGTTGTTTAAGTAATCTCAACAGTACTTTTAAATGAAACACTCAGAACGACAGGAGAATGGCATACCATAACTTCTTCATACTCCTGATCTTCTTGATTGTCATCTTCATTTTCATCATCTTCCTCATCTGGTTCAGGCAAATCTTCATCATCTTCAAGTTCTGCCAATAAAGTACTAGCACGGCAACTATCTAGAAAATCTATATAATATAAAGTAAATATCATTTAGCTGGAAAAACCTATTTCAGAGTCAATTCGAAACTATTCTTTAATATTAAAGTAAATAATGCTGAGTTGCAAGGTAAGCCTGTTTATGTTATAAATGGCATGATTACATACAGCTGCCCTGCATGTTTGCACTTTAACAAATATATGTGCTGCCATGAGTTGGTGATGGAAGAGGCATGATGAAGAAAGTGACCTCTGGAGAAAATTAATTGGATCAGAATGTCAACAGCAACACAGCAGATGCATCCAAATGTTTGCCACTGCATTAATTTGAATTCACTGGTTTGGGCAGTTTGGGATTAAGTATTTTCTTTGTTAGGTTGTTGGCATCACTGGCAAGACTAACATTTAATGCCCAACCGACACTGCCTTCAAGGTGGTGGCGAGACACCACCTTGAATGAATGCAGTCTGAAATAAAAGTATTTCCATATAGAGAGTTGCAGAATTTTGACCCAGTGGAACTTGAGGAACAGTAAAATGCTACGAAGCAGGTATGGCATGCAACTTCAAAAAGGCAGCCTAGAAAGAGTCTTCCTATACACCTGGTACCTTTACACTTCCAGGTAATAGAAGTTGTGGCTGTGAAGCCACACTGAATTGCTGCACTGTAATGATTTTTTTCCCCTCCCTCACTAGACAATGCCTTTCTCAAGCTGCTCAATTAACAACTGTGCACTTATCCAAATTTGAATATCAAGTAGTCAGCTGATCAATTATGTAAACATGACTCTGTAAAGAGCAGATACTGGTACAATCAAATCAATGAGTAATCTTACTTGGAAGATAGTTACAATGCAAACACTCATGACAGATACATGCAATCTTGCCAATTAAGAAAATCTAGTTGAAATATATGCACAATATATTTAAGAAAGTAAATAATTATTAATTACAATGAAAAATAGCCAAATTTTCTGCATTTTCAGGGGAAAAATGGTTCAACTTTTTCTTGTGCATCTTAGGATAAGCAGATACCTTTCTATACAAATATTAAAAGACCAAATTAACTAAGAAACCTCAGTTGGATCAGCTTCAGTTAAACCAGAGATTTTATAACCAGAGATTTTATAACCTGAGATTATACAAACATCCAAAGTTCATTTGATAAAAAGGGAGACCAAATTCTTTCAAAAGATTAATACCATGTTTCAGTTGTGAAGAAGTTGGTCAGAAAATTGACCATTTAGATTTCAAGGTCTTTCTATGCCAGTCTTTTAGAGACTCCCAACGACAAGACAGAAGACTATGGATAAACCCTTTAAAAATAGGTAGCAAAACAAAAGTGAATGCTTGGTTTTCTTGGTCAACACTGGTCAACTTTTACCTGTGTACAGAGGTATTTCCAAATTTTCTACGAAAATGCCTGTGAAGTCCAGCTTGAGAAATTAGACAAAGCAACTAATCCTGGACTTCACCACAAACAGCTTTGCAAAAGCTCAAACACCTTGTCACAATAGTCTTTTTTCAAAAGCAAAATTCTTTTAGCTGGTAACTCCTTCCATTGGGTCGTATTGTTCTCTGCCCTGGTGAACCAGGTGCTGAAATGAAATGCCTCAGGAACAAGGATTTAAACAGTGGTCAGTTAACTGATCCCTGACAATATTTTGACCAGTTAGAGTCCATGCCAATGAATCAGTACCCTCTTCTCTCACAGCAAAAATTGTTGCTTCCTTTTGAAACCCAGTACTCTGGCCATTCTGTCCTGATGATGGCAAGATGGGAAGGTTTTGTCTTTTTTTCTCGGAATACAGTCGGTTCTGACATAACGCAATAGTTCCGTCCTTGTGTGATCTTGCATTATAACCAAATCGGGCAATGGCTGTGACATTTAAACTAATGGGGCCAGAATCAAGTTATAGCCAACACAGCTAAGGAAAGCTTGCATTCTACAAATAACGGTCTAAATTCAACTGCATTAAAGCCAATTTGTATTGAAGCAGCATGCGTTATAGCAGTACCAACCATACACAATTAGTAATACAACATTGAAATGGTTATAGTGAACCTAATAAGCCAAAGCATTGTGGATTGCTTTTAAAAACTTGAGTTTCACTCTAAACAGAAGTACAAGACCATCAAGGGTACTTTATGCATAACAAATTAATAAATCAGTTAAACTGTGTATTTCCGGTTATTATGCAGCACAAAGTTCAAAATGATGTGAAAAAGTCAGAACTCATGATGTCTGGAATTTACTTGGTCCCTCAAAAGATCAGCAATTGAACGGATTCTACGCAACAGTACTATGAATTGACCTTCCCTTCCAATTGCACACAAATCGTTCTGAAATCATAAAGCCATATTTTCACTGTCCACTCACATACATTCTGATAAAATGATTTTCTATGGAGTGCTAATCACAGTCAAACTGCCATTGTGCTCCTACTTTAGTCTGTCCCAAAGCTGCTCAATAGTTTGCCAGGTATTCTGAGCCCAGCTACATCAGAAACCTAACAGCTCTGTTAGATCGTTGTAGATTGGTGGGGAGGTGATCAGCCAGTCTCACCTTTCAAGGCACAAGCCGCCATAAGCTAAATGTCCCATGAGTGCAACAACAATAATGTGCGAATCCTCGAGCATAGATGAATGCTATGAATGGCTGAGCGAGCGATTTGGTGAAGACAGACAGGTGAAATACTTACGGAGGAGTTCCAACGTGTTTTGTCCACTCCAATTTTCCCTTGGTAACTAACTATCGAAATGACTGCATCAGAACTTCTATGGTCTTTGGTTCTAACTCAAAAATATTCATGTAGTAGGGGAACTGCCTGACAAAATTCAAAACATACCAGGTAATTCCCAGAGAATGTCAGAAGTCACAACACCAAGTTATAGTCCAAAAGGTTTAATTTGAAATCATAAGCTTTTGGACTGCTGCTCCACCGGGTGCTTCTTCACCTGACAAAGGAGCAGCACTCCAAAAGTTTGACATTTCAAATGAACCGGCTGGGCTGTAACCTGGTGTCATGTGACTTCTGACTTTGTCCACCCCAGTTCAACCCCGGCACTTCTACATCATGATTTCCAGAGAAGTCAGCATGTTGGGACTTTTGCCGGCCCCAACACGCGAAATTCAGTCTTTGACAATCCAGAGATTGGAAAACATTTAAATTAGCATTTATGGAACTTGATTATATCCAATGAAACAACCTTAATCAAGAAATATTTTTAAAAATAAGTGCAAGCATTACCTTGAAGACTAAATTTAAAAAACCCTTCACAAAATTCAATGCAGACAATGTGAAAACATTTGTTCCCGTCATCATAGTCCTTGGGAATAACCTACCATATAAAGAGAATTCTGCCTCTTGACCTGTGTCACTCTCACTGGAAGTAGATGTCAGACTTGTTGTCAGAGTATTACTGAGTGACTGACCGACTGACAAACCCGTGGTCGCTGTGGCTACATTGTTGCTGCTGGTGACGCTGGAAGTTGACATAGTGACAGTTGATGTGGTACCAGTTGTTGTGAGGTTTGGGAAACTCTGGGCACCCATGAGAGGAGAAGCTACAGGTTTCAGGAAACAGAAGTTAAATTACTGATACGACATTCAAAAAAAGAGCAGAATTTTCTTAGTGTGAATTTCAGCAGCTTCTTAAAATCAATGTTTTATTTTCCACCACAATAAATGAATAATTGTTAAAAACCTAATAAATTTATCTTGTTTGAAACCCTAACTTTTAACCAAGTGGATCAAACTAAATAGCTTCACTTCTCTGCATTATAGCAATTTAAAGCTGTGCCAATAGATTACAAGTATAAAGGAAACATGAAACTTTTTAAAAAAACCAAGAATAAAAACTTTTATAATTAATATTTCCATTGGCTAAACGAACCAAGTACTCTTAATATTGCTGTTATATATTAAGTGGCAAATTCAAAGAAAACGCTTGCACTATAACTGCAGGGATATATAACCCTGAAGGAAGTACAATCTAATTGTTAGCCACCATATATTATCATGGTGAGTGTGTGTAAAAGTCAACTAATAATTTAAAATTAGTGACAGTAGGTTTCAAGAAGGGAATTGCTGAGTGTAGTGAGGGAAATTAACGGAAATAGGAAGTACAAACAGTAGAGCTCAAAAAGAGGGTTCAGGAGTGACCTGGTGGCAATAAAAATTTGGATGGATGAAGGATTTTGATAAAGTACAAAATATTTCAATTGCCAAAAAAGTTACTTGTAGTAGGAAACATTGTATAAAACAGGTTAAAAGTTAATCAAGCAATTGATTACATACAAATGAGAGTTAGAAGCAAGAATAGGACATTTGACCCCTCAAGCCTGCACTACCATTCAATAAAATCAGTTGACTGTAATTTTAATTCAGCTTTCCCACATTCACAGATACATATTTACCCCGTTCTCAAGAACCTGGCTACCTCTGACATAAAAATATTCAAAGATTCTCCCTTTTAAAAAAAAAGGGTGCTGAAAACAGCGAACTCGAAGACCTTGAAGGGAAAAAATAAATGCCTCATCTGTTTTAAATAGGTAACACCTTTCTTTTTTTTAAAAGAAGAGTAACTCCTAGTTCCAGATTTTTCTCTCTCACACAAGGAAACATCTTCTCCATATTCACCCTGTCAAGACCTCTCTGAATTTATAATGTTTCAATCAAGTCATCTCCTTCTGTGCTCCAGTGGATACAGGTCTGTTCTGTCTAACTTTTTCACCTCGTGATAGTAGTTATCTAGTCAACCTTCCCTAAAATGCATCAAAACAAGGCCTACTAATGCAATACAAATATATTAAAATAAAATTAATCACTTACTTGCAGTACTCATGACATTCCGTCCCAGAGTATTAGTGTTGTTATCACTGCTACTGCGACTTAAATTCATATTATTGGTGGCATTAGTGCGTGCTATATTAGCCACTCGACGCACAAATGATTCCATAAGACTGGATGCTTCCCTTGAAGATAAATTGGGTACACTGGCACTTGAGCTCATGGGTGCGCCAGCAGCTAACAGTGAGCTTACTGAAAGTCTGTTACTTGCAGAAGAACTAAGTGGGCGTTGTGACGTTGCTTCTTTGTTTGATGACTCAGCCACTGAACTAACATCAGGGGAGCTCACACTAACAATACCCATTGATATTGCACCAGATTCTCCAGAGTTACGTATTGAGGCATCAGGACCAGATTTCCTATCCACATTTTCACTTCCTGTGTCTGCAGTCAAGGTGCTGGTACTGGCACTAGATGTTGATTCAGTTCCTCCCTGGGGCAAAATATCAGTCGTAGAAAGGACAACAATAGGTTCACGACTGTCTGTACCAGTAGCAGCCGTCTGTTCCAATACGCTTTCAGATCTGCGATCCACTTTAGATGAACTCAAGCTTATATCGCTGCTACTAGCCACACTGCACACAGAACTGCTGCTTCCTTTTCGACTGGAGGAGCCCGGTGCAGTGGCCACCATCTTGTCTGGGCAGTTGTTTTTCACCAAGCTGCTCCATGCTTGCGCTGTGCCTGAAACAGTGGATGAAACAGGTTTGGGTGATGGCGCTGAATCAGGGTCGTACCCTGGTGCAAGCTTGAGGTCAAATTTTCCTTCTGCGCCCATACGGTAAGAGTTAGAGCCACCAGCATCCCAGGTGACATCAATCCAGCCTGGAAAGGGACAGGAGTTTATCAGACCCAGCAGAAAGCAGACAGCAGCTATATGGACAGCAGCTTCATCCAATGAGACCAGACTATTACTTTACTGGAAGCAGTAAATTAATTTGCACTGTTAATAGCTAAATATACAATTATTTTCTGCTTAAGTGTTTATTGTCTGAAGGGGGAAAAATATATTAAAGGTACAAGGGAACCATACTCTGCACAAAGGAACTCAAAACAGTTCATTGTAAGGTGTATTCATTGCAAGTCTTATTAACCAATAGCTTAACAGATCTACTTTTGCTGTTTAACATTCATATTGGAATTAATCATAAAATTATAGTCTGGTCCCAGTGAAGTACTGCGAGAAGGAAAAATTGAGTAACAGGGAGATAAAGAAATGTACTGCAAATGCCAAGCTGAAAGTTACACAGAAAAGAGCAATACCTGACAACACTAGGAATATAGACCAGTTGTAGAAAACTACCCCTTAATTTCAGTTAAAGGACTCTTAATTGATAAGATGTGTCTGAGACCCAAAATAATGCAATGCGTCCCTGAACTAAAAAAACACCAATTGAAAAACTAACGCAGGATAGTTAGTTGTAATTCTGAAGGAGCACGTTAAAAATGTTTTCCCTTCCGAGTGTGATGTGTGCACAAGCGGCAACCAGCCTGTTATTAACTATTAAGAGGTTACAGCACAAAACCTTCCCTAACAATCTCATCAGAAAGGTTGCAAGGAGGCTGGCATGAAAAACGGAGAAAGGAAGTGTGTAAACATTTTTCTAAAGTTAGGGCAGAATCATATTGTAGGAAACTTTATTCTACATCCCATTGTACTACATCTGATGTGGATGTGCTTGGTTCTGGATTAGTGGTGCTGGAAGAGCACAGCAGTTCAGGCAGCATCCGAGGAGCAGTAAAATCGACGTTTTGGGCAAAAGCCCTTCATCAGGAAACTTTACTGCTCCTCGGATGCTGCCTGAATTGCTGTGCTCTTCCAGCACCACTAATCCAGAATCTGGGATCCAGCATCTGCAGTCATTGTTTTTACCTGGATGTGCTTGGTGCTGATGCGTTTACACCCTTCATCTTGATGAGCAGAGAATTTAAGTAGGGTGAAAAATGTTCATCCATTTAGTTACCAGTTTTCTCTGCAGCACTACCTAACCATTTAAAATTTTTAATAACATAGCCTTGATTTTCTAAGCAATTCCTTTTGAAGACTTTTTTTAAACACTTCATAAGATGTGGGCATTGCTATCAAGCTGGTATTTATTACCAATCCTTACCAGCCTTTGAGAATGCTATGGCATACCACCAGGTTTTAAACACTGTTGTCTGTGTGGTACAGATACACCTACAGTGGTCAGGGGGGGATCACCAGGATTCTGTATCTTCACTGCTACAGAGTGACACAGTTCCAAGTCAGGGTGGTGTGGAGGAGGGGAATTTGTAGGTGAGAGCACTCCCATGTACCTGCCTATAAGCTCCTTCCAGGTGGTAGAGATCATAGGTTTACCAAGATGCTGTTGAAAAAGTCTGACGAGTTGCTGCAATGCATCTTGTAGATGGGACATACTGTTGCAACTGTCCACGGCGGTGAAGGGATTGAATGCTTAAGATGATGGATGGGATGCTAAACAAGTGGGCCGCTTTGTTCTTGATGATGTTGGGCTTCCTTACATGCTGCTGGACCTATACTTGTCTAGGCATGTGGAGGTAGATGGTTTTCAGAAGTCAGGTGATGCACTATTGGCCTGAAAGCTCTCAGCCTCTGACCTGCTCTGTAGTCACAGTTGGTCCAGTTCAGTTTCTGGTTAATGGTAACCGCCAGGATGTGAACAGTGAGGTATTTAGTGATGGTAATGCAATTTTAAAAAAAAAAATCAAGGGGAGAGAGTTAGATTCTCTCCTGTTGAAGATGGTCATTAGTCACTCATCAGCCGAAACCTGAATGTATTTCAGGTCTTGTTACATGTGGACACTGACTGCTTCAGTATGAGGAATTGTGAACATTACTATACACTGTGCAATTACCAATGGACATGGTTAGTTTTGATCTTTTGACGGATGGAAGGTCAGTGATTAGATGACTTAGTGTGGAAACAGGCCCTTCGGCCCAACAAGTCCACACCGACCCACCGATGCGCAACCCACCCAGGCCCATTCCCCTACATTTACCCCATCACCTAACACTACGGGCAATTTAGCATGGCCAATTCACCTGACCTGCACATTTTTGGACTGTGGGAGGAAACCGGAGCACCCGGAGGAAACCCACGCAGACACGGGGAGAATGTGCAAACTCCCACACAGTCAGTTGCCTGAGGTGGGAATTGGTCTCTGGCGCTGTGAGGCAGCAGTGCTAACCACTGTGCCACATTTAACCCCAAAGAACTCATGCAACAAGATGTCCTGCAATAGAGACGACTAACCTCCTACTCAAAAAGGTAGGTGGATATGTCTCAAACCAGTTGAAGAGAGCCCCGCCAGGCCCTCCCCTCCTCCAGGTTTTAATGAAGGCAGGAGTTACATGGCCCTGGCTAAATCTACACTGAAGTTTAGTGAGCAGGTTATTGTTGATCAAATGCCACTTAATATTACTGTTAACAAGCTCTTCCATCACTCTGATGATAGTTCATAGGAGACTGATGGGGACATTAATGGGCTGGGATTAATTTATCCCGTTTGCACAGGATATATCTGGGCAAATTTTCCAAACAGTCAGGATGTACTGGAAAAGTGTGGATTGAGGCAGAGAGTCAGAGTCATACAACACAGAAACAGACCCTCCAGTCCAATCTGTCCATGCTGAACAAGCTTCCGAAACTGAACTTATTCCATTTACCACTATCACTTTAAATCTTACCTATTCATGTATAGTCCAATTGTCTTTGGAATGTTGTAACTGTACCTGCATACGCCACATCCTCTGGCAGTTTATTCGAAACACAAACCACATTTGGTGTTAAAAGGTTACCCCTCAGGTCCCTGTTAAATCTTTCTTCTGTCACCTTAAAAGCATTTTGAACTCTCCTACCCCAAGGAAAAGATCTTTGCTAGTTACCTTATCTATGCCCCTCATGAATTTATAAACAAGTCTTCAATACTATTGCTAGAATACTGTTAGGCCCATGACCTTTGCAATGTTCAACAGCCCAGGCTGTTTCTTGATATCATGGGGAATGAACAGTAGTAGGAGTAGAGGGCTGGCATGTAGGATGCTGTAGGATGCCCTCAGATGCAGGGCTTTTGCCCGAAATGTCGATTTTCCTGCTCAGAGGATGCTGCCTGAACTGCTGTGCTTTTCCAGCACCACTCTAATCTAGAACCATATAACTGAATGTGGTAGGCCTGCTGAGCTTAGATTTGATCCTTTGGTTGAGAGATTGCTTTTGTCTATTTATTGCACATTACTTTCACTTTACAGCACGCTTTAGTGCTGTATTCACCAGTTTTACACCTCACTTTCAGGTATGCCTGCATATCCTCCTGCTCTCTTCAATGATCCAGGGTTGATCCGCAGAAACATAGAAAATGGGAGCAGGTGTAGGCCATTCAGTCCTTCGAGCCTGCTCCACCATTCAGCATGATCATGGCTGATCATTCAACTCAGTATCCTGTTTCTGGCTTTGCCTCATGCTTCTTCATCCTTTTAGCCCAAAGAATTATGTCCATCTCCTCTAAAAAACATTCAATGTTTTGGTCTCGACCAGCCTCAGTGGCAGAGGTTCACCGCTCTAACTGAAGACATTTTTCTTCATCTCAAACCTAAAATGGCCTACACCTATCCTTAGACTGTGACCCCTGGTTCTAAACTGCTCAGTCATCAGAAACATCCTTCCTACATTTACAAAGTTTAGTCCTGTTAGAATTTTATAGGTTTGAGAGTACTCCCTCATTCACCTCAACTCCAGCGAATGTATCCTAACCAATCCAGTCTCTCTTCATATTGAAGTCCTGCCATTCCAGGAAACAATTTGACAAACCTTTGTTGCACTCCCTCCATAGTCAGAACATTCTTTCTCACATTAAGGGACCAATATTCTAAGACCTTTTACAACTGCAGCAAGACATCCCCACTCTTGTACTCAACTTCTCACAAATTGCCTTCTTCATTGCTTCCTGCAGCTTAGTCCCAATGACCGATGAAAGACACCCAAGTCTCAATGCACCTCCTCTTTCCCAATTTATTGATGTTGAGATAATCTGCTTTCCTATTTGTGTTACCCAAGTGAATAACTTAACACTTTATCTGCTATGCACTGGTCCACTCAACTTATCCAAATCACACCAAAGCATCTTTGCATCCTGTTCCTGTGCTTTTTGTTGACTATCTTCCACAATCAACTCTACCAGTTAGGTACTCAAAAGATTCCAGTAGATTTGTTGAGCACAATAAATCTTTCATAAATCCACACTAACTATCCGGTCCCATCGCTGTTTTCCAAGTGTTCTGCAACTCAATCCTGTATAGTTGACTCGTGTTTTCCCACTACTGATATTGGGCTAATTGGGGTTCTTTATTAGAGGAGTTATGAATGCTATCCTCCACTCCATAATGCTGCAGGACCACTTCCTAAATTCTCTGGGATTTAGATTATCAGGCCCCAGGGATCTCTCTCAGCAGCCTTTAATTTGAATCAATCTCCCAAACAACATTTTCATACTAATTCTGATTTCCATCTGTTCTTCCCTCTCACCAGAGAATCTGATGCACCACCTATATCTGTGATGGAAGCAAACTGATTCAAGGAAGCTAGATAATTATCCGATTAGGAGAAGGCTCGTGAAAAGCACAAGGTAATTGTTTCTTTTGTGACCTTGCATAGCCATGAGGTGCTGAACGGCTTTCTTCTTGGACATTAGTCAAACACAACATGCCTCAAAAGGTTCCTCCTCATTAACTGGTGCACAGGTGTTTAAAACTCTTAAAAGAAATTAGTGTTGCTTTGTAATATGAACTCCAATTGTCCATCACCTAATGTTTTTTCTGACGTAACTCTTTCTTGACAGCAAGGACAATATTTACCATCTCCTCATTAACCTACTATTGGAGAATTAGGGTTACTACTTTCACTATTTAGACTTCCATGAAATACTTTTTGAAAACTGCTTCAGAATATTTTTCTTCAGTTGTGGTTCATCCACATCCTACTTGGGTATTCCTACAAACTTTTCACCTCGGTGAAAACTAAAACAATTACTTTCTTTCACATTCAGACTCCAACATAGAATTCACAACCTCAAAGCCCAAGCAGTAATTTGTTCTCTGATTAAGTTGGACAAAAGAACAGCGATGTTTGATCTGAAAATTTAGTTAGCAAGCTGAAAATTTTAGTAACTGCTTTTAGTTAACAACGTGCTTTTAACAACACAAGGTGAACATGAAGTCACATGACAGAAAAAAGTAACATTTTTATACCAGTGATTCCCACACAGCATGTTCTTAGATACTATCCTCATGTGTTTTCACTACCTTGCACAGGGAATTGTTTTTTTTAAAATTCATTCTTGGAAACATAGACATCAATGACTACCCAGAGGACAGTTAGAGTCACATGCAGATCAGACCAGGTAAGAATGCAGATTTCTTCCCTAAAAGATTAATTAACCAGATGGGATTTTCCTGAAAAATTGGCAATGGCTCTATGGTCATCATTAGACTCCTTTTCCTGGTGATAATTGAATTCAAATTCTATTATGTGCCATGGCAGTTTTAAAACTAGGTCCACAGAACATTACCTGGTTTACTGTATTAATAGTCCAGTCATAATACCACAAGGAAATCACCTACCTCTAAATTCCAAGGAAATTGAAACAAATTGCATCCAAATTTCAAAGGTTTGTTTTTGATCAACAAAGGCAATGGTCAGTCCAAGTACTGACCTATTTCTTTTTGTATTTGGTTGTAATTTATTTCATTTTACAGTATTATGCAATCTACTATTGGGAATTAATTCAAGTTAGAGTGAAACTTATTGTCATGAAATGCAAGAGAAATAGGAAAGGCTACAAAAGAGCAACTCATTGACAACTCCATAAGAAGCATTACCACGACTTATGTATTTCACAACTAAGTCCCTGAATTCACATTTCACAAAAACCTGGACTGTTGGTTTAACCATGACCTGGATTTCAAAACGAAGACTCCTGATTCTCTCTGCAAGACTGCTGCATACCAGTATTACAATTAATCTTTACAACACTAAATGCAGTCAAAACAAATCTTACTGGTTTACCATTATGCAGTTCTCCTGTGATAGTGCCTTCACCTGGTGGATTGCCATCTTGATCTCTCCACTTCCAATCGATGCCCCTAACTACACGTGCACCTGGCACCATGTACTTCAGAACCTGAGAACGTACAAGGCGTCTTTGTCTCCTTAAGTTCGCTTCTGCTTCCTTAGCTGCTTTGCCTATTAAGGAATGTTAAAAAGAAATCATGATATCTCCTTTGATAGAAAAGATATGAGGGATGATTCAATTAATGGTACAGTTTATGAAAAATGTTGGTTTGTAAAACTGTCGCTCTGCATCAAATATATTAACCAACTAGCAAACACACTCAAATTTGTTTTATTACTTAGGTCATAAAGCACAAACATTGGTCCAACTCATCCATGCCGACCAAGTTTCCAAATTAAACTAGTCCCAGTTGCCTGCGTTTGGCCCATATCCTTCAATCATTTTTCTATTCCTGTACTGTCCAAATAGCTTTTAAATTTATAACTGTACCTACAATAATCACTTCCTCTGGCAGTTAATTCCACACACAAACCATCCTCTGAGAAAAGTTGCCCATCTGGTCCATTTTAAATCCTGTCACCTTAAAAATAGGCCCTCTAGCTTTAAAGTCCCTTACCTGGGAAAAGATCATTGCTATTCACTTTATCTATGCTCCCAGTGATTTTATAAAACAAGTCTTCTGTATTATTGCCGAAATACTGTGAGGCCCGCAATCTTTGCAGTGTTCAATATCTTAAGCTGTTTCTTGATATCACCCTATCTTTGCCCCGGATGCTTTTATATCTTTAAACATAGGGGCCAGATCTGCTAACAGTGCTGAATGCCAAAGTGTCATCATTGTTAAGTTTTTGCAGCAATGGGAAATCCCAATACAAACACAAACTGCAATTGCCAGTGAAGTTTAAACTTTGACAGACATACCTGAGACACCAAGAACATCTCTGGCACTGATGTCAGAGTGGGAAACCTGCACTAACCATGTGATACTTACTTCATATTGACCCCAGCATTGCTCTGTTGTTCCAGTTCAGGTGGAACTGAATGAGTAAGAGCAGATCCCTAAACATTTACATTCAACACCTGTTGCAGAACCCCGAATTGCTTCCATGACCAGAACTTCAAACCCGAACGCGACATCTGATATCACGAAAGGGGCCACAGCTGCTCCTCACCATCGTTCTTGTCGATGGCTACATTGAAGCACACTGCTCCTGAAGACCTGCCTGCTAGGCCACAGAAATAAGCTCACAATCAGTAGCAAGATCCCCGGCAATGTTGTTGACCATGTGAGTTGGGTTAGGATCTCATTATTCTCTCAAAGACTTGAATAAAATCAATTCTTGCTCACTCTGGAGAAAGTTACGAAGCTTTGCCTATGTAATACAGGCTTAGAAATACAACTGTTGTCCAAGAAACTGCCTATAACAGGTTTACAAATCACAGAATGGAGATCTTATGGGAACTGCTTTTCCTTTATTTTTATCTTTAACTCGTCAAGACAGATACAAATATGCCAAATTTCATAGTGAGCAAAAGCTTATAGTGCCTGATAAAGAATGCCTAATGGCTGGCTTAAGGGCCTCTGATGAAGGCATTGCTCGAGAATCCAGGGAGATTTTGTTCCCTATCCTTCCATTTAATTTAGAAATGGTCAAATGCTTGGCTACAATACCTTTTCCTGCCAAAGACAAGTTCTTATGTAAAAATATTTGTAATGTGAGGAATTACATTAAAAATAAATTTAATTGAGTCAGAGCTCACAATGGCTAGCAAGCTTATTTGAGCTCCATATATGCAGTTCTCTGTACACCTGGTAGGCCTCCATCTGCACTGGACAAACAAATCCACCAACTGGCATACCTCTCATGTGCGCTAAAACAGTCCACACAGAAAAAACTGAGCATTACAATTAGAAAAATTTAGGTTCACTCCACAACCAATAACTTCAAAAAACAAATGAACTGCCTGGCATCCAAAAGGAAGAACCAAATAGGTTTCTTTGTTTAGACTGTTATAATGCAACACAAGAACTCAAATAGATATGAAACAAACTATATTTAATGGGCAAATATACAAACTAGTTTGGCAGGGGTGTGGGAATCAGAGCCACATATCGGAAGGGGGGGGGGGGGGGGGGGGGGGGGGGGCAGTTGCAGATAGGGCAGTGACAGGATGTAGTGAATCTATCGGGAAGGTTTCTCACGCGATGAAACAAAGATTGGTTAAGGTGTGTCTGCTTTAACGCAAGAGTGTCCGAAATAAGGAGCATGGATCAGTCCTTGAGACTACAATGTTGTGGCCGTAAAGGAGACGCGGGTTCCACAGGGGCAGGAATGGTTGCTTGATGTTCCAGGGTTTAGAACATTTAAAAAGAACAGGGAGGGTCTAAAAAGAGGAGGGGGTGTAGCATTGCAAATCAGAGTGTGCATCAGAAACAGCTACAGAAACAAAGGTTGTCGAGGAAGGTTTGTCTAATGAGTCAGTATAGGTGGAAGTTAGGAACAGCAACATAACAGACACCTCATTGGTGGTTTTCAACAGCCCCTAATAGCAGTAGAGAGATTGAAAAACTCATGGGCTGGCAGATTTTGGATAAATGCAGATGTAGCAGGGTTGCTGTTATGGGTGATTTCAACTTTCCCTATAATCGACTGGAACCTCCTCAGTGCAGATGGTTTGGATGGAGCAGTTTTTGTCAGGTGTGTTCAGGAGGGTTTCCTTAGTCAGTATGTAGACAGAGCAATGAGGGGAGAGGCCATTTTGGATTTGGTGCTCAGCAATGAGCCAGGACAGGTGTCGGATCTCACGGTGGGAGGACACCTTGGTGACAGTGATCACAACTGCTTCACATTTACCATAGCCTTGGAGAGGAAAAAGAACAGTTCCTGAGGGAAGATATTTAATTGGGGGAAGAGGAAATTATGACACTATCCGAAAGGAGTTGGGAAGTACAGACTGGGGGCAATTGTTGCACAGAAAGGGCACAGCAGACATGTGGAAACGGTTTAAGGAGCAGTTGTTGCGAGTGATGCGCGAATTTGTTCCTCTGAGACAGGTAAGAAGACTTTAGATTGAGGAACCTTGGATGACAAGAACAGAGAAGCTTCTTGTCAAAAGGAAGAAAGCAGCATACGTAAGGTGGCGTAAGCAAGGATCTAGCACGGCTTTAGAGGAAGACAGGCTTGCTAGAAAGGAGCTCAGAAATAGACTGAGGAGAGCCAAAAGGGTGCACGAAAAAGCCTTGGCAAGAAGGATTAGGGAGAACCCAAAGGCATTTTACTCATTCACAAGGAATAGGAGAATTATCAGGGAGAAAGTAGGGCTGATCAGGGATAGCGTAGGGAACTTGTGCATGGAGTCTGAACAGATAGGGGAAACCCTAAATGAGTTTTTTTGCTTCGGTTTTCACTAAGAAAACGGACCTTGTTGTGAATGAGAACTTTGAGGAGCTGAGATACAGGCTTAACATTAAGATTGATGAAGTTGATTTGCTGGAAATTTTGGCAAACATGAAGATTGATAAATCCCAAGGGTCAGACCAGGTTTATCGTAGGCTGCTCCGAGAAACAAGAAAGGAGGCTGCTAAGGCTGGCGAAGATCTTTGCCTCCTCACTTTCCAAGGGAGTCGTACAGAGGATAGGAAGGAGGCAAATGTTGTTCCTCTTTTTAAGAAGGGTAATAGGGAAATCCCTGGCAATTACAGACCAGTCAGTCTTACATCTGTGGGCAAAGTTTTGGAAAGAATTCGGAGGGATAGGATTTATGACTATTTGGAAACGCATGGCGTGATTAAAGGCAATTAGCATGGCTTTGTGAGGGGCAGGTCATGCCTCACAAATCTTATTGAGTTCTTCAAGGAGGTGTCAAGACAGCAAGGCATTTGTTAGGGTCCCCCATGGTAGGCTCATTCATAAAGTTAGGAAGTATGGGATACAGGGAGATTTGGCTATCTGGATTCAGAATTGGTTGGCTGATAGAAGGCAGAGAGTGGTTGTAGATGAAAAGTATTCTGCCTGGAGGACAGTGTTGAGCAGGGTCCTGTAGGGCTCTGTTTTTGGGCCTCTGCTCTTTGTAGTTTTTATAAATGACTTGGATAAGGAGGTTGAGGGGTGGGTTAGTAAATGTGCAGATGACACAAAGGTTGGAGGTCAATAGTATCGAGGGCTATTGTAGGCTGCAGCACGACAGACAGGATGCAGAGCTGGGTTGAGAAATGGCAAATGGAGTTCAACCTGGATAAATGCAAAGTGATGCATTTTGGAAGGTCAAACTCAAATGCTGAATACAGGATTAAAGACAGGTTTCTAAGCAGTGTGGAGGAACAGAGGGATTGTGGTGTTCAAGTAGATGGATCCCTCAAAGTTGCAACCCAGTCGATAGGGTTGTTAAGAAAGCATATGGTGTTTTGGCTTTCGTTAACAGGGGGATCGAGTTGAAGAGCCACGAGGTTTTGCTCCAGCTCTACAAATCCCTGGTGAGACCACACTTGGAATACTGTGTCCAGTTCTGGTTGTCCTACTATAGGAAAAATACAGAGGCTTTGGAGAGGGTGCAAAGAAGGTTTACCAGGATGCTGCCTCGATTGGAGGGCTTGCCTTATGAACAGAGGTTGACTAAGCTTGGACTTTTCTCTCTGAAGGAGGAGGAAGAAGAGGTGACCTGATCGAGGTATACAAGAAAATGAGAGGAATGGATAGAGTCAATAGCCAGAGACTTCTCCGCAGGGCAGGACTGACTGGTATGAGGGGTCACAGTTTTAAGATACAAGGAGAAAGGTATAGTGGGTGCATCAGAGGAAGGTTCTTGATGCAGAGACATGCACATGGATAGCAGTGAATTGAGAGGCGCGTAGGTTGTTAGTTTATTTTAAATTAGGATTAATCCTCGGCACAACTTCATGGGCCAAAGGGCCTGTTCTGTGCTGTGCTTTTCTATGTTCTACTTTATAAAATTAAAGAAAAAAGGTACAAAAGCAAAGTATGTGGGCGAAAATCTGAAATACCTAGTAGGTGAGGCAGCATTGTTGACAAAAAGCCAAATTAATATTTCAGGTGAAGAGAGCCTTTTGTTAGAACACTTCTGATAGACTGAGGTGGACAAAGTTTAAAAAAAATCACAACACCAGGTTATAGTCCAACAGGTTTATTTGGAAGCACTAGCTTTCAGAGCACTGTTCCTTCATCAGATAACTAGTGGGGCAGGATAAGACACAGAATTTATAGCATAAGATCACAGTGTCATGAAACTGAAACGATATGTTGAACAACCTAGATTGCTGTTAAGTCTTTCAGCTTTTAGAATGGGTTGCAGGTTTCGGTTCATAAATATGAAAATCCCAGAACTTCTTTTAAGTCACACTCTTGAGTTAAGATTAGATTAGATTGCATACAGTGTGGAAACAGGCCCTTCGGCCCAACAAGTCCACACCGACCTTCCGAAGAGCAACCCACCCAGACCCATTCTTCACCTAATGCTATGGGCAATTTAGCATGGCCAATTCACCTAACCTGCACATTTTTGGACTGTGGGAGGAAACCGGAGCACCCGGAGGAAACCCATGCAGACACAGGGAGAATGTGCAAAGTCCACACAGACAAGTTGTCTGAGGTGGGAATTGAACTCGGATCTCTGGCACTGTGAGACAGCAGTGCTAACCACTGTGTCACTCGTAAACTTAAGGTTTTATTTTAAAAAAAAGGTGATATCTCAGGTCAGACAATGCATTAAACGTGCGAGGTTAGTGTCTGTCTTTATCCCAATCTTGAGTCAGGATGGTTCTATTGCCAAAGTAGGATTTTTTAAAACTATGATATTGATTGACTGCCTACAGATTATGTGCTTTTTGAGCAAAACAGAATGTATCTGCAAATAAAATTCTGCAAGTGCAAATTCACCCCATAGACTTAGATTTGCGTGCGAGAGTGCATACGAGAGAGAGAGACACACAATGTGCATGACATGAACCCAAGGTCCTGGTTGAGGCCATCCTCATGGATACCAAACTTGGCTATCAGCCTCTGCTCGGCCACTCTGCGTTGTTGCGTATCCCGAAGTCCACCTTGGAGGGTGGTCACCCGAAGATCCGAGACTGAATGTGCCTGACTGTTGAAGTGTTCCCTAACTCGGAGTGTGTTGTGCAGTGCCCATTCATCCGTTGTCGTAGCGCCTGCTTGGTGTCACCAATGTACCATGCTTTTGGAGCATCCTCACCTGCAGTGTATGAGATAGACAACACTGGCAGAGTCACGAGTACTTGCCGCATACATGGTGAGTAGTGTATGTGGCAGGTACTCGTGACTCAGCCAATGCTGTTTCTCTCATACATGCAGGCAAGGATGCCCCGAGGCATGGAACATTGCTAAGACCAAGCAGGCGCTACACAACAGATGAATGGACACCGCACAACATTCGGCAGACAGGGGTGTTCCCTCCCAGTCGGGGAACACTTCAGCAGTCAGGGGCATTCAGCCTTGGATTTTCGGGTGACCACCCTCCAAGGCAGACTTCAGGATACGCAAAAACGCAGAGTGGCAGGGCAGAGGTTGATAGCCAAGTTCGGTACCCATGAGGATGGCCTCAACAGGGATCGAAGGTTCATTTCACACTACAGATGACCCCACTACACAATACACTCTCTAGCACACACTTTACCAAGAATGTACCCACATGAATGACACACACAAACACGTCTATGGTGTGAATTTATATTTGCAGATACATTCTATTGTGCTCAAGAAGCACACAATCTACAGGCAGTCAATCCATGTCATATTTTATAAATTCCACTTTGGAAACAGAACCAGTCTGACTTTGGATTTTGATATAGACAGATTCTAACCTCACACTTTTAATGCACTGAGTTGAGATGTCAATTTAAAAAAAAACCTTCAGTTACCTTGAGAATGTGACTTAAAAGTAGTTCTGGGACTTGCATATTAATGAACTGAAACCTGCAACCCATTCTAAAAGACGAAAGACTTAACTGCAGTCGAGCTTTGTTCAATATATCACATCAGCTGCATGACACTGTAATCTATTGCTATAAATTGCTATTGCATCTGTGTCCTATGGTCCTGCTCCACAGATATCTGATGGAGTAGCGCTCTGAAAGCTTGTGCTTCCAAATTAGAATGGATTAGAACCTGGCATTGTCTGATTTTTAACTTCTCATAAAGATCATCTCCACCTTAATTCCTTCTGCATTAAGTGAAGCAACTTAAGTCTGCCTTACAAAACCATCCCACTGGGTGCTGCATTTTTTAAGAGATACATAGCACGTCAGGGACAGTCCACAAACACTCTTGGCTTTCAGTAGATACTCATCCCTAACATGAATTCAAAACTCCGTGTACTTCAAAATTGTTCCTACTTAGCCAGAGTTTCTCCAGATACAGATAGTCCTTCTATAGCGCAATGGTGACATTTTTGTGCAACCGCGCATTATAGAAAAATTGCACTTTAGAAACAGCGCTTGACATGTTGGCATAACAGCCAACACATGATTTAAAAAGTTCATGCTTTAGAAACAGCGCCCCCAATTCGTCAATTGAGTTAGTGATTTTTGCATTAACGAAACAGACGTTATAGCAGAACGACCTGTACGATCACCAACAGCACAGTGTTACACAAAAGACTTTCTGACCCTTAAATCTTCAAATGCATGGCCTTTCGCTTCTCTTTCATGAATGCTCAGAAACTGAATGGTCAGAAGCATCCTGGTTGGCTGTGTTCCCATAGTCACATTGCTTTTGTTTCTGCACCTCAAACAGTAATTGGCTTTATCTGTGAAATACCGTGAAGAAAGGTATTAAAACTGCCAACCCAATTCAATTAATTGCTGCAACCTCTCTCCTACGGTAAACAAGATTATATAGACAAACAGATGTCTCCAAACTGATGCTTTGATCAGAGTTCCAAGTACATTTTAAAATAACATTGAACTTAACAGGACAATGATACATTGAAGGTGAATTGAATAAATTAATTAGTAAAACTGTATGCATTAAAAATAATTGAAATTGTTAATGCTTTACAGCAATTGTCTCACCTAGTTGGTCTTCGCATACACCAGAGACTGTCCCATACAATTCAAATCCAGAGAGGGAGAGGTAATGAGTCTGCCCACTGGCATTTTTACCCATTTGTTTAATTCGAATATGTCTCCATCCCTGTTTCTCATCCTTTGGAGGATCCAAAGGCCATGTTGCTGTAGACCTAGAACATGTATTTTAAATCGGGTCAAGAATTATCAAGACATTTAGCCAGTTCAATTCAAAAATGACACCTTTCCAAAAATGTTAAGTCTTTCGATCAATGTTATCCACCAATCGGATTATTCAATTCAGATAAATCTAAAATTGACCATTGAGTGTAAAAAACAAGTTTTAGGATCCACACTAGCTCTTCATACTGCTGGAAATTTTTTAACTTATGCATTCAAAAAGGCGGCTACATCATTATTAAGTCAGTGTCAGAAATATGAAGCATTTAACAGGGTCATTTAATATTTAATTTGCCATTATAAAATTAAGATTCAAGTCTGCAAAAATTTGTTTTTAAATGTTTGCTTTCAGAAAAATATTTGATTAGAGATCTGGTACAGAAGGTACAGGGCTCAAGTTCATTTCTGAGCAAAGCAAAGGGACCAGAAAAACAACTTAAAACCTGGAGGTTTCCAGAAACGTACAGATATCAGGGCAATAATCAGATCTTCCATACTGTTCAAGTTTAACACTTCATTCGTATTTTCACCTTTCACTCTGTCGATCATAACCCTCCAGGTTGAATCGACAATCTTTATCCTTTGAATGTTAACTTATCTATAGCCACTTGTAATTTCAATGGCGTTGTAAATCCCTCCAAGTTAAAAGTACCCATGCTTCAGATTTTAGATTCTTAAACAATTAAGGTACCAATTCCCACATCCATCCATTAACAAGATTACTGATCATTAAAGAGGTGAACTGGGTGAAAAGCATGAAGGTGGACAGGGTTCATAGAGCAGAAAATCGTCCTGGTGGGCATGTCCAATTAGAGGTGGAATGTTGGAGGGATGTGAAAGGATCTGTGGAGGATGAAGCATGGAAAATTCAGATCAGTGTCAAGTTTGGTGGCATCAAAAGCTAGGCAATAGAACAGCTGAAAACAATCTCCGTACATGTGGTTACACATTTTGGTGTCAGAAAAAGCTTTGCCAAATGAGGCAATACCAGGTAAAGTGCAAGAGGAAAGAGTTTTGAGGCTTTAAGATCACAAGATAAGTCATTGAGAGTAATTTCTCAAAGATATAAACTGTTTAAAAAAAAAAATGGACTATTGAGCATAGAATGAAAGTCAAGATGTACTTCCATACAAAGTCCACTAGGGCAGGGAGATGCTTTGGGCTGCAAACTATTGGAAAGGAATGATGAAAACAGAAACAAAGCACAAATTCACTAGTCCACCAATATGTAAGAAATATTAATAAGAAATAATATAAATGTATCACTAAAGCAATATATGTTTTTTTGGAAGCCTGTTTTACAAAATCTGGTGAGTGAAGGGACAAAGAAGCAAATGAAGGGACAATTTGATACAGCTGTTAAAATTATGTGACAAGCTGCTTCCAATAATTAAAGGCTCCACATTAAATGGGATGCATTGCATTCATTTGTGGATGTATGCATCACTGCCAATACTAGCATCTATTGCCCATCCTTAACAGTGTACCACCACCATCTTGAACTGTTGCAATCTAAGTGATACAAGTACAACTATGGGCAGGGGAGAGAGTTTGAGAATTTTAACCAAATTACTGTGAAGAAACAGTGACTATAGTTACAGTAGAGCATGCGATTTGGACTCAGATGGTGGACTTGTGCCTTGGAAATAGTCGACAGGCTTGAGTGCCAGATGACGTGTTATGCACGACAGAATTCCGGGCCTCAGACCTACTAATAGTGATGGTGGGGGAATTGAGAAATGGTAATGCCGCATGCAGGCAGTGATTGCTTCAGTATCTGAACAGTTGCAGTCAATGAAGGGAAAAATCACTGATGAAACAGCTAAAAATGGTTGGATCTGAAGCTTTTCAGAGAAATTCAGTAATATTGAGGGATTCACTGGTTTCCAAAAATCATCTTCCATTATGATAGGTATGACTCTTGCCAGTTGATGTGACTGTAGTTGGCCAAGTTGGATTTGTCCACCATTTTTATTATCCGGACATGGCGGGGCAATTTTCCACCATCAGGAGGAGATTAAATGGTGAGGATAGCATAAAGGCTGCTACACAAGGGACATAGGTAGGGGCAAAAGATCTGCAAATGGAGTGAAAATTAGGACAAATGGGAACTTGTAAATTTTGACAAGAAGATTTTTTTGTGTGAATGGTGAGAGATTGCACCACTTGGAAATAGAGAAATCTGTATGTCCTGATGTATCAATTGCAAGAAAGGTAGTTGAAGGCACAGCAAGTAATTCGGAGAGCAAAGAATGCTTTTTTCTAAAAAACGTTGAGGGTAACATTGGCCAATACCAGCAAGAGCACAGCTGATGTATTGGCCACCTTATTTAAAAGGGTGCACATGCGTTGGATGAAGTTCTAAGAAAGTTTGGTTCACATATATAATGGGCAGGCTATTTTATGAGGAAGAGCTGGACAGGCCAGAGCTGTATGCATTGGAATTCAAAAGAGTAAATGATGGTTTGAGTGAAACATACAAGATTCTCCGGGAACTTAAACTGCTGGTGGAAAGGATTTCTCTTTTAGGGGTCACAGACTTTAAAAAGAAATTTGGCAATTTAAGGGTGGAGATAAGGAATCTTTTAGGTGGGAATGCAGAGTCGAGGTGAAAATCAGATCAGCCACTGTATTATCGAATAGTGGAGAGAACTTGGAGAGCCCGGTGACCTATGCCACTAATATTGCATCGTCCTATTTGGATACAGTCAATGTAGAGGATAAACACCAGTAGAGAGAGAGTTGTGTCAATGTACTGGTTTTGCATTATATATCCATGTAATTCATCAAAACTTGAGTTGCAATTTCCATTTCTCAATATTATAATAGCATTTGATTATAATTTTTCCTAATTCTGCTGACTCACCCTGGTTCATTCAAGCTGCAATCATCCACATGAGTGTAGAGAGTTGTCCAGTTTTGTCCATCTTTGGAAACTTGAAAAACCCAGTTCCGCAGGGCAGACCGACCATAACCACGTGCATGTCGCAAAGTATATGCTGACGGGATCACCCAAAGACCAAGATCAATTGCAAACCAAGCATTCTTATCATCATTCGTGTGACAGTTAAGGGCTGAGCTGTCACGACTTAAAATATCTTCCAATCGTCCATATGGTAAATTCCTCCCTTCCGAAGATGTTACAACCACCAAGCCATAAGCTGCAGGATTCACCCACTCATATGCAGTTCTGCAATTTAACATTAGGATTCTTAAATAAGAAATTCAACAAAAATCTTATAATTGTGGCTATATTATTGACAGATCATTACTCCCATTCCCCATATTACTTATGTCGTATCACCTCCATGACTGAAAATTATTCTCCTATAATTTACTTAATACACTTCAAATCGATTACCTCAGCTGAAGTAAATACCCTCACTCAAAAGCAAGTATACCGGTCGCGAGACATAGCAGCTGCTGTCAATTGTACAGCATACTGTAAGATAGAATCCAAATGATGGATAAAATTTGCATCAGCTATAAATCACAACTTGGATGGAGGTTTCTAAACAGTGCAGTATGAGTTACTCTTGCTCATTGTTGCAAAACTGAAAGATGTGGGACTATTACATGGAATCTCCAACATAAGCAAATCAGGTACAGATGGAAGGAGCACAGGAAATCATGTAGCCAGTGTCTCAAACTCAAAACAGCTTTACAAGAAACCTTTTCTACTTGGATTACGGTGAAGGAAAATGGTCAAATGCAGAATACATTTGAGGCACTCTGTATAAAATTATTCAGTGTGCAAACCTTCCCCAAATAAACAACTGATGTGCCAAATGGTTAACTCAAGAACTGAGATTTTCCACATATACATTTATGAAATATTTAAGTTTTTTTTAGAAAATGCATCAATTTCAGAAAACCTTAGTTTATCTTACTTTGCATTTGTCCCAATCCAGTATATTATTCCATTTTCATCAAAATTATGCTGGTGCCGAAAAGTAAATATTTGTCCTTCACGTAGTTTACGCACAAAGACAAATGTCGATCTATCAAAATCATACCACTGTTTTGCCACCTGCACCAAAAAAAATTGAAGTTAGAACCCAAGTTTGTTACATTTTCACTTATTCTTTAATATCCTTTTAAGAGATTATTGGCCAGTGCAGAGTATAGGAATTCCGTGGTCATGTTGCAGCTGTACAAGGCATTGGTTGGGCCCCTTTTCGAATACTGCGTTCAATTCTGGTCTCCTTGCTATAGCAAAGATGTTGTTAAACTTGAAAGGGTGTAGAAAAGATTTACAAGGATGTGGTTGGCGTTGGAGGGTTTGAACTATAGACAGAGGTTAAATAGGCTGGGGTTGTTTTCCCTGGAACATCAGAGATGGAGGGACGACAGCAGAGAGATCTATGAAATCATTAGGGGTATCGATTGGGTGAATAACTAAAGTCTTTTCCCGAGGTAAGGGAATCCAAAATTACAGGGCATAGCTTTAAGGTGAGAGGGCAAAGATATAAAAGGGACCCAAGGGGCAACTTTTCCTCACAGACCGTGGTGCATCTATGGAATGAGCTGCCAGAGGAAGTAGAGGAGGCAGGTATGATTACAATATTTGAAAGGCATCTGATGGGTATATGAACAGGAAGGATTTGGTGACATACGGCCAAATGCTGGCAAATGGGATTAGATTAATTCAGGATATTTTGTTGGCCTGGATGAGTTGGACCAAAAGGTCTGTTTCCATGCTGGACAACGCTTAGACTCAGTACTTGGACTTTTGGAGTCATTACATCAGTTTATTTACCATTTTAAGAAGATACTGCTCCAAGGATTCAACAGTGGCCAATGGTTCCATTTTCAGCATTCTTCCAGTTCTGTCTATCAATGACGTTTCTCCAGGAGCACGTTCCAATCTAAACCTCAGCCTTCTCGTCAGGATCTTGACGGGAGGAAAAGCAGACTAAAAAGATTAGTAGAATTGCTCCTAAACTTCAAAGTTAAATGCAACAAGTGTCCACATGACTACCTACAAAATTTGAATTAAAATACAAACTTTGCTTAAAAAGTAATAGCTAATGTCAGGTGGGAACATGAAACAGAAGAGAATCTGTACAAAATCTGAAATGTCAAATAGTCCTAGACCTTTTCAGTCTCCATACAGTGAGCAGATTAACAGTTTTACCAGGACATTTGCACTGAAGGCCACATGCCAAATCAAAAGAGTTACAGATTTGGCCATCAAGATTGCTTGTAGCAAATAAATATTATTCCTTTAGTATTTAAGAACAAAACGCCAATCACAAAAAATGTGCAACTCTATAAATATCAAGGAGTAACTTCAAAATACTACATGAACAGACAAATACATCCAATGCTCTAGGGAAACAAAAGAATAGAGTTCATCATTAAATATTCTCTCACATACCTGCAAGTTATATGAAGAGCCAGGGGTATCATACAGATGCAGAGGCAGCCTCTCAATAGATTCTAACACAGCTATGAGCTTTCGAACAAGGGCAACAGCTGGCTGACTAAAAAGAAAATGCTGTTACAAAATTAAAATAAATTGTTTACAAAATAAACATTTCTTAAGAAAAGCTCCATCTACCTTTCTTCATCTTCATTTTCACTGAATGCAGTTTTGAAAACATTTATTCGCTCCATTAGTTGGCTACAATCTTGCTTCACATCTAAGTCCACATTCTACAGAGTGAAATAAAATAAGTGAATTTTGCAAATAACAAAGCAGATCCACAACAAACAAGGGCTCTTTCACAAACTCATACTAACATTGTTGAGGACCGTAAGTAGCGCTTGTACCAGCCCACTGCTGCACATCTCATAGGGTGATATGGTGTTTTCATCCTTTAATAGTACAATCAAGTTCTCCAAGGCAGTTTTCATTAGATCCCTCCATGTAGCCTCTCCATCCACACCCTGGAAAACAAAATGCATCATCTTTTCATCTTGAAATGTTCACCATTTCTGGCAAAGATAAACATTTGCAGAATGATCAGTAATATTATAATTTCGACTTTTCACCTGGGCAACCTCTGAAGTATAATAAGAGACACATCATTTTCACTTGCTAAGGAACATTCTGACATGCTGGAGTTTACAAGGTTGAACAAATAGTCCGAATATGACAAGAACTAGTCATCAACATAGTCTTTATCAGAATGTGTGCAGCAGTAACCTCCATATTTCTACAGGATTTAAATGTCTGCAGCAGCTTAGAAGGGGTAGCACACCAAAAATACAAGTTTGCAACAATTTGTAAAACTCAGTCAGAAGAACGGTGTCTGCAAAGCTCTGTGGGACTCAGGAAAAATGCATGTTCATCAACCAAGATGTGATAATGCTCCTGAAAGAGGGAGGCATTACATAGATAATACGATATCCCACTACAGCAGAATATCAGTGGTCAAGGAAATTCTTAGCAATTCAACCATTACCCTTTTGGCTATGTTAAAATGACGTACCTGAATTTTTCAAATATGCAAACTTAGCATGCCTGCGATTCACTTTTAAATTACTTCAGCAGTACAATGAAGCAATGAATTTGTACTTGCAGAGTTACATTGTACTTTGCTTAAAAACTGCATGCATTCATGTAGAACTCTGTTATCTCACTTTTTAGATTAGAATCGATCTAAACATCATTGCATTGACAAAGAACACAGGGGGCCAACACCTTCAACATATTGTCTAGCTATCACCGTTGTTAACAGCTAACCCGAGAAGGCAACTTTTAAAAAAGATTTTGTGATTTACACATGAAAGAAGTGAAACTATCACTATCTAACAGATGAAAGGCTTAACAATCAATTTTTCAATGTATAATTTCAGTTACATCACACTAAATTTTTTGCTATAAATTCTGTGTTACTATCGAGCCCTCCACTATCACCTGATGAAGGAGCGTCGCTCCGAAAGCTAGTGTGCTTCCAATTAAACCTGTTGGACTGTAACCTGGTGTTGTGAGATTTTTAAATTTGAGGCAAAGTTACCTTGAATGTACCCCTAGTCTTGACTTTCAAGTAGTCCTTCATAGATATCTTTGTATGCTTTCACCCTACTCAAAGTCTCATTTTACACAGCTGCTTTTCTTAGCTCTCTTCACACATTATACCAAAACTCTGATGAAACTGCACCACTGTATTTGTTATGAAAGAAGAATGCAGCCCTTCACAGTGCAATTCCCTTTTGGGGAAACTTATGGGGCAAGTGGAGGATCCAAAAAAAAATTAAGAATGTCTCTTTCCATTGAGACATGCAAATTCAATTCCTCATCCACTATTTCAATCTCTCTACTTCCTCTAAATGTTCCTTACAAAGACACAAAAGAACAAGAAATGACAATTTCATCATAATCGAGTCTTGACAGTTGTTCAGAATGATCAACATAATTTATTCACAACATCCTTCTAATTGCAATAAGTTAGCAACAGCAATCTGGGCTTTCAGGAGAATTTAAAGAGAGTCCCAGAGCATAGCTTACTGGGTACTGACCATAAAGGGGATTCATGTTACTGACCTATTGGTCACATTTTAGGAGAAAGTGAAGACAGCAGATACTGGACATCAGAGTCGAATGTGGTGCTGGAAAAACACAGATCAGGCAGCAGAGGAGGAGAACTGCCGTTTTGGGCATAAGCCCTTCATCAGGAGATTTTAATCAATTAGCTGCTAAGTGTAGAGGAACTGATCACACAAGCCCCACCCTGAAACAGACGTCCCATTATCAATATCCTATGGATGCTTTTATAGCACAGCATGCATTTAGATAGACTGGCAAAGTCTATGACCAAAACTCCGAACAGCAAAATTTGATAGATACCTGAATTACGTTTGGATTTCAATTAAAATGGTCTGGAAAGCAATAGCAATATTAAGTACCAAATATTATTACAGAAGCCAGTTAATCTTAAATCCACATATTCCAACATATGAATTTTACTTACTTGTCTGTTAGCATGAAGCTCCCATGCACTCTCAAGTTGTGTTGCTATGTTACGCAATGTGACCACCACACCTCGAGGCATACTTTCCACAGCCTTAAAATGATCATCATATAAATCTCTGGCCATGGTTCTAACCTGCAAAGAAAAATTGGTTAAAAATTATTTCAAAATAATATATTCCTATTTAATTAAGTAATTCCTACATGAGGTAAAAGCACCTGGGTATTGGGAGTAACAGCATGAAAAGAGAATTTACTAACAGGAAACATGGTCAGTCAGGCAAGTTGGTCACTGTTAGATCGGCAAACTAACTGAAAGACTGAAACCCAGAACTCCAGCTTGTGTAGCTGGTAACACATTTAAAAAAAAAATTCATGGGAAAAAGGGCATTGGAGTCTGGGACCGAATTTATTTCTAATCTCTATTTGCCTTTGAGAAGTGGCTGTGAGCTGCTTTTTTGAACCACTGCAATCCATCTGGTGTAGGTAAATCAGCAGTGCTGTTAGGAAGGGAGTTTCAGGATTTTGACCCTTCACTGAAAAAACTGCAATATAATTCTAAGTCAGGATAGTCAGTGTCTTGAAGGGGATAATGGTGTTCCCATGTATCTGCTGCCTTTGTCCTTCTAGATGGTAGCCGCTGTGGGTGTGAAAGGAGCCTTGGTGAACTTCTGTGTCGATGGTACATGCTGCTGCTACTGAATAACAGGGGTGCTGCCCACATCTTAACTTGCGCCAAGATATGTTCACCTGTCATCTAAACACTTGAGGAACTACATTTGCCTCCAGCAATCAAAGACTCATTTTGAATCATCTTCATTTTCAAATCACTTTACTGCCTTGGCCCCCTGTAACCAGCTTCACAACCCTCCAAGATATCAGTGAGTCTTTAATTCTTACCTCAAGCATCCCTAACTTTAATGGCTTCATTGAGGGATGGATTAACAAAGAAGCTCATGCTAATATAAGTGGTCAACATCATTCATGTTAGTAAATAATTTCATTTACATTTCAAATTGAATGCAAACTCACCTTCTGTTTAGTTTTCTCCAGTTTTGATTTTAGCTTTCTACCTCTTTTACCGGTCCAGCCAGCTACAAATTCCGATCCTTGAAAATAAAAGATAAGCTTTAAATCAATTTATTCTTCTCCCAATGAAGATTTGCATTTATACATTTTAACATTACAACGCAGTACAGGCCCTTTGGCCCTCGATGTTGTGTCACCCTGTCTTACTAATCTGAAGCCCATCCATCTACACTATTCCATTTATATCCATTTGCCTGTCCAATGAAGACTTAAATGAACTTAAACTTGGCGAATCTACTACCATTGCAGGCAATGCATTCCATATCCTTACTACTCTGAGTAAAGAAACTACCTCTGACATCTGTCTTATACCTATCTCCCCTCACTTTAAAGCTGTGTCCCCTTGTGTTTGCCTTCCCCATGCTTGGAAAAAGGCTCTCCCTGTCCACCCTATCTAACTCTGATTATCTTGTGCGTATCTATTAAGTCACCTCTCAACCTTCTTCTCTCCAGCGAGAACAGCCTCAAGGCCCTCAGCCTTTCCTCGTAAGACAAATTCTCTCCATAACAGGCAACATCCTAGTAAATCTCCTCTGTACCCTCTCCAAAGCTTCAACATCCTTCTTATAATGCGGTGACCAGAACTGTACACAATACTCCAAGTGTGGCCGCACCAGAGCTTTGTACAGCTGCAGCATAAGCTCCTGGTTCCAGAATTCAATCCCTCTATTAATAAAAGGCCAAAACATGCCTTCTGAACAACATGCCTGTCAATCTGAGTGGCAACCTTCAGGGAAGTGTGTACACGGACACCAAGATCCCTCTGCTCATCCTACCATTAGCCCAGTACTCTGCGTTCTGACTACTCCGTCCAAAGTGTATCACCTCACACTTGTCCACATTAAATGCCATTTGCCACCTCTCAGCCCAGCTCTGCATCCTACATCTTTCCGCAACCTACTACATCCTTCATCACTATTCACAACTCCACTTACCTTAGTGTCGTCGGCAAATTTGCTAACCCACCCTTCTATGCCCTCATCCAGGTCATTTATAAAAATGACGAACAGCAGTGGACCTAACACTGACCCTTGTGGTACACTGCCCAAGATGAACATGCTCCATCAACTACAACCCTCTGTTTTCTTTCAGTAAGCCAATTACTTATCCAAACTGCTGTCTCCCACAATTCCATTCCTCCGCATTTTGTATAAGAGCCTACTGTGGAGAACCTTATCGAACGCCTTGCTGAAATCCATATACACCACATCAACTGGTTTACTCTCATTTATGATCACAGGATCAGTCAAAGGATTGCAATCATTGTTATCAGGTAGGAAAGATAAAAATATTTTTATATCACAGTCGACAATTGCATCTGCATCCTTACCAAGTGACGTTTCTGCAGTAAATGAATGCTTGGTTCCCCGATTGGACTCAAACACAAATCCAGGCAGATCCTCCTTCAATATAGTGGCCTGCTGACCATCAGAATTGTGTATTGCAATTTCTCCTTCCTTTAGACAGGTAAGGGACCAGTTTCCTACAGTAAGTTTTGTTGGCCCAGGTGCAGTCAGAATGGGTTGGCTTGTGGTTGCTGGTTTGACTTGACTTCGAGCCCGTTGCAACTTCTCCAAGAATTCACTTCTGCTTTCTGTCACACAGATAGACAAAATTATTTCACACAGCTGTCAGGTCTTCATTACCACTGTAAACAGCAAAACCATGCTAATAATAATGGTTAAATCAATTACCTAAACCTTTGCACTGTAAATGCCAAAATAGGATCTCAATTTTTGTTACTTTGTAGCAGTCTTACAGGTTGGACTCCATGTTATACCTTAACGTTTACAATACATTGGTCCATAACTGAACATTGACTGGTTTACTTAAGTTGCCACTTATTTTTAGTTGCAATATAGTAAGGAGAGTAGCATTAAGCAGAACCCAGGAACATTCCCACAAAGAGAAAAAAATCCACTATTTTCACAAAATGCTACAGCTTCTTGGATACAAGTGAAAATATTACCTTAGAGAAAAATGGGACAAATATACCACTTGAGTATAACACAAAGACCAGACTGCCTATGGCTAATCAAAGGAAACCAGTATGTAATTAGTACACACACATTTTGGGAAAATAGCAACTCATGCTCAGGTATGAACATTGATATTCCACAGTTATCATTCTTCACTTTTAAACCTTATTGCCTTACTATCACAGAGGCCACGTGCAAGACCAATCTCTGTCCATATATGCTTGTTCTGCACAGTCCAACAGGTAGATGAAGCTCTTGCTTAAATTTTTTCTTCCCTGTCCTGCAATACATGAAGTTAAATGTAGCAGCTTATTCTACCCATGCTGACAAGGAGGAGTTTAAGGGCAGGATTTTCTTCCCAGCAGCCAAAACAAAAATGAGGATATACTGACTGCCTAACTGAAAAATATAGTTTTAGGAGAACTGTTGGATAAATTGCCTGCTGTCGAGAATGCAAGATTGGGTTAACTTTTAAAGGTATTCTCAAAGACAGAGAAATGCCACCTTTAAGGGCTTCAATTGAGGCAAGAGAGAATGCAGCCTTGTCTATCCCTATAAAATTTTTGATAATCCAGGTGAGCAGCCAACATGACATTTCACAGGCAAACCACGCCTGCAAACCAAATCAACATGGGCTTGTACATTTTTGCTCAGACAAACATGGGAAATTGGTGAAGTGCATGGCTCAGTGCAAAAACACAATACAAGAGCTCACTGAGCCATCTAGGAACCTATGTGCTTGAACGTGTATTGGACACACACACTTTACCTGAGCTGTCAGAGCCACCTTCTGGACTTCCACTAGAATACATGGTAGCTAATTTCCCATCCAAAATGAATCGAAACCATCCATTACTACCATTTGACAATTCTAAGGCAGCTGCATCACTCCAGATGTATAAACAATCCCTTCCCCTGATGATAGACCAATCTCTCCAATGGTATGGCTTGCCTTGCTGAATTTCTTTTGCATCTTCTTGAGGCTCATCATCCTAAAAAGGAAATTACAGCCAGTTACAAATGTGAATCTACACTTATTTGCAACAACTAACTTAAACCCCCAGATACCAGGAACAATAATGCTGACCAATTATCAACAGAACTACAGCAGTATTTGTTTTAGCAAATTCCCAATTTGCCTACACTGCTTCAGCCAGTTTAAAACCAAACTACTGATTTCTATTATGTTATACATCATTGCAACCAAAATAGAGTGGCATTTACAAACAAGAGTTAACACTTAGTATATGGGAAATGCTCAAAGAAACTTTTAATAGTACTGTTCAATTAAAAACATAATTGATGGCACCAAGTGAGAAACTATGAAAAACAGCAACATTTTCAGAGTTAGTTTCTCAACGTGTTAGTTGCCCAAAAATGTTCACCTCAGATTTCAGATGATTTTTCTTTTTAGTGTTGCACTAGTTCAGAGTCCTCTTTACTTCAGAATGGAGGCATCCATGGAAGAACAAATCTAAACCTAAATGATATGCCTTTCTTGATAGTGTTATGGAAAGTAAATGGTTTCAATTTTAGACAACCTTTGTCCCTTTTGTGATCCAATTTGATACCTTAGATTTTTGCCTGTGAACGGTCGGTCGGTCATGGGGTGGGTGCAGTGAGACTCCAGACAGTTTGCATAGTCATCATCATGCAAGGCATTTCAAGCAGCTAATTTCATGCAGTAACCTCTTAAAAGTTAATGCACTATAAAAGCTACACTGTAAACTGGACCCACAATTAACACTTAATAATTTCTTCATCCCTAACTACATAAAATCCGGAAGTTCCATTTCTGCACACACAGGTTACTTGACATACATGATTGTGAAGTATACAGAACCAAATGGCTTAATGATAGCTGCCACAATAGCATTTTAATTATGCACAAAGAAAATCCGTGCCATACAGTCATAAAAGGCTTTTTCTTCCCCACAAATACTTTTGACTCAATACTTTGGGCAAGCACTTTATGCATATCTCATGTTTAAACTGACGTGCACAAGCTTTGGCTATTGCATGACAGGAGAACCAGCTGCTATAATGTTGCTACCTCAATATGCAGGATATGGGTTTGTGTTATTTGTAATTGACCAAATGAGTTGTAGAAGCTGATGAAAAGGTAGCACTTCTAAAGGAAACAATTATCCTTTCATGGGCTACTTTTTTTTGCAACACTCTTTATACCTCAGAAAACACTATTTGTGGATGTAAATGTAAGAAGAGAGTTAAAGGGTATGCATAGCTGGGCATAATCAGTCCATGCTCAACATCAGCTACTCCAAGGACTCTTGCTGTGCAGTGGTAGTGTCCCTACCTCTCGGCCAGAAAGCCTGAGTTCAAGCCCTACCCATCTAACAGCAGCCTCAGCAGGAGGACATCAAAATATTCAGCAGGTTTCCCTGGGGTAAGTGGTGGTGGTAGTAGCGCAGTGGCATTATACTGGACTAATAATCCAGACAGTAAGGCTAGTGTGCTAGTTACATGGGTTCAAATTCCACCATTGCAGATCAATCAATAAACATCTGAAATGAAAATAAAAGGCCAGTCTGATAGTTAACATTGCTGGATTTTATAAAAATAAATCTGCCTTGGAGTCCGAGACTCCAAAAACCTTATCTCGAGAGTCGTGAACCACAGTTTAACAACTGCTCTAGTTGAAGTAGTAGAAGTTAAACATTTACTCTGGATATAAGCTTCATAATCCTCACTAGGTGGAAATGGAAATGCAAAAATCTCAGTATGCAGAAAGATTAGAACTCTCGTGAACATTTTGTCCTATATAATCTGTAGCACAAGTCAACAGATATGTCAGGTGATGGTTTAAATGAAAAAAAAAATCATTCATCACTTAAAACGTTGTTCAAAAGGTGCCATGGCTAGAGTTACTTTTAACCTTCACAGAGATGCCAGTTAATACATGTAAATGCTGTGGAACTGAGCTCTAGTCACTTGAATTTTGCACAATCTTGAAACACAGAATTGGCAGATTACCAGAAAATAAACTACAGCACTATCATCATGAGAAACAACAAACTGGTTCGGTTGGGCAGTACTCTTATCCATTGTCATTGAGGAACGATGATCTTGCAATAATAAACATTAAGTGAAATTTGTTTTAGGTATGCAAATCTGTTATTAATAAAGATCCTGCACACCTTATCAGGCTTGCAATCCTCTTCATTTTCATCATCTGAAGAGGGTCCTGCCAAGGTGGACACTTTGTTGATTACACCAAGCCTTGCAAGTTGGTCCAGAAATAGATCACCTCCTTTGTCTACCAGATCCCGTATGATCTGCAAAGCTAGTAAGTGGCCATCATCATCATCCTGCATAAAAAGGAAATATCAGTTTGCAACATCATAATTTAAAATTAAATTGTTAAATTTTCAAATACAGATTCATTCTTCTGCTTCAGTATAGAACATAGAATATGCAATTTAATCAGTAATCAGCAAGTTAAAAAGCACACTGGAACTGAATGCCCCTGCTTCAACCACACACAGGAATGTAAACATGACTGCAACAGAATGCAAATGCCACTGCAAAATAGTTGCCACACTCTCTCATGGTTCAATTTTCTCAAATGGCACAAAATGATTTTGCTACTCCTCCACACAAATTATCAAGCAAACATTTATAAAACTTTTACCTAATAAAATGCCATTCAGAAGCACATCAAATAAAATCTGACTAAAGCCAAATGAGATACCAGGAAAGGTGGCCTAACATTTAATCAAAGGAGACAGATTTTATAGACAGGTAGAGGCAAAGCGGTTTAGACTGTGAATTCCAAAGTTTACAGCTGTGAAAGCCATGTTGTACGGTTGGTGTCAGCTGTGGTGCCGTAATTAACATGGATTGGTCTCAATGCCGATCTTGGGGAAAAGAAGAAAATAAACTGCAGTTATCACTATCGTTAACTTGCAGGAGTAATTGGAAATATACATGGGATGATCAAGGAAAGGATTAATCGCTGTTTTGGTCCTTCTTGGTAGAAAACCTTCTAATAAATATGTTCAAGATTCACACACAAAGGTCTGCATAAACCCTAATATCACTTACCATTTCATTAAAACAAACACAAGGAGAAATTTTAAAAGAGCTGGACAAATTTTGGAGCATGCAATTGGATCATTACCACACAATCACATGTTCTTAGAATGATTTCCCTGGACAAAGCTGAGGTATGTGATCAGACTATTCAAAACCTAGCCCAGGGGATCTGCAATAGTCACATCTCAATTTAACATTGCTCTCTGATAAAATGGCTGCATAAAAAAATAGACAAGATGATCAACAGAGGAAAAAAAAAGTCAAATTTTAGCAGTGTTAACAGTTTGCTAAATCATTCACAATTAGTTGTTGTTTCACTGTTGTCTTCTGGAGCATTAATACTATGCAGTTACCAAAGGTAACCATTTTTGCGCTTTATGTTATGTTTTAAAACACACAAACACTATAGTGGAAACTTAAGAAAAATAAACAACAGTAAAACAGTGCAATGAACAATGCCACTGACTTTTGTAAGAAAGCTGTTACATATATTAAATTGGGCTATTCTTAAATTCAAAACTAGTGCCTTCAAAATATGCTCGTGCAGCAGAGTACCTAGCACTTCAATTTATGATCATATTGTGAAGTTTCACAACTGTACGTCAGTCATACTCCAAAAACTATCCAGCCATATAGACACTTAGATGAGAAAAGGTTTTACTTTAAATTGGCTGCCTCAAATGACCAGTTTCAATACTACTCAACTGTAATTATCAGCTTGCATTTTGAAAAGGGTGCCAAGGTATAACTAAGTTATCAGACACTAGATCTTCAATATAAAACACAGAAGCTGCAGCACTGAAATGCTACCTTAAGTAACTTTTAAAATTTTTACTATGAAGTCTGACCTCTTGATCGAGGACTGTAGCCGTAATTTCTACCAGCACTGTAGGCAAGTTGTGGCCAGCATCCGAATCGCATACTTCCTTCAAAAGTGCTTCAGAACAATAGTGTACCATCTTGCGAACAAGAGCAAGACTAGCTTTTCTAGAAATTAAAATGGGAAAATAATTATTGACCATTGCATAATAGAGATACTGAGCTGAAAAACAAGCCTGAAAATTATCAAGTTCATATTGGGGACAGATAACATCAATAAATCATTCTTATGATTCATTGGACAATCTTTGTATGTTTTGGTGCAAGTTCTTTGTTTCAATACAGATACAATATGGACACAGTAAAAGGAAATTTCCAACAACTGAGTTCAGTGTTATACATAATAATCATTTTTGATATTGAAAGCAATTTTTGAGAAGATTTGTAGTTCAGGAGGAGGATTTGGATGTTTGGGTTAGTGATATCATTTCCTGTGGTGATGTTATTTCCTGTGAAGTCTCTTCCTATACCACCCCCTGAAAAAAGGAACAGGAAGTGACTTCACCACAGGAAATATCACCACCACAGCAAATGACATTACCGGTCCAAAGAAACCCAAACATACAAATAGAAAGCAGGAATTTTCAGTATTGCTTTGCATGAGGTCCACTGAAGATGTTACCTATTAAAGGTAACAAAAATGTCTGGAAATGAATCTCAGCTCAGCGAGCAAACCTACATCCAAAATTGAAATCAATATAAATAGCAAGATCAAGGGAAGACTTCACAATGTGTTGTTCTGAAGTTTAATTTTAACTTAATTTACACAATTTATAAACTGCATTACAGAATACCGGTAATTTGAATAAATTACATTGTGATCAGTACCTAAATAATTAACAAACAAAAATTCAGAAACATCTGAAGACAGGAGCATGAATATACAGAAGAACCTCTATTATCCAAATACCAATTATCCGAAAATTGGATTATCCAAAGGAGACCTCGAGGTCCCGATGGAAACATTACATCAAAGACGTGTTTCCAACAGTGATCGCGTCTTTTGTTGACAGTGATTAAACAGGCACCATCTCCAAATGACTGACTGCCCACCCTTACTCTCTTCCCACACCTTCCCTGGAGTTCTACACAGAAATTTTCCCTAAGCCCCCCCTTCCCCAGATAATCTCTCCAACATTGTCCTAACCTGTCAAAACGTTGCAGCATAAAGCTGTGTGTGGGGCTTTCATTACGCGTGTGTGCAAGCTATTGGGAGATTTACGCCACAAAGGCAACTGCAGTAGTCTTGTTGTTGGTGTCCAGTCCAGCTGCCCCAGAGAGGGGGGGGGGGGGTGGGGGGGGGGGGGGGGGGGGGGAAAGAGAGTGTGTACTGGGTTGGAGGGCAGGCGGGCGGGCAGCGGTGTTGGACAGGGTTGGAGCCAGGGGCTGTGTTGGTGTTGGGGGTGGTGTTGGTTGGGAGCTTGGTGGGGTGTTGTTGGTTGAGAGCTTGGTGGGGTGGGGTGGGGTGGGGTGGTGTTGGTTGGGAGCTTGGTGGGGGGGGGGGGGGGGGGGGGGAAGATGGGGGTGGGGTGCCCCCCCACCCGAGGGCAGTGTTGCATGGGGTTGGGGGCAGGGTCTCGCGCGCAGTGTGCTGCTACAGTCTCCTGAAGGGGGAGCAGACTTTGAAAACTCCGAGCCCCAGAGGAAAGGAATTTAATCAATTTACCGAATAGTCGATTATCCAAGCGAAATAGTGCCTGTCCATCACGTTCAGATAAATCTATGTTCCCCTGTATTTCACCAAAATATCGTTGCATCTACTTTCCTTACAAGTTAGAGTGGCCACTTTAACCTAACTGAAAAATGCAAAGTAAATTTTTGGTCTCAGCTTCAAGTGGATGATGGGAAAGAAAATCAAGTATTTCTTGGAATACTTAAAAAAGAGTACCAAGAGGGGGAAAGGAGGCTTTATGAAATCTTACATGTTGCAGTGTGGTTAAAATTTGTGTACTTGAATTGCAGTAATTGCTGATATTGGTGTTTATTTCAGTATGGAAATACAAGAATCAAAACATGAAGTACATACCCAAATAAGAAGCTTCCTGAGAGTCCCTTTGTACTTTCCTACTACAAACAGCAATTTCTGCTTGAACTGTGCATTTTGTGGATATTTTCCAGCTAAAAGCTGATTTGAACTGGAAGTGCACAAATTGGAAATGCAGAGACCAGTACATAAACACTACTTACTTCAGCCTTGCGAGATTTGCCTTCTGTGTGTTAGCCAGTGTGAGATTTATTTTAGGTAAACTGGTAACCAAATCTCTTGAATGCCTGTTGAGAGGCACAGGCTCATGACCCAGAGGAGTTTATGTATAAATTTCAAGCTGCCATAAGCTCAGTGAATAAATCATTCAAAGAGCAATTTAACAAGTTAGTCCAACTTTTTTGCACGAGGGAATATTTTTTCAATTTTAGTCTAAATCACAGGGCAGAATTGATGAGAGGTTGAGTAGGTGGGAGGTGGTGGCAAGACTATAGGGAATGGATGGTGGTCATAGTTGGGATGAGAAGGATGGCGCACACATGGACCAGCGAGTCTCTACCAGTCTTGTCTTTCAACCTCACCTTCCAGCTCTCCCTCTCTTTTCTCCTTTAATCCCTTTCTTCACTTCTTTGTAGTGATGGCTATTTCCCCAGATGTTTCCACCTCAATTCCTGATAGCAGTTCCAGTCACCAACCCAATCCCAGCAGCTCAGGCCCAATCCCTGGACCTCCACTCTACTTTTAAACTTAGATGTTAGGATAAAATGGCAGGCGACAATAAAAATAAACAAATCTGAAGATAAATTCAAAACAATACAGGACTGTGCTTTCCATTTCTTAAAGAAATGTTCTGGTATTTGGCTGACAATATACAAACACATGGCAGTCAAACGAGGAACCACAGGCCACATATTGGACAAATCTTGCAATGGTGGAACTATTGCCCCACACACTTAAATATGGTTTTGGAATGCAGATAGAATTACAAATGCTAAGATGTTGTTTTTGCTTTAATAGGCATTCATACATAACTTAAATCACTGAGGAAATTTAACACTGCCAGCACCCTTTATTCAGAATTTAAAACATTGCAGTGAGAGGGGTTAGTTGCAATCTTTTCTGGTGAGTAGGATTCAGACAACAATGACATAAGAAAGCTACAAAGAATATTCAGCTCAACTATTGCAACCCGTAGTATGTACTGAGATTTGGATAAAGGTCATAAATGGTCTATCACACTATAATGAGGAGTAAACTCTGATACATTGATTAAATATTACCAAATTAGATTAGCACCACAATTAATCCTTCAAAATTGGCTCATTGCAGTGTAGTTCACCAGATCAATAAACTCATATTGGGGGATGGTGCCATAATGGCAACATAACAGGATTAATAATGACTGGGGGTCATGCATTCAAACCCCACCACACAGCTAGCAGGATGTAGATTGAAAGAAATACATCTGGAATCAAAAAGATCTTGGTCACAATCACAAGTAGTTGCAAAAACACATCTGGTTTATCAATGGCCTTTAAGGAAGGAAATCTATTGCCTTCATCTGGCCTGAAGACAGTTTGCAGCTCAACACTCTAAGGCAACTGGGGACAAGCAACATTAGCCTTGCCAGTGATACTCACATCCAACTAAAGAATGAAAAGATGAAATCTGTGATAGATGGGTATGTATGCATAGCTCTCTTTGGAAACAAAGACCACGTGAAATTGCTGTTAATGCGAATGATCTGTTCTTTTCCCCATACAAATGCATAGTTTAACTGATGAAGACCGAAGATAGGCTTCTGCACAAGTATTTTTAAGCGAGCTTAATGAAACCTGTTTCATACTATGCTTCCAATCACAATGTTATTCATCAAATAATTCAAACGCAAAACTGAATTAAAATACTTAATTTTACATTCCAAGAACTATAATAGAATAAATAATTTGATTGACAATTTTTTTTATTAACACAAACATTAGACAGTGGAACCTAAACACAGTAAATGTCTTGATGTTTTGACTGGAGTGACAAAATTGGCTGCTATTTATACTCACTTTGCCTTTCACAAGTAGTTTACACAATTTCTCTTCGCCAACTACTAGTTAAGCACCAATAGTTGTGCATTACAGACTATAGAGCTAATGGAATTTGATTCTGGCAAAGGGAAATCACCATTTTGGTGTCTGAAAGTTATCACCTAGACCCTGGGAAATACTGTGCTGGTTCAGTGACAGATACTATCTTAACAACAGTGACAGTCTCTTTGCTTATCATTGGAAAATGGTTTCCCAGAGATCATTAAGGTTTAGATCAAAATCAAAATTACAAAACAATTAAAGTTTTTCCTTAAAGGTTGTAACAAAATGCTTGTGACATAAAACAAGAAATCTCATAACCAATTTGAAAAATATACCTGATGGATGGCAACATAGTTTGTTGAAATGTCTGTGCAAATACTGGCAACAATCTCTTCAAATATAATGGAGCCATTTCAGGATCTCCCTTTGGTTCATTTCCATCTTCCTCCTCCCTGTTGGCATCTTTCTTTTTCTTATCTTCACCTTTATTCACAGGACACATCCAATCTCCTAAAGGCAAATGATTAAAATACACTTCTTGTAAATGCTTCTCGGTTGGGGAAATATTGTTCACAATGGAAAGAATACTGCTTCAAGAAGGAATAAAATTTGTTCCTCACCTTTAGCACCCAACTCAAAAATCAAGCACTCCTTGAGCAAAAACAGTACAACCAGATTTTGATACAGTTGCACCTTGTCAAATTTACGGCCTCCACAAAAACACTTACAATTCCTGTCCATGACCAGTTTGTAGACACAGAGAGTGTGTGATAGAGAGGGAGGCAAAGCGAGACAGATAGGCAGGGCGAGAAAACAAAGCAAGAAAGAAAACAGGATTTTGGCTTCTCCAACCTCAGCAAGACTTTACAAGAGAAGGCTGTTTACCAAACAAACCACTTGCTCATTTCTTCCTACAGTTATACTGACAGTTATGTACAGCTAGATAAATTACTTGATATAAATATGGATATAAATGCTTAAGCTTGTGTGTCTGACAATAAAAAGTGTGTAGGTAGTCACAAAAGCCTGTGGATAAAACATGCCTCATTTCTACTGCTGAAATTTACTAAGTGGAGAATCATCGCTGGGTAGTGATCACACATACTCAGGAACTTCAGTACTCAAGACATCAAGAGAATTTTATTCCAATTTGAAATGATAAATAGCTATTAATTTTACTGATACTAGTCACATTGAAAAACTATGGTAAAGATAATTTGTACAGTTAAAAATCAAGTATTGGGTCAATTATTTAGTGCAAAACTGTGGTAATCTTGAAGCATTTCAAAATTGAGAGCATTTCTCTCTCCACTTCCCCCAGTACCTACGTAATTCACTGGAATTCTCCAGATGGTGTGTACTGTTATTGTTGAATATACTAAAAGTTAGACATTGAAAGATTGATTTGAAACCACAGATATCAGGAGATATGCAGGTAGGGTAGGAAAGTGGAATTGATTTAGATTAGATTAGATTAGATTAGATTCACTACATTGTGGAAACAGTGCCTTCGGCCCAACAAGTCCACACCGACCCTCTGAATAGCAACCCACCCAGACTCATTCCTCTTTATTTCACCCCTGACTAATGCACCCAACATTACGGGCAATTTAGCACAGCCAATTCACCTCCCCTGCATGTTTTTGGACAGTGGAGGAAACCCATGCAGACACGGGGAGAATGTGCAAACTCCACACACAGTTGCCCGAGGCAGGAATTGAACCCGGGTCCCTGGCGCTGCGAGGCAGCAATGCTAACTACTGAGCCACCGTGCTAATTAAATGGTGAAGCAGATTTGAATGTTGCTTGGTTTAATTCTGTTGTCATTTATTAATGCTCTGAAGAAACATGTTAAACTTTGATTCCAGATAAAATTCTAAATATCTGAGAAAAAAATAAGGGACTGATGGGAAAACCTTAAGTACTGGGCCAGCTAGTTGTAACACCCAATGATTATAATTCTCTTAACAGTACAGCAAACCTTTTACAACTGTACCTATGGGATCAGGAGTGTGCCGTTTGATGAAGAAATCCACATAATGAATGTAAAAAACACACTAATAGAAACATAATGCAGGGCATATACATATCACCATTATACATTATTTACAGCACAAGTCACTTGGATAATAATGCAACTTTGCCTTAAACAAAAAAAACTTAATAGCAGCGAGCCTTTGTTCTCCAACTTTCAACTGACGACTCAAACGTTATCACACAGTAAACTTCCAGTATTTCAGCTACATAATTTTTGCTGGTTTAAAAAGTGTGCCACTTCATAAGGTGCCAATTAAAACAAAGTTTTCTGTACATATTAAAATGTACTATTGTTAAATATTGTGCCCACTACAACCATCTGTCATACTTTATAACTAGTCTTCCTCAACCCTTTATTCAACTGAAGGTTTCTGCAGCAATGTAACACAGTACTTCAAAGAAATCAAAACACACTGACACATTGTTAGTTAACAACTTGCAGTGATCAATAAGCAAGAGTTTGCACTTTGACTTAGATATTTTCTAACCTGGAGACTGCAATATGGCCACAACTTCACTGTGACCCCTCTCACGGGCCTTGTCCAGAGGTGTTTTACCATCTTCATCACGTAGGTCCGGGTTTGCTCCATGTCTCAACAGAGTCTAGTAAAAACAAATACAAATATTTTCAAATCACTAAAATCAACAATTTTTTTTTAAAATATAAAAACAAGCTTACTCCATATCATTCACAAATCTCTTTCAAACAACAAATACTCATTAAATATATATTTGATATTTTGTATTTGCACTTCCATCATAAAGAGACACACTTTTACATAGCACTGCTCACATCAGGTATTTCAAGGTACTTCGTGGTCAAATGACATATAAGTGTTTTTGTAACATAAGGATTTAACTATCTCCTTCGATCTCTCATTAAAATAGCATCATCTCACTTGTTTGCACGTTCACCGCCTAATGTCTTTTTGTTGTGTTTTACAGCCCTCTCACCAGTTACTAAACTACCTATTTTTATGTCACGATAACATTTGGAGATTGTGCTTCCCATACTGTACTCCCCATGTCCCAGACCAAAATCACACAAAACAAAAATGGAACTCGCACTGGTCTATGGGGCACACTGCTTCAAATTTATCCCTGTTCTTCGTCCAATAAGTAACTTTCCAGCCAGCATTCTATGCTTATTCGTATACTGTATGCACAGATGTTGCCAACAAAGCTATGCAAAACATATGATCAACAAGCCTGTTGATCAAATAATACCTGTTCACGCAATTCTAAATGCAATGACAATGAAGTGCACAGTAAGATAGGAACAGTAGGCCATTCAGGCCCTCAAGCCTGTTCTGCCATTCAATAAGATCATGGCCGATCTGTGATCTAACCCCAATGCGTGTCTTGGGCCCACATTCCGTGATACCGTGGCTTAGTAAAAACTAGTCTCAGGTTTAAAAACTTAACAACTGAATTAGCATCAACAACGTTTGAAGGCGAGTTCCAAACCTCCACTATGGTGCATGCATACATGCACGGTCACATTTCTCCTGAATGAGTGCGGTGCTGGAAAAGCGCAGCCGGTTAAGCAGCATTAGAGGAGCAAGAGAATCAACGTTTCGAGCATAAGCTTTCATCTTTCCCGAATGGCCTGGTTCTACGTCTTAGGCTATTCTTCTTGGTTCTGGATTCTTCAACCAGTGGAAAAAGTTTATCTTTATCTACCCTGTGTTTCTCTATTAATATCCTGCAGATCTTGAATAGATTGCCCCTTAATCTAAATTCCAGAGAATAAAAAACTAAATTTGTCTCATCTTTTTTCATAACTTAACCCCTGAAGTCCAGGTAATGATCCTTTCAAATCTGCATCAAACTCCCTCCACAACGGGAATATCCATCCTAAGGTGTGGTGCGCAGATCTGCTCACAGTACTCTAAATGGGATCCAACTAGGGTGTTGTACAACTGCAGCATAATATCTGCATCCTTATTCTCCACCCTTTAGATATGAAGGCCAGCATTACATTAGCCTTCTTGGCAATTTTCTGCACCTGTTTGCAGCATTTTAAAAGGGGCTCTGCACCCGAGCCCAAGTCTCATTGGACATCCACTGTATTTAACATTGTGCCCTCCTAAAACTAAGTATCACAGACCAGGACAATTCTCACTATCAATAGCTTCAGTTAGTTTTATACACAAATGGATTCTGATCTGGCTGTTTGCACTTCTCTTATGGTCGTTTACACACACAGTATTGACTATCCCATGGTTAGCCCAAAAACCACACTTGATTGTGGAAAGACATTACCTTAGCAGACTTTTAGCAACAGCCTCAATATTTCTTGCAATTGGGAAAAGATACCAACCTGCCAGTTAAGTGCTCATTTATGTCATACATCATGACATTTTAACATAATGAACAGTATTTTCCCAAGAAAGACTATGAATAGCAGTCAGCTGAAATGCTGCTGGTTTTCTTAGCTGATGCTAACCCATCTGCCATCACAGGTCAGCTGACCCAACAAAGCAAACCACATATCTCACACTGCATGCAATAACATACTGCAAGACTGCCCTTCATCCTCAGTAGTATTTCTCTGCAGTTAACTGTTGCAGGAAAAAAAAAATCATACCTTTGCAACCTGTGGCCTTCCAAAACAAGCTGCATAGTGCAAAGATGAGGATCTTTGTCCTCTGTTAACATCAGCACCCCTCTCACAAAGAAATTCCACCTGAAAAGAAAATTTAATAATCTATTCCTGTGTCACATGATCATTTGTGTTCCTGCTTGATTTTTCACACAAAAATCCTATTTTCTGAACTAATACTTAATTTAGTATCTCGTTAAAAAAATTCTTGACTGTTTTGAAGTATTGTAGTACTCACATATTTATGATGAATGAGGCAGAGACTTGAAAATATATGTTCTAAAGTTATTACATTTTCTTACCATTTCCTGAGTTCCAAAAGCAGAAGCCCAATTCAAAAGAGTTTGACCAACATCATCCATAAAATTTACTTCAAATGCTGTGTAAAAAAAAATTATTGACAAAAGTTAGTCTGGGGAAGAAAGGAATTTTAAAATAATAAATACAGCTTTTGTCCCAAATTTTAAACTTACCTCCGGTATCAATAGCATCTATCAATGCATCAGTGTCTTTACTACGGATGCAATCAATAAGCTGCCGATGAGAACGCTCCCCAGAACTATCCAGTCTCCGTAGACCAGGGATTCTGCCTGTGGAGCCAGCACTGGACTTTGGCAAAGCTTTACGTCCTTCAAAAAGTAATACCAAAAGTAGATCCACCAATCGCATAGTGTCAAGCACACACCTTTCATCACCTTGTAGTGCACTTTCTATTGAGTCAGGTAATGCTGATCTTAATAAGTCCTGGGGGGAAAACATTTATTAACCCTTCGGTGACAAACAAATCTTAGGGCAAATTGTCAATTACAAAGCAATCTTGGCTTCCTAATGTGGTATATGAATACTGATAAGCATTTCAATTTCATTTGAGCATGAAAAGAGATTTGATTTTAAAGCCATGATTTTATCAAATTCAACGTAAAATCACTGATCTTAAATGTTATCCGTCTCCTTTGGTTGACGCTGCCTGACGCGTTCCAGCATTTTGTATCGCTATTTTGATAAATTGTTGAAAGCAGATTTAAATTCAGCTTCAACATCTTACACTTGAATTCATATTGTGGGAATAAAACAGATTATAAATGGAATATTAATTATTTTGAGAACAAGTCCACTTAGACAAGAGATCGAAGATCCTTGCATAAGATGGTCACATACTACATTAAATCTTGTGAATTAAGAGGAAGTATGAAATTCTGATAAGTTATGGAGTGCTGCTTATTTTCTCAACAATAATTTTTTTTAGCAACACAAAGTATCGCCTAGCAAGATGCACATCAGTAATACATAGCTTAATTTTTTTTTTACGAAAAGCAATTTGTCCTACATAAACAATTTTTCTCTCATCGCTGAAAAATCATGCATGAAAAGGGAGTTAAGAGAGGTTGAATGCTTACATGTGTCACAACAGGGGAGCCTCTGCAGAGCGTGGAAAGCAAACTAACAATTGTTGATACTTGGTTACTAAGTTTAGAATCAGCTGCATTGGGAGTTGCTCCTGTGGACGTACGGCCTGGTTTGCAAGCAGATGAAGACCCCCCTGCTACTAAACCGCCTGCTGCTGCCATGCGAGACAGCAACTCTTCTGTCAACCCATGCTTTGCTAAAGGGGCTGGGTCAACTCCACGACGAGTGAATCTGTCTGCCAAAGAAGCAAAGCAACGCAAAGCTCCATCTGATACCTGAAAAGACAAAAAAAGCTTGATATACTATTTGGTTTCAAAACATGTAACTGTAAAAAGAAAAATAAGATAAATAATCAAAAGAAGTGAACAAGTTTCTATTGGCCCTGAAGCACAACTTTTCTTTAAAATTACAAACACTTAAAAGGTGAACATATTTTGAGGAGGGCTAAAATATTGTTCATTTAATACCTCTGCCTCTAACAACAGAAAATCAAAACATTTAAAATGTCAACTGCTGCCTCAACAGAAATTTCAACGTTTCAAGTTAGAAAGTAGCCTCATATAGATCTAATTTTTTTTCTCCTTCAGAACAGACTTGCTCAGATGGCAAATATGACAAGTCATTCCTGGTATCACTTCATAATTTCCAATCTGAGAATGCCAACTGAGGACAAGCATGATTTATACAGTAGAATTTTGGGACCTGGAAGAAAAGCAGCAAGGAAGAGCAGATCCCTATACTGCCTACCTCCCATTCAGTGCAGCCCAACATCTATGCATCTGCTGTATTATTTGATGTACCCAGTTGTCTCTCAGTGCCAAGATTCAGCACTGTTCCTTTACCTACAAGGTAAGAGCCTGTTATTAGATGGGGTTAATCAAATTTTGTATTGAGAAAAATGAAATGAATGCAAGAAGAACTCGAAACATCAACAACGTGACCATCAATTTAAAGGAACTCTGCCTCTGAATTGCTCTGACTCAGGCACTCAATTGCTTCAACAACTTGAGCAGGAGAGGAGGGAGTACTGGTTCTCCAATCGAAGCAGAACATAAACAGGAAATTAATCAGAAGATAAAAGAAAGAAACAAGTAATAACACCAGAAATTATCAAGCAAATCAAAAATTACAAACTAATCATTCCATTTTGAAAGTCATTTCATTTCAATATTTTACTTTTCAATAAAACTCCCCTCACCATGCAGCAGAATAAATGTTGATAATCTTCATAATGTATTAGATTTACTAGTATCTGCAAAATCTGCAAGGGACTGGCAGGCTATTTTACTAATTTCAGATTAATGCAAAAGAAAGTTGATCGTCTTTCCAAATATCTTCTGCCTTTCAAAGCTCAAATTAGTGAGAAAACATTTAACAAAATTATTGCCTACCCTATCTTATTCAAAAGATCTGTCCCTGAGTCAGAAACTCAAACGTTCAAGTTCCACTGCAGGATTTGATGGCCACAGTAAGTGTATTCATAGCACAGCTAAATGGGTTGATTATCAACCTGCAAACACTTCCCTTGGCAGGCAGTAAAAGCTGCAAAGTCTCCTGGTCAACCTTGCTTGAAATGGAGTCTCTCAAGCTTCAGTCACTGCCAACAGGTGGCAACATGTTCCAGGACTATATAGACATGGACACAGAAGAACATGCTTTGTCTGTCTCATTCATCACTACGCACTAGAAAGCTCTCAAGTTTAAAATTTCACTTTATTTCATTTTTCACTGAAAGTAGATCTCAGTACCATTCTCAGCCAATTCCTCGGAGAATCAGACTATTGCGACAAACCATCCAATATTGCACGTAGTCCAGAGTAAAGAAAAAGGAGATATATTGTGCAACTCTACCATAATGCAAGTTTCAAAATACAAGTACAGATGAATGTTATTTGGGCAACAGAAGTGCCTTCAACGATCTGTCAGTGCTGATCACAAGACATGCACATTTACCTTTCTCATCTCAAAAACATCACTGCAATCCTGCAAAGGGCCTCCATACCTCTAGGTTAATAAGACCATTACTTAGAGATTATGGCCCAATAACCCCTGATGGAAACTGCACATCAAACAACATCAGAAGCAGAAATATCCAACTAACCCATCATTAACTGTAGCTCAGGATAAACAATTTTTGAAGAAAAGATGAGGGGATTTTGGGGTCACTGAAGGAAAAAGTAAGTATAGTGGACACCAAGTGCTATTAAAAGGTATCTGTACTTAAACAGAAACATGGCACATTGCTTCCTTGTCCTACTTACTTGGGGATCTTCATGTTTCAATAAACTAGACAAAGACTCCACACAAGTTTCAAGTGATGAATCTTGAGGTTCCATTTTTCCACAAAGCCTGGAAACTACAGCCATTGCAGAATGTAAAGTGTCTTTATGTACAAGATGACCACTATCCCGAATGAAGGTTAGCACACAGTTTAACCCTCCGGCTTCAAATACTGCTCCCGATTCTCGCGTACAGATAAGCTCAAGTACCTGCAAGATCAGAATATACTCAAATGTCAACAGTATGACTTAGTTAAGTAGATTAAATAAATGTAAAAACATTAGAAGTAAAAACAAACTTCTTTCAATGTATCAGTGGTGCTTCAGTCATAATAGTATAAACCACAAATTTAAATTTAATGACCTGCTAATTTGAAGAAAAAGTTAAGGGATGAGTAGTTTTAAACAGAGACTTAATATCTTAATAGTTCCCATATATTTTGAAATATTTGATTGAGTTATATATAAAATCGATTAAACCAAACTATTGCACTCATTTTCATAAACTGTTTTATTGTTAAAATCAAATCTGTAGCAGAACATACTTTTATTTCACCTTGTTAAAGCAAAACAAAAAAAAAAATTATCTCTACTAGCCAAAATTAAGGTCTGGGATTTGACTTTAGCAGTAATAACATCAGATGGAATTGTAATACGAGATTGAGACTCTTCAAATTGGCCTCACGAGTCATTCAGCAAGGGAGACCTGTACCCATCTGCTGTAGCTGAATCTAACTCCAGGTATTAGAAGTTCAAAGTCAGATAGCAACATTTTTAACAAAATAACTTGTGTATGCAAAGAAGATCAAATCGTTGGAAGTTTTATTTTTAAACTAAATCAATTACAGTAAGATCCTCATTACCTTGACACATTGCTCAGCCAGGTCTCTGCTGGTTCTGTTATTGAGCTCAACTACAACCAATCGGTTACAAAGTGCTTTTATGGCTCCATCAACTCCAACAATCCTTCGTGTACATTCAGCAGATACATCCAGGTAATACGTTATGGCACGGGCTGTCACTTCTAACACATTGTCAGGGGCACTTTCATCCAGAAAGATTTTGCATAGAGCTGGCAGAAATGTACGAGGAGGACATCTGCAAAAGTAAAATAGTTTATAAAAATGCCCCTCAAGGATCAGTAACATTACCAAATATAGTCATTTAATATTTTTCTGTTCTATTAATGGGAGAATTCAAGTTCCAGCTCAGCAAAAGTTGCTAATCAGCAACTAATGACTGCATTACTTTAGGTTACGTGGCTTTAAATATTTCTTACTCTGCGAGTAACATACTGATTTTTATTTGTTTAAAGTGACACATTTCCTGTACAAAGAAAGGCTTTAGCAAACATTTTCAGGTCATTGAGAATGTTAATGCATGTTAACTCTCAACCAACAGACAAGGCAAATGTCAACTGAAGCAATTTTCATTGCTGTCTTTCTAGATTACTGAACTTTTCTTGGAAAAAAAGGGAACCTATACAAATAAAAAAACATTTTTGCAGCTTGTGTTTAATGGGAACTGTCTCAATAGCAGACCTATTCTCCTTCCATGGTATGTAGAATAAAATATCAAAGATTAGCTCCAACACAAAAGCAAAATCATGTGGATGCTGAAAATCTGATATAAAAATAAACAGTGAAAATATCCAGCAAATTAGACAGTATTTGTGCGAATAAACACACAATGTTTCAGTTCAATTACCTTTCTCCAAGTTATTATTTGCTTACATGGAGAAAAAGGGAGGACAGGTTTGAAATTTATTCAAGACTGAATTAGATAGATTTTTGATCACAAGAGTCAAGGATTATACAGTACAGACAGGAAAATGCAGCTAAGACCACAACCAAACTAGCTATGATCTTATGGAATAGTTAGGCAAACTCAGGGCCAAATGGCCTACTCCTGCTATCTTTCTACACTCTTGGACATGAAAAGGGTATTCACACACAGATGCATGGAACATGGCTGAGTAAATGAAGTGCTCTTTTATGAAGGAACAACACTTGTTGCATATGTCATGGTGAAACAGAACATAGTCAAGACACATGATGGAGTTAAAATTAGTCATACAGCACAGAAATAGAGTCAAGAGCGTGGTGCTGGAAAAGCACAGCCGGCCAGGCAGCATCAAAGGTTCAGGAGAATCGACGTTTCAGGCATAAGCCCTTCATCAGGAAGGGGGCTTGTGGGCTGGGGAGCTGAGAGATAAATGGGAGTGGGGTGGGTAGCTGACAATGCAATAAGCAGATGAAGGCGGGAGAGAAGGCGATAGCTCAGAGAGGAGGGAAGAGCGGATACATGGGAAAGACAATGGACAGATCAGGAAGGCAGTGCCGGGTTAGAGGCTGGGGACTGGAATAAGGTTGGGGGGGGGGGGGGGGGGGGGGGGGGGGGGGGGGGAGAAGAGAAATGAGGGGATACTAGTGAAATCCACATTAATCCAGTGTGGTAGCAGGGACCCAAGGTGGAAGATGAGGCGTTCTTCCTCCAGGCATGGTTAGGCTTTGGCAGCAGCAGCGGCCCAAGACTTGCATGTCCCTTGGTGGAGTGGGGGGGGGGGGGAAGAGTTGGGCAACAGGGTGGTAGGGTTGGCCCAGAGATATTCTCTGCAATAATCCGCAAGTTAGCGTGCTGTCTCTCTAATGTAGAGGAGACGATATCGGGAGCAATGGATACAGTAGATGACATTAGTGGAAGGACAGGTACATTTCTGTCGGAAATGGAGGGATCCTTTGGGGCCCTGGACGGAGATGAGGGGGTAGATGTGGGCAAATATTCTTCACTTCTTGCAATAGCAGGGAAAGGTGCCAGGAGTGAAGTATGGGCTGCTGGAGGGGTTGCACGGATTAGACAAAAGGAGTCGCAGAAAGAATGGTCTCTTTAAAATGCTGATAGGGGTGGGGAGGGAAATATATCGCTAATGGTGGGGTCTATTTGTAGGTGGCAGAAGTAGCGGAGGATGATGTGTTGTACACAAAGATTGGTAAGGTGGAATAGGAGGACCAGGAGGGGTCTGTAACAGGTTGTAGAAATCTGTTTTTTTTAAATTGTTATGCTCTCTCTTCACAATGAAGAGGTATCCAACCTGCCGTGACGCGAAAGACATGAAATAGTCTAAAACATTTCATTATTTTCAGTCTGAATCTGTGCCAAGTGTAATCATTAATTTGACTAAAAGATCGGGGGGCTTGGGGGATGAGAGGGAGAAGGTCCAGATATCCCAGCGCATGAATCATAAAACATGAGTTTGCAGGTACAGCAAATCATAAAGCTCCTGTTACAGTAAAAGGTAAGGCTGGTACGATTAGAGAGCAATGGATAAACCAAAAGATATTGAAGTTCTAGTCAAGAATAAAAAAATGTACATTGGATATAGACAACTGGGTTCAAATGAACCTCCTGAACAGTACAAAACATGTAGGGGCATTTTTAAGGGGGAGATCAGTATGGCGAAGACAGGATAATAAGATAACCTTATTTGCCAAGGTTAAAGGACAATCAAAAGAGATTCTACAAGTACATTAAGAGCAAGGCAGCAACTAGAAAGAGAGTGTAGGGCCCCTTATAGATCAAAGAGGTCAAAAAATGTGTTGAAGCTCAGGGGATGGGAAAGATATTAAATGGATATTTCATGTCAAATTTTACCGTGGAGAAAGAAATGGAGGCCAAATACTGATATTGTGAAAAAAGTTCACATTACAGAAGAGGAAGAGCTGGAAATCTTAGAAAACGTAAATATGGATAAATCTGCAGGACCTGATCGAGTGTATCCCAGGATGTTGTACTAAGTTAGGGAGGAAATTGCAAGGCCGCTTGCAGAAGTATTTAGTTAATTTATAACTACAGATGAGACGCCGCATGAGTGAAGATGGAGGACAGGAAAAATTTCTGGCTGTAACAGCTGCTCCTTTTAGGTGCTTGTAGATATTTTAGATGCTGGAGGTGATTTCCTTGAATTCCAGGAGCAGCAATTACTGCTTTAATATGCTGTTGCATTGTTTTGGAACTTTGGAAACAAAAGTCAAAACAACAGCAGTTTTAAAAGGGAGAAGAACAGACAAAGGAAGTACATGGTGAGGACAGTGCAAGAGAGAGAAAGAGAAAGAAACTGACACAGCAGTGAACCTGCACAGTTACTGCCTTAGCTGTTTGAATTCATGTATCGCTGGACATAGGAGTGCATCTGGGAAAATTAACAAACAGTGAATTTCACAACTGATCATGGAGGAACCTGTTGGGCGAAGTTCACAGCACAGAATCAGATAAGTGAATTGTTGGTTAAGTGCGACCTACAGAAAGTCTGCAGTAGTGAATAGAGTCTTGATTAAACTTAAAATATAAGCCATAACTATTAATTTAACATGGGGCAGTGTTTGTAGAGGAATAAGACACTTATTTTCTGGGTCTGTAGATTGCGAAGGAGCAAAAATGGCCTTTAGTAGAGTGAAATATGCTTCTTGTCAGATGCGAGAGTTTAAACAGAGTTTAAGGGTTACTGCGGATTATATCTGCCATAAGTGGTTGTGAATCTCATCAGATCAAATGGATCGGTTGGAGAGACAGTTAGAAACAATGAGGAAATTGCAACAGCAACAGTATGTGATGGATGGCACTTGTAGGAAAGGTGGGGGGGGGGGGGGGGGGGGGGAAGAGTCTCCGATACAGTCACATAGATGGGCTAACACAAAGGCTCTAATGCAACGAGGGGTACGTCGGGTTCCAAGAGATCAATTGTGTTAGGGGATTCTCTAGTCCGAGGTACAGACAGACGTTTCTGTGGCCAACAGCGAAAAATCAGAATGGTGTGTTGCTTCCCTGGTGCCAGGATCAAGGATGTCTCAGAGGGGATGCAGAATGTTCTCAAGGGGGAGAAGGGCCAGCAAGAGGCCATTGCATATATTGGAACCAATGACATAGGAAGGGAAAAGGTTGAGATCTGAAAGGAGATTACAGAGTTAGGCAGCAATTTAAAAAGGAGGTCCTCGAGAGTAGTAATATCTGGATTACTCCCGGTGCTACGGGCTAGTGAGGGCAGGATTAAGAGGATAGAGCAGATGAATGCATGGCTGAGTTGGTGTACGGGAGAAGGATTCACATTTTTGGATAATTGGAATCTCTTTTGGAGTAAAATGTGACCTGTACAAGGAGGACACATTGCACCTAAATTGGAAGAGGCCGAATATACTGGCAGGGAAATTTGCTGGAGCTGCTCGGGTGGATTTATACTAGTAAGGTTGGGGGGCGGGGAAGACCCAGGGAGAGGGTGAGAAACGAGGTCATTCTGAGGCTGGTACAGTTGAGAACAGAAGCGAGTCAAAGAGTCAGCGCAGGCAGGGACAAGGATGCACTAGTAAATTAAACTGCATTTATTTCAATGCAAGGGTCTTCACAGGGAAGGCAGATAAACTCAGGGCATGGTTAGGAACATGGGACTGGGATATCATAACAGTTACAGAAACATAGCTCAGGGATGGGCAGGACTGGCAGCTTAATGTTCCAGGATACAAATGCTACAAGGATAGAAAGGGAGGCGAGAGAGGAGGGGGGAGTGGCATTTTTGATAAGGGATAACATTAAGCTGTGCTGAGGGAGGATACTCCTGGAAACACATCCAGGGAAGTTATTTGGGTGGAACTGAAAAATAAGAAAGGGATGATCACCTTATTGGGATTGTATTATAGACCTCCGAAGAGTCAGCTTGTAAGGAGATCACAGTTATCTGTAAGAACAATAGGATGGTTATGGTAAGGGATTTTAACTTTCCAAATATAGACTGGGACTGCTAGTATTAAAGGTTTAGATGGAGAGGAATTTGTTAAGAGGGTATAAGAAAATTTTCTGATTCAGTATGTGGATGTATCTACTAGAGAAGGTGCAAAACTTGACCTACTCTTGGGAAATAAGGCAGGGCAGGTGACTGAGGTGTCAGTGTGGGAGCACTTTAGGGCCAGCGACCATAATTCTATTTGTTTTAAAATAGTGATGGAAAAGGTTAGACCAGATCTAAAAGTTGAAGTTCTAAATTGGAGAAAGGCCAATTTTGACAGTATTAGGCAAGAACTTTCAAAAGCTGATTGGGGGCAGATGTTCGCAGGTAAAGGTACGGCTGGAAAATGGGAAGCCTACAGAAATGAGATAACGAGAATCCAGAGAAAGTATGTTCCTGTTAGGGTGAAAGGAAAGGCTGGTAGGTATAGGGAATGCTGGATGACTAAAGAAAAAGAAGGAAGCATATCTAAGGTATAGACAGGATAAGTCGAGTGAATCCTTAGAAGAGTATAAAGGAAGTATATTTAAGAGGAAAATCAGGAGGGCAAAAAGGGGACATGAGACAGCTTTGGCAAATAGAATTAAAGAGAATCCAAAGGGTTTTTACAAATACAAGGAGGACAAAAGGGTAACGAGGGACAGAATAGGGCCTCTCAAAGATCAGCAAGGCGGCCTTTGTGTGGAGCTGCAGAAAATGGGGGAGACATTAAATGAGTATTTTGCATCAGTGTTTATTGTGGAAAAGGTAATGGAAGATATAGTCTGGAGGGAAATAGATGATGACACCTTGCAAAATGTCTATATTAGAGAAGAGGTGGTGCTGGAGGTCTTGAAACACATAAAGGTGGATAAATCGCCAGGACCTGATCAGTTGAACCCTAGAGTTCTGTGGGAAGCTAGAGAAGTGTTTGCTGGGCCTCTTGCTGAGATATTTGTATCATCAAGTCACAGGTGAGGTGCCGGAAGACTGCAGGTTGGCTAACATGGTACCTCTGTTTAAGAAGGGCGGCAAGGGCAAGCTCGGGAACTATAGACCAGTGAGCCTGACGTCGGTGGTGGACAAGTTGTTGGAGGGAATCCTGAGGGACAGGATGTACATTTATTTGGAATGGCAAGGACTGATTAGGGATAGTTAGCATGGCTGTGTGCGTGGGAAATCACATCTCACAAAATTGATTGTGTTTTTTGAAGAAGTAACAAAGAAGATTGATGAGGGCAGTGCAGTAGATGTGACTTATATGGACTTCAGTAAGATGTTCGACAAGGTTCGCCATGGGAGACTGATAGCAAGGTTAGATCTCATGGAATACAGGGAGAACTAGCCATTTGGATACAGAACTGGCTCAAAGGTAGGAGACAGAGGGTGCTGGTGGAGGGTTGTTTTTCAGACTGGAGACCTGTGACTAGTGGAGTGCCACAAGGATCGGTGCTGGGTCCTCTACTTTTTGTCATTTAATTAAATAATTAAGGAATGCAGACACAAAGTTAGAATTATTAACATGACAAAATTGTACAGTAGTTTGCATTTTAATAAAACAGGTAGTCCTGATTTGTGCTTGTGCTCGCTATTTCAATTAGCAGCAATAGGAGCCCAATCATTATCCATGGGGAAAGGAGAGCAGAAAAACATCAAGGTTTCAGCTTCACTTTCAACCTGCTAATTTCTGCTGGAAAATAAACATGTGAACACCAGGCAACAAAAGGAAATGACCCCTTTTCAAGAGGCAAATAGGCCAACACTTCATTCATTTGGAAATCACCTAGCCAGGTCTGCCAGAAGCCTTAAAAATAACAAACCTTTACAAAGAAATTTAAAAGAAATAATCACAGAGGCAGAAATAGGCAAAATCTTGGGGAATGGCACAGACACTGAAGAAATATTTTGTGTCATCTTCACAGTGGAAGACACAAATTACCTAACAGAAATAGAAGGCAACCATGGCCAATAAGCTGAGGAACACAAGGTAGTTAATATCTGTTTCAGACTTCTACCCATACTGACTCAGGAGACAAACCCTCCTCAATGACCTCCATTTCTGCAGCTGTGATACTATCCCTGATTAGCAATGCCACTCCCCCACCTCTTTTACCTCCCTCCCTATTCCTCTTGAAAAATCTAAACCCTGGAATATCCAACAACCATTCCTGTGATATACAGGTCCCCGTAACGACCACAACATCATAGCTCCAAGTACTGATCCATGCTCTAAATTCATTCCCCTTATTCCTGATGGATGGTTTGTAAATTTACAAATGACATCAAGATTGGTAGCATAGTGGAGAGGGAAAATAAAAAGAGTACCTCAGTGTACAATGGGACCTTGATCAGATGGTCCAAGGAGTGGCAGATGGAGTTTAATTTAGATAAACGTGAGATACTACATTTAGGTAAGGTAAATCAGGGCAGGGTTTGTATACTTAATGGTAGGGTTCTGAGGAGTGTTGCTGAACAAAGATCTTGGGATGGGAGTTCATAGTTCTTTAAAGGTGGAGGCACACTACAGGGTTGTGAAGGCAGCATTTGGTATACTTGCCTTTATTGGTCAGTGCATAGAGTATAGGAGTTGGGATGTTATGTTGCACTGTACAGGACATTGGTTTAGCCACTATTAGAATACTACATGCAAATCTGGGCTCCCTGCTGTAGGAAAAATGTTGTGAAACTTAAAAGGTTGCAGAAAAGATTTACAAGGATTTGTTGGTATTGGAGGATGTTTTTATTTATTCACTAGATGAGGCTGTCACTGGCTATACAGCATTTATTGCCCATCCCTTATAGCCCAGAAGGCAGTTCAGAGTCAACTGCATTTGAGCTGTTAGGAATGGGCGGAATAGGCTGGGGCTATTTTCCTTTCAGCAGAGTGTCGGAGGTTGGGGGTTGACCTTATAGAGGTTTATAAAATCATGAGGGGCATGGATAGGGTGAATAGCCAAGGTCTTTTTTTCCCCCCCAAGATATAAGAGTCCAAAACTTGAGGGCTTAAGTTTTAGGTGAGGGGAAAGATATAAAAATGACCGAAGGAACAACTTTTAGTGAGGTGCCAGATGAAGTGGAGGAGGTTGGTACAATTTCAGCATTTAAAAGGCATCTGGATGGGTACATGAACAAGAAGAGTTTAAAGGGATATGGGCCAAATGGGACTAGATTAATTTAGGATACCTGGTCAGCATGGGGGAGTTGGACAGAAGGGTCTGGTTCCATGCTGGACAACTCTATGGGTCTAAAAAGAAAAATCCTGTTAAAACAGTTTGTAATTTCAGCTCTGGTAAAACTTTGGCAGACTCGTGATGAAGTCTGCTTTGAGAAGAGGCTAAACAAAGCGACAAAAACAGAAGGCAAACACAGCTTCAGAACACAAGTTAGGCCACAGTAATGTCATCCATCTGGTTTTCATTGTTCTTTTAATGTCAGCGAAACAAGATTGAAACAATTCAAAACAGGTCAGTGAATCATTAAAATTTACTGTTGACTCATTCTAATGGCACTGCAGTGAGTTATCAATCTCGTTAAGATTGATCACAAAGCACCCAAAAAAGGAGAGATTTTGAATGAGGAAAAATTGATGAAAGTTTTAATATTAATTTTTTAAAATCTTTATTCATGGGAAGACAGTGTCACTGACCAGGCCAGAATTTATTGCCCACCCTACAGGGCTGTTAAGAGTCAATCACACTGCCGTGGGCCTGGAATCACATGTAGCCGACACCAGGTAAGAATGGCAGTTTCCTTCCCTAAATGACATTAGTGAACCAGAAGAGTTTGCCCAACAATCAATATGGTTTCATAGTCATCTTCAGAGACTCTTAATTCCAAATTTTTACTGAATTCAAATTCCACCAGCTGCTGTGGTGGGATTCAAACCCAGGAGCCCAAAATGGGGCTTATTATTATTACACAAAGATCTAGAACAGTAAAATAAAACACATTAAAACTTTGAAAATTGCCAATTCAATAGTTTAAATGCAATAGTGTAGTTAATTAGAGGCAGAGAATAGGGTTTTTCGGACCATTTTCAGGTATATAGGGTCATTTAAAGTATATCATGCTCAGCACAGACACGGTAGGCAGAAGGGTCTGTTCCTGTGCTGTACTGCTCCATGTTCTAATGTGGAAAAAAATTTCACAAAGCACCTTGGAGTGCAAGAAAAATAATGGATGAGAAGCTTAAAATGTTGGAAATTCCTAAAACCTGGCCACAGAAGGTCTGAAAGAAAAGCAAGGAGAGAAGGCACAGATTTTAACTGAGAAAGGAAACATCTGGATTCAAATAAACAAAAATAAAGAGAAGGAATAGGCACGAGATATTAATCATGCTCACTTCAGCTAAAAGCGTAACCAAGTAATTGCACTTGCAAATAAGTTCTCATTCTAAATTCTAGGAAAAACTAGAAAAACTGTCCATACACATTTGCAGGCAAAATAAAAAGCAACTGCATTCTAGGTCCAAAAACGTTTGGTTTGGAAATCAGCAATTACTGAAAAAAAACTCAGCAGGTCCAGCAGCATCTGTGGCAAGAAAGCAGAGCTAACGTTTCAGATCCCGTGACCCTTCTTCAGAACTCCAAGGCTGGGGACCAAAATCATTCACAATTTTCCAACTGTGGTTGAACTGCATCATGGAGAGCTTTAGCAAGACCTTTCTACTTTTAAAATTTGATTTCCTTTGAAATGAAGTAAACAGTCCATTTATCTTCCCTATTCCCTGAACTTGGATGCTAGCATTGGGATTCACGCACAAGAATTTCCAAATCTGTGTGCTGTATTCTGCAGTTGCACAATTTAAACATTCAGTTCTTCTGCTCTCCCTGTCAAAGTACACAATTGCAATATTTCCCATCTTACATTTCATCAGCCAAGTTCTTGCCCACTTGCTTAACTTGTGTCTACGTCCCTCTACAGACTCTAAGTCATCTTCACTTGCCTTCCTACCTATTTTTGTCATCCACAAGCTTGACGATGGCACATTTAATTCCCTCAAATTTATTAACACATGTTGCAAATAGTTGTGGCACTCCATTGGTTACAGGGTGTGATCCTGAAAATGCCCTCTATATCCCACACTCTCCATCACTTCTATCTATATTAATATGCTGCCCCCAACACACGGGCACTCATTTAATGCAACTGTTTTACGTGCAGTACCTTACTGAATGTCTTTCCATTTAGCTCCATTGTTTGTTACCTCAAAAGAATTCTAATAAAATTTTAAATCAAGCATGATTCCCCTTTCATGAATCCTTGTTGACTCTGCTTGATATTTTGCATTCCTAAATGCTTGACTAACAATTGCAATGGACTCTAACAATTTTTCCAATGACAGATATGAAGTTAACTGGCCTATAATTACCGGTTTGCTTTTCTCCCTTGTTTTGTGAAAAAGGGTGTTACATTTGTAGTGTTCCTTTGAGCCTTTTACAAAACTCCTTTCCCAGGCCACTCCAGCCAACTCTACCCTCATCCCTACTGAATTAACCTCATTTAAATTTAGCACAGTTGTTTCTGACCTAAGTTTATCACTCTCAAACTGAATGATAAATAATGCCATGGTATCGTCACTGTTCCCGAAAGGATCTTTTACTCGGATCATTTATTCAATTGATCTCATTGGACATTAATAAATCCAAAGCAACCTGATAGAATTCACAACATATCTTCAAAAACTACCCTGAATGCACCATGAATTCTTTCTATTGGGTACATTTGTCAATTTGATAAGTCGACAAGATTAAAGGCACCCATTATTAATCCACTGCCTTTTCTACATACTGTCATGAGTTCTATCCTACACTATAGCTACTGTTAGGGGTCCTATGGACTACTCTCACCCTACTCCTTCTCCCTCATTATTTCTTGCCTCCACCCAGATGGATTCTTCATCTCAAGAGAGATAATTGCTTGCTGTCGTACTTATTCCACCTTATATTAAAAACGATCACACCAGTCTTGCCTATGAAAAGTCACATTCCCCTGAATATTTACTTCCCAACTTTAACCTTTGCTTAACCATGTCTCTAATGACTAAGGTGATCCTCATTAAACTTCTATTTGTCCCGTTAAATTTATTTTGTTCCCATAAAGATACACATTTAACAGCCATTAAGTTTTTGTCTTTTTACCATTTATTTCTGCCCTTTGAGTATATTTACTGCTTTTTCTTACATACTTTCACACTCATGTCACTTACTGTCCCACTCTGGGTATCATTATCCAAGTACCTGCCCTGCATCTTTTTTTTGCTTTTAAGTCTACATTTCCCTTCTCCTGAACTCTCCCTCTCCGTTTAGTTTAAAGTCTTCTCAATTTCATACTGTTCAGTAACGGCATATTATTTAGTTGTTTTTGTTTTTTATGCTCATGGTGGTAAATCATTGCAAATGCTTCAGCCTTGTCATTTATACCAATGTTCTAAACTTTGAGGTGGTGAGTGGAGACTTCAATGGTTCATATTTAGTTCTTGCCATCCATTTCCAACTGGATGTAGGAGGACAAGGGGCTTTGATCTAATCCATAAGTTGGGGGAATTACTTGTCTGTGGTTAGCAAGTGCGTCTGCTTTTAGCATGCATGCAAACTTGATGTATTGCTCCACCAGGCTCACCCTTTTTGTTAAACTTGATACTGCTCCTATACACTTTTGTGAACAAACACTGATCCTGTGACTTAATGGCAATGCTATGAGAAGGATATGCTAAACAAGCGAAAAAAAAACGAAAGAAAAAAAAAAATCAACCATTAGGGCCAACTAGCAAGGATCAAAAGCTGACAATAAGAGCTTCTTAAAATATATAAAAAGGGAAGTGAAGTGAAGATAGGCCCCTTAGAAAATGAATCTGGTGAAATAGTTGTGGGGAATAAGAAAATGATAGAAAGTCAAACAGATATTTTGCATCAGTCTACAGTGGAAGATACCACAGACATCCATCAATGGTAAAGAATATAGGGGAGGAATTAACAACTCTCACCATCACTAGAGAAGTAGTGCTGGACAGACTAAGGAGGCTAAAGGCAGAGGAGTACCCTGGCCCTGATGGCTTGCGTCCATAGCATCTGAAAAGTAGTCGTTACAGAGATAGTGGATGCATTGGTAGTAATTTTCCAAGAAAAGAAGGCTCGGGTTCTTGAGAAGTACCACAGGATTGGAAAACTGCAAATGTGAAACCCCTTTTGAAAAAAAAGGAGGGAAAAGCAGTTAGCCATAGGCCTATTAGGAATTAACAGCAGCACATTGGAAAATCAGTCTAATCTAGCAGGCTCAGCGTGGCTTCCTGAAAGGGAAATCATATCTGAATAATCATAATGAGGAAGTCTCAAACAGAGTGGACAGAGGAGAACCAGTAGATATGTTGTATTTGCTATGGTACCTCACAAAAAGTCAGGTCTTATGATGTTTAAAGAGGCCGCAATTCTGATCACTAAGAGTTTAAAAGAATAAGAAGGCGATCTCACTGCGACATTTAGGATTCCTCAGGGGCTTTACAGCATAAATGCTGACAGAATGTTTCCCACATGGGAGAGTCTGGGACCAGAGACAGTGTCTTGGAATAAAGATGTGCTAATTTAAAACTTAGATGAGGAGGAATTTCTTCTCTCAGAGGTGAGAGCCTTTGGAACTCCTTGCCACAGAGAGCTGTGGAGGCATAGGTCCTTATGCATATATTTAATGCTGACATCAACTGATTTTTGATCAGTAAGGGAATAAGGGTTATGGAGAAAGGGCAGGAAAGTGGATGTGAGGAATGTTGCATCAGCATGATGCTATAAAATGGCACAACAGGCTGGAGGGGCTAAACCATCCAACTCCTGATGCTACTTCTTATGGTTTTATAGTCTTACGGTTTGTAATGGTAGTCAGTTCTTTGCTGCTGATGCCCTAGAATTTCTGCTCAATATTATGATTCTATCTCATTTAGCATGGTGCTGTCGCCACAGGTGAATCTGTCCATGACTGATAAACGGAATAGAATCTTAAGAGATCTAGCATCTGAAAATGAAGTATCAAGCAGACACTCGAGGCTATCAGCACCAACAGAACTGTCAACCATCAAAAACTCTAAGATTATAAAAGCATAACAAAAGGACTAGAAATTGGACCAAAGGTTCTGTTTCCATGATGTACGACTCTGACTCTTAAGGTGTATTGATATTTTTGCTAACATCAATGGTCAAGAAACTTCCCAGAATGTAATGCAGGTGTACTGCCAGGAAGTCCAAATCTCCAAACTTTCTGATTGAATCAATATCATAAGTGACTCTTAAAAAAAACTGACTATTTCTAACAATGTTTAATACCATAAAAAATCCTGTCTTCCAAGGTCACAAGTAAATACATATCACATAACTCTTGCTCTTCCCAAACTAAAGCAATTCTATGTGCAGTAATATCCACTCCCCTTGGGCGGCCACTTACACTGCAGACCGTGAACAATACCAGTTCAGGCATGTTCATAAAATATAAACTTTGTTGAAGCCATCGAAACGGAGATCTGAAACATTGTGGAATCCCTGGGTGCTTCATAGCTTTGTTCTGCCTTCCAACGCGTCACTGAAGAGATATGATTAAAGTAACACCAATAAAATTCCTGAATTTTTCTTAAAATGTTCCAGTCGAAGTTGGGAACCAGTAAAAAGTCAACAGGAAAACACCGACAGCGTATGGTTTTGTTTTTTTTTTAAAAAGATAACTTACGTTTCAAAACAACGGTCCACATTATCAGACATGAGAAGTAGCATACACAGCTGCTCCAAGGCTATGAGCTGCATGTCCCTTTCGTCTCCCTGGCCCATTTGTAGCCATTCCAACAACGTATCGGGATCCACATCGGCCATGGTGAGAGAGGCCTCTACAATCCCTGACAGTTTCCCCGACTAATGTTCTCCGAGCGCTGGGAGACTGGATAACAAAGTCCCCGGGAAGAGAAATCACTGTTTCCACAACTGGTCCCAATTAATCTAAAACCAAAAAAAAACACAAGGAAATAACACGTTAACATATTTTCCCCCTCCTCTGTGTGTACTTCGGTTCATCAATCCCCCCCCCCCCAAAAAAAAAACCCTGAAAAGCCGGGCAAGCGATTTCCAGCCGAAATTAAGGCACTTTCCTCCCTCCCTCCCCGGCTCGGGAGACGCCATTTAAACATAATCGGGCTAAAGCCGGCGGATTGGTATTGCCCAGGCCGATCTCTACACAACAGCCGCCTCACGGTGGGTGGTTGGGTGAGGTGGAAGGAGGAGAGAGAAGAGGCCCAGGCCTTCCCCCACCCGACCCGCGGGGTTGCTAGAAGGTGGTCACCGAGGCCGATGGGGCCCACTAAAACCTGAGTCACCCGAGCGGCCTGGGCCTCGCTTCAGCTCCTTCCTCCCGGCGGGCGCACAAAGGGACTCGGCCTTGCCTGGCGATGAGGGAAAGCGGTAGGGAGGGGGGGGAGAGAAGGAGAGAGAGAAAAGAGAGCAGCCCGATCTCCCTGACTAGGCCTCCAGGGCCCTGCGGCTAAATTTTGACCGTCATCCCGTCAGGCCTGGCGCGATCAAGCCGACTCCCACCTCACCTTCCCCCAAAAAACACAGAAAACTCCGGGGCCTGAAAGCGATTCCCCTTCCCCAAGGCGGCATTTTCCTCACTTACTCACCGGCTCGATCTATTTGTGGCTTGGGGACGGGGCGGCCCGAGAGTCACCGTAGCAGCACATCCTCCAGCTCGGCCCGCCCCAGGCTGGCCCACTGTGTTTGGGGTGGGGGGCACAGAGGCCGACAGCAGCTCCTGGTCGTGCGGCCGAGTCCGGAGCTCCAGCCACCGAATGCGGAGGAGGAGGAGAAGCGTCCGTTCCTCCCCTTTACCTCGGGGAGCGACAACAAAATGCCACGGCCTTCCCACAAACGTCAAACCTCGTACGTCTCTTCGTGTGTTTATGTTTAATCTTGGGAGGGGAAACTAGAGATAAAACAAACACGCACTCGTTTCGCCCTCCTCTGAAACACATCACGGGTGAGTTCAAAAATTAACGCCTTGTGACCGTTGAATTGATTTCATCGCTCGAGCTGTGAAAACAAAACGTGTTTATTTCGTGTTTTTTTTTCATTTGAGGTTATAAAGTAGTGTGGTTTTCCGGAGAAGTTATTTTCGGCTCCGTTTGCAAAAGCAAGGTTCAGGTGAGTTTTTTTGAGTGCAGATGCACGCATGAACAGCCCCCACCTTACCCTTTCGAAGAAGAGTGAGAGGGGTTGACGAGCGTTTATGTCTCCGTCAGCATCACAAAGTCAGATTATCTGACCATTATCCTAGCTCTGTTTGTGCTGAATCACTACCTGCAAATTGGCTGCCACACTTCCTACAACATAGAAGTGACAACCACTTAAAACTGGTTCAGGTGAGGTCAAGAAATTTTGAGATAACGTGTTCCTTTTGACTCAGTCTTAGAAAGACGTGATTTATGTACTACTAGTGCAGTTTTTCATGAGATTTTTAGATGCTGTTCGGCTAAATGGCACTTTTTCAAAGTACTGTAATGTGTAATGGCACTTTTTCAAAGTACTGTAGGAATGTCCAGCCAACATTCACCCCTCAACCAATTTCCTTCATCGTAGTGCCATTTATTCTTAAAACAGTCATTCTGAGAAAACAGGACTACTTGAACATTGACCCAAACTCCAACAATGGGTGAATAACCCCACTGCCTCTTTTCTGTAAATATTTTTATTGAGAAAAGGATTTTGAAATTTTTACAAAATAGTATAACAATCTTTTAATATAACAATAACAGTAAACAAACTACTACTCTACTCCACAAACAGTTTAAAAGAGAAAAAAAGAAAAACCCTACCCATACTACAATAAATAAATTCTTAAAAACGATATTCAATCGAATTGAACCAAGGCAAATTAAACTAAATAAAGTTACAATACACAGCACAACCCCACCAAAGCTCTCCATCACTGGGAGCATCGGTTGGCATACCTGTATTTATGCAGAATTCTTCCTCCCAGGGGCCCCTGGCCTGCCAGACATGGCCCTCATGACTACAAAAAGGCCCTGGCCACTATAGCCAACAAGTTTGTGTCCATACAGTTCAAAAAGGGCCACCACGTCCGATTAAAAAAAGTTCTGTTTTCTGGTGTATCATACTTGTAAGGAAATCCAGGGGGATGTGCTCCATAACTAACCTACGGTACCCTGAGAGTCCTGGGGGATTTTCCGACACCCAGCTCATCAGAATGTTCTTCCTTGCACAATATGAAAGAATATTGAACAGTTTCTTCCCATGAGTGTCCAAAGATTCAGCAAACCCAAGAGGAGAGACACCAGCTCTACCTTGACCTTGGTTCCCAAAACCCCTTCCAAAACACTCGTTATAGCGCACCAATACCTACGAAGCCTGTGGCATAACCACAAGCAATGAGTAAGAGTACCAATATCCATTTTAGATTTGGGGCATATTAGGGACGCTCCTGCCTCAGTGCCGGATAAGCCCTGTGGAGTACCTTCAGTTGCATAGCCTGCGTTCTGCTCCAAATCAAAATTTTCCTTACGTTCTCCCAAAAATCCTCCCACGTCTCTGATGAGATCTGCACCCCCAATTCCTGAGTTCAGATCCCGTACAGCTGTTTAATGACCTTCAAGACACTACCTCCTTCTAATAAATGATAGAGGGCGCTGACCAAAAGAGTACCCGCAGACCGAAGTACTCTCCCCTCCAGACTTATAGTGCTTTTCTGTATAAAGTCCATAATCTGAAAATAATGAAAGAGGTCCCTCCTAGATGGCTCATATTTCTGGCTCAGCTGCTCAAAAGACATCAGGACCTTCCCCTCAAATAAATCTCCCAGACAGGAAACTCGTCTAGACTCCCAGAGCCTAAAGCCAAAATCCATTGATCCTGGCCAGAATCCTGTCATTCCTACTGTGAGAGTAAAAGGGGAAGTTTTTTTGTAAATTGCCCTCACCTTGTTGCAACCTTCTCCATGCTTTAACCATGTTAAGAACAATTGGATTTCTGCAATAGTCCATAATAGTCCTCATCTTGCCCATAAACAACAAATTAATGAGGGGGCATTCTGCCTGGGAGGCCTCAATGTCCTGCCAAATTGACCTCCAGTCCTGGCAAGCCCAATCAGCCACATAGGAAAATAGGGAACTTAATTGATATTTCTTAAAATCTGGAAAGTCCACACCCTACCATCCCCTGTGGAAGCTGCAATTTGGCAAGCTTAATTAGAGGCCGCCTGTGACACCAGATAAAAGAGCCAAGCCAACTGTTAAGCCTCCGTAGCGCTTGCCTGGGCAGCATCAAAGGAAGCATTCACATGGTACATAATAAACGACGAAGAACATTCCTTTAAACCAGAGCTATTCTACCCAATCAAGATATCAGAAGATCCTCCCATCGCTGAAGGTCTTGTCTTATCTTCTCTAGCAACTGCACAAAATTAGTTTTATATGATTGATCAAAGGCTGGGGTGATAAAAATTCCTAAATACAGGAATCCTCCCTGTGACCACTGAAAGGGAATCGGATTCCACCCCCAAAATCAGGTACTCTTACAAGACTCTCCATAGGCATGGCCTCTGAATTCATAAAATTGATTTTATGCTCTGAGAAAGAATCAAATAAATTAATCATTTGTATTAAACGGGCCATAGATATTGTCGGGTTATTTCGGAAAAGAAGGACATCATCTGCATAAAGGGTGATCTTATGCCCTCCTGATCCTACCTTCAGGGCAATTATATTGGGGTTCCTCCGGATAGCCTCTGCCAACGGCTTAATCACTAATGTAAATAGCAGTGGTGCAAAGGGCCACCCTTGTCGGCTGCCTGTATCAATAGTAAAGTTGTCAGACCTTATACCATTAGCGAGAACAGCTGCCTTAGGGTCACTATATAACACTGCCACCCACCTGGCAAAGACCCCTCCAAGACCAAACCGTTCAAAGACATAAAAGAGTTACAGCTACTCTACCCTGCCAAATGCTTTCTCTGCATCCAGGGAGACTACCAAGCCTGGCCGGAATCGATCCCTACTGGCACACCTCGACCATATTCAGTACTCTTCTAATGTTGTTAGAAGACCTGCATCCCCGAATAAAACCTGTTAGTCCTCCTTTACAGTGGTGGGCAAGACCTTCTCCAACGTCAACCCCAGTATTTTTGACAAAATGTTGAAATCCACGTTTAATAGCGATATGGCCCTGTACAAAGTACAATCCTCTTGAGCTTCCCCTCTCTTGAGAATAAGAGAGATATTAGCTTCTCTCAGAGAGGATGGAGGCAGTCCTGACTGTATGAATTATTGTACATGTCCAATGGCCAGTATGTTTATAAACATTTTATAAAACTTGCTCTGAAATCCATCTGGGTCAGGAACTTTATCACTCTGGAGCTGCGTCACTGTCTTCTAGATCCCTTGGATCGTCAGCGGGACATTCAAAAGAGACACCTGCTCCGAAGTTACACCTAGGAGGTCCAAGATCTTAAAAAAGGACTCCATCTTCACCAATCTGTCCTCGCAGCTCTCTGACCGATACAATTCAGAGTAGACTTTCCTGAATGCCATGTTAACCTTTTGGAATCGCAGGTGAGAGTACCAGCACACTCTCTGATGTGATAGATTGGGGGCACTCTTCTTTCTGGCCAGATATGCCGGACATCTATTCAGTTTATCAACATACTCGAATAACCACTGTTTCGTAAAGGAGATCTCCCTCTTTGCTGTCTGGCTGAGCGCAGCATTCAGAGCACCCCTGAGGGCTGTACTCCACAGCAACTTGGTCACAGACGGTCTGTCAAAGTATGCTGTCTCGACTGCCTTCAGCCAGGCCTCAAGCATACGCTGCTACTCTCCCCTCTGCCGCTTCTGGGTCACTGAGTAAGAAATAATTAAACTCCTTGCATAGGCCTTGGCCGTCTCTCAGAACACCAACGGGTTACTGGCCGTACCCAAATTAATATCCCAAAAAATTTTTAAATTTCTGCGAAAAATACTCAGCAGAGTTGCTATCTTTCAGGAGGAAAGGATCCAGGTGCCAATGCCGCGAGCAAGTCCCGTTACCTCCTGCCTTGTACTCCATGTACACTGTCGCATGATCAAAAATGGCTGTTCCCAATTCCACAGGACAGCACTGAATTCAAAAAGGCCGATGGAGCAATCCTAGTGTAGCACTTGTGTAGATTAGAGAAAAAGGTGAAGTACCTACCCTCAGGGTGAAGACATCTCCACACAACCACCAACCCCATCTCCCCACTCAGTCCACCTGGATTGCAGGGATTTGCCCACAAAACCCCGGGGTCGATAAGACAGTTAAAGTCTCCCCCTATAATCGTATGGCATGCTCCAAAGGCCACCAATCTGGAAAGTGTATCCGTTAAAAATTTGAGCAGATATGCCTGGGGACAAGATACCTTCAAAATCCTGTAAGGATCACAAAACACCCATATTCGTCCTTAATTTAGATTACATTACATTACATTACATTACATTACAGTGAGGCCCTTCAGCCCAACAAGTCCACACCGACCCACCGATGCGCAACCCACCCAGACCCCTACATTTACCCCTTACCTAACACTACGGGCAATGTAGCATGGCCAGTTCACCTGACCTGCACATCTTTGGACTGTGGGGGGAAACCGGAGCACCCGGAGGAAACCCATGCAGACACGGGGAGAACATGCAAACTCCACACAGTCAGTCGCCTGAGGTGGGAATTGAACCCGGGTCTCAGGCGCTGTGAGGCAGCAGTGCCACCGTGCCGCCCACTCTAACAGCTGAAATTTGAGATTCTTCTGGATGAGTATAGCGACTCCTTTGCTTTTAGAATTAAAGGATGAGGAAAACACCCGGTCGAAGCCTCCCCGATGTAACTTTAAGTGCTCCTTATCAGTTAGATGTGTTTCTTGCAGCAAGGCTACATCGATTCTTTCTTTTCTAAGACTTGAAAGTATCTTCTTTCTCTTAATTGGTGAATGACTTCCCTTAATATTTCCAGGTGCACCATTCAAACAAACTATTAGCCATAGCAATCTGAGATAGCCCGTGACCTCCGAGAGGAAGAACCCCACTCATAATGCGCTGAGTGAAAACAGTCAACAGATCATACAAACTTGAGAATACAACTACAAAAACTGTCAAATCAAAACTTCTAACAACTACTTCTACAATAAACCAACGTATGAAACAAATAAGAGGAGACTTTCCCCCTTGCCCACATGGGGCACTCACCCCTCATTAATCCCTCCATGGCTCCTATTAGCTGAAGCCACGCCCCAAACCCAGGCAAAACAGATTTTTTAATAATTACAAGCATCTTATAACAAGAAAATTAAAAGTGGGCATTCAGCCCGTCCCATCCACACTTTGACCCAAGGCAATCCTGGTAGATAACTCCCTGCCCCTGAATCCCATATCAAGAGAGAGAAATGAAAAGGGAATTATTTAAAAAAGGATAATGGGAGGGGAGAAAGAAGGGAGAAGACAGAGAAAAAGAAAAAGGAGATCCCCACATATTAAAAGAACAAAGTCAGGTAAACCAGGCAAACTACAGAGGAAGAAACAAAGTTAACACTATTGTCCATATTATCTAAGCCAGCCAGTCTATTTTAAGATGTCCAGGAAGTCCTTTGCCTTTTCTGATGAGTCAAAATTAAATACAGACCCTCCGTGGCTGAAACGCAACACTGCCAGATATCTTAGAGTACTGAATATTCAAGTCTGTCAGCCTCTTCTTTACCTCACCAAGGCCTTCCTTTCATGAATCATGGCCGCAGAAATGTCTTGGAAGAACATTATTCTTGATTGCTTGAAAATCAGGGCATGTGGATCCTTCCCTAGTGTTCTGGAAGCCTCCAACACCATTTGCTTATCTCTGTCATGCTGGAGCCGCACTAGGACCGGGAGAGGGCACTGCTCCAATCCGGGCCTGCGCTATGCGACCCAGTGGGCCACTCGACTCAACACCCGGCCCGTTCCAACTTCCAGCCTCAAACACTGCGGGAGTCATTGCTCCAAAAAAACTGATTAGCTGGCCTTCTTCCTCCCATTCTGGCAGCCCAATCTGGCGAATGTTCTTCCAATGGCCTCGACTTTCGAGGTTGAGGACCTGCTCCAGTCGGGCCCGTACCTGTCCTTCCAGTGCCTGGACCCGGATCCGCCAAAGATTTTGCCACGGTTTCGGAAGTCGCAGTCTGCTGCTCTACCTCCACGACACACTGCCTGAGACACTGGATCTGCTGGTCATGCTTCTGCAGCATGGCCATGATCGGTTCTAGCCTGGTCTGGGTCTGCTCCACGGCTGAATCGAGCTTCTCTTGGAGTTTCACAAACTCCGAGACTCGGCTCTGCTCCACAGGTAAGTCCCTTGGGATGTTTGTGGAGGCCGACGCTGCGGTTGTGGGCATATCCTTTGCTGTAGGGGAGTGCCCTGCTTGTTGCGATCCTCACTGTCCTTTTCCCTTGGTCATCTGCCTTAATCAACAAAACTGACACACAGCATTTCTGGAGATCTAAAACTGCCAATTTTTACCACAATAACTAAGAAAGGGAGGGTAAATGCACCACTTTGCCTGGGTTATGGAGCAGAGCTCAGCAGGGCAAACTTACTGGATCGCTGCCATCTTGGATCTCCCCCCACTGCCTTTTAAACACCTGATGACAGTTAAAGGCGAAGGGAGCAAATCATTCTTTAAAATTTAGGGGAGCCAAAGACAGACTGTTGCCTACGTTGGTCATCTTTCTGGTAACTTCTACAATCAAACCAGTGTCAATATGCTTTGTATTCCTTTCGACTAAACCAAGGAGGTCAAGAGTGGGACCCTGATCTTTGGCTGCCCTGGATCTTCTTATATTTTTCACAGGAAAAGATGTGTCAGATTTTCTGTGGAATATTAACACAGCATTGGTAACACCAGTTACAAGTGACAAGGTTAACCTCATTGCCGTAGAAAACGGTAGCTGTCACCTGAGGCTGGAAGGTGCATTCTGTCCTGCTGATAAAAAAGCACAGCTCACTTCAAGTTGATCAGTCTCCAAATAATGAGCTGCTGACTCTCCACTGGTCCATCTGTCTCAAAGGGGCTTGCATTTTCTAGGCCTGGCTGAACAATGAATGGAATCCATCACTTCAGGCAAGCAAGTGAAAAACATGGGAAAAAAAGACATAAACTATTCTGGTAGTAGGCTTGAATGTCAGAACCATGTGCACACAGACCGTTTGCAGCTGGATGATAACATACACAAGACAACTGTGATTGAAGTGGAACTTGGGCTGAATACAACAAAAGCTACACTATGCGTACAAACCTCCTCTGAACTCTTCCCGATCGGATGAATATGCTTTTCTTTCAGAGATCCACTCTTGGTGAATTCAAAGAGTGAATCACTGAAAGGAAAGCAAATCCATCTGATAGGGAAGAGTTCAGAGGAGGTTTGTAGGCATAGTGTAGCTTTTGTTGTAAGGAAGTCACTAGTGTTGATGATGGAACTCAGTCCGGTTAATTCAGAATATATTCTCCCCACCCACCTCTGAACTCAAACAGCCTCATGGGTATCCATGCTCTGTTAGAGTGCTCCATGATAAAGGTGAAAGACAAGTTCTATGAGGAGAAAATGAGGACTGCAGATGCTGCACACCAGAGTCAAAAAGTATGGTGCTGAGAAAGTACAGCCGGTCAGGCAGCATCCAAGGAGCAGGACAGTTGCTGTTTCAAGCGTAAGCTCTTCATCAGGAACATGGATGGGGGTGCCCAAGTGGGCTGAGAGATAAATGGGAGGGGGGGGGGGTAGAGCTCGGGGGAAGGCAGCTAGAAATGCGATAGGTAGATGAAGTTGGGGTTATGGTGATAGGTTGGAATAGAGGGTGAAATGGATAGGTGGGAATGAAGATGGACAGGTAGAACAGTTCAAGAGGGTAGTGCTGAGTTAGAGGGTTGGATCTGGGATTAGGTGAGGGGAAGGGGATATGAGGAAACTGGTGAAATTGACATCGATCCCATGTGATTGGAGAGTCGCAAGGCAGAAGATGAGATGTTCTTCCTCCAGATGTAGGGTGGCAAGGATTTAGCGGTGGAGGAGACCCAGGATTTGCAAGTCCTTGGAGGAGGGGGGGAGGAGTTGAAGTGTTCGGCCATGGGGCGGTGGGGTTGATTGGTGCGCCTGTCCTGGAGATGTTCTCTGAAATGTTCCACAAGTTGGCATCATGTCTCCCCAATGTAGAGAAGACCACATCAAGAGCAATGGACACAGTAGATGAGGTGTTTGGGGGTGCAGGAAAATCTCTGCCAGATGTGGAAGGATCCTTTGGAGCCTTGGATGGAGGTGAGGGGGGAGGTGTGGGCACAAGTTTTGCACCTCTTGCCTTGATAAAGGAAGGTGCTGGGAGTGGAGGATTCAGACCAAAGGGGTAGCTATGGGCCCAAGCTATGCCTCCCTCCTCAGTCCATCTTCTGCAGCTGCACCGGCACTATTGTCCACCTTTTCCTCTGCTACATCAGACTGTATTGGCGCCATCTCATGCTCCCACAAAGGGGTTGAACAGTTCATCAACTTCACCAACAACTTCCACCCTGACCTCAAGTTCACCTGGACCATCTCAGATACCTCCCTCCCCTTCCAGAACCTCTCCATCTCCATTTCTGGCAATCGACTCAAAATGGATATCTGCTTCAAACCCACCAACTCCCACGCTACCTCAGCTCCACTGTCCTGTGGCCAAACACTTCAACTCCCACTTGGCCAAATACATGCAAATCCTCCAGCGCCAAATCCTAGCCATCCACACCTTGAGGAAGATCACCTCCAACCACATGGGATCAAAGTCGATTACACCAGTTTCCTCATCTCCCCTCCCCCTATCTTATCACAGATCCAACCCTCCAAGTCGGCATCGCCCTTTTGAACTGTCCTACCTGTCCATCTTCCTTCCCATCTATCTGCTCCACCCTCCACTCCAACCTATCAGCATCACCTCCATCTCCATCTACCTACCTATGGCTGCCTTTCCCCCAGCCCTACCCACCTCCCATTTATCTCTCAGCCCGTTTGGCTCCCCCCCCACCCCCCATTCCTGATGAAGGGCTTATGCTCGAAATGTTGACTCTCCTGCTCCTCGGATGCTGCCTGACGTGCTGTGCTTTTCCAGCGAAGTTCTATAAGGAGTGAGGCACTTCCAGGAGAATCCCCAAGTCAGGATATCTTTATCCAGTGGGGATTTAAGTGCAAGAATGGATGCAAGTCATAAGCCATAGCCCTGCTACCTCAGAAAGATATATGAAAACACGCAGAAACTAACTAAGCTTGATCGCTTTTTAACACCTTTCAGAACAAGCCATTTCACAATGTTGCCTGGAGATGTCCAGGATATGGTATGCTGGAGACATCCTGGTGTGCCCCAGTGGATGGAACCCTTGAAGCATTCAAAGCAGAAATGCTGCCTTTGTGCCAATATCAGATATTCTGCCGACCAAATAAAATCCAACAGTTTCTCTACACAAAAGGCTTTCACCAGCATTCCATAATGAATACCAAAGTAAAATGTAACATACTTCAAAACACCATCTATAATACTCCACTCTCAAAATATGGGAAGCAAGATTAGAAAAGTGCTAATTGTACAAGACTAACATTCAAGTGCCTTGCCAATATTCCAACAATAGCACTGAAGACTTATCCCCCGGAACTAGCCACATCCATAGCTTAGCTGTTCAACACAGCTATAACACTGGCAATGTGGAAATTGTCCAGGTATGACCTGTCCACAAAAAGCAGGATAAATCCAATCTGGCCAATTACCATTCCATCAAACATCTCTCAATCATCAACAAAATGATGGAATGTGTTGCAACAATGCTATCAAACAGCAATAACCTGCTCACTGATACCCATTTTGTGGTTCACCAGGAGTACTTAGCTCCTGACTTTGCAACTGTGGTCCAAACATAGGCAAAAGAACTGAAGTGGGAGTGACATCAAGACTGAATTTGATGTCACACTCGAGCAAATACTAGGTCAATGGGAATCAGGAGAAATATTCTGCTCTAGTTGGAATCATGCCAGCATACAGAAAGACGATCATGGTTATTGGAGCCCAATTAGAGGAGGTAATGGTGTAGTGAGTTTGTCACTGGGCTATTAATCCAGAGACCCAGGTAATGTTCTGGGGATCCAGGTTCAATCACCACTGTGACAAATTTTTTTAAAAATCTGAATTTAAGAATCCAAGGATGACCATGAATCTGTTGTTGATTGGCAAGAACTAATCCATCAGATTCACTGACATCCTTTAGGGAAGAAAATTGGGGTACTATTTCAAGTAATTCTGCCTTGAAGTCCCAGGACTGAGATAATTTTTTTTAAAAATTATTCATTCAGAGGACGAGGGCATCACTGGTTAGGCCACATTTATTGCCCAACACTAACTGCCCTGAGGAGAAAGTGAGGACTGCAGATGCTGGAGATCAGAGCTGAAAAATGTGTTGCTGGAAAAGAAGGGCTTATGCCTGAAACGTCGATTCTCCTGCTCCTTGGACGCTGCCTGACCTGCTGTGCTTCACTAACTGCCCTGAGACCAGTTGAGTCAACCACATTGTTCCAGACCCATGGCAATGTGGTTGACTCAACTGGTCTCAGGGCAGTTAGTGTCGGCAGTAAATGCTGGCCTAACCAGTGATGCCCTCATCCTCTGGGTGAACAATTTTTTAAAAATTATATCAGTCCCAAGACTTCGAGGCAGGAATTACTTGGAACAGTACCTTAATTCCAACCACCTTTTGCTGCTTTATTAGTGACCTGTACAGCATATTATCAAAAGTGGGGGATGTTCAATGATGATTGCAGAGTATTCACTACTCCTCAGATACGAAAGCAATCTGTGTTCATATGTCACAAAGCCTGGATAAACTTCAGGCTTGAGCTTATAAGTGGCAGGTAACATTCATACAACAGGTGTCAGCCAATGGCCGTATCCAAGAGAAGATTGAACCATCATCCCTGAACCATCACTGAAATCCCCACTATCAATTTTGTTAAGCAGAAATTGAAATGAAACAGCAATAAAAATATTCTTGTGACAAGAATAGGTCAGTGACTTTGAATTCTATGGAAATAAATGCATTCCCTGACTCCCCATACCCTTTCCAGCACATACAAGACACAAATCAGGAGTATGATGGAATATATGCTTAGTTTATTTCAGTTCCAACAGTACTTGACAATGTTGTCACCATACAGGACAAAACAGACTATTTGATCAACAACACACCTCAACAATTAGTCCTCTATCACCAGTAAGCAGCAGCAACAGAGTTGTATGATGCTTAAGATGCAATGCATCTCAAGACTCCTTCAGCAGTACCGACAACCTCTACAACCTAAAAGGAGAATGTGAAAACCACCTCTGGCAAGATCGTCCAAGCCACATTATCATGACTTGGATACATAATGTTATTCCTTCATTGCCATTTCATAAAGATTCTGGAACTCTTTCAAGTGGCACTATGGTTTACCTGAACCATTTGGACTGCAGCAGTTCAAGAAGGCAACTCAGCACCTATTGAAGGGCAATAAATGCTAGGATTAGGTAGTAATGCCCACATCCCATGAAAAAAAAATCCTTGTAATGGAACCTATCATTGAAGCCAAGCTCTTATTGATCACCAAACAGTAAGTAAGGAGATTCTGAATGCATTGAGCCACTTGTAGTAAATTCCAATAGAAAGTTACAATATTAGCAGGACATTTAAATATCACTACCTTTAAGCCAGGAGGCCCAGGTTCAAGTACCACTTTTAATTTAGATTAGATTCCCTACAGTATGGAAACAGGTCCTTTGGCCCAACAAGCTCATACCGACCCTCCGAAGAGTAACCCGCCCAAACTCATTGTTGAGAGATGTGAAATAACATCTCTGAACCAGTTGATTAGAAAAATAGGTTCAATAGTTATACAGCAGACTCTAAAGGCCCTCGTATGGCACACTGATACTGTCCTTACTCCTAGACCTGGAGGCCTAGGTTCAAGTCCCACCTGGTCCAGAGGTGTGTAATAACATTTCTGAACAGATTGATTAGAAAAATGGGTTAAATTAAAAAAAAAGAGCAGACCCTAGAGGGAGAGGGCACCTGCTTCTCTCAGTTCACCAACAATCAGGCATTTTGCCAATCAGAGTTTCAACCCCATCACTCGAAGGAGATGCTGAGATGAACCCCAGTAGATCCACACATGCGTTCCCTGACAGTCATATTTTTCCTTTAAGTTATTGGAAATATGTCATTTTTGCCCACAAATTTATCAATGGAATTCACTGGTCAATATTCAAAAGAATATCTAGCTGTGTTGAACTACAAACTGTTAGAAAAATAACTTTATGGTTTTAAAAGCATACATAGAGAACTTGTTGACAGTTTCTTTACTAAATCAGCTTTTCCATAGTTGATTGCAAAGAAATAAACCCCTCACAGATTGAGGAGGGACTGTTGTCAAGTAAAAACAGAAAGAAAATTAAGCAGATCCCTCTTCCATTGTTACATTCGTGCCTGAATATCATCGGAGAAGGAGAATGAGTTGTCCATCAATGCTCTTGATGTCTTAAGAGAAAGGTGGTCATCATGAGTGATGAAGTGATTTATTTCTCCCTCCAACTCCATTTTGATTTCCATCCTTGCTGCTCTCCTTGGCTTCCCTCACCTTTGATGATTTGTCCACAATGGGCTTTGTATGTAAATACTCAATTGGCTAATTTTATTTTAAACTGGTGGTGGTGATTAATTTTTAAAAAAGCAAAACAGTCATGATGATTTTGGTAGTGGGACGATCACCTAATTGTATGTAATAGTTCTTCTGGGTAGAACCAGAAAAAGCAGACACCCCATGCAAGGTCTCTTGTGGTGCCGTTTATAGTATCCCTTTGAGCAAGTCCCACCTGTTTCAGAGGTGTGTAATAACATCTCTGAACAAGTTGCTTAGAAAAATCGGTTAAAAATAAAGCCTGGTAGCTCAGTTGATAGAACCTCAGTTTTGGAATTCAAGGATTCATTGTTCATGCCCTTCTTTGGTGGGCTCTTGAGGTCCTGTGATACTATCCCTACATTTGAACCAGGAGGCTAGGATTCAAGTCTCACCCACCTCTGGAGGTGTGTAATAACATCTCTGAATAGGTTGATTAGAAATATTTAGACATAGAGAACAAATGTGATATTTCAAAATATGTAAATAATACAAAAAAAACTAAATTAGAAAAATCAGACCCCCACCTTACCAACCCCCCACCCCCGCTACATTTGATGGTTCCCATTGCACATAAAGGAATTTGCATTGTAGGCTTCTAATTGGCTGCATGGGTGATTACTGATGGCGGTTAATAGTTAAACATACAAAAAATTCACATTGATTTAGTGGGAAAGGTGTTCATTTGGCACAGTGGTTAGCACTGCTGTCTCACAGCGCCAGAGACCCGGGTTCAATTCCCGACTCAGGCGACTGATTGTGTGGAGTTTGCACGTTCTCCCCATGTCTGCGTGGGTTTCCTCCGGGTGCTCCGGTTTCCTCCCACAGTCCAAAGATGTGCAGGTCAGGTGAATTGACCATGCTAAATTGCCCGTAGTGTTAGGTAAAGGGGTAAATGTAGGGGAATGGGTGGGTTGCGCTTCGGCGGGTCGGTGTGGACTTGTTGGGCCGAAGGGCCTGTTTCCACACTGTAAGTAATCTAATCTAATCTAAACACTTCTGGATGTAAAAAGAAAGTCATTAGTGAAACAGACCCACTCCCTAACAATCCTGCCCTCTCACTTTTGATGATTTGCAATGTCGTAATAGGCTTTGCATGTAAATATCCAACTGTCTACACGATTACTGATTTGGTTGATCGTTTAAACCGAAAAAAAAGCACGGTGGTTTGGTGGCAGAAAAGTTGTTGATTGTGTATTATAACACTTCCAGATGTAAAAAAAGAAATGCACACCTCGGGACGGGTCTGTTGAACTGTCAGGGATTCGCCAATGTATGCCATTAGTAGTGGCTCCATTTTAGTCTTCAGCAATGACATTCCTTTCCGATTCGGTTTCTGAGTTATCACACTTTCTAATACCAGTAAAGGGTTTGATTTGACCACCAACATCAGGAAGACATGTTTCATAGTTTGAAATGTTTACTTGTCTATTAGCATGGTCAATGTGACATTGGAGGTTGTTGATTGCTTCAAATCTCAGTGTCCTGCACCTGCAAACAATCTGTCACTTGCTGCTGAAATGAAGACATTGCAAAATTCTGAAACATTACATATGACTTCTCCATGATCTTGGATGGCCTGCTGAATGTTTTGAAAATGACACATTTTCATTACTTCCAAATTACCTAAATCCAAAGATTAATAATCATCGCTTGAAGTGGTGGTGGGGGAAGCTGTTGATATGGATTGGCAGTGTGGGCACAGCTGTCAGTTAGTGAGTTGATGTTTAATCACTGCCTGGAATTGAGGAAACATGAAGCAGTTTGGACTCTCCTTTTTATATACCTGCTCACATAAACCATTCACTGATCATAGAAACTCACCAATTTATCATGAACATTGTGGAATCAATTAGGAAACAAGCTATCATGGATCTAGTTATGCACAATAAATGAATAATTCACAATATCATCATAAAGACTTCAGTAAGGAAGCATATTTATAAAATAATAACTTTAGTGATATCACAAAATGGTGGAAGGCACTGGATACTGCAACAGCTATGGGCTCTGACAACATTGGCTGAACAGATCTCGATGGGTCGAATAGCCTAGTTCTGCTCAAATGTCTTATGATATAACATTTTTGGAAATAATGCTGAAAATGTGCACTCCAGAGCTCACTGTTCACTTAGTCGAGCTGTTCACATGCAATTACAAATTTGCACATTCCAGACGGTGGGCAAAATGGTCCCGTTATTATCCTGTTTGGAAGAACAAGACAAACCCTGATAATGCCAATTACTAATTATCAGAAAAGTAATGGAAGGGGTCATCAGCAGTGTTCGGAAATTGCAATTCCTCAGCAAGAACCTGCTCACTAATGCTCAGTTTTAATGGTGGTAGAGTAGGATGGTCCAGATGGAGCTCATCCATTCCCTTTTTATCTCTTTCGTGTATTTTTTATTCCTTCTTCTCCCAGCCACAGATTCATAGCCACTGACTCCTGGGCTCAGACTCAACACAGACCCAGCATGGCGGCCTCCTGGCTCAGTGAGGTGGACCTTTGGCCTGGTGTGGTCACCTCCAGCCTGGCAAGGTGAACCTTCGGCCCAGCGTGGAGGACTCTCAGCCTGGTGTGGTGGGCTCTTGGCCCAGCATTTATTACTGATATGTGGCAGTTTCTCTGCCTGGCATGGCATCAGTGCGGATGTCCAGTCTCAAGGTGATCCCTCAAAGTGCAGACCCACCGAAGCTAAGCACTTAAGGAAAGACTGCAATGTTGGAAATTTCAGCTTTATTTCTTTATTTTCTGCTTAAAACTAAGAAGATCTGCAACTTTTAACCGTGTTTCATATGTTTTGAGCTATACAATAATTACTGCAATGTCCAACTTCTAATTTTGTTATTTCTTTTTATCTTGTTCTTAAAATTCTATATCTTGATACTTATTATACACTTTTCACTGTACTCCTGTACTTTTATACATAAGTACAAGTGACAATCAAATCAAATTTCACCAGGGCCACTTTGCTCCTGACATTATAGCTTTGGTCAAAACATGGTAGAGGATCTGAATTCGAGAGGGGAAGTAACAGTGACTGCCTTTGATGTCAAGGCAGCACTTGAGTAGGTTTGGCACCAAGGCATCCTTACAAAATTGGAGGGTATTATGTCACAGCTGTCTGGGTAATACTTTGAACAAAAGAAATTAGCAGTAGTTGTTAGAGGTATGATGAAAGGTGTGTGATTTACATACACATAATTACTTGATAGTTTGGCAGATGGGTGTTGTCACATAGTGAAGAAGTGTGAAAAATGCAAAGTCCTTTCCAGAGCGTAATTGTGTACGAGTCAGAACAGGTGAGCTCAAGCCTCCTGGAGTGTCACTGGAAGACTTTTTGTTTGCACTGTGGAGATTATATCTGGGATTAAACATTGGCAGAGATTAACTTGCTTTTGGTTTAAGATAATCAAGGATTGCTGTGATCCTTGAAAAACAGAAATTAACAGGGTTTACATGAAAGAACTGAGGAGACCCAGTTAAGTCAAACTTAAAAGATTTGAGACAGTATCTGGAGTTGAAATGTGGTAACGTGGCGATGTTGAAGAATAGATGAGACTCTGTTATGGCATGTGTTTAAGATCTTTCAGATTGTGTTCTATATTTAAATAGTTTGCTTTCTTTTGGGTAATAAACTTCTGTTTTATTGAAAATCTGCAATTTTGAATAGCTGTTTCTGTGAATGAATAAAATCTATAATCTCTCAAGCCAGATTTCAATCTGGGGTATAAATTGTTTAATCGTAACACAGCTGGGATCACAACAGAGGTCAATTATTCTTAGTCTCAGGATATCTCTGCAGAAGATCCTCAGGATCATGTGCAAGGCCCAACCATTTTCCGCTAATTCATCAACGATACCCTCCATCATAAGAGATCAGAAGACAACGTGTTAGCTAATGTTTACACAACGTTCAGTAACATTTGCAATTCTTGAGATACTGAAGCATTCCACATCCGTATGGAGCAAAAGCTAAACAAAAGCTAGGTTGGCACTGATAAGTAGCAAGCTCCACACAAGTGCCAAGCAATGACCATGTCCAACAGGAGAAAATCTAACCTTACAATGACATTGTAATCACCAAATCATCCACTATCGATAACCACAAGCTTCAACATTCAGTCCCTCCACCACCGATGCACAGTGGTATCATTGTGTACCATCTGCATGAGGCACTGTAATGCAAGTCATCAGTTGTTCCACAATACTTTCCAAACCTGCTAACTCTACACCTTGGACAAGGGCAACAAAGGCATGGGACCATGACTCATCTGCAAGTACTTCTGTAAATCACATACCCTTCGAAGTTGGAACTATATCATTATCCCTTCATTGCCACTGGGGCACAAGAAAAGGTGTACAATATTGTGAAGATTAGACTTAGACTGGAAGATTGGGAACATTTAAAAAAAAGGGATGATTAAAAAGCTGAGTAAGAAAATAGTTTGCGGTTAAATAAAATAAATAGCAAAATAATGAGCAAATCAACAAGGAGCAAATCATCAAGCTAGTGGACCTATGCCTTACCACCCACTTCACCTTCAACAACAAAACTTACAGACAAACCAATGGAACACCCATGGGATCTCTGATATCAGCGTTCTTAGCAGAGGCAGTAATGCAGAGACTTGAGCAAACAGCTCTGCCAACCATCCAACCCAAACTCTAGGTCCGCTAAGTGGATGATACCTTTGTCATCACTAAACGAAACAAGTTAGAGGAAACCTTCAAGACCATCAATAATACCCTTACTGGCATAAAATTCACCAAAGAGGAGGAAAACAACAACAAACTGCCATTCCTAGATGTCACATTAGAGCAAACTGCCAATGGGGAACTTCAAACCAGCGTCTACAGAAAAACAACACATATGGACCAAATATTGAACTACAGAAGCAATCATCCCAACATCCACAAATGAAGCTGCATCAGAACATTATTTCAACAAGCCAACACACACTGCAGCACAGAGGAACTATGGAGAGCAGAGAAAAATTATCTATACCGTGTATTTAAAAAGAATGGGTACCCAATTGTTTTAAAAAATTCTCAAGGTCAGGTTCATAGGAGAGTAGTCTGACACAGAACAAACGACCAAGAGGCGAGACTGCTAGAATATGGGCATTTTATTCCCCGCAGCGTCGCACAACGGGTCTGGCTTATACTCACTCTACATGTTACCGGAACTGGGAGCCGTCAGTTCTCGTAGAGCGGTTGCCAACAACCCACGCTCGGCGGTTAAACGTAACCCCGGAGCAGACTCACCGAACTGGAGACTTTTCCAGCTGATATACTCTTTTCCAGATATAAACATTCATGTGAACAGCAGAGCAAGGCTAAAAAACACATTCCATTCTGGTTACATACAGATAAGAAGATTCACACGGGGAGGTGTGTAATAAGATTCACACGGGACTAAGCAACACCTCCATTCCGGTTAGATTCACACATGTATTGGGACATAATTTTTAACCGTTTCACCACATTCCACTGCTTGGAATTTTACACCACATTCCACTGCTTGGCCCAATACATGTGTTACATTATGCTTAATTCAGTTCAATTCGTTTCAGTTAATTTCAGTTCAGTCAATTCAGTGTAGTTCAATTCAGCTCAGTTCAGGTCTGTTCAGTTCAATTCAATTGTGTTCAATTCAGTTCCGTCCATTTCAATTCAATTTAGCTCAGTTCCATTTTGTTCCGTTCAATTTGATTCACTTCAGTTCCACTCAGTTCAGTTCAGTTCAATCCCATTCAATTCTGTTAACTCCGCTTACATGCCCACATCCTCCGCTGTACCCCAGGCAAGGGGTTCTTCGGCAGGACTGGGATCCTCTCTCAAACAAACTGCCACATACATGCCCACATCCATGCCATCCCGGGACGGTCGGGACCTCCACAGTTTGTTCTTCTGGTTTCTTAGTCTTTTTCCAAAACATTGTTCTGTATCAAAATCTCTCCTCAATTGCGATTGACCCTGCTCGCAGCGCCAAATGTTTTAAAAAATTCTCAAGGTCAGGTTCGTAGGAGAGTAGTCTGACACAGAACAAACGACCAAGAGGCGAGACTGCTAGAATATGGGCATTTTATTCCCCGCAGCGTCGCACAACGGGTCTGGCTTATACTCACTCTACATGTTACCGGAACTGGGAGCCGTCAGTTCTCGTAGAGCGGTTGCCAACAACCCACGCTCGGCGGTTAAACGTAACCCCGGAGCAGACTCACCGAACTGGAGACTTTTCCAGCTGATATACTCTTTTCCAGATATAAACATTCATGTGAACAGCAGAGCAAGGCTAAAAAACACATTCCATTCTGGTTACATACAGATAAGAAGATTCACACGGGGAGGTGTGTAATAAGATTCACACGGGACTAAGCAACACCTCCATTCCGGTTAGATTCACACATGTATTGGGACATAATTTTTAACCGTTTCACCACATTCCACTGCTTGGAATTTTACACCACACCAATAAACACAGTCTGCTGATTTCTCAGCAATAAACCCAAACAAGCAGACAAATCACATCCAGAAACCCTAGCCCCTCTCCCAGACATCAAAGACATCTCAGAAATGACTGCCAGACTACTCAGACCCCTTGGCATCATGGTAGCCCACAAACCTACCAATACACTAAAACAGCAGCTAATGAACTTGAAAGACCCCATACAGGCAATGAGCAAAACTAATGTCATTTACAAAATACCATGCAAGGACTGTAACAAACACTACATTGGATAAACAGGCAGAAAGCTAGCTACCAGGATACATGAACACCTACTAGCCACAAAAAGATTTGACCCTCTCTCACTAATATCCTCACAAATGGATAAGGAAGGACACCACTTTGACTGGGACAATACATCCATCCTAGGACAAGCCAAACAAAGACACACATGAGAATTCCTAGAAGCATGGCATTTCAAACGGAACTCTATCAACAAACATATTGAGTTAGACTCCATCTACTACCCCCTGAGAAAAAGAACAGGAAGTGACTTCACCACAGGAAATGACATCACCAACCCAAACATATAAATAGAAAGCAGGAATTTTTCAGCATTGCTTTTCATGAGGTCTGCTGAAGATGTTACCTAGTAAGGTAATGAAATGTCTGGAAATGAACCTTTCAGCTCAGTCAGCAAACCTACATTCAAAACCTCAACTGAAGCTACAAATCTTCTCAAAACTCGCTAAAGTAATGAGTTTCTGTAAGTATATAAAGAAGAAGCAACCAACTGTGTAAGGATTAGTCCCTTTGTGGATGAGACAGGTGAATAAAGTGAAAAAGGAAATGACAGATACTTAGGACAAATATTTTATGTGTCTTCATGGTAAAGTACACTAAATCAAGCCAATAAAACAGGAAGAGGGCAAAATGGTTTGATAGAACTTAAAACAATTGTTACCACTAAAGATACAACTTGGGAAATTAATGGGAATAAAAGCAACTTGTCCCCAGACTATCTTAAGAGGTGAAAAAGAGGAACCTACAGCAGCAGTTTATTTAGATTTCCAAGAAAGTACAAAAGAAATGTTTACTGTGAAAGTTAACAACTCAAAAATTTGGAAAGTGGATGTGTAACAAAATTCTAAAGATTCTGAAAAGTTATTTAGAAATATGAGTGGCAAAAGTTTCGTATATGGGATACAATATAAAAAGTGTGATGTTATTCACTTTGGAAGGAAGGAAAGCAAAAACGTTTTAAATAGAGTGAGGCAACAGAATGCCATTGTATACAGGAATCTTAAATCAATCAGAAAAACTTAGAAGGTACAGCAAGTATTATGAAGATAGATCAAATGTTTTAGTGCAAGTTGGATAGAACATAAAAGTTGGAAGTCTTGCTACAATTTTACAGGGCATTAGTGAAAACAGACCTCGTGCACTGTGTAAAAGATTTGTCTCTAAGGAGGAAAATTCATGCACTGGAAGCAGTTTATTTGGATGGTTCCAGAAAAGAATTCTCATAGGGGAAAATTATGAGCTGTTGTGCCTAAACTATTGGGAGTTTGGAAGAATGAGCGCTGATTTGACTGAAACAGATAGTTTCCAGTCACCTGAATGTTTTAATTCTTAGGGATTTCTAAAACTATAGCATAATTTTAGAATTTAGAGACAGTTAAGGTAATGAGGAGTAAGAAATTCTTCTCTAAAAGTCATGAATCTTTTAAGATATCTATTCAAGAGACCTCTGGAGAGTGAATTATTTAATGTATTGAAGGCTGAGAGAGAGAAATTCTTAAACTTTAGAGGAGTCAAGGATTAGGGGGAACAAGCAGGCAAATGGATCTGACACGAAGACCAGCTCATCCACAATGTTATCGAACGCTGGATCAGCATCAAGAGGCCAAAGTTCCACAACCCTGAGGTTCTGAGAATGAAGATGCACAGATTCCAAAACCTATTTATGCAAAGAACCACAAAACAGGTCATCAAATTTACTTCTAATTTTACAAATTTTAGAATATTTCAATTTTTAGCTTTTTGTGGACATATGTCATAATTTCATAATGTATAAATGTAAAACAAGAACCGAAGAAAGTGAAAGTTACATTGTTTCATCTTATGACCATTCTTCAGAGGCCATCAGGAAAGGGTCTTTCCAGTTCTGTTAGATGTTCATCTAGGTTCAGTGGTAAGGACAGAATGACTTTTTTTAAAATTAGGATTGTTAATAGAGTATAGCAAACTATTTGAATCTTTTTTCTCTTACTTCCAATAAATCTTTCTCATTGTTTGTTGCCTTCATCTTAAATGCTATACCTGCATGCTGTTTTGCATTTCATATGTGAGGACAGTTTGATTGTGTTTATTCCATCTCCTTTATAGGTTAGAGAGTAGGATTCATACCATATCTAGTAAGCTGTGGATTTCTGCTCAAAATGTGCAAGCTACAATATCAAGCACTATGTCTGCAAGAGCACTAGAAGAGGAGATTAAAATCCAAAAACAACAATTTTCTCCCATTTTATTGAAAAGTATCTGTAAGCAATTTGTCATTCAATCATAGAACATGGTTATTGCTGAAAAAAGAGACAGTGTGAAAGCGTTTCATCAGGGTAGTTAGCAAGACTAACTATTTATATTACCTGAAAAACATGATTGGTTGAGATGTTGGCATAAAGAATGCACCAGACAACAGTTACTCTAAAGCTTTTGCTTAATTTTAAACAAGGTTAAGTCAACTGTCTGAAATTCACAATAGGGAATACCACAGCATATGAATATATGTATCATCTTCCAAGCATACAGTGAATTATTAAGTACTATCCAATTGTGGGGTTACACCTAATGTTGGGAAATATTTGTGAATGCAGCCAGAACTTTTTGTCTTTTGTGAATGGCCAGTTGTTGTGATGTGTAGCCATCGTACCATCACCACTGGCATTGAAATTCACATATGTCATTTGTTTGTGGGGTAGACAATGTTTTTTTAGCTTGACAGCAGCATCCTGTTAATGGCTAATATGATACACCGACCAGTGAAGGTAAGTTTATGGTGGTAGTAGAGAACCCATTTAGCTAATTGCTCAACTGGGACATTGATGAAAGGGGGTTTATAGACTACTCTAAAGGTGAATTTGAAAGCTGGTTGGAGCCCATGTATAAACAAAGGTTTAGGAGCAGTTGCAGATTCACATGTAACAAAGATATGATCTATGCAAGTGCAGGAATGAGATGTCATTCCACTGAAACCATATTCCTAATAGAAACTGACAAAAATGTTAGTGCGAGTGGATCCCATGGTAACCCCACCTATTTGTCCATTAATATGTAAAAGAAAAAAAAAGTGAATGAAGTCCTTAGAATAAGAACTTATTGTAATCATATGGCCTTAATTGTTTTGAAGGCATCCAGCTGTTAGTACCAGACAAGTCAGGTTCTAAATAAGTGCAAAATCTAGCTTGGGAAGAGTTTTTAAAATTGTGAAAGAACTAATGATGTACAATTCCTGAGACTGGGGCCTGTTCCCACTTATAGCTGTGGACACATGCTCTATATGAACAAAGTACATTCCTTAGAAGTCAGGACACAAAGCAAAATCATAAACAAAGCTGGTGAAAAAGGTTCCTGGGACTAACTGTATGTTGCCAAAATGACTTCCTGGCTTAGTTCTTAAATGTAGCATTATATGATAAAGCAAACCAGCAAGGTCACAGGCTTGATGTGTAGACTGTGCTGTTTTTGAACAAAGCTCGAACAAATCTAAGCGTATGAACTATTATCAGTATTTCTGGATTAGGGAAACAGTCATGGCTCCAAAATGCCTGAAAGTGAAACAATATAAATTCTACTGACTCTCACCTAAGAATAAAGTCTGTCAAAATATTTAGTTCCCACATGTGGAATGTTTGATAGTACCTAGGGAATTGTATGGCACAGATATCAGCATCGACACCAGAAGGAAGGAAAAAGATGGAGGAGACAAAAAAATCTACAAAATAATAAGTTTGTTGTCTGATTTTGGTTTGAACCTTTGGAGTCATATGATGGGACAGGAAGAACTTAAGAGGAAGGAAAAGTTAGGAATAATAAAGCAGACAAAATTAAATTAGCTTTATTTCAGTGAAGTTACAAAAGCAAAATGTAACAATAATGCACATGTGGTTATTCTGTAGAATTTACAACGGTGTTTTATACATGGCATTTAAGCCACCTATTAGTACAGTACTTTAGAGCTTTAGTTAAACCAAAAGATACAAACTAGTCAGTGGCAGCAGGCAGACTGCTTTACTGTGAGAATAACTTTTGGAATTAGACCTTCTGTATAAAGATTACTCCAGAATAAGATTATTATACACAGTGTGCAATGTCATAATTACTGACAAAAACACAACTGAATGGCATCAACAGCCATATTCAGTAAACAATTTATGGTTACAAATTTATTTTCCTTTTTAAAAAGTTTCAAGAGAGTCCAGAGTACATTTTTAAAAACAGATTTAGTAGTGGTAACTTTATTCACTTGAAAAAAATAATAGCATTGTAGTGCAATTATCTTCAGAGTCCATTTATGAAGTTAGCTACTGCTGGTTATAAATTGGTTGTTCTGGAGCATACTAATAACACTGCTGCATTAGGTTTTCTGCAAATTCTGGCAAGAGGAGAGCAATATTTTTAGTGAAAAACATGTTTGCATAAAATTATCTTTAACATTCCTACTAATCTACTTGCAGTTGTTTCCTTGGAGATCAAGTTCTTGTTAACGAGCCATTCCAAATCCTTAAGCTATTGTAATAACACAGTTGAAATAGTTTTAAGACTTCAGTTTTGTGAATTAGCAATTAAAGTGAGAATGGTAAAATAAATGTTTAAAATTGTAAACATGGATTTAGAACATTAAATTTGGGATGTTCAAGTTAAAGGTTAACACATCCACACATTGTTCTAAATGTTAGCCCTCTGTCATAACTGAAACATGCGAGATTAAGTCATAAGATTTATTTCTAAAACATTTCTTCCATTCATATTCCTTTGCTTGGTCTAGTTTAGTCAGCTTAATAATACTCGCAGTTCCGTAAACTGGTTTACAGCTCTTAGAAATTAGAAAAATTGGTCTTGAGCTGAATGCTGGGAGAAGTTTTCTCAGAACACTTGGACTGTCCAGCTGCTGTCTTTGCTTTGATGCTCTCCTGGTTACCTTTAACAGCACTTTCAAGCCTGGCTTTCATAGCTGGCAAAGTACCCATTAATGTTTGAAAAATGGATGGATACCGAGGGCCTATTTGCATCAGGTTCTGAAGGGCAAACTCATGTAAACTCTTGGCTGGATTTGGTGCTGTATTTAAAGCATTTTCATCCAAAAGACAAGATATCAGGATTGGTAGAAGCAAGACAACCAAATGGACTCCTGTAACATATGAACAAACAATTTAAACAAATTTACACTAGAACTGAATCTGTATAAATGTATGCAATGGTCAAGTTGAATTTTGTACAGAAAATGTATGCATGATCACCAAATGGGAGTGGAGTTTTAAAAATCTGCAATTTAGTTAACATAACTAACTGAAGCGCTGAAGGCGTCACGAGCGAACATTTCATTACATTCTGAACTCAAATGTTACATGTACACATTCAATGTACAGTCAATTTTAAATAAAGCAATTACTATCCCGCTTTGAAAAACAGCTGAACTGCTAATGGAGCCTGACAGTTGTTGTCAGTATTCTGGCCAAACAGAAAATAAATCAGAATTTCTAACCAATTTAGAAAAGTGTGGAAGGATCGACACAGGATTAAAACAAGATCAAACTCAATTCTCATCTACTGTGTGGAGTTTGCACATTCTCCCTGTGTCTGTGTGAGTTTCATCTAGGTGCGCCGGTATCCTGCCACAATCCAAAAGATATGCAGTTCAGGTGAGTTGGTCATGGTAAATTGCCCATAGTATTAGGTACATTAGTCAGAGAGAAATAGGTCTGGGTGGGTTACTCTTGGAGGGTCAGCATAGCCTTGGTGGGCCAAATGGCCTGTTTCCACACTGTAGGGAATCTAATCTAAAAACTTCCAGCACTCATTTAACAAAGTTGTGCAATCTTTCTCTTCTTTCCATTCCCAGACAACAATTCAATGCGGACAAACTACATGATGATTTTCTATCTAGGTAGGTGCTCATGCTTCCCAGCAGCTAACAAAGGAGGATGCAAGCATAGGACTTAAACATTCATCCTCACAGCAGTGCAAAAAGAAACAAGGATAATGGCAGAATTAAAAATTGAGTTAATTAGTAAAGTCCCTCAGCTACAAACTGAACATAATTCTTAGCTGTTACTGGAAGTGAACTGCAAAAAAGCACTCACTGTTTTGTTCATCAGCCAAGCTGATCAAAGTCTCCAAAGTCTTCAATCCTGCTTGCACAGCCTGCAATTCTGCACATGTGCTTGGCTTTTCTTTCTCCACTTCTCTCAATTTTTGTACAATTAGAATAGTCAAGGAGTGAATGTAAGGAGTAGATACTGCCCGGTTAGGATGCTGAAATATTGTCTGCAGTAGTTTGTAGCACTGCACAAGCACCTAAGATGAAAGAAGAACAATTTCTTAGAAACATGAGAGAAAAATAAAAGCATAAATACTGAAAAATAAATCAGATTTTGGCAAAATTTTTAATAGGACCTAAAATATCCCATTATAATGTATTATACATTGAAATGTTAGCCTATTTAGACTGAACTCTTATTTAGGTATTTCTTTAACCATATGAAAAACAGGTAGAGGTTGCTGCCTTGCGCCTTTCTATAGAAGGATACACTTTTAAGGTTCATCAGCAAAGGTATCTGCTGATACCTTAATTTTATTCCTTGTTTTTGTTCTCAAGTTATTGACTCAGGCTCAGGTCACAGCATCATTTGTCCGATGGTACCTTACCCAAAGCCAAAAGAGAGATTTTTTAATCTGAGTGAAGGCAATTAGATCTTCAGGGACATCAAAGCCAAACCTGATTCTTCCTGATGTTTGCAAGTGTATTTTTCATTGTTTGGATAGTTCTTAAGAGTAAGGTCTCTGAATTCATCACTATTTAGCTCATCACCAGTTAATTCACCAGATTAGAAACAAAACCTTTATTCTTTCTTATCTGTATGTTTTAGTGCTGCATCATGTCATGTTTTAACAAATAAGTCTTTCCATTAACGTGCTTGTGACATTTCATGAAGTTTTCTGACAATAAGCATTTCATGCTCTATGTCAATTAGTGCGTGAGCCCAAATATTAATTAGCTAAATTCAGAAACATGCTCCATTTTAAATTTGTTCAAAAATGTTCTCCCCTCTTCTGCTGAAAAGATTTACTTAGGTATTGTTCCAGAAATATTTCAGTAACTCTTTTGTGCATCAACCTGGATGATGATGCATTCAAAATATGAGGGGAATTACAGCCAAGACCAATGTTATTTTCCTCTAATATCTACATATACATTTTTATTCAGTGGTAACTGCATTGCAATAAAGACAGAAACTCTTGCTGGTTTCCACTTACTCGAGGTCATTTTAGCATCCTAGCCCCTGTACCACTTTGGCATTTTGAATAGTTTAATGTAAGATTCTGCAGTCACTCAGATGCAGATCAGTAGTAGGATGAAGAAAATTGAAAACTTCCACCAAGAATGAATTCTACAAGGGAAATGATCTCCTATTATCATCATGAACATCGCAATTGATAAGCTAATTGAACACCAATTAGACTCAGTTCTGATATAAAGCAAAAGTTCTGTTCTCATGCGATCTTGCGTTATAAGAAAATCACGCATCAGCTGTGCCATTTAAACTGTTGGGGCCAGAATCGCGTAATAACCAATACAGGTAAGGAAAGTTCACGTTCTACAAATAACGGTCTAAATTCTTCAAGCACGTTAAAGCCAATTCACATTGAAGAAACATGCACTATAACAGAACCGACTATCCGATCAAATTTTGGATCGAAGTAGATCAGGCGACTGACTGTGCAAACTCCACACATTCTCCCCGTGTCTGTGTGGGTTTCCTCCAGGTGCTCCGGTTTCCTCCCACAGTCCAAAAATGTCCAGGTTAGGTGAATTGGCCACACTAAATTGCCCGTAGTGTTAGATGTAGGGGAATGGGTATGGGTGGGTGCGCTTTGGCGGATCGGTGTGGACTTGTTGGGCCGAAGGGCCTGTTTCCACACTAAGTAATCTAATCTAATCTACGACAGCGCAGTTTATAAAATACAGAAAGATGCATTTTTGACAATGTTTATTTGATTTTAACTATAAATCAAAGTAGATGAGCGATGTGCAAACATATCTGCCATCTCCATTGAGTTTAAATAAATCAAGTAAATCTTGCAGAATACTTACTACTGGGTTTTTAGAACTGAGAACTATTTTAAACCTGTTGATACATTCTTTTTCAAGGCACTGTACACAGGTGACTTCTGGACTTGCTGACATCAAGAAAACACTAATGGCAGTTAGCATGCTCACTTCATCCAGTTCTGACAGAGTCATTTCTACAAAAACAACAAAACGTGCAAAATTTAGACAATGGGCTAAAACAAAAGAATTTTATTCCCTTCAAATTAGAGAGAAGTTTGGGAGCTGGTGTTGAAGAGGAGGAAAAACTTACAATCTTTGCCACAACTTAGATGTTTGCTGTGTATTGTCAAAATATTACTGTGCACAAGATGAGAACAGGTGACCTTATAGAAGTTTATAAACTCTTGATGGGCATCAATCGGTGAATAGCCAAGATCTTTTCTCCGGGGTAGTGGAGACCAAAACTAGAGAGCATAGCTGTAAGGTGAGGGGGAATAATTTAAAAAGGACCGAATGGGCAATCTTTCCACGCAGAGGATGGTGCGTGTATAGAATGAGCTGCCACAGGAAGTGGTGGAGGCTGGTACAATTACATCTGGATGGGTAGATGAATAGGAAAGGTTGAGAGGGATGTGGTCCAAGTTCTGGCAAATGGGACTAGACTAGGTTAGGATATCTGGTCGGCATGGATGGGTTGGACCAAAGGGCCTGTTTCTCTGCTGTCAAACTCTATGACTTTTGGTGACAGCTAAGTTGGCCAATCTTTGGTCCACACTGAATCACACACTCTGTTCTAAAGTAAATAGCAACAAACATAATCCAAAAATATTCTGCTACTGGAGCTTCAATAGTCACAGCTATTGATTTAGGGATGAAGAAGAGGATTGTGCACTTAAGGAATTTTGATTCCTTCCATCCATGGATTGACATGAACCAACTGAACGTCCAGCCTGACAGCAGAGTTAGGAGGCAATTCCTTTGTGTAATAGGTATAGAATAGAGATACAGCAAATAATTCAAAGGTCTAAATAATAATCAAAAGAAAACTACAAGTCACAACAATGAAGCAACAGAAAGGGAAACAGATAAACCTTGAATTGAATCTACTCATCTAGTGTCAGATTACTGTTCTTGTACCCATTTTCATTTGAAGACACTGTTCATGCTCCCGACATTTCTGGGTCCAACCTCTAATGCAGGAGGCTTCAGAAGTGCACAGTAGATCATTAATACAGCTAAATTCCCAGTGTGGGACAGCTGGGGAAAGCCAAGTCATGCTGCCTTCTTATCTTCAGCAGTAACTGCATATTCTGGTTTTTTGTAGAAGCAACAAAGAGGATTGATGAGAACAGAGAGGTGGATGTGATCTATATGGACTTCAGTACGGTGCTTGACAAGGTTCCTCATGGCACACTGGTCAGCAAGATGAGATCTCATGGAACACAGGGAAAACGAGCCCTGTGGATACAGAACTGGCTCGAAGCTAAAGACAGAGGGTGGTGGTGTAGGTTTGCTTTTCAGACTTGGGGACATGGACTTTAGAATTGGTGTTGGTTGGCTCTGGTGTCGAGGACTGTCCATGTACAATTGTGTGTGCTGCTAGTGGAAGTGATGGAGCCAAAAAACATGGTGCTGGAAAAGCACAGCAGGTCAGGCAGGATCAGAGAAGCAGAGGGGTCAACATTTTGGGCAAAAGCCCTTCATCGGGGGGAGCACAAAGGGGCTGAGATCTAAATGGGAGGGGGGGGGTGGTGGAAGATAGCTTGGAAGGATGAGGCATTCTTCTTCCAGGCGTTAGGTGGCTTGAATTTGGCAGTGGAGGATCACTCCACATCCGGCAGAGATGTATCCGTTGTCTCGATGTGGTCTCCTCCACATTGGAGAGGCAGGACACCCAACTTGTGGAACGGTTCAGAGAATATGTCCAGGACACATGCACCCAACAATCCCACAACCCTGTGGCCGACCACATCAACTCCCCCTCCCACTTCACCAAGGACATGCAAGTCCTGGGCCTCGTCCACTGCCATATACAAGCCACCTGACGCCTGGAGGAGGAAAGCCTCATCTTCTACCTTGGGACCTTCCAACCACACAGCATCAATGTCGATTTCACTAGTTTCCTTATCTCCCCTCCCCCCACCTTATCTCAGATCCAACCCTCCAACTCGGCACTGCCTGCTTGAACTATCTATCGGTCTTCCTTCCCCTCCGCTCTGACCGATCACCATCATCTCCCCACCTTCACCTACCTATCGCCTCTCCAGCTACCTTCCACATCACGAAAAGAAGGTAACTTTAAATTATAATAACTTACCTCGGGAGTTCAGTGTTCTTCATTTGTTCAGCGGCAGTTGGAGTGCAAGAAGCGACAGCCAGGACCAGAGGCCCGATGGGAAATAACTTTAAAATATAAAAACTTACCTTGGCTGAGCGAACACTGAGTAGAAACAGGCACGGGACTGCTGGGTAAGTGAGGCTTTTAAAGGAACAGCAGAGAGAGAGCCACAGCGAGGCACAGAGGACTGCTGGGTATATATTTGGACAGTGGCTGAATCCTGAGACACTACACATGTAGGGTCTCCCACCCGCCCTCCCTCTTGAACCAAACAAAAGGAGGCTCGTGTGTTGCTAAGCGAAGGCATTTCAACTCATATTTCTTGTGTATCATGTGACTGATTAAAAGTTTATTATTAGTTGTTTAGTTGAATAAAACCATAGAGAAGTACAAGAAATTATTTAACTCATAAATTTGTATAAATTAATTAAATAAGTAGAGATGGCTGGACAGGTGATGTGCTGTAGCTGTACGATATGGGAACTGGCTGATCCCAATGTGAACGGCAGTGACCACATCTGCAGCAAATGTTGGTTGCTGGAAGAACTCCGGATCGGAATTGATGATCTGGAATCTGAGCTTCAAACACTGCTGCACATCCGGGAGGGGGAAGAGTTACCTGGACGCTTTTTTTTTAACAGGAGGCAGACACTCAGTAGATTAAGTAATTCAAATACAGTTAGTGATCAGGGACAACAGGGTGGGACTGTAAGTGAGGCAGGCAGGGGATTCTGAGTTCTGGAGAGGAGGAGCCTCAGCCCTTGACCTTGTCGAAGAGGTAGGAGATTATTGCTCCCTGTATGGATAAGAGAAAGGGCTATGGACAGGATGAGCCACTGACCACGGCACCATGGTGCAGAAGGCCATTCAAGAGGGGGAGCAAAAAGACGAGTAGTTGTTATAGGGGATTCTATAATTCGGGGGACAGATAATATCCTTTGAGAGCCGAACTTGGAGTCCCGCAAGGTGTGTTGCCTGCACGGTGCCGGGTGCAGGACATCTCCAATTGGCTTGAAAGGATATTGGAGGGAGAAGATCCAGTTGTTGTGGTCCAAGTTAGCACTAACAACATAGGCAAGGCGAGGAAGGAGGACTTGTTTGGGGAGTATCAAACACTAGGAAGGAAATTGTAAAACAGGTCCGAGGGTCATAATCTCTGGATTACTGCCCGAGCCGCATGCTAATTGGCAGAGGGATAAGAAAATTAGGGAAGTAAACACGTGGCTAAGAGACTGGTGTGGGAAAGAGGGATTCCATTTCATGGGACATTGGCATCAGTTTTGGAACCGGGTGGTCTGTACTGATGGGATGGTCTCCACCTGAACCGATCTGGAACCAGTGTTCTGGTGAAAAGGATAAATAGGGTGGTCACTAGGACTTTAAACTTGAGAATCGGGGGGGAAGGGAAAAGGAAAGCAACAGGGAGTATGGAGTCAAGTAGAAAGATAAGCAGCATGTTAGCATGTGTGCAGGGTTGAAGTTCAACGCAAACTAGGAATGAAGCAAAAAGGAAGCATAACCTAGGACATATTAGAGATGTTGGAAATCATGAGGATAAGAAAATTAGCATTAAGGCGCTTTACCTGAATACTCATAGTATTCGTAAAAAAGTAGATGAATTAACAGCACAAATCATCATCAATGATTATGATGTAGTAGGCATCACAGAGACATGTTGCAGGGGTTCAGGATTGGCAGTTAAACATCCAAGGATTTACAAGTTATCGAAAAGAAGAGGTGGGCAGGGGACTCGGGGTTTCCTTGTTAGTTAAGAATGAAATTAAATCTATGGCACTGAATGACAGAGGGTCAGATGATATGGAGTCTGTTTGGGTGGAGTTGAGGAACCACAAAGGTAAAAAAATTATAATGGGAGTTATGTACAAACCTCCCAGCATTGGTCAGGACCAGGGCGCAAGATGTACCAGGAAATAGGTCGGACATGTCAGAAAGGCATGGTCACGGTGATTATGTGGGACTTCAATATGCAAATGGTCTGGGTGAAGAGTGTTGCCAGTGGATCCAAAGAAAGGAAATTCATGGAATGCTTACAGGATGGCTTTTTTGGAACAGCTTGTGATGGAACCCACAGGGAGCAGGCTATTCTGGACTTAGTGCTATGTAATGAGCCAGACTTTATAAAAGATCTTAAAGTAAGGGAACACTTAGGAGGCAGCGATCATAATATGGTACAGTTCAATCTGCAGTTTGAAAGAGAGAAGGCAAAATCGGAAGTAAAGCTGTCACATTTAAACAAAGGTAATTATAGAGCCATGAGAGAGGAACTGATGAAAATTGACTGGAAGCAGACCCTAGTGGGGAAGACAATTGAGCAACAATGGCAGGAGCTTCTGGATGTAATTGAGGACGCTGTACAGAGGTTCATCCCAAAGAAAAGAAAGATTATCCGGGGAGCAGATTAGACAGCCATGGCTGACAAAGGAAATCAGGAAATGTATCAAAGGAAAAGAGAGCCTATAAAGTGTCCCAGAGCGCTGGGAAATCAGAAGATTGGGAAGACTACAAAAAACAAACAGAGGATAACAAAAGAGAGAAATAAGGAAGGAGAGGATTAAATATGAAGGTAAGCAGGCCAGTAATATTAGAAATGATAGTAAAAGTTTTTTCATTACATAAGAAACAAACGAGAGGCAAAAATAGAAATTCAGCCACTCCAAATTGATGCAGGAAGGCTAGTGATGGGAGATAAGGAAATAGTTGAAGAACTTAACAAGTACTTTGCGTCAGTCTTCACAATGGAAGACATGAATCATATCCAAACAATTAAGGAGAGTCAGGGGGAAGAGTTGAGTATGGTAACCATTACAAAAGAGAAAGTGCTAGAAAAGCTCAAAGGTCTAAAAATTGATAAATCTCCTGGCCCCAGTGGGCGACATCCTAGAGTTCTGAGGGAGGTGGCTGAGGAAATAGTGGAGGGATTGGTTGTGATATTTCAAAAGTCACTGGAGTCAGGGAAAGTCCCAGATGATTGGAAAATCACCATTGTAACCCCCTTGTTCAAGAAAGAATCAAGACAAAAGATGGAAAATTATAAGCCAATTAGCCTAACCTCGGTTATAGGTAAAATTCTAGAATCCATTGTTAAGGATGAGATTTCTAAATTCTTGGAAATGCAGGGTCGTATTAAAACAAGTCAGCATGGATTTAGTAAGGGGAGGTCGTGCCTGAATTCTTTGAAGAGGTAACAAGTAGGTTAGACCACAGAAACCCAGTGGATGTTATCTATCTAGACTTCCAAAAGGCCTTTAATAAGGTGCTGCTGAGTAAGGGGAGGGCCCCTGGTGTTTAAGGTGAGCTACTGGCATGGATTGAGGATTGGCTGTCTGACAGAAGGCAGAGAGTCGGGATAAAAGGTTCTCTTTTGGAAAGGCAGCCGTTGACAAGTAGTGTCCTGCAGGGTTCAGTGTTGGGGCCGCAGCTGTTCACTTTAATATATTAGTGATTTGGATGAAGGGATTGGGGGCATTCTGGCAAAGTTTGCCGATGATACGAAGTTAGGCAGAACAGGCAGGTAGTTCCGAGGAAGTGGGGAGGCTACAGAAAGATTTTGACAGTTTAGGAGAGTGGTCCAGGAAATGGCTGATGAAATTCAACATGAGCAAGTGAGCGGTCTTGCACTTTGGAAAAAAGAATACAGAAATGGACTGTTTTCTAAACGGTGAGAAAATTCATAAAGCCAAAATACAAAGGGATCTGGGAGTGCTAGTCCAGGATTTTCTAAAGGTTGACTTGCAGGTTGAGTCCGTGGTTAAGAAAGTAAATGCAATGTTGTCATTTATCTCAAGAGAGTTGGAATATAAAAGCAGTGATGTACTTCTAAGACTTTATAAAACTCTAGTTAGACCCTATTTAGAATACTGTGTCCAATTCTGGGCCCCACACCTCAGGAAGGACATACTGGCACTGGAGCATGTCCAGCAGAGATTCACACGGATGATCCCTGGAATGGTAGGCCTAACACGATGAATGGCTGAGGATCTGGAATTGTATTCATTAGTGTTTAGAAAATTGAGGGGAGATGTAATAGAAACTTACAAGATAATGCATGGCTTAGAAAAGGGTGGCGCTGGGAATTTTTTTCCATTGGCGGGGAGACTAGGACCAGTGGGCACACCCCCTTGAATTAGAGGGGGTCAAGTTAGAACAGAAATGAGTAGACATTTCTTCAGCCAAAGAGTGGTGGGTCTGTGGAATTCATTGTTACGGAGTGCAATGGAGGCCGGGTCGTTAAATGTCTTCAAGGCAGAGATTGACAAATTCTTGAAAATGCAAGGAATTAAGAACCGCGGGGAGAGTGAGGGTAAGTGGAGTTGAAATGCTCATCAGTTATGATTGAATGGCGGAATGGACTCGATGGGCCAAATGGCCTTTCTTCCACTCATAGACCTTATGCTGCCTGACTGGCTGTACTGTTCCAGTACCTCACGTTTTGACTCCGATCTCCAGCATCTGCAGTCCTGTGGTGTAAGTTTTGTTCTTGGCCAGTAGTTGGCAGTAAGTTTTATTTCTGCAAACTTTTCCATTAAAAGTCTCTCAGTCTAACTTTTTTTTGGAGATTCCAGATACTGTGTAATGGACCATCAGAAGTTCTAACTTTCTGGGAAATTCTCAAACAAACAGTCAGCTGCATTGGGACCTCTGCATTACCCTGATGTTTATCTTCCCATCTATGTTATTTTAACATGCTTTTGTAAAAGCAGAGATTTGTACAAAATGTAAACAATTTATCTTTTCCTATAATAAAATTTGGTGCATTTATCAGAGATACAAAGCAGATACCCGTCAAAAGCATCAAATGGAAAGGAAGTTACAAATGGGAATAGCTACTGTAAGTCTACGAAGCAAACCTGAGCAAATAAATTTTCAACACTAAAATTAAGATACAAGTATGAATCTATTAACTGAAAGCTTCATTTAAAAAAAATTGGACACATTGGCTAGGAATCCAAAATGTTTCACAAACTCCCTGCAAAAGTCCTTATTGTGTTTTTGGGATTAATCTTCCTTTTATGATTCAGCTGCACAGACCCTCCAAGTAAGCTTACCTAACTGACCTCCTGAACATTCTTCATATTTATTGTTCCACTACTGATCAGCTACTGTGGACTAAAGGTCTGGAGTTAACTTTCTAAACTGCCAACTCTCCATATCTCTCTTGACTCCTTTAAGCACTCTTTAAACCCAGCTTTGTTACAGACTTTAGGTTGCATGCCTCAGAAGTTCCTGATGTGGCTCTGTATCAAACTTTGTTTGACAATGTTCTTGTGCAGCACCTTCACACATTTAACAATGTTTAGGCTGCTATACAAATACAAGATCTTACAATCCTGCAAGACATTGTTATATATTAAGGACATCATATACATACAAGTTCTTGTAGTTAATGATGAGAAACTGCTTTTTCTCTTAACAAGTTGAAATATTCTTGTAAGAAAATACATTGTTTATTGTTTAGAGTTTAACAAAAAAATCCTGCTACCTGGATTCCAAAATTCTAAAATCGTTGTAAGAGCACTACGGAGAAGCCTGGTCCATGCAACATGGCTCTTCTCTGCTCGAGCCAGAGGAGAGGAGACAACAGCCTTTAACGCCTGCAGCGCTGCACCAACTGTTAAAGATGTACAACCATCAAGTGTCTTGATTGCAGTTTCTTTAATGACTCCAATGATAAGGTAAAGGATGGTGGGAAGAACAGAAATGCTCCCTGTAACAAATCAAAATAATTGGAGCATGTCCAATGAATTGAAAAATGCGTACAAAATTAAGTTTCTATTAAACCTTTAAAAGAATTGACTGTATATTTTTGAAAACCATTTCTTCAAAGTTCTTCTTTGGCTCAAAGAACAAATGGTGGAGACTGGCTCAGGTTCCGAACAAATATTCTGAATCTGGCTGCATGCTTGCACACGAATGTAACCTGGATACATTCTTTAATTAATTGGTAACATCATGGAACTAATCTACTACCCATCAATTCAGAAAAAAAAACTTTGATTTATGAAGAATCTTTCATGTTCTCATGGCAGAAAATTAAGAGACAGCAAGGTTTCACAAGCACATGATAGACTATTTATTTACTTTCCTAATTTTTTTTGTTTCCGAAGATTTTGCTCTTCAACATCGGTACGTGGGTACTTTTGTACACAAGATGCGCTGTAATGTGGCAACTGTAAGCTTTTCACTATATGCACTTGAGTATATGTGACAATAAAACTAATTCAGTTCAAAATGCTGGGAATAATCATCACATATCTGCATCTGAAGAGTGAGGAATGAGTAAAGAAACATGTTTTGTACGGTGTCTTTAACATAAAATAACAAATTAGATTTTTAGATTACATTACAGTGTGGAAACAAGCCCTTCGGCCCAACAAGTCCACACCGCCCCGCCGAAGCGCAACCCACCCATACCCCTACATCTACCCCTTACCTAACACTACGGGCAATTTAGCATGGCCAATTCACCTGACCTGCACATCTTTGGATTGTGGGAGGAAACCGGAGCACCCGGAGGAAACCCATGCAGACACGGGGAGAACGTGCAAACTCCACACAGTCAGTCGCCTGAGGCGGGAATTGAACCCAGGTCTCTGGCGCTGTGAGGCAGCAGTACTAACCACGGAGCCACCATGCCCCCCCACAAATGAGTATTATGAAGCAAAAAGTGACATCAAATCACATGAGGAAATATTAGAAAGTTGATAAAGTTTTGTCCAAGAAGCAGGTTTCAAGAATCGTCTGAATGGAAAAAGAGATGGAGAGGCAGAGAGGTTTCAGAGGGAATTTCCATTTCATAGGGCTTTGAAGCTAAAGGCATTAAAGGTGGAACATTTAAAACCAACAATACTCAAGGCTATAATTAATGGAATCCAGATCTGAAGTTGGGGATTGCAGGAGATTAGAGTTTGGAGGAGCAAGGCCATGGAGGGATTGAAAACAAGGATGAAAATTTTATGTGTAAATACTGCAATTTTTATTTTACTTCATTTGATTATGCCATATCCAAGTGCTGGCAGGCTATTCAGCATCACCACAGCTGAACTTGATTTTTTTTATCATTTCTAGTCGGAGCCAGCTGATAATCAAAAATCAGTCTTAAGATGATTTTAGTCAGCGACACTGTGCACGTTGAGGCTCATTGCAGTACCGCACCTTATCCCCAGTTGAGTTTTGCTAATTGACAGATGTAAATTGGTAAAAGTTGCCAATAATAGACATTGATATATTATATAGATTTTCCAAAATCAACATTTTGAAAACAAAATTAGTGTTGTAAACAAGCACAACGTACCTGTAGGAGAGCACACTGAAACAAGTTCAGAGAGAATTCCCAGGGCAGCTGCTACTAACTTAACACCATCCTTGGACAACGGCTGAGGCTTTCCATTGCTCATATGAATACCCACAAGTTTAGGGTTTAATTGTGGAAGTTGACGAACAAGTATAGAGAGGGACAATTCTAGTGTTGCAAAAACAAGGGATTTCCCTGGTACCAGTCCACCAGTGTCACTGCCCTCTCCAAATTCTGGTAGGGTTTCCTTCTCAGCAGCACCATCATCAACTGAATAAAAGTATTAATTATACATGAAATTAACACTGAAACACATTTTGTTGTTATTTTTACATAAAACTTGATAGCTCAATAGATAAACAATCAAAGGAATTTGCAGAATCACAATAATTGTTACAGTACAGGAGGTCTTCATTCAGCTCAGTATTTCTCTATTCGGCTCTCCAAATGAGCAATACAATTAGTTGCATTCTATCCTGCACATTCAGATCAAGATGTTCAAGGCTCAATTCATGATTTATGCCATGTTTGCTGAACATGACGACAATGAACTAGGGACACTATAATTGATATATATGCCTGCATGTCGAACAGTCATTGATAAAATAAGTCACTTGTGTGTATTTTGGGTAGATAGGAGGTAGTGACCATGAGGACACATCCTATTACACATGCCTAATGGCAGTTTGTTTCTCGTTTACAAGTCATAACAAATTACTTACAATTTACTTTTAAGCAGAGTTATGCAATCACATACAATGGCAGATATGAATTTAAACCTGATATGAAGCACAATATGCATTCTTTTCAATATAGCCATGCTTGCTCAGGATGACTATTATAGAACCTTTGTCAGGCTTGCAAATATGGATGTCTGGATAGGTCATGAGGCCTTGCAACATTACTAGGTATTTGTACTGTGTGAGAATATCAGTGAAGTCATTTGATGTTGCAAAATATGCCTGTGTCTGATCAGCTAAGCATGTTTTCACAGATTTGTCACTGGTCATTGGTTAATGGCAGAACATAAGAAAAACAAAAATGAAGCCTTGCATGAGGACAAACGTCAGAGAGATTCACAGCAAGTTTAGTGGTATCATGAATTATTTTCATCGAATAATATTTTAAAGCAACTTATGAAAAAATAGCAGATTACTGACTGCTAGAGAAAAACTACTCAATCCTTCAGTCTAAATAAGTATGAAGCACACTGAATTGGTTAAACATTAAACACTGTGCCTCGAAAATCAGAATTTCTGTCCTCTGCACTTGTCCATTCCCAAACAACCATCAAATCTATGTAAATATATTTTCAAGTTTGATTACTTGGGCTCAGAAATGGTAATGCTAGCTAATTTTAGCTTTTGACCCCAAAATGTGGCAGAGTTTTCCATGCCAAAGTGATAATCCTGAGCTACACCAGGCAATGTTTAATACAGAGTTGATCTTCATGGCATAGTCCATCATTTTGAAACTTGGAAGGCTGATATCATAATATGAAGTGGGAATATTCAAAACGGATTGGTACTGTGACAATATATTAGTCTATGAGAAATTAACTGTACAAGTTGTCACTTACACTGAAACATTGCTTGTTCTAAATTCAAGCAAAATATTCTCGACTAATAAGTACTCAACTAATTACTAAGTATTCTCATGACAACCAAAAAGGAAAAAAGGGGGTGGGAAAAGAGAACAGGAAGCTATATGTCTTTCGAACAGATCACTGCAAAGTGCTCTAGTGATCCCAGGTTTTCCTGTATTTAATTGGTTTGAGAATATTTAATAATTGGAAGCATATTTATATTTGGACACTGAAACTGGTGCTTGAAGTATGCCATTTTCTGCAATTGTGTATCAAAGTAAAACTTAAATTTCAACTAAGAGATCTATTAACTTAAAATACCATAATGTTGTTTCCATCAACTCTTACCTCTTTTACTCTATGATGATGATTTTGGTCCCATTCATCATTTCAAATGCTTAATCAAATTAATAAATCATGTGCAAAACAAAGGGCACAGATGTGCAGTTCAACTTTTGCACTATGCAATAGTATAAAATATAAGTGCAACCAATTATTAAATATTCTTATACCAAGGTATTGCTATACTGAACAGTTTTGGTGCAAAGGGTTTGCTAAGTTTACAAACTTCTTTGCCAATTGATGTATTCTATTAACACTCACCTTCTGCACTTCTCCGTTTTTCTTTCACATGTTCCTGAGCTGCACGGATAATTCTTTCGACAACATCAATTACAGCCAGCTGGATGAATGGGGACTCGCGTGTCAATATTAGTCGATGCAGAACATTCAGTAATTCCACTCCAAGCTCCTGCAAAGAAGAAAATTGAATTCATATCAATGTCAGTTAAAGAAATACACATATGGACAATAAATAATCAGCCGGCCCTCAAGTTTTCTCATTGTATTGAAGCCAAACAGAGATACACGTGAGAATTCCTAGAAGCATGGCATTCCAACCGGAACTCTATCAACAAATACATTCACTTGGACCCCATTAACCAGCCCCTGAGAAAAAAAACAGGAAATGACATCACCAGCCCAAAGAAACCCATACATATAAATAGAAAACATGAATCACCAGCTGTGCTTTGTTTGAGGCTCACTGAATATGTTACCTCGTATGGTGAAGAAATGTCTGAAAATGAACCTTCCAGCACAGTGAGCAAACCTACATCCAGAACCCCAACCTGAGCTACAAATCTTCTCAAAACACGGTCACAGTTCATTCCAATCCAGTTATGAATAGATGCTAGCATATGTGCACTTCAACCAGGAACAAATCAGAGAAGCTATATTCTAATTTAACGTTTATTGAGAAGCCCGTACACTCTGCAGTCTTAATCACCAAATCAAATCACATGAAACCAGCACTATCCCAGTTTAGGTCCATTAATTAAGCACCAATCAAAATGTTGAAACCAGTATTTTTGTAGTCTGTAAGACTTAGTACATACAAAATGATTAATTCAACTGAATGGTGGTAAAAATGAATTTCAGCCAGTCAAAATACAAATCATAAACACATTCTTCCGTGCATCATGATTCTAGATTAATATAAATTTCATCAAAAAAAAAAGAGGAAAATAGCTGGGTCAAGAAAATGAAGTTTCAGAGTGAGCCTTAACTGCTATGGAGAATATAGACTCAAGAGGTTTTAGTATATGTAAAATTTGGGTTGCGTATAAACTCCAACTTGTTCCGAACCGTAAGTAACTGCATCATAAGGAATGCTATTTAACCAGTTTTGAGAGCTCTCAGATCTAAGTCAATCTGCACACGAACATGCAGACTAGTTGACCTCTACTTCAAAAGATTGGGACAGATACCTCCTTCACGGCTCTTATTCGTGATCACTACCCAGTTACCTTGGTTTTAAGTGAACTTGTGGATAATGGCAAGAAAAGAATTTGGTTCACTGATGTTAGTCGCATGATAAACATTCATTGGAAATTCTCATGTGCAAAGACAATCATGTGGGACAGGTTCTGGCATTGAGTTGAGAAAAAAAAGTAGTGAGAGAGAGAGGCGAAAAGATTAAAATCATGTCTGGAACCAATATATTATCGGTCAGTTTTAACTAATATTTTAGCTCAGACTGAATCAGATTTCTTTGCTTTGCAACTTCTCTGCTGTAAAACAGGAAAAACAAGTAATGACAAGGGTAACAAAACATAATTTAAATGCATTAAGATAGTTATTTATAAATATGCAAAGAGAAAAAACATTCAATGCAATTTCAAAACCAGCACTTATACAATCTAATTAAAGCCATAATAGTCCAGGTAAGTCAGACAGGATACAATACGGAATAGTGGGAAAACAATTTTTCCAATTTGTTTGAACAATCCAATGAAACAGTAGTCACTTAAAAGCAGATTTTCAATTTTACTCAGTGGTATTTCACACAGCATACCTATTGGTCACTGCATGTGTGTTTATTCATACAAAACTGAAAGCACTGCCTTAACCATCAATTTTCAAATTTTCACTCCTACTTTAAGATTTCCCAAATGTGTTTGTATTAATCCCCCAGTACATTGCCCAACTTTCATTTCCATGCTTGGGAAAAAAAACAGGTTAGTGGATTGTTTATTTTAGTGTTTTTGTTTATTTTAGTGATGTATTATTGAGTTAAAATCAACTCTTTCAAATATTCATATTTTTGTATTTTCAACAGGAATAAATGAATAACAATTGAGAGTACAAAGTAATTATTCCCCTTTCTAGGCTAGGATGTTCAAATTAATTATTGAAATCCAAATTCAGTCAGTCAGTTAGTTTATGGCAGGATGTGAACCCAGGATTCTTTCACCATCATTGAAGTGAGATGAAAGCATGTTTATTTAAATGGAAAATGGTGAATAAACTCAATAAAGTAAGTTTCATTCCCTTTGGAAAAAAGACGGTAATGCAGAAATAAACAAAAATTTGATGGAATTTAGTTCCATGTAGTACCTGATCGCTTCCTACTTTATAACGTGGCCAAACAACATCCAGAAGTGACTTCAAAGCATTTAAACAGGCTATAATGCTTTCCATTGGTACATCTGGTCGTAGTGAACACAAAAACTCTACACTGATTCCTGTAATTAAAAAAGTACAACACATAATATATTTCTCAACTCATTAACCTAACATAGCCGGTTGCATCAGTATGATTAAATAAACCAAATTTGTTCATTTGAAACCAAATCAGTCACTAGTTCTATAATTATTGGGAACAAAATAGACAGACATACTCAGCATACAAGATTACCTCAATTACATCTTTCCTAGCTTTATTACCAGATGTCCCCAGATGTTATGAAATGAATAACTGAACTTCTGCTGCTCCATTACTCCTGCTCTTTTTAATCCCTCGTCAGCAACAATATGGAGTCATTTTGTGCAACTTTCCTAAATTAATTCACAAAATAGGACCATGGGCTCTGAGTTGAACATATATTTTTACAACAAGTGACAAATCTGTAGCAGCATGAATATCTCATCTATTTGATCCCCTCTTGCCCTCCGCTGGACATCTAGTTTACAATAATGCCCAGCATTTGATAAATTCAGTGAATTGCCCAGAGGAGTGACAAATGAATTTAAAATAAGTTTACAAAAACACCATAACTCAGCAGGTTTAAGTACAGGAAAATTGAGGAGCAGTAGCCAGAAAGATCTCAGTTTTTAATTGAATTAACTGGCCTTAGGAAACACGGCGCTGGATCTCAACTTATTTCTTTAAAGAGTAAAGTCTGCCAGATTTCATCCACTTCATTTAAAGTGGTTTCTGCTAGAAGAATGCAGTGTCAGCACTGCAGCCCTTATGTTTTTTTTGTGACTATATTTATTAGCAATTTTTTTTTAACTTTACAAACATATAAAATTATTGAAATATACAATAACAAATATCAGTGTAATAAAAAGAAAAAACACAAATTACAATACAACTACTGTCTACTAACCTACCCTATAATACAAAACAAACCCTAACACTATTGTGCAAAGCAACACCAAAAAAACCCCACAAAATACAGAACAGTTATGCTCGGCGCAAAGCTCCCAAACAAAGGAACAGGAGCATTGTATATATACCTGCATTAACTCAGGAGACCCCCTCCAGGGCCCAGGGCTTGACAAATCTAACCATCCTGGTTAAACAAACACCCTAATTAAGATAACTGACAAAATCTATATCCAAATAACTCATGTAGGGCTGCCACGTCTTATAAAAATGGTCTGTTGTATGGTGCACCATATTTTACAGACGTCCAAGGGAATGTGCTCCATAATTAATTTCTGCCATCCCAGCAAGCCCAGTGGGTTCTCAGACACTCAATTCATCAGAGTATTCTTCCATGCACAGTATGCAAGATATTAAATAGTTTCTTCCCATGCTGCCTAAAGATGGTAAATTCGGTAAACCTAAGAGGAGAGATATCGGGTCTACTTTGACTTCAATCCTCAATACCCTCCCTATCTCTCCCGCCACAGTGCTCCAATAAACACAGAGTCTGTGGCATTTCCAGAAGCAATGGGTAAGAGTACCTATACTTATTTTACATTTGGGCCACACTGAAGATGCCTCTTTTTAAAACTTCGCCAGACTGTCTGGTGCCAGATGAGCCCGGTGCAGAACTTTTAACTGCGGAGCGCACGTCCTATTACAGATTGAGATCTTTGGAGTATTCTCCCACATGTTCTCCCATGTTTCAGAAGAGATCTCCACTCCTGACTCTTGCTCCCAGACCTCACATAACCGGCTAATATCCTGCCAGGCTCTGCCACCCAGCAGGCAATAGAGGGCACTAACCGAAAGGGTGCTTGTGGAACGTAGCAACAATCTTGTTGCAACGGTCTTATAGGGCTTAGTGAGAAGCATAGCCTTCTTCTGTATGAAATCCCTAACCTGAAAAGATCTCTACTGGGCAACCCGTATTTGCGGCTCAATTGCTCAAAACGCATCATAACATTCTCCTCAAACAAGTCTCCCAAACTAGAAACTCTTCTCGCTGCCCATAGTTTGAACCCTGAGTCCATCATCCCTGGTCGGAACCTGGCATGCCAACTATAGGTATAAGTGGCGAAGTCTTGGATCAACAACCCTCACTCTGACGCATTGCCCTCCATGCCTTGACTGTACTAATGACAATGGGGTTCTGGCAGTGGTCCATAACTGTCCTCATCTTATCCACAAACAACAGGTTAATAAGAGGGCACTTTGCCTGGGAGGCCTCAATATCTAGCCATATTGAGTTTGGATCATTACCGACCCAATCACAGACAAAGGACAGCAGGGAACTCAATTGATACCTCCTGATGTCTGGGAAATCAACTCCTCCCCCTCCATGAGGCAATTGTAATTTAGTAAGTTTGATGAGGGGCCGCCCATGATGCCAGACAAAGGAACCAAACCACCCCATAAGCTTCCGCAGCGTTGACCTGGGAAACATTATAGGGAGCATACGCATAGGATAAAGCAAACGAGGAACAACATTCACCTTAATTAGAGATATTCGGCCCAGCCATGAAATTGGAAGAGCCTCCCATCTCTGGAGATCTTGCCTAATATTGTTGAGTAAGTGAGCAAAGTTAGTCCAAAATAACAGATCAAACTTGGAGCTAATAAAAATGCCAAGGTATTGGAACCCTGCCCATGACCACTTAAAAGGGAACTTAGGGCCACCTTCAATTTCTGGCACATCCTTAAGCTTTCCCAAAGGCAAAGGCTCCGATTTTGTAAAGTTGATCTTATATCCTGAAATAGCCCCAAATGAATTGATACATTGCATCAAATGGGGTACGGAGGTCATCAGGTTTGATAAAAACAGAAGGACGTCATCTGCATACAGTGTAATCTTGTGTGCTCTTGATCCCACTTCCGGAGCGGTTATGTTGACATTCTTACGAATGGCCTCTGCCAGTGGCTCTATCAGCAACGTAAGCAACAATGGTGAGAGGAGGCAGCCTTGGTGACTACCCCTACCAATCCTAAAATTCCCAGACTTCACCCAGTTGGTGATGACCGTGGCCAGAGGGTGGTGATATAAAATCTCCACCCACCTAGCAAAGACTCCACACAACCCAAACTGTTCTAAGACATAAAGAAGATACAGACATTCCACCTGGTCAAATGCTTTCTCTGTATCTAAGGAAATCACCAACCCCTGAATCGATTCATTGTGGACAAAATTTGACCATATTCAGCAACCTACGGCTCCTTATAAAGCCTGGCTGGTCCTCTTTAATAACATATGACAACACCCTTTCCAATCTCAGCGCGAGGTTCTTGGACAGAATCTTGAAATCTGAATTTAATAGAGAGATGGGCCTGTATGAGGCACAATCCTCAGGAACCTTCCCCTTCAAGAATTAAGGAAATATTAGCTTCTCTCAAAGATGGTAGTAGGCATTCATGCATATAGGAGTGATTGTACATCTCCAACATCGGACCTGACAGAATCCCTATAAACTCCTTATAAAACTCACCCGGGAGACCATCAGGGCCAGGCGCTTTCCCTGAAGTTGTCTAGCTGCCTACTGTATTTCCTGAACTGTCAAGGGGGCATTAAAGAGAGAAGCCTGTTCCAAGGTTACCCCTGGGAGGTCCAGGTTCTTGAAAAAGGTCTCCATTTTAACCCTCCTGTCCTCGCGACCTTCAGACCGATACAATTCAGAGTAAAAGTTCAGAATAGCCTCATTAATCTTTTTAGCATCATATGTAAGGACCCCGGCGCTGTCTCTGATTGCAGTAATGGATTGGGGAGCATGCCTTTTCCTGGTCAGGTACGCTAAATACTTCCCTGGTCTAGCCCCATATTCGAAAAGCCTTTGTTTAGCAAAAGCAAGTTCTTTCTTTACGTTTTGTCAGTATTGAATTCAAGGCAGCCCAGAGGGCCGTGATCCGCTGTAGCTTAGTCACCGAAGACCACGCAAAATGTGCCAGCTCGGTGGCTTTCAACCGCGTCTCAAGTAGACGTTGCTGTTCCTCCTTCTGTTGTTTCTGGCTAGCTGAATAGGAAATAGCTAATCCCCTAGCAAAGGCCTTAGCAGTCTCCCATAGTATAGACGGACTACTAGCCTTGCCTGAGTTGATAGTCAAAAATTCTGGAAGCTCTTTCAAAAAGTATTCCACAAATTTGGAATTTTTAAGGAGAAAAAGGTCCAAACACCAGTGCCGCAAACCTAGCCCTTCACTCTTGGCCTTATACTGCTGCGTGATCGGACGTAGCTATATTCCCAATTTTACAACCCAGAATCGCATCCAGAAGGGCCAAGGGAGTGAGAAAGAGGTCAATCCTCATGTGACATTTATGTCGGTTTGAAAAACAAGGTGAAGTCCCTGCCGGTAGGGTGAAGACTTCTCCAAATGTCCACCAGCCCCAACTCCTCACATAAGTCAACCACCTGCTTGGCCTGCGAAGAAATAATTGGGTGCCCACAAGGCATCCCTGTCCATGGTCAGATCCAAAAGACAATTAAAATCCCCCCCCCCCCTTATAATAATGTGCCGTGTTCCAAAAGCACTCAACTTAGAGAAAGCACTAATCAAAAATTTGAGGGAATGCGGAGGACAGTAGACATTTAAAAAGCCATATTCCTCCCCATGTATCAGGGCCTTAAGTATCACAAACCACCATTGCTCATCTTTCACCTGCTCTAATAATGTGAACAGAAGATTTTTCTGGATAGGTACCACCACTCCCCTACTCTTATTAGTAAAGGATGAAAAGAATACCCAGTCATAACCACCCTGTTGTAACTACAGGTGCTCCCCATCATCAAGATGGGTTTCCTGCAATAAAGCGATATCAAACCTTTCCCTCTTAAGGCTAGAAAGCACTTTTTTCCTTTTAACTGGTGAATGACTTCCCTTAATGGTCCAGGTGCACCATTTAATAAGACACTGAGCCATATCCCCTTTCAGAGACCCTTGAACCCCTCGGAGGGAGAACCCTGCTTACAAAACGTGTCCAGCATAAGTAAATAAAGACTCAGAGTGGAAGAACTATATATACAAAAATGACTTTATCATAACTATAAACAACTATTACAACCAAAAAACTACAAAGAAAACCAACTATAAAACCTTGAATGGAAGATTCTTCCCCCTGTCCATCCCCTCCTTCACAGCTCCTTCAAACCCGGACTGTGCCCCAGCCTTAGGCCAGAAAAAAAACAAGGAGATGATCCTTAAAACAACAAAAAAAAAACAAAGTCAGGATGAACACTCCAGCCATCCCTGGCTACATGTCACCCCTACTTGTGACTAAAAGAGAAACAGAACAAACAAAAGAAGAGACAAAGAACATGCACAAAATTTCCCATCAGAATATCCAGTTATTAAAAATAGAAACAACTTATTCCAAGGTCTATTCCCCCTTTCCAAAAAGGAAATTATTAGGGACAAAGAAAGGAATAAAAAAAAAAGGAGGGAAAACATGGGGAAGGATAGAAAAGAGAACAAACATTAACCATATTCTCCAGGCCAATCCATCTATTTTAAAGTGTCTACAAAGTTTTTAGCTTTATCCACTGAGTCAAATGTATAAACTGAGTCCTTGTGGCTGAAATGGAGCACTACGGGGTATCTCATGGCATACTGGATGCCCAGGTTCCTCAGCCTCTTTTTAAACTTGATCGAAGGACTTCCTCTTTCGAATTACAGCTGCAGAAAAATTCTGGAAAACATAATTTTTGACCCCTTGTACAGCAGTGCCTGCGGATCTTTACCCAGGGATTTGGAAGCTTCTATGACTTTTTGCTTGTCCTTATATGAGTGGAAGTGCACTAAGACCAAGCGGGGACACTGCACCAACCCTGACCTGTGCACTGTAACCCGATAAGACCTTTCAATTTGTAGTCTGCTGGACTCGATGTGAAGGCCCAAAAACATTGGCAGCCAGCTTTCAAAGAAGCTGACTGGCTGCTCACCTTCCTCACCTTCAGGAAGCCTGACAATTCAGAGATTTATCCTCCGACCTTGATTTTCAAGGTCGTCGATATGGTCTTGCAAGGCCCGCACCTCTCGCTCCAGCACCTGGATCCGATTGGATGAGGACTCCATCGCAGCTTCTGAGGCCTTAGTTCGACCCTCCACTAAATCCAGGCTCTCCCCGAGGCCCTGGATCTCCTGCTCATGCTTCTGAAGCATGGACGAGTTAGGTTGGACCTGGGCACGAATCTCCCCACGGATCTCCTCAATCGCAGCCCCTACTTTCAATTTAAGTCTCTCCATCGCTGCAGCCAATTCCTGAGAGTCTGTCAGGTCCTCAGGGGGTTCAGGAGAAGCTGCTGTTGCTGCTGTCTCTGGTATGCCTGGTACTGCAGGGGAGTGTCCTCCCTGCTGCTGGTTTCTCACTTCTTCCCACTCCCAAATATTAACAAATATGTGTTCTGTATAAAGGTTTTAAACTAATAGCTCCACCACATAAGTTGGCCAGGGATCGCAAAAAAACGCCAGTATGCCTTGGCTGTTAGGCAGAGCTGTCCACAGCAGTTCTACAGAATCACCGCCAGCCCTTACCATGTTAAAGTTAAGTAACCTGTTGAAATTCATTGTGAAATCCTCAAAGATGAATAACAGTGACTTGAATGAGGTACCAAGAGAATGGGACCATTAACTCTAATCCACTGGATTATATTACATTTGTAGCCCCCCCAACAAAAAGGCATTCAGCTAAACTGAATCCAATGAATTTCACAGAATTGTTTCAGTGTGGAAGGAGGTCCATTGTGTCTGCACCATTTTTCCAAATGACCAATTCGCTTGTTTCCCATCTTTGCCCAAGATACTTGCACATTCTTCATATTCAGAAATAAATCCAATCCCTGTTGACTCTTCACTGATTGAATACAGAAAATAAAACAATTTAAATATGGAACTATTGTACAATCTTGAAATTGCTCACTTTTTTCCTCTCTATATTAACAATAGGACAAAGAAAGGGCTTAAAGTTGGCTGACAACTGTGCTCTCTAATATCTATCTGCTGAGCCTTTGACAACCATTTTCCATGATATATCTGCAGCTGCTTATTCATTAAACATCTTTCTCACTTTCATCCTCAAGGAATATTCACTTCTGGCCTTTAGATATAGCTACATGAATGTTTTTCCCTAAGACAGAGGTGCAAAAACTGAAGTATACTTTGTGCACAAGTTTATCGATTCATAGACAGTTCTCATGTGATCACAAGACGTCCAAAAGCACCTCGTTACATTCTACTGCAACAGTCAACTACATCTGATGCCTCTCTCAGCTGCCCACTCTGCTCTCGCCTCTATAACAGATGTAAGGAGTTACAGATTTGTGTGTATTCATCATTGTTCAACTGCTTCCATCTGTTCAGCTACTTTGCTCCCATGCCAAACATTCTCCAGTCCACTTCCACAGAAGTCTGAGTTCCAAGTAACTCCCCCACCTTTCCTCAAAAAAGGATTCTTGCCCAGAACAAATATCTTCTGCTGTTATGACCCCATTCTCAGTAAACTCTTGACCACATTCTTTGCTGGTGACAGACACCATCTTGTCCAAACCAATTCCAGTGAAGAAATAGTGACATATTTCCAAGTCAGAATTGCCGACATAGAAACCTTGAAGGAAGGAGCAGGAAGCCGCCATTCGGCCCTTTCAGTCTGCTCCACTATTCATCACAATCATGGCTGATTGTCCAACTCAGTAGTCTAAGGCGGCTTCCTCCCCATAACCTTGGGTCCATTCAATCCAAGTACTTTTTCTAGCCGTCCCTTGAATAAATGCATCCTCTATGCATCCACTCTGTCTAGTCCTGTTTGAATTTTACACGTCTCTTTGAGATTCCCCCCTCACTCGTCTGAATCCCAGTGAAAACAATCCTAACTTAGTCAATCTCTCTCGTAGATCAGTACCGCCATCCTCTGGTCAACCTTCTCTATACTCCCTTGTGAGTAAGAGCATCCTGCCTCAGAAAAGGAGACCAAAGCTGCACACAATATTCTGGGTGTGGCCTCACCAAGGCCCTGTAAATTTGCAACAATTTGAGCCCTGCTCCTCCACTCGAAACCTCTTGCAATGATGGTCAACATACCATTTTCCCTCTTTTACCTCCTGCTGTACCTGCATGCCTACCTTCAGCAACTGGTGCACAAGAACACCCAGGTCCCGCTGCACATTCCTCTCTCCCAGTTTACAGCCATTCAGGTAGCAATCTGCCTTCACTTTTGCTTCCAAAATGAATAACCTCACATTTATCCAAATTATACTGCATGTGCCATTGATTTGCCCACTCCACCTAAACTGTCCAGATCATGCTGAAGCATCTCTGCATCATCACAGCTCGCCCTCTCACCCAACTTGGTATCATCTGCAAACTTTTGAGATGTTATATCTTGTTCCCCCATCCAAATAATTAATATATGTTAGTGAATAGCTGGGGTCTTAGCACCAATCCCTGTGGCACCCCACTTGGCCTACCAATTTGAAAAGGACCCATTAATTCCTAATCTTTGTTTCCTCTCTGCAAACCAGTTTTCTATTCTTCCGGAGTCCATAGAATCCTGGAAGATGATTATCAATGCATCCACTTCCTTACATACTCTTGGCTGGAGTATATCAGACTTTGGGGATTTATCCACCTCAATCCACTCTATTTTCCCAGCACCATTCCTCTACTAATATTGATTTCCCTCAGTTATTCCCTCTCACTAAATCTTGCATTCGCCAACACTTCTGGTATCTGATTTGTGTCCTTTTTTGTGAAGCCAGAGTCAAAATATACTCAGTTGCTCAACCATTTCTTTGCCCCCTCTTATACATTCCCCCATTTGTGTCTATGAGGATCTCCATTTGCGTCTATGGGGGATCTCCATTTGCCTTCAATAATCTCTTGGTCTTCACGTACCTATAGAAACTCTTAGTGTCTGTCTTTATGTTTCTCGCAAGCTTACTCTTGTACAGTATTTACCCATTCTTAATCAATCCCTTGGTCCTTCTTTGCTGAATTTTAAACTGCTCCCAATCCTCAGATCTCAACTACAGAGGCATGAGGGAGGAGCTGGAGAGAATTAACTGGGCAAGCAGCCTCGCAGGAAAGACAGGGGAACAGCAATGGCAGGGGTTTCTGGGAGTAATTCAGGAGACACAGCAGAGATTCATCCCGAAGAAAAAGCAGCATGGTACAGAGAGGATGAGGCAACCATGGCCAACTAGAGAAGTCAAGGATAGCATAAAAGCAAAAGAGAAAGCATATAATGTGGTGAAGGGTAGTGGAAAACCAGAGGATTGGTAAGCTTACAAAGACCAACAGAGAGCAACAAATAAGGAAATAAGGAGAGAGAACATTAAATATGAGAATAAGCTGGCCAGTAATATAAAGAAAGACTGTAATAGTTTCTTCAGATATACAAAGGGCAAAAGAGAGGCAAAAGTAGACATTGGACCACTAGAAAATGATGCTGTAGAGACAGTAGTGGGGAACAAGGAAATGGCTGAGAAACTGAATAATTACTTTGTGTCAGTCTTCACAGTGGAAGACACGAGTCATTTTGCAAAAGTTCAAAAGAGTGAGGGGGCAGAATTGAGTATGATGGCCATCACCAAGGAGGTGATGCTAGAAAAACTGAATGGCCTGAAGGTAGGTTAATCACCTGGACCAGATGGACTACACCCCAGAGTTCTAAGGGAGACAGCTGAAGAAATAGTGGAGACATTAATGGTGATCTTTCAGGAATCACTAGAGTCAGCCAAAGGACTGAAAATCACTAACGACACCTGTGTTTAAAAAGGTAGTAAGGCAATAAAAAAGAAAACGACTGATCGATTAGTCTAATTCTTTAAGGAAGTATTGAGCATGTTAGACTAAGGACAGCCAATGGATGTTATCTATCTGGGCTTCAAGAAGGCCTTTGATAATATGCCGCAGAGGAGGCTACTGAGTAAGGGGAGGTCCCATGGTGTTCGAAGCAAGGTGCTAGCATGGATAGAAGCTTGGCTGTCTGGCAGAAAGCAGAGAGTGGGGATAAAAGGGCCCTTCTCAGGATGGCAGCTAGTAACAAATGGCGTTCTGCAAGACTCCGTGTTGGGACCACAACTTTTCATTTTATACATTGTCAATCTAGATGAAGGAACTGGCTAGGTTTGCAGACAACACAAAGATAGGTAGAGGGATAGGGAGGAGGCAGGGAGGCTGCAGAAGGATTTGGACAGGTTAGGAGAGTGAGCAAACAAGTGGCAGATGGGAAAGTGTGAGGTCATATACTTTGATAGGAAGAATAGAGGCATGGGGTCTAGTTAAAACTTACAAAATATTGAATAGCCTGGACACAGTGGATGTTGGGAAGATGTTTCCATTGTTAGGAGAGACTAGTTACCAGAGGGCACAGTCTTAGAGCAAAGGAAAGACCTTTCAGGATGCAGATAAGGAGAAAACTGTTCAGCCAGCGTGGTGAATCTATGGAATTCATTGCCAAAGAAGGATGTGGAGGCCAGGTCAATAAGTGTATTTAAGACTGAGATAGATATGTTCTTGATTGTCAAGGAGATCAAGGGTTACGGATAAAAACAGGGAGAATGGGAAACCTATCATCCATGTTTGAATGGCGGAGCCGACTCAATGGGCTGAATGGCTTAACTTCTGCTCCTGTGTTTTATGGTCTTATAGCCTTCACAGATTCTCAGTTTGAAAGGTAGTGTTGAGGAAGCCTTCGGGATTTCCCACCGTGCATCTTGTGACTGGTATACACAACATACATGGCACCATTAGTGGAAGATGTGCATGGTTATGTGGGGTGCCACCAAAGCAGGTTGCTGTGTATCGAATATCAAACTTATTAAATTTTATTGGCGCTGCACTCATCATGGCCAACGAAGGATATTTAATACGAATCTTGACAAGTGTCAAGTAGGTGGTATAAAGGCTTTTGAGAGTCAGGAGCCGGGTTACTCATTGCAGAATGCTTAGCATTTTACCCTGTTCTTGCAGCCACAGCATCTACATAGCTGTTTTAATTCAGACTGTAGATGGAGGATTCAACAATGACAACACCATTATGTAATGAAGATGATTTGACTCACTTAGCGGACACGGTTATTCTTTAGGTAAAAATGAGGACTGCAGATGCTGGAAACCTGAGTCTGGATTAGAGTGATACTAGAAAAGCACAGGAGGGCAGGTAGCATCTAAGGAGCAGGAAAATCGACGTTCCGCGCAAAAGCCCTTCATCATTATTCTTTGTCATTTGTATGTTGTGAATGCAATTTGTTGCTCATCACCAGGATGTGAGGTGAAAATGAACATCCTTGACTTCAAGGCCACATTAGTCTGAATTTGGCCTTCAAGGCTCCCCAGCAAAACTTGTGTAAATAGGAATCAGGGGAAAATCTCCCAAATAGTTGAAGTCACTTTTGAGTTATCATTCCTAGGATGATGACCTCAGCGTGTACGAGTGGGCATAACCTCAAATTACGGGGAAATAGATTTAGGACAGATGTCAGAAGCAGGTTCTTTACGCAGAGAGTGGTATGGGCGTGGAATACACTACCTGCTAATGCAGTCAACTCAGCCACATGAAGAAGATTTAAACAATCCTTAGATAAGCACATGGATGATTTTGGGATAGTGTAGGGTATGAGCTGAGAATAGTTCGCAGGTCAGCGCAATATCAAGGGCCGAAGGGCCTGTTCTGCGCTGTATTGTTCTATGTTCAAGCACAAAGGAAGATAGTTGTGGTTGTTGCAGGTAATTATATAACTCTCAAGACATCACGACACGAGTTTTGCATGGTAGAACCTTCTATGCTCAACCATCTTCAGCTGCTTCATCAGTGACCTTCCCTGCATCAAAATGTCAGAAATGGAAATGTTCGCTGTTGAGTGCACAACATTTGTCACAGACCATGACTCCTCAGATACGAAAGTTGTCCACATTCATACGCAGCAACATAGAGACGTTCAGGCTAGCGCTGACAAGTGGAAAGAAACAACTGTCACACCAAACAAGTATCATATCCAGCAGGAGAGAATCCAACATCTCCTCTTGACATCCTGGGGTGGGGGTGTTACCTTTCACCAAAAACTGTACTGGTTCTGCAAAATCAATATTATAGCTACAAGAAAAGTCCAGAGACTGGGGATTTTGAGATGAATAACTCTCCTGCTGACTCCTCCAAGTGTGTCAACCATCTATAAGGTACAAGCCAGGCGTCTGATGGCCTGGACGAATGCAGTTCCATCACTACACTAAAAGCTCAACACCTTTCAGGACAAAGCTGCAAACCTGTCCACCAGATGCAGCACAAAATCTTACCAAGGCACTTTTGGCAGTGTCTTTAAAGTCTATGACTTCTGACTTTTTTCTCAGAACGAAAGGGCAGAAGCACATGGAAACAGAACCTTCTGCAAGTCGCCCTCTGAGCCACATCATGAACTACATCACGTTCCTTAACTGTCATTGCTTGAAAATCTTGGACCACCCTTCCCACACTACTGGAACTGCAGTGTTTCAAGGCAGTGGCCCATCAGTAGGTTTCTTTGGGATGGCTAGTAAATGCTCGTGTAGCCATAAAAAAACCTGTGAAACAATAAATAACATATTGCCTTAAAACCTGTGCCCCTTCATTTTCCTCTAATCCTACAGCCCTCTTTAAAGCTCCATCTCCGATGAAACATTTCTCTCAGTTCCTCTTTCTTTCAGTTCACACCTGCACAAAACAAACTGTTAAAAATATGTATCTTAAATACAGGCTATTACTGCTAATGTTACAAATACACCAAATGTCTAAATCCATCAAGGCCTAGATTTCTGCTAGTTTCCACATTTGTGCATTGTTGTAGGTTTTTCTTTGATAAGTTGTACAATCAAATATAAATGTAGATCACCTCATGTACTTAGCTAGTTTTAGCTAGCCGGATATCTAATATATTAACATTTACCTCAAGATAGATAAACATGTAAACCTTAGCAAACAATATTGTGATAAACAATTCTGTTCAGATTTAGTGTCTCTCGGTTTTCTTCTAAATATACACGCACATATAAAACATATCCTTTAATCTCATCTATAAAAATATTCTTTCATTAAATAAATAACTAACCTAGAATGAGGTGGAATCTATCCGTGTTGACATCTTCTGGAGACTTCACTACATTTGCCAAAGTGGATTCATGACCCATCGTTGGTGTTACAGGTCTGGACAGACGAGAAGAGCCTTCATCTGGGTCAATTACAATAAAACCTGTACTGTTCAGCCATAATGCTGTGGCATGAAGAATAGGGGCCCAAGAATTACAATAATGTGGCCTTGCTGCCTCTATGGTCTCTGATGAATAGAATGCACCACCTAGCCATAGAAGATGAAACACATCTGCATTAGCATTTATGACAAGTTTAATGACATTAAGTTTCCTTAAATTAACTTATTGGTTTGAGGAAAAACTTGAAAAACATTATTTTAATTTGTCTAATAAAAGTTAAGTTCTTGGAGATAAATTGTAAGAACAAAAGTAATGCTTCTAAAAAGAAAGTTTATTTCCTATGATGGCTCAATGGGTGAATTCAATATAAGGCATGGTATTCTGACAATCAAACCAAGATCCCAGTTTACATTGTATGTCAGGACTGACAACTTGGATTCCCTGGCATTTTGATAACATTCTTCATTACCCATTACCTTAAACAAACAAAAACAGAAACTGCTGGACAAACTTTGCAAGTCTGGCAATATCTCTGGAGAGGGAAACAGAGTTAATATTTTGTGTCCGATTTGACTTCTTTTTCTGTTTTCATTTCAGATTTTTAACATTTGTAGTATTTCACCTTCAAACAAATGTTCTATTGATGTTAGACAGAAAACAAAATGAGGCATTTTTGCAATGAATTCAAGTGACAAAACTGACTTGCACATCAAAGTCAGCCACTTTAAGATAAAATGAATAATGTAACAAAAAACCTTAATATTCATATAGTCAAGGAAGTTAACCTGATCCACGTTATTCAAATATATTAAATGGGACAGTAATATTTCTCCCTCAAGAATTTTGTCTCTTTATGTTAAGTGCTTCTTACTAAGCTTACTATTCCACTAATACTGAATTGACCCCTGCACCCAATTCACATCAGCCTTGCCCCAGGTGGTGGTAATAGGCCTCAATTTGTTTCTCTTGGACATCTAGAGGTGATACATACATTCTATTCCATGCAAAGAGACTATTTTAGAAGCAGAACTCATGCAAGTTTGTTTAATCATCCATGGATATTACAGTCTGAGGAGCATTAATATTTACAAATTTCAACAATCCTCCAAGCACTTTGCAATAGTATCACAATCTAGTTACTAAACAATGGGATTTGACAATTTAAAAAGAAATAATGAAAACATTTTTCTTGCTTCAGCAGATGGCTCTTAATTAAGCATAGTTGTCACAATGTCAACCTGGCATTTAACTGACAAGGAATATTAAACAAGCCTGATCTTGTTGTCATCAGGAGGAAATACATTTCCAAAAGAAATTAATGTGAAGAAATAAGCAAACGAAGCAAAACCGAAGATCAAAACCAACCACACCTCCTCAATCCAACATGCCCAAGCCATTTGTACTGTCCAACATGCTGACTCAGTCAAGATCAACTAACTGTGCAGAAAATGAGAATTGGAATGAGTCCTTTTGCGTTTTTTAATGGGCTTAGCAACATTTGACACATTGATCCATTAGAGCAAACGTCAGTAATTAGAACAGAAAATGCTGGACATACTCAGCATGGCTGTGGTTTAACATTTCAAGAGTGTGACCATCCTCCCAATGAAATGTCACAAACTTGAAAGATTAACCGTTTCCTCTCTCCATAGATGCTGAGCTGCTAAAGTATTTCTAGCATTTCCTATTTTGATTTAGATCCCTAGTATATAGAGTAGTTTGCTTTTCTATTAGAGGAAACTTCAAACTGTTGTTACAAATGTAAACAAGCTTCATGTCATAGATCACAAAGGTACTGAACACCTTGTGCAGCACTGAGTCTTGCAGACAGGGAAGTCTTGAGGTTTTATCCCTGTGTCTGCAAATTCCACTCTCAGCAGAAGTAGTGACATTAAGGTTAGCCTGAAATATTTTTAAAATAAGGACAAAATCATTGCGTGGGTTTCCTCCGGGTGCTCCGGTTTCCTCCCACAGTCCAAAGATGTGCAGGTCAGGTGAATTGGCCATGCTAAATTGCCCATAGTGTTAGGTAAGGGGTAAATGTAGGGGCATGGGTGGGTTGCGCTTCGGCGGGTCGGTGTGGACTTGTTGGGCCGAAGGGCCTGTTTCCACGCTGTAATGTAATCTAATCTAATCTAATCTAATTTCCAAAATGTGCTCTGGTTTCAATGCTTTTCTGTGGAATTTGGATAAGAGCTGCATTTTACAGAATTGCACTCAAAGTCAACATCTGGGCTCCCATAAAGGGATAGGTGTCAAAGAGCTGCTGCAAGCTAGTCCTTTCAAACAAGAAGCAAATGTTAAAAAAGAGACAAATCTGGAGGAGCCCTAAATTATGGTTAAGGTACAGCCAGGAGCCAAGGTGAACTTAAAACATCTTAACTCAGTAAATAGAACAAGTATTCCTGCCTGGATTTTTTTTTAGCTTGAGCACTTCTCAATTTTATTAATGGTAATATTTTACAATGCTAAGCTTTACCAATAAAATCAAAACAGGATGGTGCTGCAGGGACACAGCTCCCCAAAACACAAATTTCTTGTGCTTTAGTGGTAACACATGGCAATTTGCCAGCATCTTCCACTCATCTTGACTTCATGATCCTATTAATGCTGCTTTGGCAAAACACTGAACTCACAAGGAAGGAGTATCATCACTTCGTTGCATTTCTTAGCAGCCAGCTTCAGAACAGCATTTGTGAGTAACCCCCATCTATCCTTTTATCTGACGTAGTTACGAGGGGAAAAAAAAAGTTACTTTCTCAAAATATATCTATTATTAGTTAAAGATTCAGAGTGGCTTTCAACACTCCTTTCAAAATACATCAAACTCTACATTGTCAGATGCTATCAATTAGAAAATTGACTGGGTATTTTGAAGATACAGCACTTAACAGAGATGGGCTGTGATTTGAGAGTTTCCAGTGCCACATAACTTTAGTTTTTTAAAAAAATTCACTCATGTGGGCATTGCCGGCTGGTCCAGCATTTATTGCCTATCTCTCTCAGCCCAGAGAGCAGTTTAGGGTCAACCACATTGCTGTGGGTCTGGAGTCACATGTAAGCCAGACTGGGAAAGGATGGCAGTTTCCCTACCAAAAGGACATTAGTGAGCCAGATGGGTTTTTCCTGATAATTGATAATGGATTCATGGTCATCATTAGACTCTATATTCCAGATTTTTATTGAATTCAAATTCTACACAGGATTCGAACCTGTGTCACAAGAACATTACCTGGGTTCCTGGATTAACCATCCAGCGATAACACTGCAAAGCCATCGCTTCCTCTTGCAAATAAAACAACGAGTGTTATAGTAAATTGCATTTATAGCAAAAAAGAAACAAATTGAATCAATGTTCACATGCTAGCTTTGGCCATTCAGAATTGCTCTTGAATATCTCAAGTCTCTGGAACTTACTTAGGTCAGAGTTCAGCAACATTGATATACTTAAGTAGAAAAGCAAACTGTAGGTAAAATTTCAAGTGTAAATGGAATTTAAGCAACCTGTACAAAAAAAAATCAATAACCTGACCTTCAGCTGGAAGCTGATTAGCATATTCTGGAGGCAAGGTGAGAAGGGCATAGTCCTGTAGAGCAGCCAGCCAGAGTTTACTCAGTGTTCCTAATTCTAACCGGACTAAATTGAGAAGTCCATCTGCAATAGTAATTGCATCCTTCGAGCCATCAGCAGCAGACCTCTCAACCTTCAAGAACTGCTTCTGCTTTGGTGCACACACGTTTTGCCTTTCCATAGTTACGATATAAACCTGGCAGTAAACATTAAAAACGTTAAGCAAACATACAATTCTCGAGAATTTTCAAAGACAGATTCTTTTTGGCTAGAAGTAACAAGACAGGTGCATTACTACACTATTGGGTATAGGCCATCAACTAGTGCGAAACATTAAGAAGAACAAATTTGTCAGGAAATTACAAAGAGATGCAAAAGCTATACAATAGTTGTGAGGAGCTTAAAATTATGGAAATACTAACAGGGATAGTAATAATGTAAAAGATGGAAAAAGGGAAGAGCTTCTCAAGCAATTTCTCCATCAGCTTGTTTCCAGCCGATGAGGAAGAATCTGCTTCTGGGAAATTAGGTAGGTCAATTGTCAGTTGGAGAATATTTACTGGTAGTTATCAGCTCTCATCACGGTGACTCAAGCTATAGAAAAGGACAAAGAGAAATCTCAAGCACAATAATTAATTGGAATGGGATAGGCTGGAGACTCAAATTTCAGTCTGTTGAGAACAGATCCAGATCAAGTACATTTGAGTCATGTACTGTGGAAGAGCAATAGCCTTTGAGGAGAATAAGGCTTGCTTAAAGTTGAAGAATGCTACACAAAGGGAAAAAGGTAAACAAAGCTGGAGCTTCATGATGTAAGAAATAGAAAATAAAAAAAACTTTGAGTGCATATGACAAATGTCAGGTTGATAAATCAAGTCAGAACAAGACTGATAATAGAAAACGCATACAGGAAATGGAGCTGGAAGCAAGAACGCCAAAGAGGGGTGTGAGAAGAGACTAACAAAGAGGATGAAAGTGAGCTTGCTATGGAAATGTAAGCAAAAGAGTAGTAAAGGCTGGAGTGAGGTAGATGAGGGATTAAAAGGGGTTACTTACAAATGCAAGCAGACATTTAGCTAAAGGTATGAAATAAATACTTTGCAGAATTCTTTATCAAGAAGAATGATGCTGCCAAAGTCATGGTAAATCACTTCTCGAATATCATGTTTTTGGAATCTGATTGTGCACATTCCTCCATTTTATTGGCAAACTACTATGTTTTCATGGTGAATTGAGTCAGATTGCGACACCTTCAAAAATGAATGAAGTGTACCAGAAATACCAGAAGTATATTTTGAAGCTTGCACAATGTGTCACATACTTCTGCCCAAGCTTTCAGTACAGCTAGAGACTCCATTGTCGAGGTACTCTCATTGTACAGTTGATTCTGTGCTTCCTGCCCAGCTTGTACTTTACTCAGGGATGTTGCCAGAAGCTGATGTACTCTTCGAAGATCATTCAGGTCACTTACAACTCCACTTACAATCCAAGCACTGCAGACCTAAGGCAGAAATTAAGAGAAATTTTTAATTTGATCTCAGTGACTGCACTGGCTCAGGAAATGCCAAACATTTGGCACTGAGATACAATCAAAGTGCTACAAAAACTTAGCAGGTCTAGCAGTATATGTGGAGCAAGATACAGAGTTATCGTTTTGAGACCAATACGCCTCTTTAGAATTGCGTTCGAAACTTCTTCAGAAGTGACATTGGATTTTTCAACACTTTGTTTGTATTTCAGATTTCTATCATCTGCAGGACTTGACTTTTAATGAGCATTGAGATGTCAGTTAAACAGCTCCATGGTCTGGAAACTACTTCAGAGAGAAAAGACTTAGTTTATAAGTGAACCTAATTCAGAACATATGGTCACGTTATTAGAGTACAGAGATACACACCAAATAGGAGTCCTGGGAAATTTAGGCCTGCATAATGAATTAAATTAGACAGTAGATTAAAAATTATATTTTATATTCTCTTCAAAATGAAAGCCCACCAGGTCATCACAATTCATTTGATAAGTGTAAAGACTGTTTATCCAGCTGTCACAAAATAAAGATGATTGCAACGTTTTCAGCTTCAGCTCAACTTTTTTTATCCCCTAATTTTTCCTCTATCTCAAAAGAGATTCCTGAGCAAGGAACAACAATTACATCCTCATTTAAATGGCTGTAGAAAAAGACTGTCGACGAACTCTCCTGATCCTGTCCATTTAATATTTACGTGTTAGATGGTAAGGCTCAAAGGGATGGTAACTGGGCAGCAATGCTGACTGATTCCTAACCAAAGGAGCACTGCAGCCAAATGTATCAGCTGCCTAAAACACTGCACAGATTCTAGACCTGATCTGAAGCTATGCTGGCTTCACCAAATGATCTACTGTTACCAATATTACCTAATGTAGCCAACATTGTTCAAACCAATTCAATGTAGTTTTTGAGAACAAACTGATAACCTTTGCTAGATGCAGTTTATCTTGAAGGACTGGCAACTGGATTATATTCAGCTGTAATTTTTATTATGGCATAGTGAGGGTTAAGTATGGAACACTCAATGGCGACTAAGATTACATCACAGAATCCCTCGTACAGAAACAGCCCATTTGGCATAAGTAGTTCACACGGTCTCTCTGAAGAGTAACCCACCCAGACCCATTCTCCTCGTATCCTATATTTACCCCTGACTAATGCACCTAACCTACTCATCCCTGGAGAGAGCGAGTGAGAGAGAGCGAGAGCGAGAGCGAGTGCGAGTGCGAGAGCGAGAGCGAGAGCTAGTGCGAGAGCGAGAGCTAGTGCGAGAGCCCCACACTGGGCTGCGTTGGGTGGGGTAGTCGGGGCTGTATTGTTGTTCCCCCCCCCCCCCCATGCATCGGAGAAGCCATCGCCCTGATTGCGTGGGGGTTGCTCGGGCAGGGTTGCATTGGTGCTGTGGGGAGTCATAGGTGCCTGTGCATGGGGTCCTCCTTCCCCGGACACCAGGAGCGGCATTCAGCTTTCAGGGAGCCAAACATCCAATGCGTGGGGGGAGAAGGGCGCTCCTTGGGGTGCATGGATACACTGAGCGAGCAGGGCTGCACGAGTGCCGGGGGGCATAGGTGCCTCTGCATAGGATCCCTCCGGACTCTGGGAGCAGAGTCAGGTATCCAGGGTTTGAACGTCCAATGCATGGGGGAGCAAGGGCACCTCTTGGGGTGCATGGGTGCATTGAGTGGGCAAGGCTGCAATAGTGCCAGGAGTGCATAAGTGCCTGTGCATAGGGTCCCCCCTCCTCGGACATTGGGAGCGGAGTCAAGCATTCAAGGCATGAATAGCCAATGCATTTTTATGTGGGCAGAGGGGGGGGGGGGGGGTGGTGGTGTGTGTGCGCGTGCACGCCTGCCTCCTTGGGGTGCATAGGTACAGTGAGCAGGCAGGGCTGCATTTGTGCTGGAGGTGCAAGTTTGGTTTTATATCAACTCACCGGAGGCCACCGAAGGCTGCGGTGGCTGGCTGCTTAAAGCCGATGGTCCAGAACAGGACGACCGAAAGGCCAAGCACCTTCCCAATGGTGGCATAGCCGCTCCTCAGCCACATTGAGTGCCATGGTGCAAACAGATGGCACCCTCCACCTCCCCAAAAAATTAAATACAACCCAGAACTGATCCCGCCCCAAAGCCAACTGCAACTTTGCACTGCCCCCTTTGCAAAAAAAAAGACGCAGGGGAACCCCCTACCCCCAAAAACCAATTGCAAAAATAACAACTTTTCCACCCCTTGACAAGTGACAACAACAACAAAGCTTTCACTTAAATTCCTCTACTATATTAATAGATCAGGAAGATCCTATTATGTTTCTGTTGCAAATCTAAACTGCTGAAAACTGGGGGAAAAAAAGCATTTAAGATGATAATGAAGCCATTGACAGATTAGTTCTGCAAAATAAAGTGAAATACTTACTTGACATGCCTTAGCAGTAACATCAGGTGGGGTGTCAGGGGAGAATGCAGGCCTCAGTGCTGCTCCCACCTGAAAGCCAATTTAAAATATCTATCATGGCCATATCGTTACAGTGAAAGCAATAACCAATTAAAGCAAAAGGTGCCTGAAAGAACCAAAGTGCAATATTATATATTCCAAGATATTCAAGATGAAATACAGGCTCATGCCCGCAGCTCCTCGAAAAACAAATTTCCAACCTTGCTATGTGAAATGGACCAAAGTTTTTAAGGACCCACTTACACACTGCTGAATGCCTATCAAGAGGGTTATCAATAAGCTTAGTAATCAAAAAATGGAACAAGTAGTGTAAATAAAGTAAGGGACCTACAATTATTTTGGCAGTTACAGAAAGTTGCTTATTCAAACAGTACTTCTTAAAATGCAGAATTTCTAGTTATTCTGTTCAAGACTTTGGTGAAAGAATCAAAACAACTTTTTAAGCTACAAATCTTGAACTGAAACAAGATAGAGAAATTCTGGAGAGTATAGAATGCTATCATCATTTTCATATACAGAATCAACGTAACTTATTCCTTTAATTCACCTGACAACCTTTCTAAAATTTTCTAATTCAAGTATAGCGAATCTTAATTTTTAATACAAATTTGAAAACATAAGAGTATGCTATAGCATGGAATATAGCATATGGATCTGTCTTGGATTCCAAACTTTTCTATAAATAAGATGCATTCAGTGGGGTACTAAACCACACAGGTCAGGAAGGCTCTTAGCTTAGTTATGAGTGTTATGGAGGTAACAGTAATACAATTTTAGTTGACCTCAGCACCTGTATCAGGAAATTGGCATACCTGGTTGTGTAGTTGATTTTCTGGTAGCGAATGTTGGTCAGTCTATAGACGAGGTTTGACTGCCAAGCATCAACATAGACACGAGTGGGCATTGTGCATACATGGTGGGCCGGGATTGTCAATGGAGTTACAGAGGTCACATTTGGGATTTTGAGTGTCCCTCTTCAAAGCAAGAATGGTCACAATGAAGAGATTGCCTAGTCTGGATTGTATGGGAGGACAGTACTGAATTCACTCGATCCAATAGTTATTGATTGCTTATCTCACAGCCAACTATGGCATCAACAGCGTGAATGACTTTTCGTTCTAGACAGAATCGGTAGCTAAGTAACAGAATTTGGACTAAGGATCGAAGACAACTGCATCATTCTTCCCAAAATGTAAGTGGAGGGAATTTCTGCCCATTCAATACATTTTACTTTCAGCGGGATGTGGGTGGTGCTGACAAGGCCAGCATTTGTTGCACATCCGTAACTGCCCTAGAACTGAGTAGCTTGAATGGCAGTTAAGAGTCAACTACATCGTCACGGGTCAGGAATCATATGTGGACCACACAGGGAAAGGGTGGAAGATATCTTTTCCCTAAACAACATTTGTGAACTACACAGGATTTTATGATAATCGATGATGGTTTTATGGTCACTAATCCACAGATTTGCTCGTCCATCTCCTCAAAACTGATAACTGATTAAACAAGAATAGATTTAATTTTCAAAATATGAGAGCATTGAAATATTCAAAATTATTTTCTTCATTTATTCACCTGTTTACTCAGGACTTGACTGTGCAAACCAGTTCTGCTTGTCTTCAAAACAGTGATCTTGCTTCAAAATAATCCATGGGCTATAAAGTATTATTGACTAAATACTACATACATTTCTTTTTACTCACTTACATTTGCTTGGTATTGTTCAAGGATTACATGACCAGGGAACTCTGGCTCAGGGACATTTGCAAATTTCCTGATGACGACAAGTAGTGTTTCGAGGCCAGATAGCCGGAGAGTGTTACTGTGATCTGTGGCAGCTATGAAAGCCATGCGAATCAAATCTGCCAGATGGTTCACTAAGAAATCACCTGCAAATAGTATATTAAAGTTTGTATGTATAATATATTTAAATCTAAAGCACGAACAAATCTAATAAAGTGAACCACATCAGTTTCACATTTTGGTAATTGTACTCTTAAATTGAGCACAGGTTCAACAAACAGCTGAACAAGTTACATCTCTTCTCCCCCAGCCAACCCCCTTCCCCAAAGCGAAGTTAATTTTTCAGTCCCTTCGTAATCACTTACTTTTTGAGAGCTTCTCTTTCCTTTCCTGAGCCATTGTCAAATCAAAATGAGCAGCATCTATATTCTCGCATTGTGTAATAATTCGACATATACATTCTGCTGCAAATACCCTTGTAGGCCACCGTGGTTTGATGACTGGTTGGAATTGGTCATCTTTGCGTGAGGTAAATATTGAATCATCATCTCGTCTATCCTCCTCCTCTTCCTGAGTTGTGTCAACTGGTGCTGTGGTGGTGAAATCTGGACCACAAGAATTGATACATTATTTTCAAAAAAGATTATTTGCATAAACTGACTTATGAAAATAAGGAATTGTAAATCATGCAAAAATGTGTGTAAAACTTTAAACACAAACTTCTGATCAGACTGTAAATGGAATCATATCTAAGCATTGCACTGAAGTGGTGGTATCCATATACACACACTCAATCCCCAAATTGAGGTTTTAAACTCAGCATGCCACCACATTTACACTTCTGCAGAAGGGAAAATTTGCAAGGTCTCTCCCATCCCAGAATTCTGGTTCAATTATAATCTTTTAAAACTTATTCATCCACTAGAACATTCTAAAGTATGTTTGTGAAGCATTGCAAAGCTGTCTAGGTAAAATAAGTAAGCATTATGTTGAGATCTGCAAATCTAACGCTACGTTCACTCTCAACAGGTTGGCTACAGTTTTATTTGGGCAAGATGTTATCTATTTGCTCATTGAGACAAAAATGGTCCTCAACAGGTAGAACTCAAGAAAGATATAAGATACTAAAAAACATTTCTATATTAGACTGCAATAAGCCTAATTTCCCATGTTTGACACATTAAAGATTTTAACTCACCAGCTGAGGCAGATAAAACCTCATTGCATAACTTTATCCAATGGGAAAGGTTTTCAACAGCCATGGAAGATAGGATATGGCTTAGAGTTTCCCGAATGTCATGACAAAGTCGTTGGTCTGACTCTCTGTCAAGTAAACTGAAAAGTGCTCCTTCCAAGCCAGTTTCACCAATATTTACATCTGAAAGTAAGACATGGTCAGCATTCTTGTTCTGTTAAACAGCCAAGACAATAAGACTTCATTTTCTGTACTTAGGTTACCTTATTCTAGTTTTACAAGGAAATAAGTTGATCTGTGTAGTCCTGACATTTTGGCTAAATATAAATAAATAATACATCACTGAAGCAAAATAGGTCATCACAACTGATTAGTTTTAATAGTTTTTGAAATAGCTTATTTATCATGATGAGTTATTAAACGGAGTACTTCATTTTCTATTTGTTGTCATAGCACAGCAAAGACCAGAGCACTAAAACCAATGGTTCTGCGGAACATTGCAACTAACAATTCCAATGGGGTAGAATGCCTCCTTCAACTTTCTTGGAGTTTGCAAACTAAGCACCTTAACATGCGATTGCAAATATGAAGAACTATAAAAACATCCAGCACAGTCCAATCAGCACATACTAATTGTATGGAACTGGACAATAACTCCAGTCTCTCTGGTGGCCCAACAAACAGGCACCAAATAAAATTGTGGCTGATGGTTTGAAGGTCCATGCATGTCATGTTTAACTCAGCAAATTACTGCTCGAGGTGTATCTTTCAACTTGTTTTCTAGAATACAACAGTGGAAGCCACGTCTTTAAAGCAATCTTCTGGTTTGCGCAACAATAAAAATGAACTTTTAGTCATAGACATAATTGTACAAAAATCACCAGTTCTTGTAATAAATTATAGCCAATGCTTTGGGCAAACAATTATTATTGCTCAAGAAACTACCTCCACCACGAGAACAGTATTTACAGCGAGTACTGCAATACAGCAAGGAAGCTAGATTTAGGAAAAAACATGGATAAAATATTGATTTTCTCAGTTTAGCAGAATCTAATGTCACTGGCTTTGACCTCAATGGAGTATTATACTATAAAATCTTTGTTACATTTTTAACGCTCCTTCAGACCTTTATCCACCATGCTGAGTTGGTGACCCATCTTGGCCTCCTCACAGGGGCCCAGCATCATAGACACAATCTTCAGCAATTCAATTCAACCACATGACATCAAGAAAAAGTTGGATGCTTTGGATTCTGTAAAGGCTATCAGCCCTGACAACATTCTGGCAATAGGACAGACTTGTACTCCAGAACTTGTTGAGTCCATAACAAAGCAATTCCAGACCAGCAATAACACTGGCATTGACCCGATCATGTGCAAAATTGCCCCGATGTGCCCTGTACAGAAAAAGCAGGCCAAATTCAACACAATCAATTGTCATCCCACTAGAATACTGTAAGTCATCAGTAACATGATGGAAGGTGTCATTACTAGTGTTATCAAACAGCACTTGCACAACAATAATCTGCTCACTGACTCTCATTTCAGGTTCAGTCAGGGCCATTCTGGTCATAGGTGAGAGTTACTACCCTTGGTACAAGCATGCACTTGAGTGGGTGTGGCATCAACAAACTTATGAAATCAATGGGGATTGAGAGAAAACTCTCCACAAGATACAGTCATACCTGGCACAAAGGAAGATGGTTGTGGCAGTTGGAGAACAGTCATCTCAGCTCTAGCACATTACTACTGTTGTTCCTCAGGGGAGTTTGCTGGGCCCTTCAGTTGCTTCATCAATGATCTCCCTCTATTATAAAGGTTAGATGTGGCGATGTTTGCTGATGGTTGCACATTGTTCAGCATCATTCACAACTCCTCAGACACTGAAATGATCCATGCCCAAATGCAACAAGATCTTCATAATATTCAGGCTTGGACTGACAGGGGCAAGTTACATTCACACCACATAAGTGCTAGGCAATGACCACTTGCAACAAGAAAGAATCCAATCATCACTCCACAATAATTTCTGTGTCGCCATCAATGAATCCCCCACTATCAACATTCTGGGCGTCACTTTTGACCAGAAATTGAACTGGACTAGCCATACAAGTATGTGGCAACAAGAGCAGTCACAGGTTAGGAATCTTGCAGCAAATTACTCATCTCCTGACTCCCCAGAGTCTGCCCATCATCTACAAGACACAAATCAGGAATGCAATGGAATATTTGTCTGGATGAGTGCAACTCCGATAACACTCCAACACCACCAGCCAAGTGCTGCATTATGGGGTTTAGGTGGTTGTTTTTGACCAGTGCGGACACTGTGCTGCAGAGTTCTATAAATCTATAATTCAAAAACCTTGACAAGGTAGCCTGCTTCCTTGGCATCACATCCACATACATTCAGTCCATGCAACACTAATGCTCAGTGGCAGCATCTACAAGATGCACTGCAGAAATTCATCCAGGAACCTCCCAAACCATGAATGTTGCCATCTAGAAGGACAAGGATTGCACATAGATGAGAATACCACCACCTGCAAGTTTTCCTCCAAGCCACTCAACATCCCAACTTGGAAATATCTCATGGTTCCTTTACTGGGTCAAAATCCTAGAACTCTTTCTCTGACAGCATTGTCGGTGTACCTACACCAAATGGACAGCAGTGGTTCAAAATGGCAGTTCACTACCACCTTTTCAAGGGAAACTAAGGGATGGGCAACAAATGCTGGCCCAACCAGTGATGCTTGCATCATTTCAGTGAATATGAAAAGACTCTTTGATCCCACCTGCAGTAACCACACCTAACAATTACATCATTCTTATTCAGTGTCCAATTGTTTTCAGTTCTGTGAGAAGAGTTCACATTTTGTAATACTTTAAAAGGTAGACTATATGAAGTGCAAGTTGTTTAAAAACTGATGCTTTCAGAATTTTTTGATGAGATTCACTGCATTACAAAATCACAACTTCTACAGCTTTATATCAAATGTCTTACCGAGTTTACTGGATTCTTTGGCAAGAGCCCTGGCATGTTCCAATACCTCAGCAGCTTCCCTCTGCGCAAGCTGACGAAGGCATGCAATCACAGCACGTCTCAACAATAGGTGCGAACTACAGAGATTTACCTGAAAGGGAAAAACCTCTACAATGAAAGCAGTCAACCTTGCACAGCAATAATGCAATCTGTTTTCTCCATTTACTCAATTAATAGAACAAAATACTGGACATACACAAACTCCAATCTATAATGATGAATATACTATACTTCTGATAACCTAAATCAGTTTGACTGAAATCTTTGCATAATTCAAAACCAGAACATAAATTGATTATTATTCCCAACAAAGACTTAAGATACAGTTTATTTAGTCCAGGATAAATTGGATTAGAAGTGACATCATTATCCTTATTAAAGGGAATATCTCCATGCGTTTTACCAAAATAAAGCACATGATTAGATAGCTTAGGATCACAGTTGTTTTACATTCTATCTTGTTAATTCTGAATCGAAGTCAACTTTTAGATTTAAGGGGAATGGATCAAAGAGTTGTTCAGCAGTAAGCAGCCTTTGAAAATTTTCAAGGACCAGAAATTGATTTACTGAATGAAGCCTTGCACTGTTTCAATAATAATACTTGGGGTATTTGCAGCTGGTGAGTGGAGATGGGAAAAGGCAGAAAGAAAACATCACCTTAGACTTATCTCGATCATTAGTGTGACACATATCCAATCATTTGCAAAGGACCAAGTAAAATATCAGGCGTGAGACCAGAAATTTAGGGGAAGAATTTGTTTTGTATGGATAGCACAAAAATAAAGTTTTGCATTTAACTTGCGCTCAAATGTCAAGAGCTATCATAGAACCATATCTTCAAGTTAGAAGGGAATGATTGCACACAACAAATGAAACATTAAAATTTGGCACAAAATCCAACTGTAAGACAGAAAAACAGCCAAAATAAATTTAACTAATTAGGTTCCTTCCTATATCTACTCTAACAGTACTAGAATCTATTACAGTTAAGTCTTTGTACAGTGAGAAAAATGGAGTTGGATGGACAAGGAGTTCACATTTGCGTAACAAATTCAGGTCAACCCCTGGAAAAATTACAATCGAGAAACTAGACTCTTCCATTTGCAGGAAATTGAAAAAAATTCAACTAGCAACACTGATAAGACACAGTACTGTATTCTCTCCATGTCTTTCACGTGGAATAAATGCGGAGCTAAACAACCTCAGTTTGAAAAGGATACAATAGTAGCTGTAATACAACCAGTTCAATACACTGCATTGCATTGTTTTAAATCCATGTTTCCCAGCTTAAACTTCCAGTTTGTACACATATGTTTCTTGGAGGATGTTGAATTCTTTGAAGATGTGACAAAACACATTGATGAAGGTAGAGAAATGGTTGTGGTGTACATGGATTTTAGCAAGGCATTTGATAAGGTTCCCCATGGTAGACTCATTCAGAAAATAAGGAGACATGGGATACAGGGAAATGTGGCTGTTTGGATACAGAATTGATTGGCCCATAGAAAACAGAAGTTGGAAATACACAAAAGTATTCAGCCTGGAGGTTGGTGACCAATGGTGTTCCGCAGGAATCTGTTCTGGTACCTCTGCTCTGTTTATTTTATAAACGACTTGGATAAGGAAGTGGAAGGGTAGGCTAGTAAGTTTGCCGATGATGGTGGTGTGGTGGATTATGTGGAGGACTGTTGTAGGTTACAACAGGACATTGACAGGATGCAGAACTGGGTTGATAAGCAGCAGATAGAGTGCAACCTGGAAAAGTGTGAAGTGATTAATTTTGGTAGGTCGAACCTGAAGGCAGAATACAAGGTTAAAGGCAGGATTCTTGACAGTGTGGAGGTACAGTGGGATCTTGGGGTTCATGTCCACAGATCCCTCAAAATTGCACCCAAGTTGAGAGAGTTGTTAAGAAGGAGTATGGTGTGCTGGCTTTCATTAGCAGGAGGATTGAGTTTAAGAGCCACAAGGTTATGCTGCAGCTCTACAAAGCCCTGGTTAGACCACACTTGGAACTGTGGTTGCCTCATTGAAGGAAGGATGAGGAAGCTTTAGAGAGGGTGCAGAGGAAATTTATCAGGATGGTGCTTGGACTGGAGGGCATGTCTTACCAAGAAATGTTGAGGGAGCTAAGGCTTTTCTCCCTGGAGCGAAGAAGAGTGAGAGGCAACTTAACAGAGGTGTACAAGATGATGAGAGGCATAGATAGAGTAAATAGTCAGACACTTTTTCCCAGGGCAGAAATGGCTATCACAAGGGGACATAAATTTAAAGGTGATTGGAAGAAGGTTTAGGGGAGATGTCAGAGGGAGATCTTTATACAGAGAATGGTGGGTACGTGGAATGCACCGCCTGCGGTGCTAGTAGAGTCAGTTACATTAGGGACATTTAAATGCTTCTTGGATAGGCACATGTATGATAGTAAAATGAAGGACTGATCTTGGAGTAGGCACATAAAAGGTCAGCACAACATCAAGGGCCAAAGGGCCTGTAATGTGCTGTACTGTTCTATGTTTCCACACAAGACATGCAGGAGGATGGAAGAACACAACAAGCCAGGCAGCATAAGGAGGTACAGAAGTTAACATTGCAGGTGTAACCCTCCTTCAGGACTCAGGAGTTCAGGACCCCTCTTCTGCTCCTCCTATGCTACCTGGCTTGCTGTGTTCTTCCAGCCTCCTGCCTGTGTACATTGGATTCCACCATCTGACTATGTTTCCAAGCAGCAGTTTTGAAAAGGGCCAAGAACAGATCTCGTATGACCTTAGGTAAAAATAATAATATTTATGGTACTTGACTTGAAACTGTGATGTTGTGATTCATATATATTTTAGTTTCTATTTAGGGTATTCTGAATTTGGACTTTGCCACATGTGTGTGAGTGAGTGTGCGTGCACGCACGTGCGAGAGAGAGAGAGAGAGAGAGAGAGAGAGAGAGAGAGAGAGAGAGAGAGAGAGAGATGTGAAATGAAGTACATGACACACTTCCTGGAGAGTAATGAGGTTTTGTTTTCATTCGGTGACTATTATGAGTAAATAAAGTAAATAGTCACGACCTAGATAGCACTTCAAATGGTCTGGACTTTTTTTGGTCCAGAGGTAACACAAATAGCTGGACGAAAGCCTTTTTCTTTTCAGGATTACAGAAACCTTGGCTGAAGCTGGATCCCTAAGACAGTTGTTCCTACAGATGGAAGGCAGTTTTAAACTTTTAAGGAATGTGTCACCCATTGTAAGGAATTCAGTTTTGAAGTTCAAGACCAGGATCATTTGGTTAAAGCCCTGAAGAAATTATTGGAAGATGAGAAAGTCTAAGGTCAGTTGTATGAAGACACAAGGCAGAGGCTTGTAGATTCTCAAGACTGGAAATTGAAGTCACAGTTAAATTAAGTTTATAGATGTGATAGAGAAGGGAATTCTCTCTGGTCTGAGTGCTGCTTAGGTTTAAAGGGATTGTATTTTACTGTGTTTTGAAATCTTGAGTTTTATGTAAATTGTTTAATTTATTTGACTTTTTTCATTCCCTTTATGTAATAAAGTTTACTGTTAAAACCAAATTTGCAGCATTGCATGTCAGGGAAAGAGCCCTCATTAAAACCAAAAAATAAATGATCTATCAAGCTAGTTTTTTTGTCTGGATTTAATTTGTTCAGTAATAAGCCTCGGGCGACTGTGTGGAGTTTGCACACTCTCTCCGTGTCTGTGTGGGTTTTCTCCGGGTGCTCCAGTTTCCTCCCACAGTCCAAAGATATGCAGGCCAGGTGAATTGGCCATGCTAAATTGCCCCATAGTGAGTGTTAGCTGCATTAGTCAGAGGGTGGGTTACTCTTGGGAGGGTTGGTGTGGACTTGTTGGGCCGAAGGGCCTGTTTCCATGCTGTAGGGAATCTAATCAATCAATCAAAAAATATCAGATAGGATCATAACAAACCTATAGGTTTCAGTTCAAATTCTTTTGTAGAACGTTGAGAAGTTGAATTAAATGCTCTTTAAATTTGTGCAATGAACTAAAACAAAGACGCTGAAAGCTGACAGATCATCAAATACAAAAACAAACAATGGACTCACTAATTTATCTCAAAGGAAGGAAGCATATTATTCTTACCAACCAACATGATTACTTGCATTTGAGTGACCAGGTAAGGTCTTTATATTTGAGAAGAGCAACTACAGCACACCTTGTATTTGGATTTATATTAAACAACAGAATAAAGCAGGAGGCAGAAGGAAATAGAGACATCAACTCCGAATCAGTCCAGTCCAGAGCTCCACAGCAGAACAACCACATTCTCAGAACAATTCAAATGTGACGTCAAAGAAAAACAGGCAACTGATTGGTTGGTGAATATTTCTCTCGTTTAGTTTTCAAAACTCCAGTAATTTAAGTAACTCTCAAGTTTAATTTGTGGTTGTGCGGTTTACTAATAGTAGCGAATCTTACTAGGTTGGCTGGTGAGTGTTTCCTATTCATTTTAACTGGGGAGTTTCAATCAAAGTAGAATGTTCCTTTAAATAAAAAGAATAGACAAGATGAGACATAAATATGCATCGGCAGCTCGACAGATTTCGACTTAACAGTCATACATTTGGAGGTCAAGACACTGTGACAGGTCAAAGAAACGGAAAGTTAATAGATGTTTGGTTCTAGCAGGCAATCACATCTCTTCAGACTGTCTTGATTCATGGCTAAGAACTGGAGGCTGTGACTGCAAGTAAGGAAGAAATGGGGATTGGGAAGAGAAGGAGCCTCAGCCTTTGTAATCGACAACAGATTTGTAGATCCTTGCAGCCTGCATGAATGGAAACAGAGGCTGCAGGATGGATGAGTGAACTGACTATGGCATTGTGGCACAAGAAGACATTTAAGCAGGGGCAGATAATAGGAATATTGCAGTTGTAGAGGACAATACAGTTGGGGGCTAGACACAGCTGAGACTGAATTCAGAAGGTTCTGTCAATATCAAGATTTGAGACATCTACCCTGGACTGGAAGAATCTTCAGTGGGAGAAGAAAAATCCAGTTGTCATCACCTACATTGGTACCAATGACACAGATTGGAGAAGAGGAGATTCTTCTTGAAGAGTACAAGTAACTGAAAAGCAGAATCTCAAAGGATCTGGATTAATACCAGAGTCACAAACAAATTGGGAGTTGGGTTAGTAAGATCAGAGAGTTAATTGCATTCCTTAAAAGATTGATGTGGGAGAGGAATGGAGAAATCAGTGACTGTGGTATATTTAGATTTACAGAAGGCTTGTGATAACTAAACCCTTTGTGGGATTTTAACAAAATTAGAGCACATGGCATTGTCAGCAATATACTGGCATGGAGTTAGAGTTGGTGAACAGATCGAAAGAGTAGGAATTAACAGGTAATTCCCAGATTTCAAGACAGATACGAGCAGCATAATGCAAGTATCAGTGTTTTGGTCTCAACTATTCACAATCTATATTGATTATTTGGATGTGAGGATCGAAGACAATATTTTCAAGTTTGATGACAACATTAAATTAAGTGGAAATGTTGCGAGGAGGATGCAAATGGGGTTTTAGACGGGCTAAGTAAATGAACAGGAACACAGCAGATAGCAAGTAATGCGGAAAATATAGAGTTATTCACTTTGGTACAGAAATGCATGTTTTTTTCTTAAATGACAAGAGTTTGGCAAGTGTTGGTGTCCACAGGGCAGTGGATGCACTAGTTCATAAGACACTGAAAACTACATAAAAGGTGCAGCCGTAATTCGGAAGATATGTTTGTCTTTATTGCAACAGGAGACAAGGACAAGAGTAACAAAAATGCTACAGTTGTAGGAGACTGCACCTGGAGTGCTACGTACAGTTTTGGTCTCACTAATAAAGGGAGTGCCACAAAGATTCACCAGACATCTTTCGGTTGATGGGTCTGTCTTTTGAGGAGAGATTGAGGAGGTATGGTGTGTTTTCTTTCGAGTTTAAATAATAAGAGGTGACCTCTTTGATACATACAAAATTGTGATACAGCTTTCCAGGTAGATGCAAGAATGACGATTTCCCTCGTTAAGGCTCTGAGGGTGACAGACCTTTGGAATTCTCTTACAGAGACGATTTTGGAGGCTTGGTTGTTGAGTATATTCAAGACAGAAAATGATAGATTTCTAGAACGCAAATCTATTTCAGAAATATGGGCGTACTGAGAAACAATAGCCGAAACAGAAAATCATGATCTAATTGAATAGTGGAGCAGGCATGAGGGACCAAATGGTCTAAGCTTGTTGCAATTTTCAATGTTCCTGTACAGCATGCAAATATGCAAATTAGGAGCGGTTGGCCACCCAATCCTTTCAACCTGCTTCAGCATGCATTAAAATCACGGCTGATTTGAGAGCTCCACACTCCTGCCGACCAACGATAATCTTTCACCCTCTTGTTCATCAAGAATATACAAACGTTATACAAATAGATGTAGCTTTTGAAATGTATTTCACGGTTTACAGAAAAAAAACTGTGTATCTTAGAAAGGATATAAGTAACAAGCTTGGGAGTAAAACACAATACAGAAGAAAAAGCTAATTGAGAATCAACTGTTTGCTAATACGATGTGTTACATCACACAGACTAATTTCATTTCAGAAAAGCATTCAAAAAGAAAAACTACATCCCACACAGTAACTTTTTATTCAAACCCCCAATCTATTAAGCCTAAATCCATTCCTCAATGCAAATATTGTAACGACCATTCTTATGAAAGTGCCTACATACCTATGAATTGACTGTGGAATTATGCTAGCCAGACAAATTTAAATACTATGGCAAAGGTTATTTCAAAGGAGGTTATTTAGAAATCCAATATGAACAGACAAATTCTATGGAGCAGGTTTTGCCAGAATGGAGCACTGCATAGTATGATCAGTCATCTTTATCCTTGATGTCAAAAATGCTTTGCGCTGCAAGATGTTGGAAGTGCAAATTTATAATAAAGGATTCAAGGACGTATTGATGATGAATGGGGTCATCAGCCTATTTCCTGAGCCAATGAGATTTAAGGATTCAGAAAGAAATAGAAAACTGTTTTTAAGTCAGAACAAGTACAGAAAGGGAAATAAATTTAGCAAAAGCAATAAGAACATATACGATTATCTAACAATTAATCTGTGGCAAAGCAGTTCTTTTGTTCCTTTTGCTTAGACTGATTGAGCATTATTGTAGCAACATTAATCTTATTAGAATGATATTTACCCTTTAAGTAGGAAGTTATTTCTGCCAGAATTTAAAATAAAATTGTTCATTTGGAGTTGCTCACAAGGTTATTTAAAGCTTATCCTCATCATAAGCGTGTTTTAAATATCTGAAGCGAGAACAGGCTTTTTATTATAAAACCATGCATATGCATTTAATAGTGCACTTACCTGTACTGATGGAGAAATACCAAGTATAATAGAACAGGTAAAACAAACTATAACACTAAGGCATTACAATTCCCATAACTATTGACCTCAACAAGTTATCAGTTGAAAGTGTATAAATCAATTAATTTCAGGACTCAAGCAAAATATTCAACGAAGGATAAGAGGGAAATCTGCAAACATGAGAATACATACTCTGCTCATAATCTCAAGGTTCTGGGGAGCTTCTTGCATAATCAAGCAAATAATAATTTTAAAAAAGCCAAACCATTTGTAGTATTAATCTGTGCTGGCTACGTCATCTTTTTGCAGCCTGCAGGTGCTAGTTAAATAGGAAAGTATATCAGGAAATGAAATCAAATAAAGCAATAGCCAAGGGTTTTTTTTTAAAAAAATCAGTAGGGTAGTTATATCACGTAGCTTGTTTGTATTCATTTTGCATGCCAGCCAAGTTGTTAGATTGATTAATAAAGTCAGAGCTTTAAAAAGAAACCAATGCAACAAAAGGCATTTAAACACATCAAACCAACACTTATTTGGGGCTGTGGTGGGGTAGGGAGGCTTGGTGGTAGGCAGGAAATAAAAGGAAATTGGGTACAATGAGGGAAAAACCTACCCAAACTGAATTATCCAACAAGATCTCCTGTACAAAAGAACAAATGACAAACCTGTCATAATAATACCCAGGTTATGACACACAAATGTAAACTATGGTACCAACTATAATATTGAGAGCAAGTACTTCACATTACACAAAGCATTCTGCTCTTATTCATTACCTGGAGCCTGCACACCATCACAAAAAAAATAATTTCACTGTATAAAGCCAGATGTAATACTCATAGTAACAAATTCTCTTGACTTTAAGTCCAATCCATGGAATCACAAGATCGTGGTAAAATGCAAAAAAAGGGTCCTTCAGACTATTAACATGCTATATTGACAAATAAAGTAATTGTATTAATGAAGCTTAAACAACTTGGGATCAATGGTTTTATGCAGTTTTTCTATGTCAAAGCGAGTTTTAATCAGGGGCCCCATATTTGGCTAGCTGATGTGTTAACCTGGCTCTGTGCAACGTTAATGAAGCATGTGCTGCCCAAACAAACAAAAGCAGCATAGACTAGGTGACCTAAGGCTTAAGTCATGGCAAAGGGAACAGCACAATTAGATTTATAAATGTTAAGAAATGTAAGTTTGTGCTCCCGAATTAAAAAAAAATGTCCATGTGATATACTTACACAGAGACTAGGAACAAGGCTGGAAAGGTTCACATGACGTGGTGCAAACATATGTAACTGCTGGAGACAGGAGATGGCTTGTGCTTGCACAAGACAATCAAGGTTATCCTGCATCACTGCACAGCCAACCAGACAGGAAGTTCTTAACAAGGGGACTGATGTGTTGTTACCTAAGAATTAAATGTGCAGAGATTATTTATTTACAATTAGGAGAACACTAAGTACTGAATTCCTTAGGTATTGAGCATACACTGAAAATATTATTTTCCAGCATTGACCCTCGCAGGAAAATTGTCCATGATCAGTTTCTTTTTCCAATGGTCTGCTGAGACTCAAGCAGCATTCACACTTCTCAGTTCCGATAAAACAACATCCCTACAGGCTTAATCCTCTCAAAGTCATACAGCTCCAGAGGAAGTGGATACGATGCTCAACGAAGACATCATCGAACCAAGTCAGAGTGAGTGGAGTTCGCCAATTGTGTTACTTCCCAAACCTGACAGGACTCAACGATTTTGTGTGGACTGTCAGAAGGCCAATGTCATAACTAAATCGGACTCCTATCCAATACCAAGATTGGAGGACTGTATAGAGAAATTTGGACAAGCCTATTATATCACCAAGTTGGACTTATTGTGTAGTTACTGGCAGGTACCTTTATCAGAGAAAGCAAAAGTAGTTTGTGTTTGTAACTCCAAATGGCTAATTTTCAAAGCAACCCAACAGCCACCAGAGGAAATACTCTACCATCGAAAGAATTATTGAGTTTGATCCTGGCCTTACAACATTTTAATGTTTGTGACAAAGAATGCGTAGGAGACAGTTGAGTACATGGACCACACCCTCTCACCTTTTTGGAAAGATTTAAAGACAAACCAGTCAAATAAGTACCTTAATAATGTTAGAAAGTAAATTTTAGGGACTATGGCAGTTGACCATACTGCGGCTTCTTCGAGGCCTGGATTGTAGAAGCAGCTGGGATCCCAGAGTGGACTCTAGAAGTCTGCGGCGATTTAGCTGGTGAGTCTAGATGGCAGTCAGCGGCAAGATGGCAGTAATAGAGGTGCAGGGATTGAGAGATGGAGCCCAGCACAGGAGAGTGATCAATCCCTGGTGAGGAGTGCAAGATCTAGCACAGCATGGGGGGAGAGTCATAGAGATATATCCATGCCCCTCATGATTTTATAAACCTCTATGAGGTCAGCCTTCAGCCTTCGATGCTCCAGGGAAAACAGCCTCAGCCTATTCAGCCTCTCCCTACAGCTCTTAGCCTCCAACTCTGGCAACATCCTTGTAAATCTTTTCTGAACCCTTTCATGTTTCACAACATCCTTCCAATAGGAAGGAGACCAGAGTTGCACACAATATTCCAAAAGTGACCTTTCCAATCTCCTGTACAGCCGCAACATGACCTCCCAACCCCTGTACTCAATATTCTGACCAATAAAGGAAAGCATACCAAACACCGTCTTCACTATCCTATTACCTGCGACTCCACTTTCAAGGAGCTATGAACCTGCACTCCAAGGTCTCTTCGTTCACCAACACTCCCCAAAACCTCAGCATTAAGTGTAAAAGTCCTGCTAAGATTTGCTTTCCCAAAACGCAGCACTTTGAGTTTATTTTAGATAAATGCAAAGTGCCACTCCTCCAGCCCATTGGCCCATCTGATCAAGATCCTGTTGTAATCTGGGGTAACCTTCCTTGCTGTCCACTACACCCCCAATTCTGCAAACTTACTAACTATACCTCCTACGTTCATATCCAAATCATTTATTTAAATGATAAAAAGTAGTGGACCCAGCACTGATCCTTCTGTAACACCACTGGTCACAGGCCTCCAGTCTGAAAAACAACCCTCCACCATCACCCTCTGTCTGCTACCTTTGACCCAGTTCTGTATCCAAATGGCTAGTTCTCCCTGTATTCCATCACACCTAACCTTGCTAATCAGTCTCCCATGGGAAACCTTGTTGAATGCTTTACTGAAGTCCATACAGATCACATCTCCCGCTCTGCCCTCATCAATCCTCTTTGTTACTTCCTCAAAAAAACTTAATCAAGTTCGTGAGACATGGTTTCCCACGCACAAAGCCATGTTGACTATCCGTAATCAGCCCTTCTTTCCAAATATGTGTAAATCCTGTCCCTCAGGATTCCCTCCAACAACTTGTCCACCACGAACGTCAGGATCACCAGTTTATAGTTCCCTGGCTTGTCCTTACCACCTTTCTTAAATAATGGTACCATGTTAGGCAACCTGCAGTCTTCTGGCACCTCACCTGTGACTATTGATGATACAAATATCTCCGCAAGGGGCCCCGCAATCATTTCCCTAGCTTCCCACAGAGTTCTAGAGTACACCTGAGCAGGTCTTGGAGATTTATCCACCTTTATGTGTTTCAAAACATTCAGCACTTCCTCCTCTGAAATATGGACATTTTTCAAGATGTCACAATTTATTTCCTCACATTCTATATCTTCCACGTCCTTCTCGACTGTAAATACTGATGCAAAATACTCATTAAGTGTCTCCTGCATCTCCTGTCGCTCCACAAAAGGCTGCGTTCCTGATCGTTGAGGGGCCCTATTCACTCCCTAGTTACCCTTTTGTCCTTAACGTATTTGTAAAAACTCTTTGGATTCTCCAAAGAGTTTTGCCATAGCTATCTCATGTCCCCTTTTAGCCCTCCTGACTTCCCTCTTAAGTATACTCCTACTGCCTTTATACTCGAAGGATTCACTTGATCTCTCCTGTCTATACCTGACATATGCTTCCTACTTTTTCTTAATGAAAACCTCAATATCTCTCGTCATCCAGCATTCCCGACACCTACCAGCCTTTCCTTTCACACGAACAGGAATATACACTCTCTGGACTCTCATTTCTGATGGCTTCCCATTTTCCAGCCATCCCTTTACCTGTGAACATCTGCACCCAATCAGCTTTTGAAAGTTTTTGCCTAATACTGTCAAAATTGGCCTTCCTCCAATTTAGAACTTCAACTTTTAGATCTGGTCTATCCGTTTCCATCACTATTTTAAAATGAATAGAATTATGGTCGCTGGCCCCAAAGTGCTCCCCCACTGAGACCTCAGTCACCTGCTCTGCCTTATTTCCCAAGAGTAGGTCAAGTTTTGCACCTTCTCCAGCAGGTCCATCCACATACTGACTCAGAAAACTTTGTACATTCTTAACAAATTCCTCTCCATCTAAACCCTTAACACTATGGCAGTCCCAGTCTATGTTTGGAAAGATAAAATCCCTTATCTTAACCATCCTATTACTCTTACAGTTAACTGAAATCTCCTTACAAATTTATTTCTCAATTTCCCACTGACTATTAAGGGGGTCTATAACACAATCTCAATAAAGGTAATCATCCCTTTATTTCTCAGTTCCACCCAAATAACTTCCCTGGATGTATTTCCAGGAATATCCTCCATTTATTTGGCAGTCAGTTCAGAAGACAATGATTCCATTTGGGGAAGAATCCAAAACCAGGCTCATAACACAAGGAAGTTATAAAACATTAATGGAGTAAGGAGAATTTTCTTTATTTGGAAATTGGTGAGAATGTGGTAGTCCCTTTGAATGGGGAGTGATTGAAACCAAGTTTTAATAGGAAGCTAGATGAGTAAATGAGAGAAAAGGGAATAAAAAGGTTTGCAAAAGACTTCGATGAGCGAGATGAAAGAGAAGGAGATAAGTGTGGACTGTAAACACCAGCACAGAGTGCTTGGGTCAAATGGCCTGTTTATGCTCCA